>NC_089841.1:63308222-63946222 GCF_035609145.1 Eleutherodactylus coqui | reverse complement strand
AATAGATTTTCCTTAGCTGAAATGAAAGCCTTACAATGACAGATTGTCTGCTTAAAGGGGATGTGTCATTAGAAAATGTATTGATGTGTCATTAGAAAATGTGTGAGTTTTTAAATAAAATTTTTGGTCACAATCTGTATTTTAAAAAAATCGTTAAATCCAACCTTTTTTAAACTAAGCACTGAGGCAAATAATAGTCTGATATCTGTAGATAAAACTTTGCAGCAGTCATTTCACTAGCATCACAGGCAAGATTATACTGAAAGGCAGACCCAGCAGCCACCATTCACAAGAGGTGATTAGCTGTGACTATCTACTTCCCCTCCCTGCACAATGACCTCTGCACCGGTCACAGAGCATGTCTAGAACAGTCTCCCATACAAGTCAATGGGTCAGCTGCTGTTCATTGCGTGAATGTCCCACAAGACTTTTGTAAAGCATATTTTTAAATGCTCTAAATGTTGCTCAGGCAAGATGGCCTCCCCCATAGCCATGTATAGACAACCGAATAAAAAATTTTTACAATAAAAAAATAAAAGATTTGAAAAATGTAATATGTTTCTCTATATGGCTTTATTAATAAAAAAAATGGTCATATAGTCCCTCTAAAGGATAATCAAAAGCTTTTCTGTGCCAATTTTTTTGTAAATCTGCTTACCTGCTGTAAAAGATACAAGAAGCCATTATAAACTTCTCAGCTCCTCCACGACTCCCATTCTGACAGTACCTGGTCCCCTAGTGGTCTTCACTTCTGGTTGCAGCAGGCCAGTGATAATGACCAGATGTTGATTAGCTGCAACAACATATTTCCCACTGCTGAGACATTGTCGCTGCTGTAGGCGAAAATGAAGACCACTGGTAGACTGGACATCATTGGAACGGGAACAGCAGGGCAGATTTGCAAATTTTTGGGCCTCTGGATAAAATTATGAGTTATGGTAAAGTATAAAAAGGTTAAAAGTCAATCTTCTAATTATCTTTTATAATTTTCTAATGTTTAACTGTATTTCGGCACATAAGATAAAGGGCACTGTAATTCTAAAATTTAGATAAGAACTTTTGGCTTCCATTGTGTATAGAGATGAGCGAACGCGTTCGTCCGAGCTTGATATTCGTGCGAATATTAGGGTGTTCGGGATGTTCGTTATTCGTAACGAACACCATGCGGTGTTCTGGTTACTTTCACTTCCTTCCCTGAGACGTTAGCGCGCTTTTCTGGCCAATTGAAAGACAGGGAAGGCATTACAACTTCCCCCTGCAACGTTTAAGCCCTATACCACCCCCCTGCTGTGAGTGGCTGGCGAGATCAGGTGTTCGCCTAATATAAAAGTCGGCCCCTCCCGCGGCTCGCCTCAGATGCGGTGTGAGTTAGATGAGGGACAGTGCTGTTTATACCGGAGCTGCTGTAGGGAAAGAATTGGTAGTTAGTGTAGGCTTCAAGACCCCCCAAAGGTCCTTATTAGGGCCACTGATAGCTGTGTGTTGGCTGCTGTTAGCAGTGGAATTTTTTTTTTTCTCAAAATCGCCTCTGCAGACCGTTGCACCTGGCATTAGGGACAGAAGTGCTGCATAGGCAGGGAGAGTGTTAGGAGTGAGTGTAGCCTTCAAGAACCTCAACGGTCCTTTCTAGGGCCATATTTATCCGTGTGCAGTACTGTCCAGGCTGCTGTTAGCTGTGCTGCATTTTTTTTGGGCTTCTCAAAATCGCCTCTGCAGAGCATTCCACCCTCCATTGATACTGCAGGGAAAGAATTGTATAGGCAGGGCCACAACACAGTTATTATTCATAGAATATACGCAGTGCTGCCTGTTGGTGGGAAAAAACTGAAAACAAATCTATTTGTCCAGCCTCTGTCCGTCCTAACGCCTGTGGAGACGTGTGAGCTGCGTGAAAAACATTGCTAAATCATACGCAGCCAGCTACGCTTTACTGCTGGCTTCGCCATTTGCTTTCCTTAATTGGGAAAAAAATACCTGCTCTGCCAGAGTTATAATAACTCTGCTACCCTCACGTTCTGTGACACATAAGCAGGGACACAGCACAGTTATTAAACTTCTCATGTTCATTGAATATACGCAGTGCTGCCTGTTGGTGGGAAAAAACTGAAAACAAATCTATTTGTCCAGCCTCTGTCCGTCCTAACGCCTGTGGACACGTGTGAGCTGCGTGAAAAACATTGCTAAATCATACGCACCCAGCTACGCTTTACTGCTGGCTTCGCCATTTGCTTTCCTTAATTGGGAAAAAAATACCTGCTCTGCCAGAGTTATAATAACTCTGCTACCCTCACGTTCTGTGACACATAAGCAGGGACACAGCACAGTTATTAAACTTCTCATGTTCATTGAATATACGCAGTGCTGCCTGTTGGTGGGAAAAAACTGAAAACAAATCTATTTGTCCAGCCTCTGTCCGTCCTTACGCCTGTGGAGATGTGTGAGCTGCGTGAAAAACATTGCTAAATCATACGCACCCAGCTACGCTTTACTGCTGGCTTCGCCATTTGCTTTCCTTAATTGGGAAAAAAATACCTGCTCTGCCAGAGTTATAATAACTCTGCTACCCTCACGTTCTGTGACACATAAGCAGGGACACAGCACAGTTATTATTAAACTTCTCATGTTCATTGAATATACGCAGTGCTGCCTGTTGGTGGGAAAAAACTGAAAACAAATCTATTTGTCCAGCCTCTGTCCGTCCTTACGCCTGTGGAGACGTGTGAGCTGCGTGAAAAACATTGCTAAATCATACGCACCCAGCTACGCTTTACTGCTGGCTTCGCCATTTGCTTTCCTTAATTGGGAAAAAAAATACCTGCTCTGCCAGAGTTATAATAACTCTGCTACCCTCACGTTCTGTGACACATAAGCAGGGACACAGCACAGTTATTAAACTTCTCATGTTCATTGAATATACGCAGTGCTGCCTGTTGGTGGGAAAAAACTGAAAACAAATCTATTTGTCCAGCCTCTGTCCGTCCTTACGGGCGGTGGAGACGTGTGAGCTGCGTGAAGAACAGTGCTAAATCATACGCACCCAGCTACGCTTTACTGCTGGCTTCGCCATTTGCTTTCCTTAATTGGGAAAAAAAATACCTGCTCTGCCAGAGTTATAATAACTCTGCTACCCTCACGTTCTGTGACACATAAGCAGGGACACAGCACAGTTATTAAACTTCTCATGTTCATTGAATATACGCAGTGCTGCCTGTTGGTGGGAAAAAACTGAAAACAAATCTATTTGTCCAGCCTCTGTCCGTCCTTACGGGCGGTGGAGACGTGTGAGCTGCGTGAAGAACAGTGCTAAATCATACGCACCCAGCTACGCTTTACTGCTGGCTTCGCCATTTGCTTTCCTTAATTGGGAAAAAAATACCTGCTCTCCAAGAGTTATAATAACTCTGCTACCCTCACGTTCTGTGACACATAAGCAGGGACACAGCACAGTTATTAAACTTCTCATGTTCATTGAATATACGCAGTGCTGCCTGTTGGTGGGAAAAAACTGAAAACAAATCTATTTGTCCAGCCTCTGTCCGTCCTTACGGGCGGTGGAGACGTGTGAGCTGCGTGAAGAACAGTGCTAAATCATACGCACCCAGCTACGCTTTACTGCTGGCTTCGCCATTTGCTTTCCTTAATTGGGAAAAAAATACCTGCTCTCCAAGAGTTATAATAACTCTGCTACCCTCACGTTCTGTGACACATAAGCAGGGACACAGCACAGTTATTAAACTTAGATAATTCATTCACTAGAGGCAGTGGGGCCTTTCGTTTTCCAAAAAGGGCAAAAATTATATTTGGCCTGCAGTCTTGCGCCAATTTATTTCCTGCCTGTGAAATCAAATCACTGGTAATACAGCATGCTGAGGGGTAGGGGTAGGCCTAGAGGACGTGGACGCGGCCGAGGACGCGGAGGGCCAAGTCAGGGTGTGGGCACAGGCCAAGCTCCTGATCCAGGTGTGTCGCAGCCGACTACTGCGCGATTAGGAGAGAGGCACGTTTCTGGCGTCCCCACATTCATCGCCCAATTAATGGGTCCACGCGGGAGACGGTTATTAGAAAATGAGCAGTGTGAGCAGGTCCTGTCCTGGATGGCAGAAAGTGCTTCGAGCAACCTATCGTCTACCCGCAGTTCTGCGCCGTCCACTGCTGCCAATCCGAATCCTCTGTCTGCTGCTCCTCCTTCCTCCCAGCCTCCTCACTCCACTACAATAACACCTGCTCAGGAGCGGGAGCACTCCCAGGAACTGTTCTCGGGCCCCTGCTTAGATTGGGCAGCAGCGGTTCCTCTCCCACCAGAGGAGTTTATCGTCACTGATGCCCAACCATTCGAAAGTTCCCGGGGTCCGGGGGAAGAGGCTGGGGACTTCCGCCAACTGTCTCAACAACTTTCTGTGGGTCAGGAGGACGATGACGATCAGACACAGTTGTCTTGCAGTGAGGTAGTAGTAAGGGCAGTAAGTCCCAGGGAGCAGCGCACAGAGGATTCGGAGGAAGAGCAGCAGGACGATGAGGTGACTGACCCCACCTGGTGTGCAACGCTTACTCAGGAGGACAGGTCTTCAGAGGGGGAGTCAAGGGCATCAGCAGGGCAGGTTGCAAGAGGCAGTGCGGTGTCCAGGGCCAGGGGTAGAGGCAGGGCCAGACCGAATAATCCACCAAGTGTTTCCCAAAGCGCCCCCTCGCGCCATGCCACCCTGCGGAGGCCGAGGTGCTCTAAGGTCTGGCAGTTTTTCACAGAGACGCCTGACGACCGACGAACAGTGGTGTGCAACCTTTGTCGCGCAAAGCTCAGCCGGGGAGCCAACACCAACAGCCTCACCACCACCACCATGCGCAGACATATGATGGCCAAGCACCCCGCAAGGTGGGACAAAGGCCGTTCACCGCCTCCGGTTTGCACCCCTGCCTCTCCCCCTGTGCCCCAACCTGCCACTGAGATGCAACCCCCCTCTCAGGACACAGGCACTACCGCCTCATGGCCTGCACCCACACCCTCATCTCCGCTGTCCTCGGCCCCATCCAGCAGTGTAGTTCAGCGCACCGTTCAGCCGTCGCTTGCGCAAGTGTTCGAGCGCAAGCGCAAGTACGCCGCCACGCACCCGCACGCTCAAACGTTAACCGTCCGCATCGCAAAATTCATCAGCCTTGAGATGCTGCCGTATAGGGTTGTGGAAACGGAGTCCTTCAAAAGTATCATGGAGGCGGCGGCCCCGCGCTACTCAGTTCCCAGTCGCCACTACTTTTCCCGATGTGCCGTCCCAGCCCTGCACGACCACGTCTCCCGCAACATTGTGCGCGCCCTCACCAACGCGGTTACTGCCACGGTCCACTTAACTACGGACACGTGGACAAGCACAGGCGGGCAGGGCCACTACATCTCCCTGACGGCACATTGGGTGAATTTAGTGGAGGCTGGGACAGAGTCAGAGCCTGGGACCGCTCACGTCCTACCCACCCCCAGAATTGCGGGCCCCAGCTCGGTGCTGGTATCTGCGGAGGTGTATGCTTCCTCCACTAAAGCACCCTCCTCCTCCTGCTCCTCCTCTGTCTCACAATCAAGATGTGTTAGCAGCAGCATGTCGCCAGCAGTCGGTGTCGCGCGGTGTGGCAGCACAGCGGTGGGCAAGCGTCAGCAGGCCGTGCTGAAACTACTCAGCTTAGGCGATAAGAGGCACACGGCCCACGAACTGCTGCAGGGTCTGACACAGCAGACCGACCGCTGGCTTGCGCCGCTGAGCCTCCAACCGGGCATGGTCGTGTGTGACAACGGCCGTAACCTGGTGGCGGCTCTGCAGCTCGGCAGCCTCACGCACGTGCCATGCCTGGCCCACGTCTTTAATTTGGTGGTTCAGCGCTTTCTGAAAAGCTACCCACGCTTGTCAGACCTGCTCGTAAAGGCGCGCCGGCTCTGCGCACATTTCCGCAAGTCCCACACGGACGCTGCCACCCTGCGCACCCTGCAACATCACTTTAAGCTGCCAGTGCACCGACTGCTGTGCGACGTGCCCACACGGTGGAACTCTACGCTCCACATGTTGGCCAGGCTCTATGAACAGCGTAGAGCTATAGTCGAATACCAACTCCAACATGGGCGGCGCAGTGGGAGTCAGCCTCCTCAATTCCTTTCAGAAGAGTGGGCCTGGTTGGCAGACATCTGCCATGTCCTTGGTAATTTTGAGGAGTCTACCCAGGTGGTGAGCGGCGATGCTACAATCATTAGCGTCACCATTCCTCTGCTATGCATCTTGAGAAATTCCCTGCAAACCATAAAGGCAGCTGCTTTGCGCTCGGAAACGGGGGCGGGGGAAGACAGTATGCCGCTGGATAGTCAGGGCACCCTCCTGTCTATTTCTCAGCGCGTACAGGAGGAGGAGGAGGAGCATGAGGAGGATGAGGAGGAGGGGGAAGAGACAGCTTGGGCCGCTGCTGACGGTACACCGGCTGATTGCCTGTCATCCTTTCAGCGTGTATGGCCTGAGGAGGAGGAGGAGGAGGAGGAGGAGGATCCTGAAAGTGATCTTCCTAGTGAAGACAGCCATGTGTTGCGTACAGGTACCCTGGCACACATGGCTGACTTCATGTTAGGATGCCTTTCTCGTGACCCTCGCGTTGCACGCATTCTGGCCACTACGGATTACTGGGTGTACACACTGCTCGATCCACGGTATAAGGAGAACCTGCCCACTCTGATTCCCGAAGAGGAAAGGGGTTCGAGAGTGTTGCTATACCACAGGACCCTTGCGGACAAGCTGATGGTAAAATTCCCAGCCGACAGCGCTAGTGGCAGAAGGCGCAGTTCCGAGGGCCATGTTGCAGGGGATGTGCGTAGATCGAGCAGCATGTACATCCCAGGCAGTGCAACAGTCTTTAAGGGCCTGGCCAGCTTTATGGCTCCCCACCAAGACTGTGTCACCGCTCCCCAGTCACGGCTGAGTCGGCGGGAGCACTGCAAAAGGATGGTGAGGGAGTACGTAGCGGATCGCACGACCATCCTTGGTGACGCCTCTGCCCCCTACAACTACTGGGTGTCGAAGCTGGACACGTGGCCTGAACTAGCCCTGTATGCCCTTGAGGTGCTTGCTTGTCCTGCGGCTAGCGTGTTGTCGGAGAGGGTGTTTAGTGCGGCTGGGGGAATCATCACAGATAAGCGTAGCCGCTTGTCAACCGACAGTGCCGACAGGCTAACACTCATCAAGATGAACAAAGGCTGGATTTCCCCAGACTTCTGTTCTCCACCAGCGGACAACAGCGATACGTAAGCAATACGTAGGCTGCACCCGTGGATGGAAGCTACGTTCTCTCTCACCATCCAAAACGGGGACATTTCTGCTTCATCAATCTGTGTCTAATATTCCTCCTCCTCCTCCTCCTGCTCCTCCTCCTGAAACCTCACGTAATCACGCTGAACGGGCAATTTTTCTTAGGGCCACAAGGCTCACTTAAATAATTTTTCAGAACAATTTTTATAAGTTTCAATGCGCTTAAAAGCATTGGAACTTTAACTTGAACCAATTTTTCGTTACACTGGGCTGCCTCCAGGCCTAGTTACCACTTAAGCCACATTAACCAAAGCGATTAATGGGTTTCACCTGCCCTCTTGGCTGGCCATGGCCAATTTTTGGGATGTACATTAGTACTGTTGATACAGCAATTTTTGTGGGCCCTCGCCTACAGTGTAATCAAATTAATTTTTAGCCCACCTGCATTACAGCTGACGTTACCTCAGCTGTGTTGGGCAATGCAATGGGATATTTTTATGTACCGCCGGTGGGTTCCAGGGAGCCACCCATGCTGTAGGTGCACACTGAGTTTTTAATACATCTGTACACTTCTAAAGAACCCGTCTGACTGGGGCATGCAGTGTGGGCCGAAGCCCACCTGTATTACGCACGACATTACTACCTCAGCTGTGTTGGGCAATGCAATGGGATATTTCTATGTACCGCCGGTGGCTTCCTGGCACCCACCCAGGCAGTGGGTCCACAGGGAGTTAAACCTACATGTGTCCACTTGTAAAGAACCCCAGTCTGACTGGGGCATGCAGTGTGGGCCGAAACCCACCTGCATTAACCCTTTCCAGTCCACTGTGTGACCTGTGAAGACATTAGGGTTTAAGGCTGTACAGCTCCGTTGTTGGTAGACGTCCGTCGGGGTTCTCTTACTGTATATTGCCAGCCTCTCTGCTGTCGGAGCCTATCCTACGTGTCAGCTCATGCAGTACTGGCTTTAGCCAGCATATAGCGCCGTTGTATAACAGCAGAAAAAGAGTAAGCCCCCTAGGAAAACCATATACAAATTGGATTGGAAAGGGTTAAGCACAACATTACTACCTCAGCTGTGTTGGGCAATGCAATGGGATATTTCTATGTACCGCCGGTGGCTTCCTGGCACCCACCCATGCTGTAGGTGCACACGGAGTTTTTACTACATCTGTACACTTATAAAGAACCCCAGTCAGACTGGGGCATGCAGTGTGGGCCGAAGCCCACCTGCATTAAGCACGACATTACTACCTCAGCTGTGTTGGGCAATGCAATGGGATATTTCTGTGTACCGCCGGTGGGTTCCAGGGAGCCACCCATGCTGTGGGTCGACAGGGACTTCACAATAGGGAGTTGTACCTGCCTGTGTCTATAAATTAAAAAGCCCGGTCTGACTGGGGCATGCAGACACCTTGACAGAATGAATAGTGTGTGGCACATAGGTTCCCCATTGCTATGCCCACGTGTGCAGCTCCTGATGGCGGTGGCACAGGATTCTATTTCTCATTGCTTCTGTACAGCATTGTGGGCTATCGCTCCGCCACTTTTAAAGAGGGTCGCTGCCTAGCCGTGCCAACCTCTGCAGTGTGTGCCTGCGGTCCCTCGTCATGGCAGACGCAATTCTAAATAGACATGAGCATGGTGTGGCATGAGGGCAGCTGAAGGCTGCGCAGGGACACTTTGGTGTGCGCTGTGGGGGGGAGGGGGGGCGGTTGGGCAGCATGTAACCCAGGAGAAGTGTCAGTGGAGTGTCATGCAGGCAGTGATTGTGCTTTGTTGGAGGTAGTGTGGTGCTTAGCAAAGGTATGCCATGCTAATGAGGGCTTTTCAGAAGTAAAAGTTGTTGGGAGGGGGGGGGGCCCACTCTTGCCGGTATTGTGGCTTAATAGTGGGACCTGGGAACTTGAGATGCAGCCCAACATGTAGCCCCTCGCCTGCCCTATCCGTCACTGTGTCATTCCCATCACTTTCCTGAATTGCCCAGATTTTCACACATGAAAACCTTAGCGAGCATCGGCGAAATACAAAAATGTTCTGGTCGCCCATTGACTTCAATGGGGTTCGTTGTTCGAAACGAACCCTCGAGCATCACGGGAAGTTCGTTACGAATAACGAACACCCGAACATTTTGGTGTTCGCTCATCTCTAATTGTGTAATATGAGGGTGCCCTGTAAAAAAGGGCCATTGGTGAAACACCTGCAAAAGGAAAGTGCCATTTTCTTTCAATGTTGTCATTTTTCTGTCATGGATACCAGTGCACGTGAAGTTTTGGTCTTGACTTTCTGACTATCATAATATTTTTGAAATTCCAATTTATAGTGTAATATAGAGAAATAGCAGAAAAAAACATCCTTGTGTTGATGTTTTATACACCTTTCACCAATCACCTTAAAGGAAAATATGTCAGCTACTTTGAGCCCTATAAGATAAGGTTTGAGTACTGACAATGAGGGAACAGCAGGGAAGGTAAGTAAAGCTCCATTTAGACAGGACGAGTGTCAGGTAAATGATGCCCGACACTCATACCCACACATACTTGCTCCAGTGCTCCTGCACGGGAGCTAGTATCACTGGCTCACAGCGGGGAGGCTGCAGGATAGTTCTCTCCTCACGCTCCCCTGCACCTCTCCATTGACATGACATAGCAGCCGTTCAGTTATGAACAGCTGCTATTTGCACTGAGCGATCAGCTCACCATCAATCGCTTATGCAGCATAAACAATGGATGATGAGCTGATTGCTGATCGCTCAGTGTATATAAAAATCCTTCACTACTGAATGGCCGCTATGTTGAGTCAATGGAGAGGGGTGGGGGAGTGCGAGGAGAGAACTGTCCTGTAGCCGCCCCCTGTGAGCCAGTGATACTAGCTTCCATGCAGCAGCACAGGAGAGAGTATGTGCAGGGACGAGAGTCAGGCATCGTTTGACCGACACTCATCCCGTCCAATGGAGTTTAAAAAAACTTTCATCTCTGGGTCAGCTACTTTGAGCCCACAAGCTTAACATATTGGGTTTAAAGTAGCTGACAGAGTCTCCTTAAGTACCATTATGAATATGTTACTAAATACATCCATATTTTTAGGTTTCTTCCAGTTAATATTTCATAAACCATTTATTGCAAAAAAAAAAGTATATATTTTTCTATTTTTGATGTGTTAACTATTAGTATATTTATATAGTTGTTTTTTTCAATTTATTTTTATTTTTTTCTTTATTGTTGCTTTTTTGGTTTCAGTTTCTGAGATGTAAGTGCTACAATAATATGTATGCTAATTGACAGTCATTAATATCTGTAGACTTCAGCTGTGTAAGTATGTGTATATCTATGAACCTAGAGCATCATGTTCACTATAGCTCATATACAATCCATAGATAACACTTACCATTAGTAAAAAAAAAAAGTATTAGAAAAGTCTTGAAATATGAAAACTGGTCCAAAAAATTCTACTTTCCGGGAGACTGAACATACAGTATTGATTTTTATTTTCAGTCAGTATCTAGTTATGCTAGGTGTAAGTTACGTGGAATGGACCATGGATTTACATGGTAACAGAGATGAATAGAACTGCATGAAGATGCCACCAAATCTTTCAACTGTCATGGAGAAGTTGTAATGGCTTGACAAGCAAAAAGTTGACACACGTAGTATACATTAATGAATTGTCAACTGTGCTGTCAACTTGAACACCACTCATATTCCCTGCTATATAAAAGCTCTACACACTTCCAAGCACAGGCAATTTCAGATATCTCAAGATCTGTCAAGTATAAAAAGTTTTACATGTATATTTGTAAGTGATGCAAAGTGCATATCTCTCAAGTAGCAAACAAAATAAATAAATACAGTGATAGATATGAGATAGATATGAGATAGATAGATGGATAGATAGATATATAGATAGATATGGGATAGATAGATAGATAGATAGATAGATAGATAGATAGATAGATAGATATGGGATAGATAGATAGATAGATAGATAGATAGATAGATAGATAGATAGATAGATAGATAGATAGATAGATAGATAGATAGATAGATATGGGATAGATAGATAGATATGAGATAGATAGATAGATAGATAGATAGATAGATAGATAGATAGATAGATAGATAGATAGATAGATAGACCATTAAGATTGCAATACTAAATATGTTTATTTTAGGTCACCACTTTCTGAGAGCTAAATGTCCAAGCTTAATGAAGACTCATATCTTTACAGATGAGTTGTGGTTTTCATTGGCACTGTTTTGGAGTGTGTAGAAGTATTGATTACATTTTAACATTATTCATCATGCGGTATAAACAATGTGATACATTTATGTGTCTTAAAGATTTGCCGTATATGTAAAAATGCTGTGGAATATCAGGCCCTAAAAGTAGGTACTATAGGATTTCAGTAGGTACCCCAGAACGTGGGGCCTACAGATTCTTTTTGACAGTCAGGATACTGTTTGGAAATTGTATAAAGTCATGCTTATCAAACCACGCATTTTGTGGTGTCAAGAGCTAGTAAGGCAGCGTTCACACTGGCTATTGTACACGCTGCGGGGGTTCCGTAACAACTGCTAAAAAAACAGTGCTGTGACGGAATCTCCAAAAGGAAACAAAATGAACTATTCACTTCTATTGTGGAACAGACACCTCTTTGGTGTCCGTTTTGCAAGGTTTCCATTTGTCTTCACTTTATTTGGAGTATAGAATAGCGCTGTGAACACTCCTTAAAACTGAGGTAACATTCAATGAAATGTTACTGAAACCTGCCAAACTTGGTAGAATTATAGTCTCTTATATTTGGCAGCAACTGACTCATTTTGTGATGATCGTGCTTTGGGTCATCTCACAAATTCAGGCGCTGCGCTCACTTTTTCTCTTTAGGCAACACTCCTCTAGAGATGTCTAATGGTCACCTCTAACCTACGCTTACCCAACAGGGTGCATTTCCACAATACCACTGCAGTTACCTCCCACCTCATAGCACATGTGTATCTGCTCACTGCATGCTACACAACCAACTACATCCTCTTGTACGGGACCTTGACTTACATACTCGCCCAGCCCTACTGGCATGTCACCAGCCATACTCTGCCACCTGTATGATTTATTTTTTCAGTATATTTTTACACTTGTGAATTTTTCCTGGCAAAATAGTTGTTGTTTTTTTATCTTTAGGCAATTTACTTTTTTAATTTCAACATTTTCCAATCCTTATTGCAGTACACAATCCTATATTGCAATATATAATGTCAGTCAAACTCCTGATGCCATAGCAACTCATTGGCACCTCGAAATCATCACTCATCCTGGTGGTGCTATTCCATATTTTATTCTTTTGTATTATAGGGCTTGTCATGATTCGGCCAAAGATTTGGTGGTTTTGACAGCAAAAAAAATTGGGTTTGCAGCACTATTAAAAAAAAAAACAGAGCCTCAACAAAAACCTAAAAAGAATACAGCACTAAGGAGAACCAAGATTGTATTTAAACTCAAAACCCGAAGACTTTATTGTTAGTGTTGAGCGACTAATGAAATATTCAGTCCGGGAATACCTGACCCGATTTTCTAAAAATTATCATGAATCATGATGGCTGATTCCACATCCCATTGAAATTAGTGGACATAAAAAAGGCTGGCACCCTTGCCTTTTACTGCTGGAGTCCTAGACCCAAATCCCATCAAAAACAGCATTTGCATAGACTTTAAAAAACTCTATCCAGATGTTGCCATTGGTCAGATTTGCACCTACAATTCCAGCACTGCAAATAACTGAGCCACCACACTTCTTCTTTCTTCCCCACAGGATGAGAATATAGAGAAGAATAACAATAATAGTAGTATCATAGTATGTATGGTAGAAAAAAGACATATGTCCATCCAATTCAGCCTATTAACCCTCAATGTTGATCCAAAGGAAGGCAAAAAAAAATCCAATGAAGTAGAAGCCATTTTTTCCAAATTTAAGGGGAAAAATTCCTTCCTGACTCCAATCTGGCTATTAGAATAATCCCAGGGTCAACAACCCTAATGAACACAAAGAGAACATATAAGGGCAACCTCTGGATGGAGTTTTTCAAAGTCCATACAGAAGTTATCCGAGATGGAACTTGAAGCTGAGACCCCAGCAGTGAAAGGTAATAGTGCTAACAACTGAGCCACATTCAGGGAAAACAAGGACACCCCGTTCCCAGCATGCACACATCCACCACTCTTCTGCTTTTATTTGTAAAATGACTTTCTGTCAACTTTTGGTAAAATTTGGATGATTTTATCACCCTGCCGATTACGACAAGCAACAGTATTTATTGCCCACTTTTTTTTTTGCATAATCAAAATATTATAGTGAATAGTGAAATATTGTATGTTTCAGTGCGGAGGTGGGTTCTATTATCTAGAATACAGGTTGAGGGGAAAGTGTGGAAACCCCCATAAAAAATTAAAAATGGCTTAGCATATGATTTTCCAATATTGCATACAAACTGCAGGGAAAAGGAGAAACCTGTTAGGCCATGTCACCATTCAGAATTCCGCCATCTTGGATTGAACTCTAATTTTTCCAATGGGAAGGTGGGTGTGTGATATCAAACTGGCAGAGAATTTCACCAGAAAACAATGGTGTACTTCATTTTACCATAATGTTATTAATTCTCATGCTAACACAGTGATTTTTTTCTTCATTACATGAATGATGTCGTTATCTCAAATAGAACGTATTGAGACCATCTTCCATCAGATGTTGCAGCATCTACAATTTGTAAGGATGCTATATAAGGATGAGAGGAGAGGAAAATTGAGTGGCTGGTGTAAATACTGCATTAACCCTCTTCAGTTCAGTGTTGGATCTCTTCTGACATTGAGATTCTTCTGCATAACTCTCATGTCGGACAAGGTTCGACACATCTTTCCAACACTATGCAGAAGAGAGGTCCGTCATTGGAGTTCTCTTCTGCATATGTATATTACAATATGCAGGAGAGAGGTCCGACATCCAACCTGTCTTCTGCTTATGTATATTGCTAGTAATTATTAGGAAATTAATAGAACCAGTGTTTCTGGTGGTGCAATACACCACACAGCTCTGTTACATGCGCATGTCACAGATACACACAGCTCTGTTACATGTGCATGTCACACACAGCTCTTCTACATGCGCACAACACACACACAGCTCTGTTACATGTGCATGTCACACAGACACAGTTCTGCTAGATTACATGCACATGTCACAGACACACACAGCTCTGCTACATGTGTGTCCCACACACGTACACAGTTTTGCTACATTACATGCACATATCACAGACACACACATCTCTGCTACATTGCATGCACATGTTACAGACACACACATCACTGCTACATTGCATGCACATGTTACAGACACACACAGCTTTGCTACATTACATGCATGTCACAGGCACACACAGCTCTACTGCATTACATTGGCATGTCGCAGACACACACAGCTGTGCTACATACATTTTGTTGGCCTGTGCTGGTTTAGGATCGGTGATGATGTCACCGTCATGTGACCACGAACTCCTCCCACACAAGTGACTGATCACATGATGGTAACATCATCACAGATCCTGTCAGCAGATGGCTGCTGTTGGGCTGTGCAGGTTTTTAATAAAGTGAAGCAGTAGTGATGATGTCAGTGTCCTATCATCAAGGGTGGAGGTCAGAGTCCAGGTAACTGATCACATGATGGTGACATCATCACAAGTCCTGGAAATGGCAGCATCCGTGGTGAAATAAAAAAGTTTTTTATTCCTCTTCAACAATAAAATACAACATTTCGACTCCTTGGAGACTTTTTCAAGTATGAGAAGTCAAAACGTTGTATTTTATCATTGGAGAGGAATAAAAGACGTTTTTATTGCACCACGGATGCTGCCAATTCCAGTTTTTATATTAGTATTTTGGCTAGGGTCTCTGTTAGATCAGACCATCAAGGTGGCTGTGCATAAGCCCGTCCAGTTGAATACAGCTTAAAAATTATGCTGTTGGCATTTCCCCTTTTGCATCATCACAGGTCCTGTGAGCACACGGCAGCTGTCAGGCTCTGCATATTTTATGCTTTAGGACCTGCAATGATGTCACCATCATGTGATCAGGGACGGAACATGAGAAGAACTAAAACACACACTCAAGGAAAAATTCGTCGTTAGTACTTTGATAGTATGCAGGAAAAAGGTCCAATAATGAACCTCTCTCCTGCATAATGTAATATATATATGTAATGTATATACATACATATATATATGTAAGTAATATACATACATATATATGTAATATACATATTAACTTACGTTTAATTTTTTAAAAAAAATTATCATGATTGTTCATTTTTATGTGTTTCTGTTGAGTAATTCCAAGGAACCCTCAAAGCGTTTCCCCACCCAAAATCTAAAAAGAGCTGGGGAGTGGCAGCTAAATTGAATTGGAAAGGGTTAAAGTGCCTATTCGATTACAACTTGCTGCCGCCAAGAGGAGGAGAACTGTAAAACACTGTTAGCACTAGTAGCATTTTGCTTGCAAGAAGTTATGTGGTGTTAAAAACAGTCTGTTCTGGTGTCCCGCATGATCCCACAACAACCCTCTGTCCAATGGTTCCATACAAGGTATGCAGCTTGATCTGCACAAGCCAGAGTGGCAGAGTCATCCCGATGCCGAATTTTCAGAAACTGACGCTCATAATAGAACAAGTACCAGCTCCCTCACTGGCCTGGAGTCCCCAGGAATCCCCTCCCGTAGTGTACCTGTAACTTATCTCTACATTGACACCAACAAAAGGGGTCTGGTCCAATGTCACAGCAGTGCCGTATCACCCATTGGTAAAGTTTCTGTATAACTATAGTAACTGATTTTACTTTTTATTGTACGCAGTATCTTTTCTTGCTCATTATAACATTCTGCTTTTGTGCTTTAACTCAAGTTACACAATATCTTATTATTGGCTGCCTTATCAGTACTTGATTTTTCTCACTATTAGAAACATTTTGGCTTTTGATGTAGCACTTATCACACCATTTCATTCGGACTCCTTCAGAAGCACAATGAAATTTTCTTCTGTTCCATTTTGTTCTTTTTAATTACCATTTCACATAGGTTTTGTATTGTTCCCCGCATTTCTTATGACGGGACGAACAGTCCTGTGCACATTTGTGCCTTGATATATTACAACAATTATAATTAAGTATGAGAACAGCTAATATTGTAGCCAATTTGGAATATATTGTGTGTATAACAATGATAAATGTCACATTTGAGCTAATCGTTGTATTAGTTTAGTGCTCTCTTTATAGACCTATCTCGCACAGCCAAGTCTTTCAAATATAATTACACAATAAAGAATCCGATTTTGACTAGAGGTACAGTGGGCAATTTAACAAAGATTAAAACTCTTTTGATCATGGCCAATACATTGCTGGCTCTTGTATTAGAAAATAATACAGGGATAAAATCTTTAATTTCAGAAGCAACTGTATCTGATGTTCTAAGCAATATTTGCAGGTCATAAAAGGAGGAGCACGATATCAGTTTTGTATGCTGCTCACGATCTTCAAGAGCTGAGATTATTGTAAACCTTTGCAGGGATTACACTAGTAAGACGATGCTATCAGTCTCGGTTATATTTACTAAGGCACAATATGGCATGATTTCACTACCTAATATCTAAAAAAGGGCTTGAAGGAGACGGATCAAGGAAAACAGGCAATGTAATGTGCAATTTCAAATACTATGACTTGTTTTCTTTATGGCAAGCAAATGTTTTTTTTTAGAAAATTTGCAAGTCAAGGTAAAGTTTGCTGCAACTGTGCATTTAATGTGATAAGTGTTAAAGTTTGCAACCTCTGTACATGATTATGAAAAATCAATATATTTTTCATTTTTACATCAATTAATGCCATATAAAGTGATATTACTTAATTTTTTAATTGCATATCTACAGTAAGTGGGTGTAGGTATAATACCATCTGATACATGTTTCGGGTCCTCCCGTTTTTTAATCGGTGAGATGATGAGTGCCTAAGGAGACACACAAGTATACTGCATGGTTTACTTTATAAGTATTGTATTTTATGCTATTTTCAGAGGTATAGGTATTTTGAAGTGTTTGATGCAATACGTGTTTGTTACTTTGACCTCAAACATGATCTGTGGCTCTTCGTACGGCCATAGGGAAACACTTTGGAGGTGAGGAGGCTCATTTTGGCTATGAAATTAAAGCTATGATTTCAAAGAGTGCATTTATGTATTTTTTGTTTTTTTTTACCCAAGCTGCACATGTATTATTGATAGCCACATTGCTGTCCTTCTACTTGTTCCTATCATCAGATTTAAGTCTCTTGTCACGTAATTTTTTGACCACGTATAGCATGTGCTACTGTGTTTCTTTCTTTTTTATATTGATGCTCTATAACACAGCAATAACTATTTGGTCTTCTGCTTACATGACGCCTATACACTGCGGCCAGTGATGAGCAAACTTTCAAAAGTTCGGGTGGGACTGCTTTGTCATATTTGGACAAAAAAGTTCAGTTTGGTCTAAATCAGTTCAAATCAAACCGCAACATCATCAATATGCCTAGTGAATAACAGTGTATAAGAGCCATAGAAGCTCTGCATAACACTTGTAGGTCACCTACGGTTGTATCTAAGTATTTATGAGCTTTTAAGACAAAGTTAAGGAAGAAAAAAGGGAGAGGAAGGAAAAAGAAGAATGTGAAGAATTATTATTGATTCAGTATGTTTGGGCGAGGTTTGGGCTCACACATAATTGAACGTTGAGCAAATATTGACCCATATGTCCTTTTAGGCCACCAAAACTGGCATCCGCTTTGAATTTATTGACTACTGATCAGAAACTATATACATATTTATATCCAATATAAAGTAATGTGTTGAGATTATGGCATGACTTTTAAATGGAATCAGTTTAGGTAAATCACTCGCCTAGTTGATCCAAAGCTGATTTTGGAAATAAAATGTGGAGAAAATGCAGACCATAGATATTAGTCAAAAGCTTCATTTTTGGGCTATATTATGTTCTGAATAGTGACCATTGCATTGCATAGTATATATTGAAACCTGTGGGCTTCCTGTACACAATAATGTTAGTGTTCTTTCAGATTGAGAGACAATATATATTAATACAGTTAGCCGTGGTCACTGACTTACCCCTCATGCCGGCTGTGGATTGTAATCAGCTCCCATTCACTGCAGAAATCCACCCTAGACATCTTCCCTCTCATTAGCAACAACCCACACATGTTCTCAGCCATGTTCTTAAAAGGCCAGTTCCCCTCAAACTAAATATTCCCTTTCCATTCATCTGTGAGCCCTGATTATATCATACATCCTTCCCTCATGGAGGGTGCCTGACTGTTGTGATCATTTTGGTGTTGCTTAAGGTGTTACTAAATTCGTACTGATACTCTGATTTATGACATTGGCTATCCCTAACTACATTCCTGTTTCTGCTCCTGACCCTGGTTTGTTATGCTTACCATACTTCTGTTTGTTGCCTGCCTTGACCTCTGGCCTGCTGTACATTGGTGAACATGTTCTCCATGACTTGTTCTCTGGCTTATTCTTTGTGCTGAAATCTTCCACCTGCCTTGACCTGGATTGTCTGACTACACTCCTGTTCACACCCTCCAATACTGTACCTAGGCCTTGAGTAGCGTGAGCAGCAACAGTACCTGGACCACTTCTTCAATAATGGCCTGTAGACCCCACAGCAAAGCTCATGTCCTGATTAGTGAGGTTAAAGGGTGAAGACCAGGTTATGTCAGGTGTCGGCTGATCCTGAGAAATATATTTGCATTGGCTAATAAAAGAGTTTTCAGATCAAGGGACTCCCAGTGATAACCAGGATGTCCTATTAGACCAACCCCACCAGGCACCATTTCTGAGTTCCTTCACTATACCATTGATTTGTTACCATCAAAAGTATATTTATACGTGATGGAAAGTGACACATATGTGGAGATCATGGCATACATTTCAAATGCGATCAGTTTAGGTAAAGCACTCACCCAATATAGAGGAATATGACACTGACAAGGTATAATGTAATAGAAGTTATGCACACCTTCAGATAAACTAGTGGTACTCCACAGATTACTTGGAGAAAAAGTCTTTTAACGTGCTTGAAGAGGTATGAAATGAATTTCATTTCCTTCTCATTTGCCTTGCCTCTGAAACGTTTCATGCAAGATATGTGACCAACTATTATTGTACTAATTCATCCATGACAGAGCTCAATTTTCTCTGAAAATTTACTTCTGAATGGGATTGAAAAAGACTTGAAAGCTTGAAATTAAAGTACACTGAACAGAGGAGTCACTGAGCTGTGGACAACTGTCTTTCAAGAAAAAATATTTTGAACAAAATGTAAATTAGATTTGAAGATCTTAAAAGAGTAGATGGGACAGACGAGGAGTTTGATGGCACTTTCATAAACAAAAGTGACAGATGGAAAAGAAAAAAAAAAGACCTCGGAGGCCAAGGAATGAAGGATTAGACGAAGATTTGTTTTTTGGGCGTTTTGTTAGCTTTGTTTTATTTTCTATGATTGGTAAATTGTGCAGATAAGAGGAACATGCTAGAAATAAAATTACAAATAGCCATGCACTAATGGTGCTGTCTACACATGTTATTCCATGCCCATTGATATAAATTGTCCTTGATAGAACTGTCATTGTTATACTTCAGTGCCATAAACACTGGGCATTCGGAACGCAGCACATGGAAATGAGTTCCATTCACAGACAGGATGTGTCTTCTGGTTAAAGCTTGTCATTGAATTTCCCTATCAGAGATGGCATAATTTTATGTAGATGCATGGCGATCCACACTTTCAATATTCCCTATGATACCCTCACCATTCTACACATTGCTTGTAAGTAGTGATATAATGATTGTCAAGCTCAGGGATAGTAAATAATTCTGTTAGTTAATTCAAGTAGTGCCGGCATCCCTAAAGACATACTATTTTGACTTTAATCTATTAAGAATGCAGAGTTGTTGTTCTAGCACTTCTACTCTATGTTGCTCATTACACTGGTTACCAGTCTCTTGTAAGGTGAAATGCAAAACTCTTAGTTTACAAAGCTGTCTGCAATATTACAACATCATGTTTTATGTTTAGACAGTCCTTATAAATCCACTTGTGCTTTCTACTCAATCAATGATCTGTGACTCTCATTGTCCCTTAGCATGTTGTATTAACTCCCAACTGCAAGTCTTCAATGAATGGCTGTGATTGGTCACAGCGCTCAGCCAGTCAGAGGCAGTTCTTCCCGAAGGTGGGGAAGAAGAACAGTGTTGGGTACTGGGAAAAGGACACGCTAGAGCCGGACAGTGCTTCTAGGTGATGTATTCTCTTTTTGTCTTTTTTTTTTCTGCAGCTGGGGCTTATTTTTAGGGTATGGCTTATATTTCAAGCCCCTCCCCACCCCACCCCCCAAACAAAAAATCCTTGCAAGTGGTGAGCCTTGCGTCCCTGCGGGAGTTGCCTTCATCCCGTTGCTTTCAATGGGGCAGCAGCAGCACCAGCCCCATTGAAAGCAATGGGAGAAGATTGCGCTCCTCTGCCACTGCTGTGACAGTTGTGGCAGGGAATTCCTTCATCCCCGCAAGGAGTCCCTTCATCATTGAACACTGTGACAGTGCTACCAAAGTGTTCAGTGATGAGAGAACTCCCCACAGGAATGAAGGAATCCCCTGCCACAGCTGTCACAGCAGTAGCAGAGGAGCGCAATCTTCTCCCTTTGTTTTTAATGGCGCCGGTGCTGCTTCCGCCAGCCCAATTGACAACATGGTGAAACCCTGGATGTAACAGCATACAGGAGTTTCACATCCAAGGAATCTCCTGCTGCAGCTTTCACAGCTGCAGCAGGGGATAGCGATCTGCTCTCGATTGCTTTCAATTGTGCCGCATTATTTATGTGCGATTTTAGCTTCGGTCAGACATTTTTTACACATGTGTCCAGTGATTGCTTTTAAGAGTGCCTATTCATGCACTAAAAAAATACTTGTCTGCCCAAGGCGTTATGATAAAAATCCCAATAATCAAGATGTAACTGCTATAATATTGCAACTATGTACAAGGCTGATCTTCCCTGTGTTATTGGGGGGATAAAAGAATGCAGACTATCTATAAGCAGAGAGATGGTGAGGGAACACATGGCTAATTTAAATGAATTCAAGTCTCAAGGTCCAGATGAATTACATCCTAGGATACTAAAGGAAGTAGTGGAGGTAATTTTTGAACCACTCATCA
This sequence comes from Eleutherodactylus coqui, assembly GCF_035609145.1. NCBI lineage: Eukaryota > Metazoa > Chordata > Amphibia > Anura > Eleutherodactylidae > Eleutherodactylus > Eleutherodactylus coqui. The sequence goes on along the minus strand of NC_089841.1, from coordinate 63,924,661 downwards.
TAATCTTTGAAAATTCCTGGAGAACAGGAGAATTCCCAAAAGATTGGAATAGGGCAAATGCTGTCCCTATCTTCAAAAAAGGGAAGAAGGTGGATCCAGGAAACTACAGGCCTGTGAGCCTGACTTCTATACCGGGAAAGATCTTTGAACAAATTATTAAACAACATGTATGCAATTGGATAAAAATTGAGTAATTAACCAGAGCCAGCATGGGTTTGTAACAAACACGTCATGCCAGATGAATCAAATTTCCTTCTATGACAAAATCACTGACTGGGTTGATCACAGAAATGCGGTACATATAATATATCTTGACTTTAGTAAAGCATTTACAAAGTATCACATACTGGCCAAATATAGGATTGACAAGGCAACTGTTAGATGGATTCACAACTGGCTGAGTGATTGTACTAAAAGTGTGGTCATAAATGGCTGCACATCCAAGTGGAAGTATGTATCAAGTGGGGTACCACAACGCTCTGTTCTAGGCCCAGTGTTGTTCAACATTTTTTTTAATAAATGATCTGGAGGAGGATATTGATGGAAAGGTAATCAAATTTGCTGATGACAAAGGTAGGAGGGATACCTAACACTAGAGAAGAGAAAGTATTCAAAAAGATGTAGAAAAAGCTTGAACAGTGGGCGGCAACTAACAGAATGGTATTTAACAAAGAGAAATGCAAGAAAAATATGGGCAAGAAAAATGAAAAAAAAAGCACATACAGAATGGGGGGAATTGGGCTAAGCAGCAGCACATGTGAAAAGGACTTGGGCATACTAATAAATTACAGACTGAACATGAGTCAACAGTGTGATGCAGCAGTCAAAAAGGTAAACACAATTCTGGGATGTATTAATAGAAGCACAGAGTCTAGATCACGTGAGGTAATTATTAGAGATGAGCGAGCACCAAAATGCTCGGGTGCTCGTTACTCGGGACGAAATTATCGCGATGCTCGAGGGTTCCTTTCGAGTAACAAACCCCATTGAAGTCAATGGGCGACCCGAGCATTTTTGTATTTCGCCGATGCTCGCTAAGGTTTTCATGTGTGAAAATCTAGGCAATTCAAGAAAGTGATGGGAACGACACAGAAACGGATAGGGCAGGCGAGGGGCTACATGTTGGGCTCCATCTCAAGTTCACAGGTCCCACTATTAAGCCACAATAGCGACAAGAGTGGGCCCCCCCCCTCCCAACAACTTTTACTTCTGAAAAGCCCTCATTAGCATGGCATACCTTAGCTAAGCACCACACTAGCTACAACAAAGCACAATCACTGCCTGCATGACACTCCACTGCCACTTCTCCTGGGTTACATGCTGCCCAACCCCCCTCCCCCCTGCACGACACAGTGTCCACAGCGCACACCAAACTGTCCCTGCGCAGCCTTCAGCTGCCCTCATGCCACACCACCCTCATGTCTATTTATAAGTGCGTCTGCCATGAGGAGGAACTGCAGGCACACACTACAGAGGGTTGGCACGGCTAGGCAGCGACCCTCTTTAAAAGTGGTGGGGCGACAGCCCACAATGCTGTACAGAAGCAATGAGAAATCCAATCCTGTGCCACCTCCATCAGGAGCTGCACACGTGGGCATAGCAATGGGGAACCTATGTGCCACACACTATTCATTCTGTCAAGGTGTCTGTATGCCCCAGTCAGACTGGTAATATGTACCTTAACAGTAACCGCGTTGGTGGTAATGTGGTGGTGACTGCGGACCTAGTAGCACGGTTGTATTTTGTTGGTTTTCGGAATGCGGCCAGGATTAAGTGGGCCGTGGCGGGGGGATGGTGGGGGCTCTCTTGTTGTGTCGGTAAAGGTGAAATTCTTGGACTGCCACCAGACGAACCAATGCAAAGGCATTTGCCAAGAATGTTTTCATTGTTGGAGGAGGAGGGGGATGTTTTTGAGGCACTACGTGTCCTCTCCACGTGTCCGTGGTTATATGCACCTTAACAGTAACCACGTTGGTGGGAAATGGCCTCGCCGCCATCATGTCTTTGGGAAGCCTCTGTTTCCACACCCCAGAGACATACCATTAGCAGCGGTATAGGCAGAGCCCAGAATTCATAACATTTCAGCCGTAGCATTAGGACAGGCCCCACTAACATATCACTAGCAGCATTATAGGGGGAGCACAGTATTAGTTCCATTTCAGTAATAGTAGCACTCAAGACAGCCCCCAGTAACAATTCCGAAGCAGCAGTATAGGAGGAGCATAGTCTAAGTTCCATTTAAGTAATAGTAGCAGCCTACACAGGCCCCAGGAACAATTCCGAAGCAGCAGTATAGTGGGAGCGCAGTCTTAGTTCCATTTCAGTAGCTGCAGTATAGCCAAGGCCCAAGTTACATTTATGTAGCTAAAGTGTAGGCCAACCCCACACACCTTTCTGTACCATGAGTGCAGGCGAGGAACATAGAAATTGCTATGATTACACTGTAGGTGAGGGCCCAAAAAAATTGGTGTACCAACAGTACTAATGTAAAAATTGGCCATGCCCAACCAAGATGGCAGGTGAAACCCATTAATCGCTTTGGTTAATGTGGCTTAAGTGGTAACTAGGCCTGGAGGCAGCCCAGTTTAACGAAAAATTGGTTCAAGATAAAGTTCCAACGCTTTTAAGAGCATTGAAACGTATAAAAAATTTTTAGAAAAATTATATGAGTGAGCCTTGTGGCCCTAAGAAAAATTGCCCGTTCAGCGTGATTACGTGAGGTTTCAGGAGGAGGAGCAGGAGGAGGAGGAGGAATATTATACACAGATTGATGAAGCAGAAATGTCCCCGTTTTGGATGGTGAGAGAGAACGATGCTTCCATCCGCAGGTGCAGCCTACGTATTGCTTAGGTATCGCTGCTGTCCGCTGGTGGAGAAGAGAAGTCTGGGGAAATCCAGGCTTTGTTCATCTTGATGAGTGTTAGCCTGTCGGCACTGTCGGTTGACAGGCGGGTACGCTTATCTGTGATGATTCCCCCAGCCGCACTAAACACCCTCTCCGACAAGACGCTAGCCGCAGGACAAGCAAGCACCTCCAGGGCATACAGCGCTAGTTCAGGCCACGTGTCCAGCTTCGACACCCAGTAGTTGTAGGTGGCAGAGGCGTCACGGAGGACGGTCGTGCGATCGGCTACGTACTCCCTCACCATCCTTTTACAGTGCGCCCGCCGACTCAGCCTTGACTGGGGAGCGGTGACACAGTCTTGCTGGGGAGCCATAAAGCTGTCCAGGCCCTTGAAGACTGTTGCACTGCCTGGGCTGTACATGCTGCTCGATCTCCGCACCTCCCCTGCTACCTGGCCCTCGGAACTGCGCCTTCTGCCACTAGCGCTGTCGGATGGGAATTTTACCATCAGCTTGTCCGCCAGGGTCCTGTGGTACAGCAACACTCTCGAACCCCTTTCCTCTTCGGGAATGAGAGTGGGAAGGTTCTCCTTATAGCGTGGGTCGAGCAGTGTGTACACCCAGTAATCCGTAGTGGCCAGAATGCGTGTAACGCGAGGGTCACGAGAAAGGCATCCTAACATGAAGTCAGCCATGTGTGCCAGGGTACCTGTACGCAACACATGGCTGTCCGCACTAGGAAGATCACTTTCAGGATCCTCCTCCTCCTCCTCCTCCTCCTCCTCAGGCCATACACGCTGAAATGATGACAGGCAAGCAGCATGGGTACCGTCAGCAGTGGGCCAAGCTGTCTCTTCCCCCTCCTCCTCATCCTCCTCATGCTCCTCCTGAACGCGCTGAGATATAGACAGGAGGGTGCTCTGACTATCCAGCGACATACTGTCTTCCCCCGGCTCTGTTTCCGAGCGCAAAGCGGCTGCCTTTATGGTTTGCAGGGAACTTCTCAAGATGCATAGCAGAGGAATGGTGACGCTAATGATTGCAGTATCGCCGCTCACCACCTGGGTAGACTGCTCAAAGTTTCGAAGGACCTGGCAGATGTCTGCCAACCAGGCCCACTCTTCTGAAAAGAATTGAGGAGGCTGACTCCCACTGCGCCGCCCATGTTGGAGTTGGTATTCCACTATAGCTCTACGCTGCTCATAGAGCCTAGCCAACATGTGGAGCGTAGAGTTCCACCGTGTGGGCACGTCGCACAGCAGTCGGTGCACTGGCAGATGAAACCGATGTTGCAGGGTGCGCAGGGTGGTAGCGTCCGTGTGGGATTTGCGGAAATGTGCGCAGAGCCGGCGCGCCTTTACGAGCAGGTCTGACAAGCGTGGGTAGCTTTTCAGAAAGCGCTGAACCACCAAATTAAAGATGTGGGCCAGGCATGGCACGTGTGTGAGGCTGCCGAGCTGCAGAGCCGCCACCAGGTTACGGCCGTTGTCACACACGACCATGCCCGGTTGGAGGCTCAGCGGTGCAAGCCAACGGTCGGTCTGCTCTGTCAGACCCTGCAGCAGTTCGTGGGCCGTGTGCCTCCTATCTCCTAAGCTGAGTAGTTTCAGCACGGCCTGCTGACGCTTGCCCACCGCTGTGCTGCCACGCCGCACGACACCGACTGCAGGCGACGTCCTGCTGCTGCTGACACATCTAGAGTGCGAGACAGAGGCTGAGGAGGAGGAGGAGGGTGCTTTAGTGGAGGAAGCATACACCGCTGAACATACCACCACCGAGCTGGGGCCCGCAATTCTGGGGGTGGGTAGGACGTGAGCGGTCCCAGGCTCTGACTCTGTCCCAGCCTCCACTAAATTCACCCAATGTGCCGTCAGGGAGATGTAGTGGCCCAGCCCGCCTGTGCGTGTCCACGTGTCCGTAGTTAAGTGGACCTTGCCACTAACCGCATTGGTGAGGGCGCGTACAATGTTGCGGGAGACGTGGTCGTGCAGGGCTGGGACGGCACACCGGGAAAAGTAGTGGCGACTGGGAACTGAGTAGCGCGGGGCCGCCGCCGCCATCATAGCTTTGAAAGCCTCCGTTTCCACAACCCTATACGGCAGCATCTCAAGGCTGATAAATTTGGCTATGTGGACGGTTAACGATTGAGCGTGCGGGTGCGTGGCGGCGTACTTGCGCTTGCGCTCCAACACTTGCGCTAGCGACGGCTGGACTGTGCGGTGCGAGACATTAGTGGATGGGGCCGAGGACAGCGGAGGTGAGGGTGTGGGTGCAGGCCAGGAGACGGTAGTGCCTGTGTCCTGAGAGGGGGGTTGGATCTCAGTGGAAGGTTGGGGCACCGGGGGAGCGGCAGCGGTGCAAACCGGAGGCGGTGAACGGCCTTCGTCCCACCTTGTGGGGTGCTGGGCCATCATATGTCTGCGCATGCTGGTGGTGGTGAGGCTGTTGGTGGTGGCTCCCCGGCTGATCTTGGCGCGACAAAGGTTGCACACCACTGTTCGTCAGTCGTCAGGCGTCTCTGTGAAAAACTGCCAGACCTTAGAGCACCTCGGCCTCTGCAGGGTGGCATGGCGCGAGGGTGCGCTTTGGGAAACAGTTGGTGGATTATTCGGTCTGGCCCTGCCTCCACCCCTGGCCACCGCACTGCCTCTTGCAACCTGCCCTGCTGCTGCCCTTGCCTGCCCCTCTGAAGACCTGTCCTGAGTAGGCGTTGCACACCAGGTGGGGTCAGTCACCTCATCGTCCTGCTGCTCTTCCTCCGAATCCTCTGTGCGCTCCTCCCTCGGACTTACTGCCCTTACTACTACCTCACTGCAAGACAACTGTGTCTCATCGTCATCGTCCTCCTCACCCACTGAAAGGTCTTGAGACAGTTGCCGGAAGTCCCCAGCCTCATCCCCCGGACCCCGGGAACTTTCCAATGGTTGTGCATCAGTGACGATAAACTCCTCTGGTGGGAGAGGAACCACTTCTGCCCAATCTGAGCAGGGGCCCGAGAACAGTTCCTGGGAGTCTTCCCGCTCCTGAGCATGTGTCATTGTAGTGGAGTGAGGAGGCTGGGAGGAAGGAGGAGCAGCAGACAGAGGATTCGGATTTGCAGCACTGGACGGCGCAGAACTGTGGGTGGACGATAGGTTGCTCGAAGCACTTTCTGCCATCCACGACAGGACCTGCTCACACTGCTCATTTTCTAATAAAGGTCTCCCGCGTGGACCCATTAATTGGGCGATGAATGTGGGGACGCCAGAAACGTGCCTCTCTCCTAATCGCGCAGCAGTCGGCTGCGACACACCTGGATCAGGAGCTCGGCCTGTGTCCACACCCTCACTTGGGCCTACGCGTCCTCGGCCGCGTCCACGTCCTCTAGGCCTACCCCTACCCCTCAGCATGCTGTATTACCAGTGATTTCCAAGCCAGGAAAGAAATTGGCGCAAGCCTGCAGCCAAAATAGAATTTTTACCCTTGTTTTTCAAAGGACAAGCCACACTGCGTGTATTCAATGAATACTACTAAGTTTAATAACTGTGTTGTGGCCCTGCAAATGTGTCAGAGAACTGCAGTGATGCAAAGTTATTCGCTACAGCAGATCAGGGATTTCCCATGCAGGAAAAAAATTGGCGCAAGCCTGCAGTAAAACGTAGCTGGCTGCGTCTGATTTTTTTTTTTTAACGTTTTGCACGCAGCACACACGTACCTAGAGCCCTGAGGACTGTCAGAGGCAGGCGAAATAGATTTTTTTCCCTTGTTTTTCAAAGGAAAAGCCACACTGCGTGTATTCAATGAATACTACTAAGTTTAATAACTGTGTTGTTGCCCTGCAAATGTGTCACAGAACTGCAGTGATGCAAAGTTATTCGCTACAGCAGATCAGGGATTTCCCATGCAGGAAAAAAATTGGCGCAAGCCTGCAGTAAAACGTAGCTGGCTGCGTCTGATTTTTTTTAACGTTCTGCACGCAGCACACACGTACCCAGAGCCCTGAGGACTGTCAGAGGCAGGCGAAATAGAATTTTTTTCCCTTGTTTTTCAAAGGAAAAGCCACACTGCGTGTATTCAATGAATACTACTAAGTTTAATAACTGTGTTGTGGCCCTGCAAATGTGTCACAGAACTGCAGTGATGCAAAGTTATTCGCTACAGCAGATCAGCGATTTCCCATGCAGGAAAAAAATTGGCGCAAGCCTGCAGTAAAACGTAGCTGGCTGCGTCTGATTTTTTTTAACGTTCTGCACGCAGCACACACGTACCCAGAGCCCTGAGGACTGTCAGAGGCAGGCGAAATAGAATTTTTTCCCTTGTTTTTCAAAGGAAAAGCCACACTGCATGTATTCAATGAATACTACTAAGTTTAATAACTGTGTTGTGGCCCTGCAAATGTGTCACAGAACTGCAGTGATGCAAAGTTATTCGCTACAGCAGATCAGCGATTTCCCATGCAGGAAAAAAATTGGCGCAAGCCTGCAGTAAAACGTAGCTGGCTGCGTCTGATTTTTTTTAACGTTCTGCACGCAGCACACACGTACCCAGAGCCCTGAGGACTGTCAGAGGCAGGCGAAATAGAATTTTTTCCCTTGTTTTTCAAAGGAAAAGCCACACTGCATGTATTCAATGAATACTACTAAGTTTAATAACTGTGTTGTGGCCCTGCAAATGTGTCACAGAACTGCAGTGATGCAAAGTTATTCGCTACACCAGATCAGGGATTTCCCATGCAGCAAAAAAAAATGGTGCAAGCCTGCAGTAAAACGTAGCTGGCTGCGTCTGATTTTTTTTAACGTTCTGCACGCAGCACACACGTACCCAGAGCCCTGAGGACTGTCAGAGGCAGGCGAAATAGAATTTTTTCCCTTGTTTTTCAAAGGAAAAGCCACACTGCATGTATTCAATGAATACTACTAAGTTTAATAACTGTGTTGTGGCCCTGCAAATGTGTCACAGAACTGCAGTGATGCAAAGTTATTCGCTACAGCAGATCAGCGATTTCCCATGCAGGAAAAAAATTGGCGCAAGCCTGCAGTAAAACGTAGCTGGCTGCGTCTGATTTTTTTTAACGTTCTGCACGCAGCACACACGTACCCAGAGCCCTGAGGACTGTCAGAGGCAGGCGAAATAGAATTTTTTCCCTTGTTTTTCAAAGGAAAAGCCACACTGCATGTATTCAATGAATACTACTAAGTTTAATAACTGTGTTGTGGCCCTGCAAATGTGTCACAGAACTGCAGTGATGCAAAGTTATTCGCTACAGCAGATCAGCGATTTCCCATGCAGGAAAAAAATTGGCGCAAGCCTGCAGTAAAACGTAGCTGGCTGCGTCTGATTTTTTTTAACGTTTTGCACGCAGCACACACGTACCCAGAGCCCTGAGGACTGTCAGAGGCAGGCGAAATAGAATTTTTTCCCTTGTTTTTCAAAGGGAAAGCCACACTGCGTCTATTCAATGAATAATGTATGTCTTCTGGCCCTGCCTACACAATTCTATCCCTGTAGTATTAATGCCGGGTGCAATGGTCTGCACAGCCGGTTTTGAGAAAAAAAAAAAATATGCAACACTGCTAACAGCAGCCTGGACAGTACTGCACACGGATAGATGTGGCCCTAGAAAGGACCGTTGGGGTTCTTGAAGCCTACACTCACTGCTAACACTCTCCCTGCCTAACCACCACTTCTGTCCCTATTGCAGGGCGCAATGCTCTGCAGATCCAATTCTGAAGAAAAAAAAAAATACAGTGCTAACACAGTACTGCACACTATTAGATGTGGCCCTGAGAAGGACCGTTGGGGTTCTTGAAGCCTACACTAACTCCTAACGTTCTCCCTACAGCAGCTCCAGCATGATACCACTTTCCCTCAGCTAACTCACAAGGCATCTGAGCCGAGCCGCGGGAGGGGCCGACTTTTATACTCGGGTGACATCAGATCTCCCCAGCCACTCACAGCAGGGGGGTGGTATAGGGCTTGAACGCCACAGGGGGAAGTTGTAATGCCTTCCCTGTCTTTCAATTGGCCAGAAAAGCGCGCTAACGTCTCAGAGAGGAAAATGAAAGTAACCGGAACACCGTGTGGTACTCGTTACGAGTAACGAGCATCCCGAACACCCTAACATTCGCACGAATATCAAGCTCGGACGAGTACGTTCGCTCATCTTTAGTAATTATCCCCCTCTACTCTTTCTTTGTCAGACCTCATCTGGAATACTGTGTCCAGTTCTGGGCACCCCAATTTAAAGAAGACATAGACAAACTGGAGCAAGTTCAGAGAAGAGTTACCAAGATGGTGAGTGGTCTGCAAATCATGTCCTATGAGGAACGGTTAAAGGATCTGGGAATAGTTAGCTTGCAAAAAAGAAGGCAAAGAGGAGACTTAATAGCGCGATCAGCCCTATTCTCATTTGTACAAGGAAAGACCAGAAGCAATGGGATGAAACTGAAAGGGAGGACACACAAATGAGATATTAGAAAAACTTTCTGACAGTGAGGGTGATCAATAAGTGGAACAGCTTACCACGGGAGGTGGTGAGTTCTCCTTCAATGGGAGTGTTCAAACAAAGGCTAGACAAATATCTGTCCGGGATGATTTAGTAAATCCTGCACTGAGCAGGGGGTTGGACTAGATGACACTGGAGTTATAATTCTATAACTACAAAAATATTGCTCAAGTACAAAAATGTAATTATTATAGTATTGGTCCTGTACTGCAGTAGTAGTATAATACTGCCCTATGTACAAGAATATAACTACCATAATACTGCCCTATGTACAAGAATATAACTACTATAATACTGCCGTCTATGTACAAGAATATAACTACTACAATGCTGCCCCCTATGCACAAGAATATAACAACTATAATATTGCCCTCTATGTACAAGACTATAACTACTATAGTACTGCTCCTATGTACACGAACATAACTACTATAATACTGCCTTCTATGTACAAGAATATAACTACTATAATACTGCCCCATATGTACAAGAATATAACAACTATAATACTGCCCTCTATGTACAAAAATATAGCTACTATAATACTGTCCCTTATGTACAGGAACATAACTACTATAATACTGCTCCTTATGTACAAGAATATAACTACTATAATACTGCTCCTTATGTACAAGAATATAACTACTATAATACTGCCCCCTATGCACTAGAAAATAACTACTATAATACTGCCCCCTATGTACAGGAATATAACTACTATAATACTACTCCTTATGTACAAGAATACAACTACTATAATACTGCCTCCTATGTACAAGAATATAACTACAAGAATACTGCCCCCTAGGTACAAGAATATAACTACTAGAATACTGCCCCCTATGTACAAGAATATAACTACTATTATACTACCCACTATGTACAAGAATATAACTACTATAATACTGCCTCCTATGTATAAGATTATAACTACTATAATACTGCCCCCTATGTACAAGAATATAACTAATATAATACTGCTCCCTATGTACAAGAATATAACTACTATAATACTGCTCCCTATGTACAAGAATATAACTACTATAATACTGCCCCCTATGTACAAGAATATAACTACTTTAATACTGCTCCTATGTACAAGAATATAACTATTATAGTACTGTCCACCATGTACAAGAATATAACTACTATAATACAGCCTCCTATGTACAAGAATACACCTACTATAATACTGCCTTCTATGTACAAGAATATAACTACTATAATACTGCTCCCTATGTACAAGAATAGACCTACTAGAATACTGCCCTCTATGTACAAGAATATAACTACTATAATACTGCCCCCTATGTACAAGAATATAACTACCATAATACTGCCCCCTATGTACAAGAATATAACTACTATAATACTGCTTCTATGTACAAGAATATAACTACTATAATACTGCCCTCTATGTACAAGACTATAACTACCATGATATTTCCCAAATATTTTTGTCTGCACTACATCTAATACAAATCCACAGCTTCCCTGTAATAATAGGAAACCATTTAAAATCAAGAGTGGATGTAATATTAGATTATTGACTCTATACAATCGACATCTAACTGTACTCATCCCTGAATACTAGCATAAGTCATTGCACTACTATCACCCAAACTTTCTACCAATCTTCTGTTATATTAACGGCCCAATGTCTTATCATTATATTATCAGTAATGTATTATGTTGGGTCATATTCCTGAGATGCTCTCTGCAAAATTGTCTATTCATCCCAGCAGCAGAAATCTTTTTTTCTACTAGAATGAAATCCTACAACAGATGTTCTCTTTTCAAGCAAAACACTCCGTGTAACAAATTTGGCAGACCTTGATGAAATGATGTTATTTGGGCAATAAATATGAATAATTTTCAAGTAAATGTGCCGCTTTCTTCCTTTCATATATTAAAATAAAAATGCAGCTCAACTCGCTTAATGCACCATCATTTTCTTATGATTAAAGATACATACATGCATATATACAGGGTATAGGTTTGCACATAGCTCAATTATAGCTCACTATATTCATCAACCATAGAGGTCATTGGGTATATACTGCTCCTCTGTATACCGCTCTTCTCATATGGAACATTAAAAATGCATCAGATTCCTTGCTATGGAGGTATTTTAGCAAAGTGGCATTGCTTATTTCAAGGCTGTGTGAAACATCATGCCATAGAGTTCTTCAGTATTGTCCTACAAAGCAGATATGACCAAACCAAAGTAGTAGTTATATATATATATACTTAATTTAAAGGGGTTGTCCATTTTTAAACAAGTTATGGCTCATTCTTAGGATAGGTCATCAATAGTAGATTGGTGAGGATCTGCCACCAGGGCATGCATTGAGCTGATTTCTGCAGTAAGTAGACAGTGCCATTCCCACTGCAGTGACCAACCTTCATATTACAGGCAAAGTATCCATTTGTTGCGTCCTCCGGACGTGCAACCTCAATAACATAAATCAAAGGCACAATTGTGCAAAGGAAACATAACACTATGGGGAATAATCTCCCTGTAGTCCCCTAACCCGGGTGGGGGCCCTGCCTACTCGGCGGACCGATCGCTCTGACAAGTGCGAGCCCGCATGCGTGCCTGGGCCACTAACAAGTCCCTAGCACAAAATAGAAGTGAAACAGAACTAAGCAAAACAGAAAAGAACTTAGCTTGCATGGAGAGCTTCCGCCAAGCTGTGTTGCTCCGCCGCTGTCCTAAATGCAACTGAAGTGATTGACCAGCACAGGAGATAGTGTTGGCCCTATTTAAATAGGAGCCAGGCTACTCAGCACCAGGTGCTGACTGACCTTCCTCCTGCAGCTACCACACCCCTCAGCTCCCAGTGAAGCAACGGCACACCCAAAACCTGGTCTGGCCTGCAGGCAAGGTGCAAGCCTCAGCATGGCTGTAACACCATTCTCTCCAATAGGAACTTGATCTGAAATACCAAGCCTCGCCACTGCAGTGGAAATGGAACTGCCTGTTTCCTGCAAAAATCATCTCAGTGCATGAGCCTGACGAACAGCTGATTGTCAAAGATGCCTGGTGGCAAACCCCTCCCGATCTATTATTGATGGCCTATCATACACATAGGCGATCAATAGTTTAGAACTGGGCATCCTCTTTAATTTTCAGATGGGCAAATATTTTTGTCATTCCCTTGTCTTCTTATTTACAAAGGAAAACACTGATTAGTAAAACAAACAAAAAAAAGTAGCAGAAAATATTTAACCTAATAAGACACTATCCTTTGATCAAACCTGTTCTTATATGATAACCAGTGTCATAACTAGCAACAGTGCAAATCATTTTATTTACTTGAAATGATGTTTTTGTGCTGAAGAATTCACTTATAGTGCTGCTATTAGGAGATTTCCTTTTTTCTAATTTGCTGTCCACTGTATGTTTTGATGTGAAATATGTCCCTGGCATCAGAGACATTGGGAAACATTACAGTACGAGTTGTGTGAGAGAAAGTCTTCACTTGCTACTGTGTCATGCTGGTCCTAGTAGTCTATGGAGAGGGGAGAAAAAATGAGGATTTGGATTGGGATTCAGGAAGGAGAATGAAACAGAGAAACTCACACAGATCTGGCTGCAGCTAATTCTGTTTACTGTTTTGAAGCTACGGAAATCATATCTTCCCTGCTCAGTAGTGCTGTATAGTGCTCTACATGATGTTGTGACTTATGAGGGTGTGCTACAGAGAGACAAAGAAGACAATATCCTGCTCTGCTATGTATGCAATGTATGGAGACATTGCAGTAGCTAGTCTACCCCCACCAGCTCACTGAAGACTGAGAAATACAGCTTGTAGGGGAACACTGATAATGAGTGCCTGATACAAGTCACATAATGGCCAGAAATAATGATATTCATCACGCACATAAATATGACGTCTAATTCTGAAAAGTCACCTAAAAGTGTGAGTATGCTTTAAATAATCACCCACAATAATGCCCTGGGTGAGTGCTTATTCTGCCAACCCCTCATCGGTACACCAACATTTGCCAAGATGTGTGTGGTATTTCAACTAGTTTAAACAGGGGTTTAAGGCAAAAATATTAATGCAACATAAAAGAAGGGACTTAATGAGTTACACAAAATTTTTACTGGTGAAGCACTTGGGCAACAGTTACTGTATGAAAATAATTTTTCTTGGAGCTGCCTTCAATATCCTATTCTGCTTGTTTGGTTATTTGCCTTTATAGGATAGCCTGCTTTAGCCAGATTCACCACTCTGTCACATCCTCTCCATTTTTAATGACTAATTAAATTCCTAACTGTGCTTCAGTGGGTATTTATTCTTGTGTCTATTTCGTTACTGGAGATTTAAAAAAAAAAAAATAATAATCAAAGAGCTGCATGAATTGTTCTTGAGTAGAGATGAGCGAGCACCAAAATGCTCGGGTGCTCGTTACTCGAGTCGAACTTTCAGTGATGCTCGAGAGTTCGTTTCGAGTAACGAACCCCGTTGAAGTCAATGGGCGACTCGAGCATTTTTGTATATCGCCGATGCTCGCTAAGGTTTTCATTTGTGAAAACCTGGGAAATTCAAGAAAGTGATGGGAACGACACAGAAACGGATAGGGCAGGTGAGGGGCTACATGTTGGGCTGCATCTCAAGTTCCCAGGTCCCACTATTAAGCCACAATAGTGGCAAGAGTGAGACCCCCCCCCCCCCCGCACTGTCAGCATAAAGATCGTTCTCCTCTGCCACAGCTGTAACAGCTGTGGCAGAGAAGAACGATGTTAACCCATTGAATTCAATGGGCTGCCGGCGATCGCGGGATGAATTGTCGGGAAGTGCTTAAATATATAAGCCCTTCCCTGCAATTCATCCAGAAATGTGTTAAAATAAAAAAAATATATACTCACCTTGTCCCGGCAGAACGATGCTAGCCCATTGAATTCAATGGAGCCGGCAATACAGTCGGCTCATTGAAAGCAATGGGCTGCCGGCGATCGCGGGATGAATTGTCGGGAAGGGCTTAAATATATAAGCCCTTCCCTGCAATTCATCCAGAAATGTGTAAAAATAAAAAAAATATATATATACTCCCCTGGTCCCGGCAGACAGAGTTCAGTGCAGCCGGCGGCAGTCCTCCTGAACTGCTCTGAACAGCTGTGAGTAGTATTCAGCAGCCGGGGATTTAAAATCCCCACCTGCTGAATGAGCTGCCTCTGATTGGTCACAGCCTGACCAATCAGAGGCAGATCTCACTCATACACCCATTCATGAATTTATGAATGGGTGAGTGACTGCTGCCTCTCATTGGCTCAGCGGGACCAATCAAATTATATGATGGCTATTAAATGAATGGCTGGTCATTTTGCAGCAGCTCTCTGCATTGGCCAATAGAAGTCCAGAGTAAGGGACCTCATTCTATAAAATGTATGTACCCTTATAGGACACATAAATGGGAGTTGTTCATTTTGCTAAGAATATAATTAATTGAGAAAAAATAATTTTGTCGCTTTCCCAAGTACCGAAATATCCTCGATGTTTGTTGTACTTTGATAGCCATTATGTAGAAGCAAAGAGTCACCTCCAAATAAAAGCTTTTTTGACTTATAAAATGTTCCTAATTCATATCAACCAACTGCTAAATTTGATTGCAGTTTGCAATGTCTTTCTAATGCCATATTATCATACTCATTTTACTTTACCCTCTAACTCTGTCAAAAAGAAAGAGTGATAGTGTATGTAATTTAATCATTGTATCTTTATAGCTTGAACATCATTGCTTTTCTCGTCTCATAATAATTGGCCAAATTCATTTTTAAAAGGCGTCGTGAGCTGTACTAACGCTAGTAAATATTGCTCATTGTGATTCCAACATGTCTGAAGCCATTTCTCAGTATCTGGAATTATATTTTGATTGCTTTACCACAGAAAGAATTCTATTATAAGTATTCTCTAATTGTTGATAAGCCATAGAAACTAAAATTAAAGCAAATGTTTCTTGTGACTGTCTCTCTCTGTTAAATAATTAGTCTTGTACGAAAATGGAATAAAAGCTGCTTTGGAGAAAAAAGTTGTGGGACGACAAATGTTCACCAATTTATCATCTCATCATGTCAAAAGATGGCACATGAGAATGAAGTCCTTTAGCGACCGCCATTGAAAGACATATGGTGATTAGAGATGAGCGAGCGTACTCGGCCAAGCCCCTTTTTCGCCCGAGCGCCGCGATTTTTGAGTACTTCCGTACTCGGGCGTATTCGGGGGGTGGCCGTGGGTAAGTGGGGGGTTGCAGCAGGGAGTGGGGGGGAGAGGGAGAGAGAGGGCTCCCCCCTGCTCCCCCCCGCTCCGCCACGCCTCCCCCTGCCCCTGGCGCCCCCAGAATCTTTTCACCCGAGTACGGAAGTACTCGAAAATCGCGGTGCTCGATCGAGTAATTACTCGAAACGAGTAGGTTCGCTCATCTCTAATGGGGATCATTAAGGGGTTAAATTTACATATCACACCTTTTTAGTGGCATTAAATAGTGGCTTAACATATATCATTCAACGTAGATGGTATGCGCCTTGTTGGAAAGATAGAGTAGCTTACATTAGAAAGAGAATGAATGACCAAAGTGTGGATGAGGGATATTGTGAGTGAACTGGAGACTCATGAATGCAGCAGTCTAGATAGAAGTATAATATGTTGAAGGCTTCAGCCTCACATAAATATTTTTGTGCCTCTTCATTTTGTGATTGTGAAGTGGTGAGAGACCAAAGGATGGGCTACCAGACAGATTTAACTAGAATCTGGGATTCCAGACTAATAGGTAAGGGACTTATCTAGAAAGTTCTCGGTTGTTATGTTGTGCCGGGAACAACTTTGCCCATCTGAGAGTGGGAATTGAGGCAGTATTCTGTCCTAGGGACAGAGTTATAACCACAAAGAGGTCATGGGTCTGGCAGTAACAGAAATGACCCCAGTGGAGGTCATGAGTAAGAGGTACTCAGGGAGTACCAAAGAGTGTTCAGAAAAGCGCATATGCCCAAAACCGTCTGTCTTGATGTTGAGAAAGAAAAAAAAGAGGTTTTGATTCAAATGTGGAGGCTGGATAAATGATCATAGATTTACAATAAAGGGCTTTGTATAGAAGTCCCTGCTTAGAAAGATGTGATCTTATAGTCAAAACATGTAGAAAATAGACTTAGAAAGCGTTGGTCCTTTCCATTCCATTATCTCCAAGACATAAGAAATATTGCATTTGGTAGTGTTTTTGAATTGTTGTACAAGAAATGGAATATAATATTGTCCGGTCTGATCTTGTTTGATCATTCATGGTCCGGATTTGTATTTTTTGCAAATTTCTGTGTGTGTATAGGGCCCGTGTATATATATTTGTGTCTTCTCTGTAGAAGTTGATGTAAGAGAAGACATACTTACAGCAACAAGTATACCTCAAATGGTATTAAGGTGATTATTACAGATGAGCGAGCACTAGAGATGAGCGAGCACCAAAATGCTCGGGTGCTCGTTACTCGGGACGAAATTATCGCGATGCTCGAGGGTTCGTTTTGAGTAACAAACCCCATTGAAGTCAATGGAGACCCGAGCATTTTTGTATATCGCCGATGCTCGCTAAGGTTTTCGTTTGTGAAAATCTGGGCAATTCAAGAAAGTGATGGGAACGACACAGCAACGGATAGGGCAGGCGAGGGGCTACATGTTGGGCTGCATCTCAAGTTCCCAGGTCCCACTATTAAGCCACAATAGTGGCAAGAGTGCCCCCCCCCCCCTCCCAACAACTTTTACTTCTGAAAAGCCCTCATTAGCAATGCATACCTTAGCTAAGCACCACACTACCTCCAAAGCACAATCACTGCCTGCATGACACTCCGCTGCCACTTCTCCTGGGTTACATGCTGCCCAACCCCCCCCCCCCCTTCCCGCACGACGCAGTGTCCACAGCGCACACCAAAGTGTCCCTGCGCAGCCTTCAGCTGCACTCATGCCACACCACCCTCATGTCTATTTATAAGTGCGTCTGCCATGAGGAGGAACCGCAGGCACACACTGCAGAGGGTTGGCACGGCTAGGCAGCGACCCTCTATAAAAGGGGCGGGGCGATAGCCCACAATGCTGTACAGAAGCAATGAGAAATATAATCCTGTGCCACCGCCATCAGGAGCTGCACACGTGGGCATAGCAATGGGGAACCTATGTGCCACACACTATTCATTCTGTCAAGGTGTCTGCATGCCCCAGTCAGACTGGGGTTATTTAGAAGTGGACACATGCAGTTACAACTCAGTGTGGACCGACAGCATGGGTGGCTCCCTGGAACCCACCGGCTGTACATACAGAAGTGAATACAAATCACAAAGAATTACTGAGTAGCAGATATAAAACTTGTATGAAAGATGCAGAAAATGCTTAATACAGTATCCTACATGATCACTTAAGTCTGCTTACCTCCAAGTCGAGTCCATTCACAAACCATTCAATGCCCAGAAAGTTGACGACCATGTCTGCATCCCCACTATACACCAGGATGCGATACTTCTGCAGAGAAGGATAAATAGCAGATAATGGCTGTCCAAAAAAATTTTGCAACACTGCTAAAAGCAGCCTCAACAGTACTGCACACGGTCAGATGTGGCCCTAAGAAGGACCGTTGGGGTTCTTGAAGCCTAAAATAACTCCTAACGCTCTCCCTATAGCAGCTCCGGCACCAGCAGCACTGTCCCTGATCTCTGTCAGAATGCATCCTTGGTGAGCCGCGGGAGGGGCCGATTTATATACTCGGGTGACACCTGATCTCGCCAGCCGCTCACTGCAGGGGGGTGGTATAGGGCTTGAACGTCGCAGGGGGAAGTTGTAATGTCTTCCCTGTCTTTCTATTGGCCAGAAAAGTGCGCTAACGTCTCAGAGATGAAAGTGAAAGTAACCCGAACATCGCGTGGTACTCGTCTCGAGTAACGAGCATCTTGAACACGCTAATACTCGAACGAGTATCAAGCTCGGAAGAGTACGTTCGCTCATCTCTAGCGAGCACCAAAATGCTCGGGTGCTCGTTACTCGGGACGAAATTTTCACGACTCGAGGGTTTGTTTCGAGTAACGAACCCCATTGAAGTCAATGGGCGACTCGAGCATTTTTGTATATCGCCGATGCTCGCTAAGGTTTCCATTTGTGAAGATCTGGGCAATTCAAGAAAGTGATGGGAACGACACAGAAACGGATAGGGCAGGCGAGGAGCTACATGTTGGGCTGCATCTCAAGTTCCCAGGTCCCACTATTAAGCCACAATAGCAGCAAGAGTGGGCCCCCCCCTCCAAAAATTTTTACTTCTAAAAATACCTCATTAGCAATGCATACCTTAGCTAAGCACCACACTACCTACATGCTGCCCAACCCCCCCACCCCGCACGACCCAGTGTCCACAGCACACACCAAAGTGTCCCTGCGCAGCCTTCAGCTGCCCTCATGCCACACCACCCTAATGTCTATTTATAAGCGCATCTGCCATGAGGAGGAACCGCAGGCACACACTGCAGAGGGTTTGCACGGCCAGGCAGCGACCCTCTTTAAAAGGGGCGGGGCGATAGGCCATAATGCTGTACAGAAGCAATGAGAAATCCAATCCTGTGCCACCTCCATCAGGAGCTGCACACGTGGGCATAGCAATGGGGAACCCATGTGCCACACACTATTCATTCTGTCAAGGTGTCTGCATGCCCCAGTCAGACCGGGGTTTTTTTTAAATAGTCACAGGCAGGTAAAACTCCGCAATGAGAATTCCGTGTGCACCCACAGCATGGGTGGCTCCCTGGAACCCACCGACTGTACATAAATAAATCCCATTGCATTGCCCATCACAGCTGAGGTAACGTCAGGTTTAATGCAGGTGGGCTTCGGCCCACACTGCATGCCCCAGTCAGACTGGGGTTCTTTAGAAGTGGACACATGCAGTTACAACTCTGTGTGGACCGACAGCATGGGTGGGTGCCAGGAAGCCACCGGCGGTACATAATTATATCCCATTGCAGTGCCCAGCACCGCTGAGGTAACATCAGGTTTAATGCAGGTGGTCTTCGGCCCACAGTGCATGCCCCAGTCTGACCAGGGTTTTTAATACATAGACACTGGCAGGTACAAATCCCTAATGTGAAGTCCCTGTGGACCCACAGCATGGGTGGCTCCCTGGAACCCACCAGCGGTACATAAATAAATCCCATTGCAGTGCCCATCACAGCTGAGGTAACGTCAGGTTTAATGCAGGTGGTCTTCGGCCCACACTGCATGCCCCAGTCAGACTGGGGTTCTTTAGAAGTGGACACATGCAGTTACAACTCCATGTGGACCGACAGCATGGGTGGCTCCCTGGAACCCACCGGCGGTACATAAATATATCCCATTGCAGTGTCCAGCACAGCTGAGGTAACGTCAGCTTTAATGCAGGTGGGCAAAAAATTACTAGGATTACAATGTAGGCGAGGGCCCCAAAATATTGGTGTACCAACAGTACAAATGTACTTCAGAAAAATTGCCCATGCCCAACCAAGAGGGCAGGTGAAACCCATTAATCGCTTTGGTTAATGTGGCTTAATTTGTAACTAGGCCTGTAGGCGGCCCAGTTAAAATAAAAATTGGTTCAGGTGCAAGTTTCAACGCTTTATTGAATTGAGAATTGAAACGTATAAACATTGTTTACAAAAGTTATATGACTGAGCCTTGTGGGCCTAAGAAAAATTGCCCGTTCGGCGTGATTACGTGAGGTTTAGGAGGAGGAGCAGGAGGAGGAGAATGAATATAATACACAGATTGATGAAGCAAAAAGGTCCCCGTTTTTTATAGTGATAGAGAACGATGCTTCCATCCGCGGGTGCAGCCTACGTATTGTTTAGGTATCGCTGCTGTCTGCTGGTGGAGAAGAGAAGTCTGGTGAAATCGAGGCTTTGTTCATCTTTATGATTGTAAGCCTGTCGGCACTGTCGGTTGACAGGCGGGTACGCTTATCCGTGATGATTCCCCCAGCCGCACGAAACACCCTCTTTGACAAGACGCTAGCCGCAGGACAAGCAAGCACCTCCAGGGCATACAGCGCGAGTTCAGGCTACGTGTCCAGCTTCGACACCCAGTAGTTGTAGGGGGCAGAGGCATCATGGAGTTAGGTCGTGCGATCGGCTACGTACTCCCTCACCATCCTTTTACAGTGCTCCCGCTGACTCAGCCTTGACTGGGGAGCGGTGACACAGTCTTGCTGGGGAGCCATAAAGCTGTCAAAGGCCTTGGAGAGTGTTCCCCTGCCTGTGCTGTACATGCTGCCTGATCTCTGCGCCTCCCCTGCTACCTGGCCCTCGGAACTGCGCCTTCTGCCACTAGCGCTGTCGGATGGGAATTTTACCATCAGTTTCTCCGCCAGGGTCCTGTGGTATAGCATCACTCTCGAACCTCTTTCCTCATCGGGTATGAGAGTGGAAAGGTTCTCCTTATACCGTGGGTCGAGCAGTGTGTACACCCAGTAATCAGTAGTGGCCAGAATGCGTGTAACGCGAGGGTCACGAGAAAGGCATCCTAACATGAAGTCAGCCATGTGTGCCAGGGTACCGGTACGCAACACATGGCTGTTCTCACTAGGAAGATCACTTTCAGGATCCTCCTCCTCCTCCTCAGGCCATACACGCTGAAAGGATGACAGGCAAGCAGCATAGGTACCCTCAGCAGTGGGCCAAGCTGTCTCTTCCTCCTCCTCCTCATGCTCCTCCCCCTGCTCCTCCTCCTCCTCAACGCACTGAGATATAGACAGGAGGGTGCCCTGACTATCCAGTGACATACTGTCTTCCCCCACCTCCGTTTCCGAGCGCAAAGCGTATGCCTTTATGCTTTGCAGGGAACTTCTCAAGAGGCATAGCAGAAGAATGGGGCGCTAATGATTGCAGCATCGCCGCTCACCATCTGGGTAGACTCCTCAAAGTTTCCAAGGACCTGGCAGATGTCTGCCAACCAGGCCCACTCTTCTGTAAGGAATTGAGGAGGCTGACTCCCACTACGCCGCCCATGTTGGAGTTGGTATTCCACTATAGCTCTACGCTGCTCATAGAGCCTGGCCAACATGTGGAGCGTAGAGTTCTACCGTGTGGGCACGTCGCACAGCAGTCGGTGCACTGGCAGATTAAACCGATGTTGCAGGGTGCGCAGGGTGACAGCGTCCGTGTTGGACTTGCGGAAATGTGCGCTGAGTCGGCGCACCTTTCCGAGCAGGTCTGACAAGCGTGGGTAGCTTTTCAGAAAGGGCTGAACCACCAAATTAAAGACGTAGGCCAGGCATGGCACGTGCGTGAGGCTGCCGAGCTGCAGAGCCGCCACCAGGTTACGGCCGTTGTCACACATGACCATGCCCGGTTGGAGGCTCAGAGGCGCAAGCCAGCGGTCGGTCTGCTCTGTCAGACCCTGCAGCAATACGTGGGCCATGTGCCTCTTCTCTCCTAAGCTGAGTAGTTTCAGCACGGCCTGCTGACGCTTGGTCACCGCTGTGCTGCCACGCCGCGCGACACCGACTGCTGGCGACATGCTGCTGCTGACACATCTTGATTGCGAGACAGAGGTTGCGTAGGAGGAGGAGGAGGAGGGTGGTTTAGTGGAGGAAGCATACACCGCCGCAGATACCAGCACCGAGCTGGGGCCCGCAATTCTGGGGGTGGGTAGGACGTGAGCAGTCCCAGGCTCTGACTCTGTCCCAGCCTCTACTAAATTCACCCAATGTGCCGTCAGGGAGATATAGTGGCCCTCGCCCACCTGTGCTTGTCCACGTGTCCGTTGTTAAGTGGACCTTGGCAGTAACAGCGTTGGTGAGAGTGCGTACAATGTTGTGGGAGACGTGGTCGTGCAGGGCTGGGACGGCACATCGGGAAAAGTAGTGGCGACTGGTAACTGAGTAGCGCTGGCCCGCCGCCGCCATCATGTTTTTGAAAGCCTCCGTTTCCACAAGCCTATACGACAGCATCTCCAGGCTGATCAATTTGGCTATGTGCACGTTTAACGCTTGAGCATGCGGGTGCATGGCAGCGTACTTGCGCTTGCACTCAAACACTTGCTCTAGCGACGGCTTGACGGTGCGCTGAGAGACATTGGTGGATGGGGCCGAGGACAGCGGAGGTGAGGGTGTGGGTGCAGGCCGGGAGACGGTCGTGTCTGTGTCCTGAGAGGGGGGTTGGATCTCAGTGGCAGGTTGGTGCACAGGGGGAGAGGCAGTGGGGCAAACCGGAGGCGGTGAACGTCCTTCGTCCCACCTTGTGGGGTGCTTGGCCATCATATGCCTGCGCATGCTGGTGGGGGTGAGGCTGGTGGTGGTGGCTCCCCGGCTGATCTTGGCGCGACAAAGGTTGCACACCACTGTTCGTCGGTCGTCTGCACTCTCAGTGAAAAACTGCCAGACCTTTGAGCACCTTGGCCTCTGCAGGGTGGCATGGTGCGAGGGGGTGCTTTGGGAAACAGTTGGTGGATTATTCGGTCTGGCCCTGCCTCTACCCCTGGCCACCGCACTGCCTCTTCCAACCTGCCCTGCTGCTGCACTTGCCTCCCCCTCTGAAGACCTGTCCTCAGTAGGCTTAGCAAACCAGGTGGGGTCAGTCACCTCATCGTCCTGCTGCTCTTCCTCCGAATCCTCGGTGCGCTCCTCCCTCGGACTTACTGCAATTACTACTACCTGAGTGATAGACAACTGTGTCTCATCGTCGTCGTCCTCCTCACCCATGGAAAGCTCTTGAGACAGTTGCCGGAAGTCCCCAGCCTCATCCCCCGGACCCCGGGAACTTTCCAAAGGTTGGGCATCGGTCATGACAAACTCCTCCGGTGGGATAGGAACCATTGCTGCCCATTCTGGGCAGGGGCCCGAGAACAGTTTCTGGGAGTCTGCCTGCTCCTCAGAATGTGTCATTGTAATGGAGTGAGGAGGCTGGGAGGAAGGAAGAGCAGCAGCCAGAGGATTCAGAGTTGCAGCAGTGGACGACGTAGAACTCTGGGTGGTCGATAGATTGCTGGATGCACTTTCTGCCATCCACGACAGGACCTGCTCACACTGCTCATTTTCTAATAAAGGTCTACCTCGTGGACCCATTAATTGTGAGATTAATCTGGGGACGCCAGAAACGTGCCTCTCTCCTAATCCCACAGCAGTCGGCTGTGATACACCTGGATCAGGAGCTCGGCCTGTGCCCACACCCTGACTTGGGCCTCCGCGTCCTCGCCCGCGTCCACGTCCTCTAGGCCTACACCTACCCCTCAGCATGGTGTATTACCAGTAGTGCAGAAACAGAACGCTGTAATTAAATGTGCCGCTTATTGGCCTGTGGTTGGAGGCTGACTTCGCTTACGGAACGCACAGCAGAGCCAGGAAAGAATTTTGCGCAAGCCTGTAGTGAGACGTAGGTGCGTATGACTGAGCTAGTGGAATTCACAGCGCAGAAGCAGTCAAGTGTCCAAAGGCCACTAGTAGGCCTTAAGTGTTTTGCTTCTATTTTTTTAAAGGCTGAGCTGAGACAGCAGACAGATACTGTAGGCAGCGTATATATGTATACTGTTTCCCTCTGGACGGGATGACGGCGGTGATGTAACGGGCAACGCAGAGCCAGGAAAGAATTTTGCGCAAGCCTGCTGTAACACTTAGCTGCGTATTAATTAGGACTACTACCCCCAGCAGAGACGCAGTACACTCAAGACGGTCACAGGCAGCCCAAAGATAGTATTTTTCCCAAATTTGTTTGAAAAAGCCCACTGCCTATATAGACAGTATATCTCTTTCACCTTTCCCACTGTCCCTGCCTCACCACTACTGGCCCTATACTATGTAAAATTACTGCAGACTGTTTCCCTCTGGACGGGATGACGGCGGTGATGTAACGGGCAACGCAGAGCCAGGAAACAATTTTGCGCAAGCCTGCTGTAACACTTAGCTGTGTATTAATTAGGACTACTACCCCCAGCAGAGACGCAGTACACTCAAGACGGTCACAGGCAGCCCAAAGATAGTATTTTTCCCAAATTTGTTTGAAAAAGCCCACTGCCTATATAGACAGTATATCTCTTTCACCTTTCCCACTGTCCCTGCCTCACCACTGCTGGCCCTATACTATGTAAAATTACTGCAGACTGAGGACGCAATGCTCTGCACGCCCGATATACAAAAAAAAAAAAATGTGCAACACTGCTTACAGCAACCGTTGCGGTTCTTCAAGCCTAAAATAACTCCTAACGCTCTCCCTATAGCAGCAGCAGCATCAGCAGCACTGTCCCTGATCTCTGTCAGAATGCATCTGTGGTGAGCCGCGGGCGGGGCAGATTTAAATACTCGGGTGACACCTGATCTCCCCAGCCACTCACTGCAGGGGGATGGTATAGGGCTGGAACATCACAGGAGGAAGTTGTAAAGCCTTCCCTGTCTTTCCATTGGCCAGAAAAGCACGCTAATGTCTCAGAGATGAAAGTGAAAGTAACTCGAACATCGCGTGGTGCTCGCCTCTAGTAACGAGCATCTCGAACACCCAAATACTCGAACGAGCATCAAACTCGGACGAGTACGTTCGCTCATCTCTAGTGATTATCCCTCTCATTAACCAACAGTTAAATACCATTTGTGTTGTGCTTACTATTACAGATTCTCAGGAAAATGTATCTCACTGCATGCAACAATTCTTTGAATTGCTGCCAGAAAAACCGTGGGTCAGAGACAAAATGAATGTTGGATAACTGCCTGCCACTCCAGTGGATGTAGGTCAAATCTGGCATACAGGCTCCCAACATTAGACAATACCCTTTGAGTACTGCCCAGGAAGCCATTATCCACGAGCATGTCAAGGCCTACCTTGAAAAGGGAATCATAAAAGAATGTCAATCCCCTTTAGAACACTCCATTGTTTCCAGTTAAGAAAAAGGTTTTCAAAAGACAAGCTCAAACCTTTCACATGGTCCATAATTTACAAGCAGTTAAAGCTGTCACAATTTTCAATACCTCACTGGTATCAACCCCCCACAAATTGTCAGAGGTACTGCCCAGCTCTGCCTTCTTCACAGTGGCGGATCTTGCAAATGCTTTCCTCAGCGTACAGCTATAAGAGGGTGCCCAGCACTTATTCGCTTACATGCATCATAGCAAGCAATGTTGCTCATTTTTCACTGTTAATACTGCTCATTACTTCTACTGAATTCAGAAGACTGGGAAATTGAAATAGAGGGTATACATCAAATGTATGCCTGTTTAGAGCTAATCAGAAATGATACTAGGGGTCTTGGAAATGTTGCTGAAACTCCCATTGCTAATGCAGATTTTGAGTTTTTCATAGATGGCTCCAAATACCATGAAAATGGACAAGAAAAAACAGGCTATGCAGTGGTAATAAACAATGAGGTAATTGTACAGAAACCAAGTCTGCTCAGGGAACCAAACTGATGGCACTTACTGAAGCATGTAAACTAGCTGAAGTTAAGACTGCTAATATGTTCACCAATTCTAGGTATGCCTTGGGAATTGTATTCCAATTTACACCCTTGGGGCATAGTAGAGATTATTGGGTCATCAGGTAAACCAATCCGGAAGGCAGAAACAGTGTCTTTGTTGTGCAAGTCTTTAGCCCTTCCCAAACAGGTGGCCATCATTAATGTCCAGGCTCATAGCAATGAGACAACTCTTGAGACCCCAGGGAACTGGAGAACAGACACAACAGCTTAGGAAGCAGCCTGACTTCCTTTGAATGAAGTAACAGCCGTTAACCTGGATGCAACTGAACCAGGTATGGATATCTTTGTGTTGTCTATTTTGCAGAAAAAGCTTCAAAAGGAGAAAAAGAAAAGTAGCATGGAAAGGGTGCCAAGCCAGATGAGAAGTGAGTCTGGAGGAAAGGTAAACACCTGTGTCTCCCCCAAACACTATACTCTATGATGCCATGGACCAATGCATCAGTCAAAGGAGGTAGTATGTTGAGTAGTGTCTTCTGCTTGGATTTCCCCAGGGTTCAACAATGCTGTGACCAGGTTCATGCAGGGATGCAATAGTTGCACCTGACACAGCTCAGGCAAAGTTACCAAAGTACCTCCTCACTGTATTCTAAAGCCAGACTAACTGTTCCAATGACTGAAGATTGACTATATAAAACTGCTTAAGGTAGGTGTGTGGTAGTTTGTGTTGGTTTGCGTAGACCTCTTCTCAGGTTGACCAGAGGCATGGCCTGTAAAAAAATGACAATGCCAGGACTACAGCTAAGAAATTGCGGAACTAAATAATTTGTAGATATGGTGTATCAGAACTTATAGAAAGTAATAGAAATACACATTTCACTGGTCAGATACTTCAGGAGATCCTACAAGCATTAGGAATTACTCAAGCATTTCACACTCCTTATCACCAACGGAGTACAAAGTTTTGTTTGATTTCTGATCCAGACTCGAAAGAGGGTCTCATATTTTGCTTTCACGAAACTGTGTTGTCCTGAAAAGACATGTGAGAAAAAGTTTGGAACCAAGATTTGATGGTCCATACCAGGCAACTGTCACTTCAGTCAAATTAGAATAAAAGGATACCTATATACACACCAGTCATTGTAAAAAGGTTTTTACTCCAGAGCCTTAGATGGACAATCCTCAGTATAGAGGGACTCAATGACGTACTAAAATACTCATATGATTGGGACAATAGGTTTGTTAAATATCAAAAGACTATGATTAACCACTTGCCATGTCACATGTGAGAGCGGCTCAGGCCCCATTGAAATCAATGGGCGATGGTCGTTCTCCGCTGTCACTGCTGTAACAGCAGTGGCAGATGATCCCTTCACCCCCGTGGGGGGTCTCCTCATTGCTTAACACTGTGACAGTGTTGTCACAGTGTTCATTGATGAGGGGACTCCCCACGACAATGAGTTTTTTTGGGGGGAGGGGGAGAAATAAAACCTTCCCTGAAAATAATCAGAAACGTGTGCAAAAAAAATTTATATATATACACTCTCACCTCTCCGCTGCTGTCGGGGTCTGTCAGGTCTTGCCGCGTGGCATCCCAGCCGGCTGAAAGCGCTGTGTTTGGCTGAGTGCTTAGCTATTCCTTGAAATATAAGCCCTTCTTTGAAAATCATTCCTGGTTTTAATTCAATGAATGGCCGAGCACTGCCTGTGATTGGCTGAGCGCTGTGACCAATCACAGGCAGTGCTCAGCTGTCATTTAAGGAATGGCTGAGCGCTCAGCCAATCAGACACAGCGCTTTCAGCCAGTGGGAATTTTAAATCTTCAGTTAAGAGCCGCAATGCCATGCAGCAAGATCCGCCGGACCCCGACAGTGGCGGAGAGGTAAGTATATATATTTTTTAATTTTTTTACACAACCTAAGGAGGATTTTTAGGGTACCATTTGGAGACATGAGCATATATATATATATTTTTATTCTTTACACAAGCTAGGGATGATTTTCAGGAAAGGGCTCATGTTTCAAGCCCTTCCTCCAAAATCACGGCTGAGGTTGACTGCATCCTATTGCATCATATCTCCTAAACTATACTAAATATTTTCATTGAATTCAATTAATGGCTGAGCGCTGCCTCTGATTGGCTGAACACAGGGACCAATCACAGACGGCGCTCAGTTGTCATTCAATGGCTGAGTGCTGCCTCTGATTGGTCACAGCGCTCAGGTAATCAGAAGCAGCACCTTCAGCATGCAGGGATTTTAAATCCCCGCATGCTGAAAGCACTTCAGAACAGTTCAGGAGGACAAGCGGCTAAACGCGTCGGAGCCCTAGACTGGTTTAAATACAAAGACTGCAGTGGCAGCTGAAGTAACTAATAATAGGAGCATCCGGACAACTAGCCTCAGTGGTGCATGTTCATAAGTACCACCACTCTTCAACACCCCAAATCTCTTGGACAGTTAGTGACCCATATAGGGCAGTATCTTGCTGAAGGTATTGTGATTGCATGTTAATTTATGGATATAGACTACTCCTAGAGCAACCTGCATATATCCACTACCAGACACGAACTTGTTACATGTATGGAATTTACCAGACCATGATTAAAGTTGACACAGAGTCTTAGAGTGGACTTTATATTGACTGTGATCGCATGAGGGTGCACATTACTACAGGTATCTGTTCCCAAGAAAATTCATTGATACACACATTGCTGCTCCTGCAGCATCTGAGTGGAAGCTGGCTGTTGCGGGGGAGACCATGAAGTTCTCAATATGGTTGTCACAGGTGGCTCACCAATCTCTCCTGACATGGCGGAACGCAGACCAGCTTGGTCGCATACAGTGCAAGAACAGGAAGAGTAAACAGTGGTGATAGTCTTTAACAATATGTCATGTGAAGCCAGTGCCTCTGATTGAGCGAACGGTCACTCATTGCAAATACAAGAGTCAACAGTCAAGAAGTTAGTTTTAAACCGGAGGCACGCGATTTATGTTTACTCAACTTTACTCAACTTTGATTTTCCAAGAACAGATTACGTTGACAGAACACTTTGCAAATTTCCATCTAAACTCTGTAATACACACACACACACTTTCCAGGAGTCCTTCTCCCATCTTGTTGTTTAGGTGTCCTTAGTCTAAGTTATCTGATAGATCATCCCCAGGAGTATACTCTTGACATGGTTGGCAACTCATAACTTTGCCTTTCTTTGCTTGCTAGGTACTTCCTCCAACAACTAAAGCAGGATATAGACTCCAAGCTACAGTCCCCTGAGGAGATGCATCCCATGGAAAATAAGAAAGGCCCACAGCTGTTGCAGCCGTTCTGAGGCCTGCACCTTGCTTGCAAGCCAGACAAGGTTTTGGGTGTGCCCTTGCTTCTCCTGGAGCTGAGGGGTGTGGTAGTTGGAGGAGTGATGTCAGTCAGCACCTGGTGCTGATTAGCTCAGCTCCTATTGAAACTGTGCTAGCATTGACCCCTGTGCTGGTCAATGCTTCAGTTGCTGCTGGACAGCGACAGAGGAACACATCCTGGCTGGAGCTCCTCTATTCCAGCTAAGTCCTTTTCTGCTTTATTTGGTTATCTGTTTTCCCTTTCTTTTGTGCTAGGGCTCCCGGATAGGGACTTGTCAGTGGCCCAGGCACGAGTGCGGGCCCACACCTTTCGGAGCGATCGGCCCGCCGAGCAGGCAGGGCCCCCTCCCGGGTTAGGGGTTTCTAGGGAGAGAACTCCCCGTAGCTTTATGTTCCTTTGCACAGTTGTGCCTTTTTATTTGTTTTGGAGGTTGCACTCCCAGTGGGACGCAACAACAGCTCTGTGCAGGCAGAAGCACCAGATCTTCAGCCTCTCACTGACACGTCCTCCTCCACCAACTATATCTCTCTACTCTACTCTCGACTCCGCCTCCCAACTTGGCTAACCCTCCAATAACAACATAGACACCAAGTTAGAAGAGACAGACTTACCACCACAAAGCTTGTTAGCACATATACAGAACACAGACTGATATGAATACGCAAAACAGCAAAACATACATGGCATACACTTCTCATCCAAAGACATCCCAACTCTTGGCCACTACACTCTCATCATAGAAAACTGTTCGTATTCTTTAGAATTATTTGACTACCAGTTGTTCTCAGTATATCTTTATAATCTAACTTGCAGAAAAGTATTGTTTCCTGTGTAAAGCCTTGCCATAAACAATTTTATATTCTGCACCTGTTACAATGTTATAGAGGTAATTGACGAACACTTATAATGTCAACTAGATTAGTAGATGGTGGGAATGATTTTGTGGATCTTCGGAAGTTTATATTTAACTCTTTGGTAACTATTGATAGTGAAAAAGATGACAGATTGTAATATCACCGTGTGCCAAGTGACAAACTCATCTTCTCAAAGAAAGAGCTATATGTTTTCTTGAACAGAATTTGCCAATGGGGCTTCAGAGCTGCAGCCTCATAAATGACTCTTAATATGGTCAAAGAATAATAATTACACACCACATTATTTATAAAATACGTTTTATTCACACTCGATTTTAAAAAATTATAGCCGCAATGCAGTATTTTACGGAAATACTCGAGAAGCATCATATGTATATTTCTGTGCTTAGCTAACTTTCTAATTTTATTCAATTTACTTGATATAAGTCAACGGCAATGTTGGAGAAGCATGTTAAATCGGAGTTAAATAGTTTCTGGACATGTAATTGTTTGATCATTTCTACATAGCCAAGCTTATAAAATTATTTTAGTATTATGTTCATAATTTTTCTTAATTCAGCGGACTTTAGAAACTCTAAAATCCTGTTACAATCTTTTGATTACTTCCCAATGTAGTTTGTTCTAATGCAATTTAAAATAATATGCTAACGTTTCCTACAAATGGAGACAAAACGTTATTAAAGAAAAAAATCTGTCACTTAAATACTACCATGTTTTCAATTTCAAAAAGCAAGTATCACTTTAAGGCCTTATTCACACCAGCGTTTTATGTGGCTAGTTTAGCCGCTATAAAAAATTGCGATTATCTGAAGCATTGGTTTCCAATGTATGCATTCAGATGAGCGATTCTTAGCCATGCAAAAACATCATGCCAGAAATAATAGGACATCGGCGACCGAAAACGGCAACTGATTTTATACGCTGCTGAAAAAGACAGGTCTTGCCCTATCTTTTGTAGAGATACACTGGAGGCTCACATAGTATTTTATGGGAGCTGAACAAAAAGGAAGGGGGAGGGAGTTTAGCAGTGCCCAACACTGCGAAAACATTACAGCTGGCTCTATTTAAGCAATTGAAGCCATTCCAAGGATTTATGCTGACTGAGGGGTTTCTGCTTCACAGCATATATTTTCGCTGATGAAATGCAGCTGCTCATGTGAGTGGACAAGAAAACAAGGCTAAATCTCTGGACTTGATTGCGCCTATTCATCATTCACGTGATTTTCAGTGGCGATGCAGGCAGCGTGAAAATGCATAAGCTCATGTGAATGAGGCCTAAGGGCTCAGTCAGATGGGCGTTTTTTCGCGCAATTTGCGCATGCGCATGCGCCGGGCGATTTTATAAAACCATTGCTTTGCAATGGTATCGGACACATGAGCGCTTTTTATGCGCTCGTCCGATAAATTATAGAACAGAAATCGCAGATCGCACCTATCTGCGATCTGCGATTCCTGTTCTCTTCTCTATATGCTCTCAATGGGGCCGGCGGCAGCAGCGCCGACCCCATTGAGAACATATAGTAGACAAATCATTCTCCTCTGCCACAGCTGTAACAGCTGTGGCAGAGAAGAATGATGTTTGCCCATTGAATTCAATGGACCCAGCAATACAGCCGGCTCCATTGAAAGCAATGGGATACCGACGATCGCACGATGAATTTTCGGGAAGGGCTTAAAAATATAAGCCCTTTCTCGGAAATTCATCCAGAAATGTGTAAAAACAAGAAAATATATATATACTCACCTGGTCCCGGCAGACGGAGTTCAGTGCGGCCGGCTGGCAGTTCTCCTGAACTGCTCTGTGTAGTATTCAGCAGCCGAGGATTTAAAATCCCCGCCTGCTGAATGGGCTGTCTCTGATTGGTCACAGCCCTACCAATCAGAGTGCTGCCTCTGATTGGCTCAGCGCAGGGATCAATCAAAGGCAGCACTCACTCTCCCATTCATGAATTCATGAATGGGTGTGAGTGAGAGCTGCCTCTGATTGGTGAAGCTGTGACCAATCAGAGGCAGCTCATTCAGCAGGCGGAAATTTTAAATCCCCGGCTGCTGAATACTACTCAGAGCAGTTCAGGAGAGCTGCCGCTGGCCGCTGCTGAACTCCATCTGCCGGGACTAGGTGAGTATATATTTTTTTTTTATTTTTACACATTTCTGAATGAATTGCAGGGAAAGGGCTTATATATTTAAGCCCTTCCTGAAAATTCATCGTGAGATCGCCCGCAGCGCATTGCTTTCAATGGAGCCGGCTGTATTGCCGGCTCCATTGAATTCAATGCGCTGGACAGCTCCGGCCCATTTCTATTGAAACGCGGCTAGGAGCAGTTTTTTCGGGCGATTTTTAGGCCCCCGTCACGCGATTTGTGGATGCACATCCGTCATGCGATCTGCAAATCGCGGGAAAAACTGCCCGTGTGACTAAGGCCTAAAGCAAATCTTAAACCTTTTAAAACCAAAGATTTTTAATTTTCATTTTTTCATCCCCATGTTACAAAATCCATAACATTTCTATTTTTCTATCAAGATAGCCACATAAGGGCTTTGTTAACAGGTCAAGTTGTATTTTTAGGGGGAGTGGATTGGCTGACAAAGTACATGACTCTTGATGATATTCCCATTAATAATGCATTAGTCACAGACACCTCCATGAAAGCAATGTTGAAAGCACTGCAAATTTTATTCCAATCCAACTTTGCTCAACTAATCCAAATTCTCAGTTCAGCTATCACTGATACAGAGAAATGAATCACGCATGTTGAGACTAAGATTGGAGAATTTGCTTCATCGCACAATAACCTTATTGACTCTCACTACAACTTGGAGTCAGAACTGGAAAAACTCCAAAACAAAGTAGTAGACTTGGAGGACAGATCTTGCCTAAACATCATCAAATTCCAAGGAATTCCAGAAATATTCTCCACCTCTGGGTTGAATCTCATGAAATCATTATTACCAGGGTGCTCCTCGCAGCATCTTAATATTGACAGGGTACATAGACTCCCGTCCTAAACATCTGTCGAATCACGTACCAAGGGATATCCTGGCCCGCATTCATTTCTTCCATATCAAAAAATGTTGTTGGAGGCAGCCAGGAAAATAGGCCCACTACATGCACCCTATCAAACATTGACCTTATTTACGGATTTATCTGCTGTAACTTTGGTGCCTAGATGACAACAGCTCTCTATCTCCAAATTGCTTAGTGACAATCAAGCAGCATACAAATGGGGATTTCCTGTGGGCCTGCTAATAATCCACAGTGATACTACCTTTGTTGTTAAATCACTGGATGAAGGAATCAGTCTCTTATGACAATGGAATGTAGACATCTCCTTGCCTATTAGACATTCCAGACAAGCTTACCATCACCTATTAGAGAAATGGCACAAATTTCACAAACAAGTCCATCACTGACTTAAAAAACTGCCTTGCTAGAATGATACTATGATGCACCCAAAATTCCGAAATACGAAAGAACTTTTACCCCACACCTATAATAACCAGTTCTGGAAGAGCTGCTACATTTTCCTTCTCATTCTGTTATTGTTGTGTTTCTCTGTCTCTTTCTTTTTTCTTTCAAAATCCAAGTATGAACATTGGCTGACATGGCATGAAAAAGTTGTGCCTACACGGGTAGTTGCATGCGCTTTTACAGCAAAGGCCTCTATGTAAATATGCTTATTTTATTTGGTGTTAAACATGGTGCTTAAGGTAGTATCACTAAATGTTAAAGAATAGAGATGAGCGAGCACCAAAATGCTTGGGTGCTCGTTACTCGGGACGAAATTATCGCGATGCTCGAGGGTTCGTTTCGAGTAACGAACCCCATTGAAGTCAATGGGCGACCCGAGCATTTTTGTATATCGCCGATGCTCGCTAAGGTTTTCATTTGTGAAAATCTGGGCAATTCAAGAAAGTGATGGGAACGACACAGCAACGGATAGGGCAGGCGAGGGGCTACATGTTGGGCTGCATCTCAAGTTCCCAGGTCCCACTATTAAGCCACAATAGCGGCAAGAGTGCCCCTCCCCCCTCCCAACAGCTTTTACTTCTGAAAAGCCCTCATTAGCAATGCATACCTTAGCTAAGCACCACACTACATCCAACAATGCACAATCACTGCCTGCATGACACTCCGCTGCCACTTCTCCTGGGTTACATGCTGCCCAACCCTCCCGCACGACCCAGTGTCCACAGTGCACACCAAAGTGTCCCTGCGCAGCCTTCAGCTGCACTCATGCCACACCACCCTCATGTCTATTTATAAGTGCGTCTGCCATGAGGAGGAACCACAGGCACACACTGCAGAGGGTTTGCACGGCTAGGCAGTGAACCTCTTTAAAAGGGGCCGGGGCGATAGCCCACAATGCTGTACAGAAGCCATGAGAAATATAATCCTGTGCCACCGCCATCAGGAGCTGCACACGTGGGCATAGCAATGGGGAACCTATGTGCCACACACTATTCATTCTGTCAAGGTGTCTGCATGTCCCAGTCAGACCGCGGTTTTTTATAAATAGTCACAGGCAGGTACAACTCCGCAATGGGAATTCCATGTGCACCCACAGCATGGGTGGCTCCCTGGAACCCACCGGCTGTACATAAATGTATCCCATTGCAGTGCCCATCACAGCTGAGGTAATGTCCGATTAAATGCAGGTGGGCCTCGGGCCACACTGCATGCCCCAGTCAGACTGGGGTTCTTTAGAAGTGGACACATGCAGTTACAACTCCCTGTGGACCCACAGCATGGGTGGGTGCCAGGAAGCCACCGGCGGTACATAAATATATCCCATTGCATTGCCCAACACAGCGAATGTAACGTCAGCTTTAATGCAGGTGGGCAAAAAATTAATTGGATTACACTGTAGGCGAGGGCCCCAAAAAAATTGGTGTACCAACAGTACTAATGTACCTCAGAAAAATTGCCCATGCCCAACCAAGAGGGCAGGTGAAACCCATTAATCGCTTTGGTTAATGTGGCTTAATTGGTAACTAGGCCTGGAGGCAGCCCAGTTAAAATAAAAATTGGTTGAGGTGAAAGTTTCAACGCTTTAATGAGCATTGAAACGTATAAAAATTGTTTAGAAAAATTATATGACTGAGCCTTGTGGGCCTAAGAAAAATTGCCCGTTCGGCGTGATTACATGAGGTTTCAGGAGGAGGAGCAGGAAGAGGAGGATGAATAGAATACACAGATTGATGAAGCAAAAAGGTCCCCGTTTTTGATGGTGATAGAGAGCGATGCTTCCATCTGGGGTGCAGCCTACGTATTGCTTAGGTATCGCTGCTGTCCGCTGGTGGAGAAGAGAAGTCTGGGGAAATCCAGGCTTTGTTCATCTTGATGAGTGTAAGCCTGTCGGCACTGTCGGTTGACAGGCGGGTACGCTTATCCGTAATGATTCCCCCAGCCGCACTAAACACACTCTCTGACAAGACGCTAGCCGCAGGACAAGCAAGCACCTCCAGGGCATACAGCGCGAGTTCGGGCCACGTGTCCAGCTTCGACACCCAGTAGTTGTAGGGGGCAGAGGCATCACCGAGGACGGTCGTGCGATCGGCTACATACTCCCTCACCATCCTTTTACAGTGCTCCCGCCAACTCAGCCTTGACTGGGGAGCGGTGACACAGTCTTGCTGGGGAGCCATAAAGCTGGCAAAGGCCTTGGAGAATGTTCCCCTGCCTGCGCTGTACATGCTGCCTGATCTCTGCACCTCCCCTGCTACATGGCCCTCGGAACTGCACCTTCTACCACTAGCGCTGTCGGATGGGAATTTTACCATCAGTTTGTCCGCCAGGGTCCTGTGGTATAGCATCACTCTCGAACCCCTTGCCTCTTCGGGTATGAGAGTTGAAAGGTTCTCCTTATACCGTGGGTCAAGCAGTGTGTACACCCAGTAATCCGTAGTGGCCAGAATGCGTGTAACGCGAGGGTCTCGAGAAAGGCATCCTAACATGAAGTCAGCCATGTGTGCCAGGGTACCTGTATGCAACACATGGCTGTCCTCACTAGGAAGATCACTTTCAGGATCCTCCTCCTCCTCCTCCTCCTCCTCCGGCCATACACGCTGAAAGGATGACAGGCAAGCAGCATGGGTACCCTCAGCAGTGGGCCAAGCTGTCTCTTCCCCCTCCTCCTTATGCTCCTCCCCCTCCTCCTCAACGCGCTGAGATATAGACATGAGGGTGATCTGACTATCCATCGACATACTGTCTTCCCCGGCCTCCGTTTCCAAGCGCAAAGCGTCTGCCTTTATGCTTTGCAGGGAACTTCTCAAGAGGCATAGCAGAGGAATGGTGACGCTAATGATTGCAGCATCCCCGCTCACCATCTGGGTAGACTCCTCAAAGTTTCCAAGGACCTGGCAGATGGCTGCCAACCAGGCCCACTCTTCTGTAAAGAATTGAGGAGGCTGACTCCCACTACGCCGCCCATGTTGGAGTTGGTATTCCACTATAGCTCTACGCTGCTCATAGAGTTTGGCCAACATGTGGAGCGTAGAGTTCCACCGTGTGGGCACGTCGCACAGCAGTCGGTGCACTGGCAGATGAAACCGATGTTGCAGGGTCCGCAGGGTGGCAGCGTCCGTCTTGGACTTGCGGAAATGTGCGCTGACCCGGCGCATCTTTCCGAGCAGGTATGACAAGTGTGGGTAGCTTTTCAGAAAGCGCTGAACCACCAAATTAAAGACGTGGGCCAGGCATGGCACGTGCGTGAGGCTGCCGAGCTGCAGAGCCGCCACCAGGTTACGGCCGTTGTCACACACGACCATGCCCGGTTGGAGGCTCAGCGGCGAAAGCCAGCGGTTGGTCTGTTCTATCAGACCCTGCAGCAGTTTGTGGGCCGTGTGCCTCTTCTCTCCTAAGCTAAGTAGTTTCAGCACGGCCTGCTGACGCTTGCCCACCGCTGTGCTGCCACGCCGCGCGACACCGACTGCTGGTGACGTGCTGCTGCTGCTGACACATCTTGATTGTGAGACAGAGGTTGCGTTGGAGGAGGAGGAGGAGGGTGGTTTAGTGAAGGAAGCATACACCGCCGCAGATACCAGCACCGAGCTGGGGCCCGCAATTCTGGGGGTGGGTAGGACGTGAGCGGTCCCAGGCTCTGACTCTGTCCCAGCCTCCACTAAATTCACCCAATGTGCCGTCAGGGAGATATAGTGGCCCTGCCCGCCTGTGCTTGTCCACGTGCCGTTGTTAAGTGGACCTTGGCAGTAATCGCGTTGGTGAGGGCGAGTACAATGTTGCGGGAGACGTGGTCGTGCAGGGCTGGCACGGCACATCGGGAAAAGTAGTGGCGACTGGGAACCGAGTAGCGCGGGGCCGCCGCCGCCATCATGCTTTTGAAAGCCTCCGTTTCCACAAGCCTATACGGCAGTATCTCCAGGCTGATCAATTTGGCTATGTGCACGTTTAACGCTTGAGCGTGCGGGTGCGTGGCGGCGTACTTGTGCTTGCGCTCAAACAGTTGCGCTAGCGACGTCTGGACGCTGCGCTGAGAGACATTGCTGGATGGAGCCGAGGACAGCGGAGGTGAGGGTGTGGGTGCAGGCCGGTAGGCACTCGTGCCTGTGTCCTCAGAGGGGGGTTGGATCTCAGTGGCAGGTTAGGGCACAGGGGGAGAGGCAGTGGTGCAAACCGGAGGCGGTGAACGGCCTTCGTCCCACCTTGTGGGGTGCTTGGCCATCATATGCCTGCGCATGCTGGTGGCGGCGGTTCCCCAGCTGATCTTGGCGCGACAAAGGTTGCACACTACTGTTCGTCGGTTGTCAGGCGTCTCTGTGAAAAACTGCCACACCTTAGGGCACCTTGGCCTCTGCAGGGTGGCATGGCGCGAGGGGGCGCTTTGGGAAACAGTTGGTGGATTATTCGGTCTGGCCCTGCCTCTACCCCTGGCCACCACACTGGCTCGGCCTGTGCCCACACCCTGACTTGGGCCTCCGCGTCCTCGCCCGCGTCCACGTCCTCTAGGCCTACCCCTACCCCTCAGCATGCTGTATTACCAGTAGTGCAGAAATAGAACGCTGTAATTAAATGTACCGCTTATTGGCCTGTGGTTGGAGGCTGACTTCGCTTACGGAACGCACAGCAGAGGCAGGAAAGAATTTTGCGCAAGCCTGCTGTAACACTTAGCTGGCTGCGTATGAATTAGGACAACTACCCCCAGCAGAGACCCAGTACACTTGTGGACAGGAATACAGCGGTGATGTAAGAGGCAACACAGAGACAGGAAAGAATTTTGCGCAAGCCTGCTGTAACACTTAGCTGGCTGCGTATGAATTAGGACAACTACCCCCAGCAGAGACCCAGTACAGTGAGGACGGTCACAGGCAGCCCAAATAGATTTTTTTTCCCAAATGTTTTTGGAAAGGCCCACTGCCTATATATACTAAATATGTCTTCTGTCCCTGCCTCACCACTACTGGCCCTGGACAATGTAAAATTACTGCAGGACGCAATGCTCTGCATGGCCGATATACAAAAAAAAAAGTGCAACACTGCAAAAAGCAGCCTCCACACTACTGCACACGGTTAGATGTGGCCCTAAGAAGGACCGTTGGGGTTCTTGAAGCCGGTCACAGGCAGCCCAAAGATAGTATTTTTCCCAAATTTGTTTGAAAAAGCCCACTGCCTATATAGACAGTATATCTCTTTCACCTTTCCCACTGTCCCTGCCTCACCACTGCTGGCCCTATACTATGTAAAATTACTATATCTGAGGACGCAATGCTCTGCACGCCCGATATACAAAAAAAAAAATGTGCAACACTGCTCACAGCAGCCTTAACAGTACTGCACACGGTCAGATGTGGCCCTAAGAAGGACCGTTGGGGTTCTTCAAGCCTAAAATAACTCCTAACGCTCTCCCTATAGCAGCTCCGGCACCAGCAGCACTGTCCCTGATCTCTGTCAGAATGCATCTGTGGCGAGCCGCGGGAGGGGCCGATTTATATACTCGGGTGACACCTGATCTCGCCAGCCACTCACTGCAGGGGGGTGGTATAGGACTTGAACGTCGCAGGGGGAAGTTGTAATGCCTTCCCTGTCTTTCTATTGGCCAGAAAAGTGCGCTAACGTCTCAGAGATGAAAGTGAAAGTAACTCAAACATCGCGTGGTGCTCGTCTCGAGTAACGAGCATCTCGAACACACTAATACTCGACCGAGTATCAAGCTCGGACGAGTACGTTCGCTCATCTCTATTAAAGAACTCAATAGCCAACAAAACCAGGCATTTATGTGGGATAATGTCCAAAGCTGTCCCCAGATATCTTTTGTGCACAGGAGACACATATAATATCAAACGATTCCTTCTGCAAAAAACACCATAGATATTCTATAACTTTTCAATTTCAGTTTACTTTTAAGTCAAGAGGTGTTCTTGTTGCGATAAAAGACTCTAAAGCTAATTCAAGAGATAATAGACGCACAAGGTAGATATGTTATATTGATCTGCCCCATAAATAATACAGTGTATGCCTTAGCTTCGATCTATGCTCCAAGCAAAATCAAAGATCTTTTACACATAAAATCCTATGTAAAAAAAATGTAAACAAGGCAAATTACTGATCTGCGGTGATTTCAATGCAGTTTCAGTTAACATTGACACCACCTCCAACTTATGTGTGTAAGTCAAATTTC
Source organism: Eleutherodactylus coqui (assembly GCF_035609145.1). Lineage (NCBI taxonomy): Eukaryota > Metazoa > Chordata > Amphibia > Anura > Eleutherodactylidae > Eleutherodactylus > Eleutherodactylus coqui. Next base: position 63,885,064 of record NC_089841.1, on the reverse strand, counting down.
TGGGTGACATATGGTGGAAGGTAGAACTTTTCGATGTTTGGCGAGCAATGCATAGCTCCAAGAGGGACAACTACTTCCACTCGACAATCCACATTAGCTACCCAAAGATCAACATATTTATATTAGATAGAAATATATTATTACTTTCCCAAGAATCTACAACTGAAACAATTACCTGGTCTGATAATGCCACAATCTCCTTGACCCTTGCAGAACACTACCATGAACTAGTACAGTAACATATATTTGGCGTAGTGATAATTCGCTATTAACTCAGGCAGAACATAGAAACAATCTGGAAACAGCTTTAAAGGACTGCTTTACTCATAATACATCCCCCAACATGAATAATCATTAGAGATGAGCGAGCACCAAAATGCTCGGGTGCTCGTTACTCGAGTCGAACTTTCAGTGATGCTCGAGAGTTCGTTTCGAGTAACGAACCCCATTGAAGTCAATGGGCGACTCGAGCATTTTTGTATATCGCCGATGCTCGCTAAGGTTTTCATTTGTGAAAACCTGGGAAATTCAAGAAAGTGATGGGAATGACACAGAAACGGACAGGGCAGGTGAGGGGCTACATGTTGGGCTGCATCTCAAGTTCCCAGGTCCAACTATTAAGCCCCCCCCCCACTGTCAGCATAAAGATCGTTCTCCTCTGCCACAGCTGTAATAGCTGTGGCAGAGAAGAACGATGTTAGCCCATTGAATTCAATGGAGCCGGCAATACAGCTGGCTCCATTGAAAGCAATGGGCTGCCGGCGATCGCGGGATGAATTGTCGGGAAGGGCTTAAATATATAAGCCCTTCCCTGCAATTCATCCAGAAAAGTGTAAAAATGAAAAAAAAAATATACTCACCTTGTCACCGGCAGAATGATGTTAGCCCATTGAATTCAATGGAGCCGGCAATACAGCCTGCTGAATGAGCTGCCTCTAATTGGTCACAGCCTGACCAATCAGAGGCAGATTCCACTCACACACCCATCCATGAATTTATGAATGGGTGAGTGACTGCTGCCTCTCATCTGATTGGTCCCCGGCTGCTGAATACTACTCACAGCTGTTCAGAGCAGTTCAGGAGGACTACCGCTGGCCGCGCTGAACTCCATCTGCGGGGACCAGGTGAGTATATATATATTTTTTTTTTTTACACATTTCTGGATGATTTGCAGGGAAGGGCTTATATATTTAACCCCTTCCCGACAATTCATCCCGCGATCGCCGGCAGCCCACTGCTTTTAATGGAGCCGGCTGTATTGCCGTCTCCATTGAATTCAATGGGCTAACATCGTTCTACCGGGACAAGGTGAGTATATATATATTTTTTTTTTTTACACATTTCTGGATGAATTGCAGGGAAGGGCTTATATATTTAAGCCCTTCCCGACAATTCATCCCGCGCTCGCCGGCAGGCCATTGCTTTCAATGGAGCCGGCTGTATTGCCGGCTCTATTGAATTCAATGGTCAGTGCTCGTTTAATCGAGACGAGTACCGCGTGGTGCTCATCTCGAGTAACGAGCATCTCGAGCACCCTAATACTCGAACGAGCATCAAGCTCGGACGAGTATGCTCGCTCATCTCTAATAATCCTATCTCGTGGAACACTCATGAAACATATATAAGAAGCTCTTTTATCAGAATAGGACACCATGTAAAATAAGAAAAGACCAAAACCTCAAAGGACTTACTTAGCAAAATACAGGACATCAAATCACCAAGTATACAGAAGCAAACACCCCAACAGGCAGAAGACCGCTTTCAATACTTTTAAATTCGAAAGTCACTTACTATAAAACTATGAAAGGAAATGAAATAGGATTAAGCCCCAAGGTTATTCTCAAAATAATAAATCAGGGAAGTTATTGGCATCCTATCTTAAAGCTCACCATCTCAAATCATGAATTCCATATCTTGTTGGCCAAAATTACAAAGGAAAACTCATAAGTCTCATAGATATAGCAAATAATTTTTATGATTATTGTTCATCCTATTGTAATTTACGTTATTTCAGACCTAACCTAAGGATAAAAACCATGGATGGGATCCATAGTGCAATATGAACCTAGCTAAACATTCAGTTTGGCTTGTTAGCCAAATTTTGGAGAGAAAAAAAAATTGGTTCAGTCCGAATTAATTTGAACCAAACAGAACTTCACCAATACCCCTAAAATAATGATCCTTTCAAGATTCTGTGTTTTTAAGACAGGCATATGTTTACCTTTGGACTTTCCCTCAAGCCCAATCACCTCGCTTTCTCATAACCCGGCATTCCCTAACAGTATGACATGTGCCCACATTCTGGGTTACTCTGCTTCAGAAGCTCCACAGGTGCATCCCTATCCAGCAGGTCTATTCATCCGTTGGATGAGTTTCCAGGTGGCCATTCCAGTGGGGTGTGGCTGTTACATGCTTAACTATCCAATTTTCTGTTCTACCTATCCCTTTGCACTTCCATTCAGCAGGATTTAACCCCCGTTTAAAAGTCGGTGTCTGCAAAACACTCTCCCTTTCCCATTGGTGGCATTGCTCTGTGGTTCACTTTAGGAGGCAGGGGAGACCACTTCTGCAGACCCATTTGTGGCTGCATGGGAAGCGGAACTAGGTTTGCGCTTTTCTACGGAGGAATGGAGTAAGACATTCACTCTCATACATAACCTTTTAATATCCTGTAAATTAAAGGAAAATAAAGATCCTTATCAGATGGTACAGGACACCTGCCTAGCTCCAAGACTTCTATCCGAAATGTCCTTACCTCTGCTGGCTTTGTTGAATGACTTGTGGTACCCACACTCACATTCAGTGAGAATATGAAAAAATTGCTCCAGTAGTCCCCAGAGATGGCCTTTATCTCCATTATCCCAAAGTCTCTATCTTCTCTAAAGAAGATAGAGACTCTTATGTTTTTTCCTTCAAGCAGCTTTCCTCATAATCCCATGCCATTGAAAATCCCTTCAAGTCCCCAGTTTACAGGAGTGGCACAACTTATTCTTTGAGATATATAGATAAGAATAGATTATAGCTCAAGACCGTTGTGATAAATTCTTACAACATTTGTTCCCTTGTTTATTTTGCATCAGGATTCCTTGGAACTCTTAACATAGATATGTAGCCCGTGCTTCAAGCTTATATGTTGCTTCTCTGCCACCTTCAGGTCCCCTTCCCCCCTTTTCTCTTTTTTTTTCCCCATAGATTGTTATAATAATAATTATAATTAGAATGTAAAGTGTACTTTGATTGATTTTTCCATAGTCACGAGCCATGTTGTACATTTTATCTTTAATTAAGTGTTACTTTGATGCATTGAAGTGCAATCTTATATTTTGTATGTTTTTGTATGCTATGCCTTGTTGTTTTCATAGAATCATTATATGGTAGAGTTGGAAAGGACCTCCAGGGTCATCTAGTCTAATCCTCTGCTCAGTGCAGGATTCACCAAATCATCCCAGACAGATATTTGTCTAGCCTTTGTTTGAACACTTCCATTGAAGGAGAACTCACCACATCCTGTGGCAACCTGTTCCACTCATTGATCACCCTCACTGTCAGAAAGTTTTTTCTAATATCTAATCTGTGTCTCCTCCCTTTCAGTTTCATCCCATTGCTTCTAGATTTCCTTGTGCAAATGAGAATAGGGCTGATCCCTCTGCACTGTGACAGCCCTTCAGATATTTGTAGACAGCTATTAAGTCTTCTCTCAGCTTTCTTTTTTGCAAGGTAAACATTCCCAGATCCTTTAATTGTTCCTCATAGGACATGATTTAAAGACCGCTCACCATCTTGGTAACTCTTCTCTGAATTAGCTCCAGTTTGTATATGTCTTTTTTAAATTGGGGTGCCCAGAACTGGACACAGTAGTCCAGATGAGGTTTGACTAAGGAAGAGTAGAGGGGGATAATTACCTCACATGATCTAGACTCTATGCTTCTCTTAATACATCCAAGAATTATGTTTGCCTTTTTGGCTGCTGCATCACATTGTTGACTCATGTTCAGTCTATGATCCATTAGTATATACAAGTGTTTTTCACGTGTGCTGCTGCTTAGTCCAATTCCTCCCATTCTGTATGTGCTTTTTTCATTTTCCTGCCCGGATGTAGGACTTTGCATTTCTCCTTGTTAAATACCATTCTGTTTGTTGCCCCCCACTGTTCAAGCTTTGCTAGATCTTTTTGAATACTCTCTTTCTCTCTTCCCTAGTGTTAGCTATCCCTCCTAGCACTGTGTTGTCGGCAAATTTGATCAGTTTCCAATCAATTCCTTCCTCCAGATCATTTATAAAAATTTTGAACAACACTGGGCCTAGGACAGAGCCTTGTGGTACCCACTTGATACATTCTTCCATTATGATGTGCAGCTATTTATGATCACTCTTTTAGTACGATCACTCAGCCAGTTTTGAATCCATCTAACAGTTGCCTTGTCAATCCCATATTTGGTCATTTTTTTCAATAAGTATGGGATGAGATACTTTGTCAAATGCTTTACTAAAGTCAAGATATACTATTACCACTGCATTTCCATAATTACCCCCATTGGCGATTCTGTCATAGAAGGAAATTAGAATTATCTGGCATGACTTGTTTGTTACAAACCCATGCTGGCTCTGGCTAATTACTCCATTTTATCCAAGCACTTGCATGCATGTTGTTTAATAATTTCTTCAAAGATCTTTCCCGGTATAGAAGTCAAGTTCACAGGTCTGTAGTTTTCTGGATCCACCTTCTTCCCTTTTTTGAAGATAGGGACAACATTTGCCCTTTTCCAATGTTCTGGGACTTCTCCTGTTCTCCAGGAATTTTCAAAGATTTTGGTGAGTGGTTCAGCAATTACCTCTGCTGCTTCCGTTATTGTCCTAGGATGTAATTCATCTGGACGTTGAGCCTTGAATTTATTTAAGTTAGCTATGAGTTCCCTCACCATCTCTCTGCTTATAGATAGTCTGCATTCTTTTATTCCCCAATAGCAGAGGGAAGATCAGTGGATGTTTCATCTACTTTCTGAGAGAAAACATATACAAAATAGGAATTTAAAAGTTTGGCCTTCTCAACATCATTCTTAACCAATTCACCATGTTCATCTTGTAAGCATGCAATAGTATTAAAGGTGAGCGAACGTGCTAGTTTAGGACAATTAGTCAATCGAGCATCGCCTTTTTCGAGTAACTGCCTACTCGGACGAAAAGATTCAGGAGGCGCAGGGGGGCAGGGGGCGGCAGGGTGGAGTGGGGGGTAGCAGAGGGGAACAGGGGGGAGCTCTCTCTCTCTCTTGCCCCCCCCCCCCCCCCGCAACACCACGTTCACCCCTGGCGCCCCCAAATCTTTTCACCCGATTAGACAGTTACTCGAAAAAAGCGATGCTCGATTGAGTAATTGCTCTAAACGAGCAAGTTCGCTCATCTCTGAATAGCATCTTTGACTTTTCTTTTGCTTTTGACATACCCATAAAATCCTGTTTTATTGCTTTTGGCCTCTGTTGCAGGCCTCAATCCATTATTAGCTTTAGCTTTTCTGACACTTGCCCTACAGTTTCTGCAGACGGCATTATATTCTTCTTTTGGTATTCCCGGCTCTTTCCATTTGATAAACATATTTTTCTTCCTTTTTATCATTTGTGCAAGTTCTGTGTTATTCCATTCTAGTCACTTTAAATGATTCCCAATCTTCCTTCTGTCAGGAATTGTTAACAATTGCGCTTTGAAAATCTAATTTCACAATATTTCCCAACCTTCTTGGACATTTCTGTCCTTAAGAACCTCCAGCCATTGGATTCTTCCTACCCTCTTTCTGAGTTCATTAAAATCTGCCTTTCTGAAATCCAACCTTGAGGTCTGAGTTTTGTCAGGTCTTCCTCCTCTTTTTATCAAAAATTCAAGGATAGCATGAACACTGCCTCCTAAGGTCCCAGCCAATCTTACTTCCTCAACCATTCCCTCCGTGTTGGTAATATTTAGGTCCAAGATAGTAGATCCCCTTGTTTTCTCTTCTACCTTTTGGAAGATAAAGTGGTCAGCAAGAGCGGATAAGAATTTGTTGGATCCATTACTTTTACCTGAGAGAGATTCCCAACAAATGTCTGGATAGTTAAAATCTCCCATAATCACTATGTCATGCTTTTTTGAGAGCTTGGCCATCTGATGTAGAAAGAGTTCATCAATATCTTCTGCTTGTCCAGGCGGCTCTATATTAAATGTCTATAATATTGTCGTTTCTGTTGTCCTCTCCTTGTATTCTTACTTAAACTGTTTCTATAGAACTACCATACTCTGAAGCTTGGATCTCTGTAATATGTAATATGAGAGATTCAATTATGAATGACTAAGCGCCTACTGTGATTGACTGAGCACTCAGCCAGTCAGACGCAGCCCTTTCAGCAGGTGGGGATTTTAAATTCCTTCCTGCTGAAAGAGATTCAGAACACTGCAGGGGAACCAAGCGACTAGATGCTCCAAGCCCCGGCAGCGCCGGACAGGTGAGTATGCACTTTTTAATATTTTGTACACATGCTAGGGATGATTTTCAAAGCTCTTCCCTGAAAGTCATTGCAGGGGGCGTGCTAGCGGCCCCTTGCTTTGAATGGGGCCGCCGGCAGCTGCGGCCCCATTGAAAGCATTGTCATGGAGCTTCGTTCACATGTTTTTCTGCACATCCGTGCAGTGCTGCGTTTTGTGCAGCACGGATGCATGCAACACAATGCTCATGTAAACAAGGCCTTAGTGCTGTTGCCTTGTAGTCCTTGGTTCAAATATGACCACATCTGCATGGTGTTTGTATGTACTCTTTGGGTTTTATAATAATCACCTTTGTTTATATAGCACATGGATATTGCTTCAAGTTTTCTTTTACAGCATATGGCATTTTATTAGCCCCTTAGTGACCACCCTATAGTGTTTTTACGACCTGCAGCTCCAGGATATGTATAGAGGGAGATCACACTGTGACCTCCCTCCATACATCATGGGTGTCAGCTGTTTCTTACAACTGACACCCACGAGCAACGGCCCCGACAAGCAGCATGGGCATTTGGGGGTGTTAACACTTTAAATGCTGCTGTCACTTTTGACAGCAGCATTTAAATTCCCCATCCCGTTTGGCCCCCCTGTGATGAGATTGCAGGGAGCTGTGCCAGTGTCATGGCAGCCGGGGGGCTTCTGATAGGTCCTTGGGGTGTCTTGTCAGTATGCCTATCAAGCCATCCCCGTGGGGTAGCCTGTTAGACTGCCTGACAGATTGTAGTATGATGTAATATTATGTATAATGCATTACACGCTCCTCCACTATGATGGCATTACATCATAGTGGAGGAGCGTTTAAAGCATTGCATGTTATGGTCCCCTAGGAGGACTAAAAGAAAATGTAAAAATAAGAACAATAAAGAGGGGGCGTGGCCTGGATGGAACTGATGGCAGACATCCAAAAGAAGGAATCGGGAGAGCCATGGCACACAGCGATGACATGGAGGAAGCCAGCAAAACCGGGACCAAAGCGCCTGACAGATTTCTTCCCAACGCTCGGCAGTGAAGAGGAGCCAACAATGGAGTTTGCGCCATGCAGTGCTGAGAGGAGTGAGGAACTGGCGTGGCGGGAGGGGGGGACCTCGCACCCAGAAGAAGTGGTAAGCAGGCTTCCCTTTGTCTCTCACCTCCCCAGCAAAACCAGCATAGGTAGCACCCACAGTCACCACCACAAGAGCAGGCACTCACAGCGCTGCAGGATCAGGGAGAAGAAAAAAAAGCTCAGCTCAGTACAGAGAAGAAGGGAGAGGGATTCAGCAACACTTCGCCATCTTCCTCCACACAGTCAGTAATGAGCATTAGAGACATAAACACAATCTCTCCAAGAGAGAGTCCAGAAAAAGGAGGACCCAGGAGAGAGGAGTCTCCACAAAATTCCATTTCACAGTGCATGAGGGAAGCTGATGACATCACAGATCCCATTCTAAGCATAGAATGACCAGCCAAGGTGCTTCTGAATTTTTTATAAGAGATATGGTGCTGGCACTAAGAGGATCATTGAAAAATGACCTTATAGAGCTTAATACCAAGGTCAACTCTGCTATAACAGACTTGGGTGATCGAGTCCATCACCTTGAGAACAAGACCAGTGATATAACAAATTCACACAATGAGCTGATAGACGCTCATTATAAACTAGAGGAGGACTTTGAAGCGCTGAAGCACAAAATGGTGGATCTGGAAGACCGCAACAGGTGCAATAATAATATTAAATTCAGAGGTATAACCAAGACAGTGAGACCAGAAGAGCTAAATAATTATGTACAAAAACTCATAAAATCACTATTGCCAGACTCTAGGCAAGAGGAACACATCCTAGATAGAGTTCACAGGCTCCCTAAACCTAGAAATGTTCCTGAAAATGCACCCAGAGATGTGATGCCAAAGGGCATTTTTACCATATCAAAGATAACCTCATGAATAGCTCAAGGAATTTTAAAGAGCTTCCCCACCCCTTTGAAAATATCAAGCAGTTTTCTGACTTTTCACAAGTTACCATGTTAGCACTTAAGAAATTCTCTCCAATAACAGCAGTCCTGAAAGAGCACAAAATCTTGTATTGGTGGGGCTTTCCAACAAAGCTATTCGTAAACAGGGAAGGCAATATTAACATCATCACCTCATTTAATGAAGGCATTTCCTTACAGGAAAAATGGAATCTTCCTATACCTAAGGAGGATGCCCCTCCCCACGTAACCAGAGACTGGTCTCAAAAACAGGTTACTAAAGCTAGCAACAAAATGTCTGCCATCCACTAGCAGCTAATACAACTGAATGCTGTCATCCTTATTTGCGGTCCTTGACTAATTGAAAAGGTGCCATCCGTTAGATGGCTGAACTGTTTACACCCCTGACTATGACCTTTCTTCATTGGGCTATTGTTCGACCCAAGTTTCGTAAAGGTCCATTTTCTTTATATTTATTCATCTGTTCTTCAAAAATCTAGAACCGACAGTTACGTTTTTCTGGAATGTTAAATCACTTTACCATTATTACTCCGAAACAGGATCCTTTATAGAAAATAAAAACAATAACATTTTATTAATTATAAAAAAAAAGTAATGAAAGTTCTAAAAAAAGACTCTTTTTGCCATATTTAATACAAAGTGATTGAAAAGTTGTATGTATTGGGAGGAGCCTGACTGATGAAGAGCTAGGATGTGCAGAGCCTGCGCTCCTGCTCCAACACGGCTAAAACCTCATAAAAAAGGCATCCACACACCTTAAAGACAGCGGAGAGCGGAAATGGGGAAGAAGAAGGGAGCCAACAGCTGCTGCAAGCCCCGGGAGGAAGATTCCGGACCCCTGGACCGCTTTATGTCCACCGGAGGAGGCCGACATCGGCAAGGAGGAGAGAGCCAGAAACCGGCGTCCCGGGAACCGATGGCCGCAAGAGGAGAAGGAAGACCTCGACCGGGAAACCCGACCAGCGCAGCGCCGGAGGAAAACCCTGCACCAATGAACCGGAGCTCAGCGACACCCGCGCCCCCCGTGGCAGTGGCGAGGAGGCCGGGAGAGACGCAAGATGGCGGCGGAAGGGAGCCGGAGGACAGCGAGCGGCCGCTGAGGGCAGCAGACATACAGCCGGAACCCCGCAGGGAGAGCCCCGACCCCCCCTCGCTCCCAGAACGGCACTTACCACCGGGGGACGGGCTACAGACACGGGCGCGGCAGCCGCGGGAACCACAAGGCGGACCGGAAGTGAAGATCCGGCCGCCATCTTCTTCAACGCAGGCACCGGAAGTGGAGGAGGCAGCAAGCCCGCAGACACGGAGGGAGACCGAGGGGGCCCCAGCAGCGCTGCAGAGTGAAGCAGAGGTAACAGGTACAGCGGAGGGGGGTCAATACAGCCCCATCACCCCCAGGGATGCCAGGCCGAAACAGTTTAGGCCAGTGAGGGAGGCAGCAGGTTGGATGGGAGACTGCCATAACCCTCCACCACCCTTACCATGGGACATATCACCAGAGGGGGATGAGGAGTGGGCTGCCACACCAGACCCCTCACCTAGACCCCTGAACAGGGGGGAGGGGCAGAGATCAAATGGCCTCAGGAACAAAGAAATAAGACAGGGGACAAGCAGAGATACCCTGATCAGTGACACAGAAGGGGATAAAGCGAATGCTTCATGGTCACCAGCAAGCCACAAGAGAGCTGGCGGTAGCACAATGATTAAACCCACGCAGGCGGCACAGAAAATAAGTAAACAAGCCCCACATGAGACATATGAGCAAGGAGAATTTGGGAGACCCAAGAATATTAACAAAACCACAATGGAAAGCTGGGATTGGAAGGAACATCTTAGATCAATCCCCACTAAAGAAGATTTAGACAACCACTTTGCCCGATTCGCTTCATCACAAAAATCAGCGCTGGAATCCATACAGAAGGAAATCCAACAAATGGGGCATCGTCTCAGAGAGACAGAAGAGACACAGGACCTAATGCTGCAGCGTATGGATGAACATCACGATATCTTAAGCGAACACGCTGTCCAAATAGCAGAACTGGCTAATCACCTAGATGACATTGAGAACCGTCATAGACGGAACAACCTAAGAATTCGGGGCCTGGGAGAAGAAATAGAGAACAAGCACCTGGAGACATGGGCAGTGAAATGCTTTGGAGACCTGCTGGATAGATCTCCAGAAGATCCAATAGAGATAGACAGGATACATAGGGCCCTAGGTCCTAGATCTGCAGACCCGGAGAGACCAAGAGATGTGATATGTAGGATACATTTCTTTAAAGAAAAAGAGGAGATCCTTCGCCAGATTAGAACTAAGGGACCGATTAAATTTAGAGACAGAATCCTACTATTCCTACCAGATCTTTCCAGAAAGACACTTCAACAAAGACGAGCCCTCAAACCACTGTTATCACTGTTGAAAGAGCGGGAGATCCCATACCGCTGGGGATATCCCTTCCAGTTAATAAAGCGGGCTCGGGGGGAGAGAGTGCCATCTTTAGATCCTTAGGGGACCTCCCTAAATTCCTTACAACACTCAAACTACCAATGGTCTCCATACCAGAGTGGCAAAAAATAAGTACCCCATCACCAACCCCCCCAAGGGGACAATGGCAACCAGTGAACAACCACCACAAAAGACCAAACCCAAACAACAGAGACCATCCATAGAAGTCCCACACCCACCAAAAAGGAGAAGGAGCGCGGAGTAGTGCCCGAAACATGGACACGGACAATATGACCTGAGAAACTAGGGCCATTTCTTACAAAATGGAAAATTCCAAGTGTACAGGACTGGCGGTTAAGCCCAAACATCAGGATGCGTCGCAAGACCATCTCCGGAGTAGAGGATCTACCCGAGGACAGGGAACCACTTTCACTGGAAATATACATCCTTGCATCGCTCTACTCCAAACTGCTCTGCCCATTTTCATTTTCCTTTTCATTTTCTTTCCTCTGCCTCCTTTCCAACTCCTTGATCTGACCCCCCCCCCCCCCCAGCCGGGGGGATCCCTCGAGGTCTCCTATGTATCTTTCTGTGTTTCCCCTGCACTGCTTGACTTCTGACTTTTTATTGGTTATAAAGGTGTGGATGCCTAACATTTTGTTTTCAGATGCCGTGTGGAGGGGGACGGGGCCTGGAACCGGACTCGACCGAACCCAGTCGCTCCCCCACTAGGGACTGCAGCCCAGCCAGGCTGTGCAGACATTAGTCAATAGTTAATAGTTTACGAGAGTCCACGTTTTAAACCATAGTTGATAGCACAACTGGTTAAATGCAAGTGGATATTTGTGGCCTTACCCCCCCCTCCCTTTTCTACCCTTGTGTGTGACCCCTTTCCCCCTCCAATCCAGGTCCCCTCCCAAGGTGGAAAGTCACGGCATACCGTCAGAGGGATGATATTACGATTTCTAGACACCATAAAATGGCCCGACTAAATGTATGCTCTTTCAATACAAAAGGGCTAAACGGCCCTAACAAGCGCAACCAGGTGCTGTATAGACTCCACAGGAAAAGGGTGACAATTGCTTTGTTTCAAGAGACACATTTTCCGCGTTCCGGTCCTCCCAACTGCGGAAAGAACAAATTTTACCCGATGTGGTTTCACTCCACACACCCGGAAAATAAAACCTGTGGAGTCTCCATAGCATTTCATAAGTCTGTAACCCCCGTGATCCTGTCACAAGAAATAGGAGACGACGGGAGATTCATATTCCTTAAAATATCAGTTGCCGAGAAGATACTTACAATCGCTAACATGTATTTTCCTAATCAGGGTCAGGTGGGCTTTGCCATAGAGGCTCTACAGGCCCTACGGGACTTCGCAGAAGGGACTCCAATCATCTTGGGAGGAGATTTTAATATGTGTATGGATCCGCGCTTAGACTCCTCCACGGGACGCTCCGCGCTCACAAGGGCAGCGATACATAAGGTTCAGAGAATACTTGTGAGTATGGACCTGATAGATTTATGGCGCACCCTCCACCCAGGTAAACGTGATTATAGTTTCCACTCTATGGCACACAATTCTTATAGCAGAATTGATTATATATTCATATCACATAGTTTACTCGATGGGGAACCTCAATGCTCCCTAGATATATTGTTATGGTCAGACCACTCCCCGGTGTTTGCATCCATGGGCCCGTTGGGCAGGGCACGGGGTGCCCCTACATGGCGCCTCAACGACAATTTGCTCAGAGACACAGTCTGCCTAAATGAAGTGAAAAAAACCATAGAATTTTTCAAAGTTGACCATGCTGTAGATCCCACACCCGACCCGATAAAATGGGAAACCCTGAAATGCGTTCTAAGGGGAGTGTTTATCTCCCATGGAGCTAGGGTTAAAAGGGAGCAGACAGCAAGACTCACGCAATTAATAAAAGACCTTAACATAAAAGAAACGTCAAATAAATCACAGGCAACCGCCAACTTACAAGTCGAAATATCCGACTTGAGACACAAGATACTAGATATCCTTGACCAAAATACCATGGGTAGGAAAGATAAACTTAAGGCCGGATATTATGAATATGGCGATAAAAGCGGCAGATGGTTGGCTAGAGCGTTGCACCCCAGGACATCTCACCCACATATACACTCTATCAACTCAGCCGAGGGTGGGACGGGTACACTCCCCGAAAGAAATACTAGAAGAATTCCGATTATTTTATTCCAAATTATACAATATCCCAGAAGGGCGGACTATACCCGAAACCCAACATAGACAGAAGATGGAGGAGTACCTCGACCTCCACGTCCCGAGACGTCTCTCCTCAGAGGAGTCTATGACCCTGGAGGGGGACTTCGAGGCAGAGGAGCTCACACAGGTAATTCAAGGAATCAAAAAGGGAAAGAGCCCGGGGCCGGATGGATTTTCTCTGGGGTTCTATAAGGCTTGTGGAAGTCTGATTTCTGACTTGCTTCTTCGGGCCTTTAATACAATATCCAGGGTTTGCCCCCTCCCACCCCAGGCTCTCCAGGCGCACATCGTATTGATCCCCAAACCAGGGAAGGATCCTATGGCGTGCGGCAATTACCGGCCGATCTCGCTTATTAACTGTGACTTAAAAATTTTCTGAAAAATTATTGCAAACCGACTGAACGCATCGATACCCCGACTCATGCACGGTGATCAGGTCGGCTTTGTCCCAGGCAGGGAGGCTAGGGATAGTACAACCAGAACCCTGACCTTGATTGATTGGGCGAGGAGGAAAAAATCACCACTCTGTTTGCTCTCTGTCGATGCAGAAAAAGCATTCGACAGGATAAGTTGGAGATTTTTAGAAGCAACGCTGCAGAGAGTTGGCATAGGGCCCAGGGCTCTAGCTTGGATTATGGCATTATACAGAAACCCCTCGGCACAGGTCAGGGTTAACGGTACCTTGTCCACCCCGTTCGAGATCAAAAACGGAACACGCCAAGGATGCCCCTTATCTCCTACCCTGTATATCATGGTGATGGAGACCCTGGCTAATGCCATTAGAAACAACCCCTCAATAAAAGGGATACGGGTGGGAGAGGAGGAACACAAATGCGCACTCTATGCGGATGATTTGTTGGTTTACGTTACAGAGCCTCGGGTGGGACTCCCCAATATCATGAAAGAATTCACAGCCTTTGGCGAACTCAGCAACTATAAAATCAACGCACAAAAGTCGCTGATTCTTAACATTTCGATCCCAGGAAGAGAAGCGGGGGACCTCTCCAAGGCCTTCCCATTCCTTTGGAGAGGCGACTCTTTCAAATATTTGGGAGTACAGATCCCGACAGATCTATCCCGGATATTTGAACTCAATTACAAGCCAATATTATCAACATTCGATAGAGACTTAGAGAGATGGTCCGGGGCCACATTATCTTGGTTCGGGAGAATGAACGCAATTAAAATGGATGTTTTACCAAGAATACTATATATCTTCCAGACGGCCCCATGTAACCTCCCAAACACCTTCTTCGACAGATTATGTAGCCAAATACTAAAGTTTATATGGAAAGGAGGATCCAAAAGACTTAGTCATAAAAGTTTAACTAAGCCAAAAGAGAAGGGCGGAGTGGGACTTCCCGACTTTCGCCTATACCATAAAGCAGCTATAGGATAGATTTATTTCATCATAGAGAGAACAAATCTTGGGTTCAAATAGAAAACCGAAATAACACCTTTGAGACTAGAGGGGCGTTCTGGATCCCGGGGAAAGTTAATTGGGAAAAAGAGGAGGCATCATTCATGATGAGCACATTACTGGGCGCCTGGAAAGGGGGTTGTAGGACCACGGTCCCGGGACCTCTTACCCCACTGACGGGAAATCCACATGTTAAGGCAACTTTGCCGTTGCGCAACCTGGAGTTTATACCCCCAGGAGTGGAGGCCAGGGTGGGGGAGGTGGTAGAATTGGGAGACATACGGGACATGGGGTCCCTGGGAGGGGACCGCAGGCAGGCACCGGGCTCATGGATGCAATACCTACAAGTGCGTAGCTACCTGGGGAAGATAAAACCTACTCAAGGATGGAAAATGACATACACCCCCTTTGAGGAGCTATGTTGCGCTAGGGAGGCTCCCAGACATACCGTCTCAATACTCTACAACCATCTAATAGAGGAACAACTAGGAAGTCACCAACCTAGGTGGATAGGTGCGTGGGAGGAGGCACTGGGCCGGTCTTTCCCGAGGGAATTATGGAGCAAAGCGTTTCAGCTTACTCATAAAATGTCGGTTTCCAGTAGGCTCCAAGAGTTAAATTTCAAGATTGTATCAAGATGGTACTTGACACCGGAAAGACTACACTCCTTCTTCCCCGCAACCCCGAATACATGCTGGCGTTGTGGAGCTGAGGGGGGTTCAATGCTCCACATTTGGTGGGATTGCCCCATGGTCGCGACCATATGGCAAGATATGAAACGTCTATTCGAAAAGACGGGAAGAGAAACAATAACTCTGACACCGGAAATGGCACTCCTGTCCATCACTCATGAAAATGCACACCAACTCAGGAAAGGATTGCTAAAATTCTTCATTATAGCCACAAGGCAGGTAATTCCTAGGTTCTGGAAACAGAGTCTGGAAATTCCCAGAAGTGCATGGGTAGGGGTGATGGATGAGATTGAACGAATGGAGAGGATCAGATTAACGGAGGACCAGCTAGGTTATGATAAGTTTTACCAAACATGGGCACTATGGATAGATATACGAAACACCCCTATGTTTCAAAACTGGTTGCTTACGGGCAAATATGAGTAAGACCGTAGATCAGACGTGACAAGGAAAAGTAAGGAGGATAGCCTGGATATTACTGTTCCCCCCCCCCCCTTTCCCACCACCTTTCCTCTAATCCCTTCCTTCTCCTCTTGTCGTGTAAACCCACCCCCCCTCAGGATGTTAACACCTACTATAGAAATAACAAGACCATGAAGAATGCTCAGTTTAAAGAGATTTGTTGTTGTAATCCATTCAAGAAAATTTGAAGTTCTCTGTTATCTGGGCAACCAAATGGTATTAGCTCATTGTTATGTGTGACATTTTACAAGTTTTGTGTATGTTAATGTAAAAGCAATAAAAATACCTTGAAAGAAAAGTTGTATGTATTCAAAAATGTTACCAACAGAAACTACAGGGCATACCGCACAAAATGAGCTCTCATGCAACTCTGTCGATGGAAAATTTAAAAAGTTATTGTGTGCAGAAAAAGGAGACAGAAAATAATTTAAAAAATTAAATATCTTAAAAAAAAGCAAGTAGTACAGCAAAAAAAACAGTAGTAATCGTACTGACCCATAGCATAAATTTATTATGCCATTTTTGTTGCAGTTTGTGTGCCGTAGAACAAGACACACTGAAAGATGGAGGAATGTGATTTCCTCCACTTAGAAGTTTTTTAATGTTTTTCAGTAAATTATATGGTACATTAAATAGTACCATTGAAAAATACAACTCGTCCAGCAAAAACCAAGCCCTCATACAGCGACGTCGATGGATAAATAAAGGAGTTATGATTTTTAAAAAGGAGGAGGAAAAAGGAAAATAGAAAAAAACAAAAAAGCTTGGTCACTAAGGGGTTTAATATAACTGAGGAGGAGGAAGTAGGAGGAGAAGGAAGGAAACAGTACTGACTACTGAGCCACAGGAGAACCACCACCATTTTCTTTAGGTTTGGCCAGAATGAACAGTCAAATTTTGTCTTGAAACAGGGTTCGACTGGTTTGGTTGACTCAACACTAATTCCAAATGTCCAACCCAAAGATTTAATTGATATCTGCTACATACTTTGACTGTAATGAAGGATGTAAATCTGGCTAGATGACAGAGCAGAGAGAGAACGTAGACCATACTTCATTGTATAATCCTTTCTTGGAAAGACAACTATGTTCATGGTGCCAGCTCTTCTCCATAGAGATCAATATTTTATAATGCCAAAATCCATTCTATGCTTCATTTAGCTAGCAAAAATATAATGTTACATAAGGTGAACTTCAGAAAATTAAGAAGCTATAGCAATAATGTAGGTACAATTGGTAATATCCCATTTAGAGAAGAGAAACATTCTAATTTTTCTATTCCAATTTTTCCAATGTTCATGAAGGTTAAGGTACACAGGGTAAGGTAATCATCTATCATATTATACAACACATGACACATACCAGCTCACAAGTCAGTACAGTGTGTCATAGAGAGTGACTTGATGGCATAGTCGATTATGATATTGTGTCCTCAAAAATAGAATTGTTAGGAAACCAGGTAAAATAGAGACCATAGTTTATTTCTTTAGTCTATTTCCACTTCAATATGGTTTTTAGGTATTCAACTGGAATTCCCTGACAGAAAGTAAGAAAGCATGGGTATAATTCTGAATGCAATAGGAACCCAGCACGACTTGGAAAAGTCTGGTCTATGTGTTGTCACCAGTTGGTGGCAAAAGTGTATGCTTCTAGAGTCAACACATGAGGAATCCTGGTCTTCACCCTTTAACCCCACCAATTAGAATGTGCACTTTGCTGTGGGGCTCACAGGCCATAACATTGGAAGTGGTCTCAGTAATGGACACCAGTTGACGTCACTCTAGTCTAAACATACAGCAAATAGCAGTACCTACTTAAGGGCCATTTGCAATTATCGCACAAGATTTGTCCAAACAAATGAATTTGCATAATTGTTGCCATCGTGCACTGTTCATTTGAAGTTCACTGGTTGCAACCATCATCACAAGAATCATTACTAGATCGCTGGCTTCTCGTTGAGTCCAAACATTGCTTGCTCACTAGAGATGAGCGAACGTACTCGTCCGAGCTTGATACTCGTTCGAGTATTAGCGTGTTCGAGATGCTCGTTACTCGTAACGAGTACCACGAGATGTTTGGGTTACTTTCACTTTCATCTCTGAGATGTTAGCGCGCTTTTCTGGCCAATTGAAAGACAGGGAAGGCATTACAACTTCCCCCTGTGACGTTCAAGCCCTATACCACCCCCCTGCAGTGAGTGGCTGGCGAGATCAGGTGTCATCCGAGTATAAAAATCGGCCCCTCCCGCGGCTCACCACAGATGCGTTCTGACATAGCTGAGGGAAAGTGCTATCGTGTTGGAGCTGCTATAGGGAGAGTGTTAGGAGTTATTGTAGGCTTCAAGAACCCCAACGGTCCTTCTTAGGGCCACATCTAACCGTGTGCAGTACTGTGGAGGCTGCTTTTTGCAGTGTTGCACATTTTTTTTTCTTTGGTATATCGGCCGTGCAGAGCATTGCGCCCTGCAGTAATACTCCAGGGACAGAAGTGCTTAGGCAGGGAGAGCGTTAGGAGTATTTTAGGCTTCAAGAACCCCAACGGTCCTTCTTAGGGCCACATCTAACCGTGTGCAGTACTGTGGAGGCTGCTTTTTGCAGTGTTGCACTTTTTTTTTTTTTTTGATATATCGGCCGTGCAGAGCATTGCGCCCTGCAGTAATACTCCAGGGACAGAAGTGCGTAGGCAGGGACAGAAGACATATTAATATTATTGATTGAATATAGGCAGTGGACCTTTGCTAAAAAAATTTGGGCAAAAAATCTATTTGGCCTGCCTGTCACTGTGCTCAGTGTTCTGGGTCTGTGTGTGCTGGGTGTAGTAGTTCTACAAAATCATACGCAGCCAGCTAAGTGTTACAGCAGGCTTGCGCCAAATTATTTCCTGGCTCTGTCTGGGCTGTGAAATCACTGCTGTATTGCAGTCCACAGTGCAACACTCTGCAGTTCTGTGACATACTCCAGGGACAGAAGTGTGGAGGCAGGGACAGAAGACATATTGATTGAATATAGGCAGTGGGCCTTTGCTAAAAAAATTTGGGCAAAAAATCTATTTGGCCTGCCTGTCACTGTGCTCAGTGTTCTGGGTCTGTGTGTGCTGGGTGTAGTAGTTCTACAAAATCATACGCAGCCAGCTAAGTGTTACAGAAGGCTTGCGCCAAATTATTTCCTGGCGTTCCGTAAACGAAGTCAGCCTCCAACCACAGGCCAATAAGCGGCACATTTAATTACAGCGTTCTGTTTCTGCACTACTGGTAATACAGCATGCTGAGGGGTAGGGGTAGGCCTAGAGGACGTGGACGTGGGCGAGGACGCGGAGGCCCAAGTCAGGGTGTGGGCACAGGCCGAGCCAGTGCAGTGGCCAGGGGTAGAGGCAGGGCCAGACCGAATAATCCACCAACTGTTTCCCAAAGCGCCCCCTCGCGCCATGCCACCCTGCAGAGGTCAAGGTGCTCTACGGTGTGGCAGTTTTTCATAGAGACGCCTGACGACCGACGAACAGTGGTGTGCACCTTTGTCGTGCCAAGATCAGCTGGGGAGGCACCACCATCAGCATGCGCAGGCATATGATGGCCAAGCACCCCACAAGGTGGGACGATGCCCGTTCACCGCCTCCGGTTTGCACCACTGCCTCTCCCCCTGTGCCCTAACCTGCCACTGAGATCCAACCCCCCTCTGAGGACACAGGCACTACTGTCTCCTGGCCTGCACCCACACCCTCACCTCCGCTGTCCTTGGCCCCATCCAGCAATGTCTCTCAGCGCAGCGTCCAGACGTCGCTAGCGCCACTGTTTGAGCGCAAGCGCAAGTACGCCGCCACGCACCCGCACGCTCAAGCATTAAACGTGCACATTGCCAAATTGATCAGCCTGGAGATGCTGCCTTATAGGCTTGTGGAAACGGAGGCTTTCAAAAGCATGATGGTGGCGGCGGCCCCACGCTACTCGGTTCCCAGTCGCCACTACTTTTCCCGATGTGCCGTCCCAGGCCTGCACGACCACGTCTCCCGCAACATTGTACGCGCCCTCACTAACGCGGTTACTGCCAAGGTCCACTTAACAACAGACACGTGGACAAGCACAGGCGGGCAGGGCCACTATATCTCCCTGACGGCACATTGGGTGAATTTAGTGGAGGCTGGGACAGAGTCAGAGCCTGGGACCGCTCACGTCCTACCCACCCCCCGAATTGCGTGCCCCAGGTCGGTGGTGGTATCTGCGGCGGTGTATGCTTCCTCCACTAAACCACCCTCCTCCTCCTCCTTCTACGCAACCTCTGTCTCGCAATCAAGATGTGTCAGCAGCAGCACATCGCCAGCAGTCGGTGTCACACGGCGTGGCAGCACAGCGGTGGGCAAGCGTCAGCAGGCTGTGCTGAAACTACTCAGCCTAGGAGAGAAGAGGCACACGGCCCACGAACTGCTGCAGGGTCTGACAGAGCAGACGGACCGCTGGCTTGCGCCGCTGAGCCTCCAACCGGGCATGGTCGTGTGTGACAACGGCCGTAACCTGGTGGCGGCTCTGCAGCTCAGCAGCCTCACGCACGTGCCATGCCTGGCCCATGTCTTTAATTTGGTGGTTCAGCGCTTTCTGAAAAGCTACCCACACTTGTCATACCTGCTCGGAAAGGTGCGCCAGCTCTGCACACATTTCCGCAAGTCCCACACGCACGCTGCCACCCTGCGGACACTGCAACATCGGTTTAATCTGCCAGTGCACCGACTGCTGTGCGACGTGCCCACACAGTGGATCTCTACGCTCCACATGTTGGCCAGGCTCTATGAGCAGCGTAGAGCTATTGCGGAATATCAACTCCAACATGGGCGGCGTAGTGGTAGTCAGCCTCCTCAATTATTTACAGAAGAGTGGGCCTGGTTGGCAGCCATCTGCCAGGTCCTTGGAAACTTTGAGGAGTCTACCCAGATGCTGAGCGGGGATGCTGCAATCATTAGCGTCACCATTCCTCTGCTATGCCTCTTGAGAAGTTCCCTGCAAAGCATAAAGGCAGACGCTTTGGAATCGGAAACGGAGGCGGGGAAGACAGTATGTCGCTGGATAGTCAGAGCAACTTCATGTCTATATCTCAGCGCGTTGAGGAGGAGGGGGAGGAGCATGAGGAGGAGGGGGAAGAGACAGCTTGGCCCACTGTGAGGGGACAGATGCTGCTTGCCTGTCATCCTTTCAGCGTGTATGGCCAGAGGAGGAGAAGGAGGAGGAGGGGGAGAAGCATGAGGAGGAGGGGGAAGAGACAGCTTGGCCCACTGCTGAGGATACAGATGCAGCTTGCCTGTCATCCTTTCAGCGTGTATGGCCAGAGAAGGAGGAGGAGGAGGAAGAGGATCCTGAAAGTGATCTTCCGAGTGAGGACAGCCATGTGTTGCGTACAGGTACCCTGGCACACATGGCTGACTTCATGTTAGGATGCCTTTCTCGTGACCCTCGCGTTACACGCATTCTGGCCACTACGGATTACTGGGTGTACACACTGCTCGACCCACGGTATAAGGAGAGCCTTTCCACTCTCATTCCCGAAGAGGAAAGGGGTTCGAGAATGATGCTATACCACAGGGCGCTGGTGGACAAACTGATGGTAAACCTCCCATCCGACAGCGCTAGTGGCCAAAGGCGCATTTCCGCGGCCCAGGTAGCAGGGGAGGCACAGAGATCAGGCAGCATGTACAGCGCAGGCAGGGGAACATTATCCAAGGCCTTTGCCAGCTTTATGGCTCCCCACCAAGACTGTGTCACCGCTCCCCAGTCAAGGCTGAGTTGGCGGGAGCACTGTAGAAGGATGGTGAGGGAGTACGTAGCCGATCGCACGACCATCCTCGGTGACGCCTCTGCCCCCTACAACTACTGGGTGTCGAAGCTGGACACGTGGCCTGAACTCGCGCTGTATGCCCTGGAGGTGCTTGCTTGTCCTGCGGCTAGCGTCTTGTCAGAGAGTGTGTTTAGTGTGGCTGGGGGAATCATCACGGATAAGCGTACCCACCTGTCAACCGACAGTGCCAACAGGCTTACACTCATCAAGATGAACAAAGCCTGGATTTCCCCAGACTTCTCTTCTCCACCAGCGGACAGCAGCGATACCTAAACAATACGTAGGCTGCACCCGCGGATGGAAGCATCGTTCTCTATCACCATCCAAAACGGGGACCTTTTTGCTTCATCTATCTGTGTATAATATTCCTCCTCCTCCGCCTGCTCCTCCTCCTGAAACCTCACATAATCACGCCGAACGGGCAATTTTTCTTAGGCCCACAAGGCTCAGTCATATAATTTTTCTAAACAATTTTTATACGTTTCAATGCTCATTAAAGCGTTGAAACTTTCACCTCAACCAATTTTTATTTTAACTGGGCTGCCTCCAGGCCTAGTTACCAATTAAGCCACATTAACCAAAGCGATTAATGGGTTTCACCTGCCCTCTTGGTTGGGCATGGGCAATTTTTCTGAGGTACATTAGTACTGTTGGTACACCAATTTTGGGGGGCCCTCGCCTACAGTGTAATCCAATTAATTTTTTGCCCACCTGCATTACAGCTGACGTAACATCAGCTGTGTTGGGCACTGCAATCGGATATATTTATGTACCGCCGGTGGGTTCCAGGGAGCCACCCATGCTGTGGGTCCACAGGGAGTTGTAACTGCATGTGTCCACTTCTAAAGAACCCCGGTCTGACTGCGGTATGCAGTGTGGGCCGAAGCCCACCTGCATTAAACATGACATTATTACCTTAGCTGTGTTGGGCACTGCAATGGGATATATTTATGTACTGCCGGTGGCTTCCTGGCACCCACCCATGCTGTGGGTCCACACGGAGTTGTAACTGCATGTGTCCACTTCTAAAGAACCCCGGTCTGACTGGGGCATGCAGTGTGGGCCGAAGCCCACCTGCATTAAACATGACATTATTACCTCAGCTGTGTTGGGCACTGCAATGGGATATATTTATGTACCGCCGGTGGCTTCCTGGCACCCACCCATGCTGTGGGTCCACAGGAAGTTGTAACTGCATGTGTCCACTTCTAAAGAACCCCTGTCTGACTGGGGCATGCAGTGTGGGCCGAAGCCCACCTGCATTAAACACGACATTATTACCTCAGCTGTGATGGGCAATGCAATGGGATATATTTATGTACAGCCGGTGGGTTCCAGGGAGCCACCCATGCTGTGGGTGCACACGGAATTCCTATTGCGGAGTTGTACCTGCCTGTGACTATTTCTAAAAAAACGCGGTCTGACTGGGGCATGCAGACACCTTGACAGAATGAATAGTGTGTGGCACATAGGTTCCCCATTGCTATGCCCACGTGTGCAGCTCCAGATGGAGGTGGCACAGGATTGCATTTCTCATTGCTTCTGTACAGCATTGTGGACTATCGCCCCGCCCCTTTTAAAGAGGGTCGCTGACTAGCCGTGCCAACCCTCTGCAGTGTGTGCCTGCTTTTCCTCTGGCAGAAACAATAAAGCATGTTCCTTTAGACAAGGAGTTTGTTTGTTTTTTTTTGTGCATCACTATATGCTGCCACCTTTTCTGCTATACGTGTTTCCCCAAGGGGCTTCTGTCCATAGCCCTGTTGGTGGCTCTGCATCTATCTAACTAGATTTTTTTCGCTACAGAGAACTAAGATTCTCCTCTACTTAAAAATACTATTTTTCTCTAATTTGCCTCCCCCCTAGTATTTCACTCTGGTGGGGTAGAGTGAGTGCCGTGGTCTTTTGCTTACTACTGTTTCCTCTGGCAGATGCACTTATAAATAGACATGATGGTAGCGTGGCATGAGGGCAGCTGAAGGCTGGGCAGGGACAGTTTGGTGTGCGCCGTGGACACTGGGTCGTGGGGGGGGGGGGGGGGGTTGGGCAGCATGTAACCCAGGAGAAGAGGCAGCGGAGTGTCATGCAGGCAGTGATTGTGCTTTGTTGGAGGTAGTGTGGTGCTTACCTAAGGTATGCATTGCTAATGAGGACTTTTCAGAAGTAAAAGTTGTTGGGGGGGGGGGGCCCACTCTTGCCGCTATTGTGGCTTAATAGTGGGACCTGTGAACTTGAGATGCAGCCCAACATGTAGCCCCTCGCCTGCCCTATCCGTTTCTGTGTCGTTCCCATCACTTTCTTGAATTGCCCAGATTTTCACAAATGGAAACCTTAGCGAGCATCGGCGATATACAAAAATGCTCGGGTCACCCATTGACTTCAATGGGGTTCGTTATTCGAAACGAACCCTCGAGCATCGCGAAAAGTTCATCTCGAGTAACGAGCACCCGAGCATTTTGGTGCTCGCTCATCTCTATTGCTCACTGCTTCACATAGAATGTGAAGTGCTGAGCAAGAAGCCACTGAGAATCCAGCAAGAATCTGCCTGTCTAAATGCTCTGCATGAGTGCTAACAACCTAGCGGTGAGGTCAGTATTCATGCATTCATTTAGCCAACTGCTGTCCCAAGTAAATGGGACATTAGGCAAAACTTGGTGCTAACTCCCAGACCACACCATCAATGGCCAATATATATGTAGAACAATACAAACAGGTAGCATACACTCCAGCATTCAATGCAAACTAGAGGTACTTTATTTTAACAACTCCAAATGTCAACAATAAAGTAACGTTTCAGACAAACTGACCTTTATCAAGCCGCACAAAAGATCTAAATATAATTAGCATATATGTTTACTACAGGTGCAGATAAAACAAGCCTCAATCAAAACACATACACAAAACATGCGCATAGAGAGTTATCTTGAAAACCCAAGTGTCAAAAAATCAATGAACAGCTGGATGGCTAGGGAATATAAGAAATTAAATTATTGTCAATGCATGTATGTACACAACCCTGGCAAAGCAGAGAGGAACAAAGAAAGAGAAACAATAATACCCAGAGAGTTTTTGTTAGGGAGAATAATCCATAAAAACAACAGTAAATAGGTGGTTAACACTTAAGAAAGGTCGTTCGGGGATAAAAAAAAGAGGTAAAAGACAGGAGAAAAACCAGAAGCTGAAAAAGTAAATGGAACCATCAAATAGGGAGAAGACAGTATATAAAGGAAAGGAGCAACAAATGAGGAGCGCTAGAATAGAAAATAAAAACAAACAGACTGCAAATATAGAGGAGAAAAGTATGAATAAAGAAAGAGCAGGAGAAGAGACCGTTGGAGCGCTGCAAAATGCTTAGATGCCAGTAGGACTGGGGGCATAGTCAACTCAATTGTGAGCACAGTACACAGTACAGACACCAGAGCAGGGCGTCTGCTAAAGACAGGAGCAGCACACATGCCAAGACCACCAGGAGGGGTAAGCTGGTGGCTGAAAACTTTAACAATATGGCTGCTGCTTACAGATGAACAAATCAGTGAATATGTGCTACATCTATTTTTGACCAATCAATTTTAATTTAAGCAAATCTTTGGCAGACCAGTATATGTCACAATAAAAAAAGAGGCTGAAATACTGAAATATGGATCCACATTTCAATTTCTATTGTCATGCAAGCACCAGATACAACTTAGGAAGTTAATTTTTGGTAAAGTAATGGAAAAACATATTAATTCACTCATCTCTTGACCTAAATAGGGGTTACATATAGTTCATCCTAGATATAGTTCATTCTCTAGAAACTGATATTGGAAGATGATTTTTACAATGATGTTTGTAGGAGAACCAAATGTGTTGGGGGACAACGTTTCTCCTTGTTCAAACTGCCAATTTGGTATAGTGAGTCTTATGTACCAGGCAGTGCTCTCTGGGAAAATGGGTATACAAATAAGCCCTCACGCAATAAGAAGAGAGCTGGCTCTCTAGCTTCACCTATTAGATAGTAACCCAATAAGCCAATGTCCAACCATTTAACAGGTTTTACAATATGACTAAGGATATACTGTAAGCCAAACCATAATCTTTTCCAAAGGGAAAAGTGACCCACCCACCAACAGCTGCTTCCTCCTAAATGAAGGCGTATTTTGCATAGGAGAACCAAATAATGACGGTGGATTCTGAAGAATTATCAAAGGCCTAATTTACCTAGGTTTGGTCCCATCATCAAAGCTGAAGAGAAAAGATAGTCGAATTGACAGATCTGGTACATTCCAGAGCCCAACAACGCTGATCATACCTCAATAACTATAATAGAGTCTCTTCAGCTTCCAGCATTTCAACCAACATTGTACCAGACAAAATAAAGTGGTATGCTGTGTTATTTCAGCCAAATGTTTTTGCCTGATCTTTGCCGATGGCTCTGAATGGAAGCTCCTACGCAGATGTAAATGGACACATAGCCTTATCAAGAGGGACATAATCCAAACCTTTATTGCTTGGAAACCGCAGGTGCATTTTGATGCTTTTGAATTTTGCTCATAAACTAATTAAGATAGAGACAATTAAAATTAACAATGACTTGTTTAGAATTCCATTTAACTAGATACACTAAAGAGGTTTAGGTCACATTCTATTGACTTCCACAAATAACCAGAACCAACAAGCAAAATGCATAAGGATATAAATTAAAGGCAACAAAGACAAACTTAAACAAATAACAAAGTTAATTGCAAATAAATTGTGATCTAAGGGTTTATCCAGCAATCTGACACTTATTTGCAGGCTCAGTGAGAACAATTAATTGAAGATAATTGGTACAAGGGAATATATGATACTAATTAATGAATGAGCACAGCCAAGGCAGAATATGAAAAAGTGAAAGTTAATATAAAAAAAAGAAAAAAATGTAATAAAAGTTGTATCTCATTTTATTAGTTTTCCTAGTTAGTTTTTAATGATTGTTTCACTATTTTATCTATGTTTTAGACCTTATACAATTTGACACATTATGACTTCAGTCTTACTCTATGGTAGCTCTGTATACCTCCAATCTGATACAGAACTTGACATAATACAAATTGTGCCATTCTTTCATTGAATGCTGTATTGTGAAGGTACTGTAGGTGTACCTCTTGGTAAATAGATCTCCACCATACAGCACTCCGCTGAGAACCATATGGTTGCACATAACGTTCTTGCATATCTGTACTTTGTACTTGCAATACATACAGTACTACAACTCTACTACAAGGAAAAAGTAAAACAATGCCTGCCATCCTGTAAACAGTATTTCTATATCTGAGCTGGAAGCAAAAAACACCTAATCCGAATTGGTTGTAATTTTGTTTTCTAACATGACAGATATGCACACAATATACTAACATGGAGAACACAAAATATTTAACAAAATAACAAAACCAAAAAAGGGTGGAAAGGGAAATCTAAGTAAAGCAATGAGAACCTATCCAGACACGGAGCCCTCACCCTGGTAAGGGCAACCTCACATCAGGAACCTAGGGTGATGCTGATTCTGCTCAGATGGAAATAAGGATAATGTTCGCTACAATAAATAATAATACATGCATTAGAGATGTTAAACAACATGCAATGAACCAGATGAAATACTAATGCAGAAAAAAAATGTCAGGCCATACATGTTACAACATCCCAAATATATTTAACACCAAACAGACTTATCTGACAGTCGAACAGGACAGGAGCTGCGAACTAGACCTGAAACACCTTCAGACTACAAGTATTGCCAGCATCTTCCATAAGGAGGAGACAGAATAAGTGTGTATAGACAGGCACTGATTGGCCGTCTGGAACACACACTTCTTAGCCGACCAATCCATGCACATACCAGCAGAGAATTACTTATGTTGGCTTCCAATGACAAAATGAAACTGAACATGCGCTGGGGTGTTGATCATATGGACCAAGGCTGATGCCGTGACATCACCCCAGTGCTGAGCCGAAACTGCCAATGAGCCATGACAAGCATTAGGCAAAAATTAGGCAAAAAACCCACAAAACAAAGGTACCAGAATTGTAACATAACCAAATGCAGCATTTGCAACTTAGTAGAGGTTAACCCTCCTCTCTAGTTCTGAGCTCAGAAAGCATGCAGCAGGTGTGGAAAAAAATGCTATAAAGAAATAATTATTTTCAAAAATAGAAGGTGTCTAATTGTCCAAATTTATTCTGCAGGAGGACTACGACCCCAAACATACAGCCAATGTCATTAAGAACTATATTCAGTATAAAGAAACACAGGGGGTCCTGAAAGTGATGATACAACCCCCATAGAGCCCTAATTTCAACATCATCCAGTCTGTCTAGGATTAAATGAAGAGACAGGAGGATATAAGCAAACTGCATCCACAAAAGATCTGTAGGCAGTTCTCCAAGATGTTTGGAGCAACCTCCCTACTGAGTTCCTTCAAAACTGCATTCAAGTGTACCTAGAAGAATTAATGCTGTTTTGAAGACAAAAGGCGGTCACATCAAAGATTGATTTGATTAACATTTGTTTTTGTACATTCGGTTAGCATTTGGTTGTTTGACCAATAAACTAGTAACACTCCTCTTTCTGAGAGCATTCTTACTTTGTATAATTATTTCCAAACTTTCCTAAAACGTTTACACAGTACTGTATAAACCAGATTTCTTGGGATTCACTTATCAGTTATTGTTTGTGGCCAAACCCAACTTACATTTCACCCTTCTGGATTACCCTTCCCTTTGATCATTTTAGTTTCTGACCCTGGACAACCTGATCTTGGTACTGCCTGCTGTGCTTGTACTTGTATTTCTTTTCTAGAGTTCTTGCACTTATACATATGTGTATTCTGTATACCCATTATTTACCTCTGGCTTCCCACAGTTTATGTTTTTTGTTGTCCGGTTGGTCAGCATTTGTTCTGCAGAGGTAACAAAAAGGCCAAATGCAACCCTCCATAAGAAGTAGAACAACCAGCTCCAAGTCTGTCCATTGTGGCTTTATCACACAGATGAACTAGACCTATCATGACATCCAGTTCCACTAGAGCTGGAGCATTTCTTAAATAATTGCTCTCCTGGAAGGGTCTAGAGTGGGAGACTCCATTTATGATATTCTTATGCACTAATAGAGCACATGGACACGTGTTGCTCTTGTTTGACAACTCCTTTAGCGACTCTACATGATAGTAAGAACAACAAGCTTTAAGAAAAATGGAAAAATGTATTTAAAAAACTAGAGACACAATAAATCAAGTAAACTTAATTATAAATCTCCTACCATTTTGGGTATACAGCTCCTCTGTGGATCTATGTATTTCCACGGTTACAGAAAACAAGTTTTGTGTAGTTTGTTCCTTTAGTCCAGTGTTACTCCACTTCTTCTTTCTCTTCTTTATAAACTACAGCTACAGAAAACGAGAAAGAAGTCAAGTGAATGGGAATACAACATGACTGCAAACCAAGATTCAATAGGGTTTCTTTAGTAGTCTGTTACCATAGAGATACATTGGTTTACATAGAAACTGTGTAGCTAGGATATTGCAGACTATTTGCTAAATTGCCTTTTATTTTAGATATAATGGAGCTTCAATAAAATGGCTGGAAAAGTGTACATCCTCTTTAAGAAAAGCAGAAAACTTTAAATCCAAATTCAATTTCTTGATGTTTGATAAGTGTTACATTTAAGAAGTCGTTAAAGCAGAACTGATGCGTTTTATACATTTTTAGATGTGTAAAACAAAACCGATGCAGTATAAAATAAACACTATCCAGCTGAGTGGTTATCCGTCTTAAAGAGTTTATAATCATTAGTAATTTGGTTTGCTGTATTAATGCTAATGTTCTAATCTTATAAGTGTGAGGCAGTTTTGCATCATTGAGCTCTAAATGAAAGGCATCTTTTCCTAAATCACAGGAGCTTCTAATGACACCAATTAAATTGTACACATGTTAATTGCCCCCGTTCCTTAACTTACATTAATAAAATAGTGACACGCAAAGAAGAAAGTCTTATAAATGACTTGTTTTTGAGTTAAGAAAGTTGAAATCTTAGTGGACTATTTGTTAATTTCCTTATTTTGTATTAATCAGCATGCTATTGCCTGGTAATAGGCAAGTGATTTGACGGACTTGAAAAACAAGTTAAGGGCTAATGCACATGGCCATTTATGTTATTTGTTCAAAGCTATCATAGAGATGTATCTCCTTATGTCTATATATCCTTATGTCTCCACACCCTGTCATATTGTGCATTAGACTGGTTACATCCATTTATAATCTGGTTCAAGTAAACAGCCTACTGAAATGAAGAGTGATACATGAATTAAAAGGCAATAAGCTTTAATATATTTGTGGCAAGCAGAGAGTATGAAGATGCCCCAATTTGAAATCTCTGCCAGATACAATAGAAGCTGGCATAGACTTCAATTATAATTTACACCAACTTCTGGAGTAAATTATAGTGACTCTAAAGGGCAATAGGATTCCACCCTCTCCTGCCAAGCCACACACTTTTTACTTACCACTTTTCAAAGAATCAAGAAAATATTAAAGTCACAAATTTTCACACAGATATGGTGTGAACCAAAATTTGCAAGTTTTATAAGCAACTAAACTGCATTAAATTGTTGAAGGGGTTGTGCCAAGATATAATCTTATAACACAGAATTCGCGTGTGCATTGAATTAATTGGCAGCTGTGTCTACAATACCAACCCGGCCCATTGCATTACAGACAGAGGTGTCGGCTTCTGGGTCTATCGGCAATGACAGTAGTCATGTTGACCAGTTGATCATCAGGAATCACACATGGTGGACCCCTGCTTATCAGCTATTGATGACCTATCCACAGGATAGGTCATCAATAGTAAAGTCCTGGACAACTCGTGTAAGCAGAGCAAGTCCCATCTATATAACCTCAGAAGTTGTATAATAGTATCAATTGCCATAAATTGTGCCGGCTTCTGGGTCTATCGGCAATGACAGTAGTCATGTTGACCAGTTGATCATCAGGAATCCCACATGGTGGACCCCTGCTTATCAGCTATTGATGACCTATCCACAGGATAGGTCATCAATAGTAAAGTCCTGGACAACCCGTGTAAGCAGAGTAAGTCCCATCTATATAACCTCAGAAGTTGTATAATAGTATCAATTGCCATAAATTGTCTTCACTGATAATGTTTACTGTTAGAATTTCTAATGTACTGACTGACTAGAGATTGTAGACTCAATTTGTAAAGTGTTGAGGGTCGAAGTACATTTTGGAGAATTAAAGTAAATTAACATTTCTGGTATTGAAGGTGAATTGTGGAAGAATTAGTTTTAGCTCAGTTGTTTTCAGGATTCATGGCACTCACTGGTAAAACTCATTCGCCCATTGAATGCTTTGAACTTATTTATTGAATTGGGAAAGATGACAAACACAGTTAGCAATGGATGCTGAGCATTGTAGATAGAAATTCATGCTGCTGGTAGCACTTAACACCCAGGTATTGAGATACATCTCCACCTCTCAGCTAAGCTCGTGCCACACAGAGCTAGTCAGCAGCCTTCCACTCTCACAGCTCTCCATGGACGAACCACTTCTTCTTCGAGCTGCAGCACTCTCCACCTTGTGTAACTCTTCCTCCCTTTCTTATGTCTATTGGGATTGACCCAGCAGAACCACCACGATGCTACCTCACATGGCACCACTCAATCTAAAGATGTACAGTAGTTTACATTACACTAAAGCATCAGGATACCTCACTTGAACAACAAGAATGTAAAAAAAAAAAACAACCAAACCAGGGAAGAACAACACCATAGTCTTCTCCCTACCACACATCCACTGAACCTGACCTTTACTAGTTACTAGGGATGAGCGAGTATACTCGCTAAGACACTACTCGCTCGAGTAATGTGCCTTAGCCGAGTATCTCCCCGCTCGTCCCGAAAGATTCGGGTGCCGCCGCGGGGCGGGGAGCTGCGGGGGAGAGCAGGGAGGAACGGAGGGGAGATCTCTCTCTCCCTCTCTCCCACCCGCTCTGCCCCGCTCCCCGCCACAACTCACCTGTCAGCTGCGGCGGCCCCCGAATCTTTATGGACGAGCGGGGAGATACTCGGCTAAGGCACATTACTCGAGCGAGTAGTGCCTTAGCGAGTATACTCGCTCATCTCTACTAGTTACCCAACAGCAATCCTAAAGAATAACATTATGCACCACCCATTAATCCTTTAATGGATGTTGACCCAGAGCCTTGCATGGCAATTAGAGTACCCCTACACCTCAACATGTCCTAGTAAAACACATAGAAAGGAAGTACCAAAAACAAGCAGCCCTGTTTCATATAAAACCAAATTCCTTTAAAATGAAATTTCTGATGTTTGATGATTTTCTGGATTTCTTCTTAATCTTCATAAAATCACTGAGAATCTTTACACACAATAACAAGATGAGCCGGTCTAGCGTTAAGTTCAGAATAAGCAGCTTGACAATTGTAACTTTATTAGTTGCCTACTGTGTGAGAATGAGTCACCCGAGACTGTTAACACCTGGATTTAGAGTTGAAATATTAAAACACATTGAAGAAATTCCGTTCTTTGAATTACACAATAATAGTCTTTTTGCAACATAAATAATCTGAAAATATCATTTTCAAGCCATAAAAACAATGTTAATTGACCGTGATAAAGATCTTGTTGTGAAATATTTCCCAATTTCCCTACTTGGCAATAATGCTGTATATAATATTCACAATTTACAAAGAGGTTAATCAGAAAGTGAATTACAGTATTGGATGACAGAAATTACTGCTTACTTGCTAATTTATGCCTTACACAGTGGACTACTTTCACCACCGCCTGCACGCTGAGACTGACTCTATTGCTCTTCTGTCTTAAGTTACCTTTACATCTTGTTAGATTTTATTTGGGTTGTGAATAAAGCATGACTAAATAAAAATAAGATGCGTTCGCATTAAGTGCAGTTCAGACAAATATGTTCCCATTGTGACTCCTTCAAATAATATATTCTTCTTCTGGTATTTCCATTGAACTAAAAACAGTTGGCAGTTTTAAGGTTATGAACAATTTGTATGTGCAAGATGCAAGAGCTAAGTCCTTAGTGGCTGGCTTATTTTGTGCCAAACAAAGATGGCCGCACCGCTTCCTTAACTACTTGATGCACACTGTGCACTAGTATGTATCATTAGTCTAAAACAATACATGCTGCTTTGATTGGCTAATGCCGCCCATATCAGCCGTGCTGGGCAGTCAGAGCAGTATGTACTACCTTAGGGTATATTCACACAGGCAATTGCGAATTTGATCCATAAAAATCAGTGCTTGTTGTTCTTGTGTGCTTTTGTCATTTTTCACACAGTTTCTATATTTTTTACATGTGTTTTTCACATTTGCACAAAAACATGCCTTCTAACCTTTTTTTTAAATTCAATAGTGCAAAATTTGAACGGAAATAAAGAAAATAATTTTATCTGGTTTATGCGCTAATGCGCTCTGTTGACTTTTTTTCCATGTAAGAAAAGCCCATGTGAATGCAATTTTATACCAATTTTTGGGTCCAAAAAAATCACCCATATGAATATACCTTTAGGCTGGTTTCACACGAGGCTAATCTCAGGCAAGTTTTGTGCGGTGTGAGACAAAACTGGCGCAAATATAAACTTAATTCTTTTGAATGAAAATTCTGTAAAACATCAGCAATGTTTTCCCTCGAGGAAAAAAATTGCGGCATGTTCTATTTTTTTCATGTTCCTCGGAACGCATCCCCCATTGATTTCAATGGGACCTTCAATACATTGCATGGCTCTCGCATGCCGTGTGATGTGCATGTGAGTACGAAGCGATGTTTCCCTTTGAAGTTAGTGGGAAACATTTCCGATCCTCTATCGCATGTGAAACTAGCTTGTTTTTGCTTAAAAATTGCCTTGCAGCCGCGGGTAAAACATACATTGACGAGCACGATATTGGGCTGAGTTTCTCGGCCTGATACTGCACTCACTCGCATGTATTTAGTCTTAGACTCCCAATAGATACTAATGCACAGTGTGCATCAGGTAGACAGGGAAGTGGTGTGCCCACTGTTATTTGTCCTGTATAGGGTGGCTTTAATTACACTGCCCAACGATGATTTTGTTTCGGGCTCAAAATTTGCGTTTTCTTATGTGTTTCCATCTGCTGAATTCAAAAATCTCCATAAAAATGACTGATTAGCTCTTGCATTGGAGATACAGTGACATGTCATTTTTTAGAGTTTACATGTTTATTTTGTGGGAGTCTTTTTTTTGGGGGGGGGGGGGAGTTGTCACACCTCTCAACTGACATAACACAATGTTCTCCATAAGTTTGTAGGTTATAAGCATAATATTGTGGCTATGACTGAGTTTAATATTGTTTCTGTTTTTCTTTTTTTCAGAATTTCTCGTTTTGGAGTGGTTTTGAAGTACAAAATTTGCTATATCAAAATGCCACAAAAATGTGTAAATTTAGTGAATAATTTTTGTTACATTTGTGGTGAAATAAGATTTTTGTCACAGAAACACAATCTGACGCTTCTTGTGAAGACTGTCTATCATCATTATTTTGGTATGAAGGTCGGGGACCAGGATAAGTCATGGGCTCCACATATATGTTGCAACTCTTGTTCAGTTAAACTACGAGAATGGCTGAAAAATAAAAAACAATCTTTGGCTTTTGCTGTGCCTATGGTTTGGTGGGAGCCTACAAACCATACAGATGACTACTATTTCTGCTTGAACAGTTCAATACCCGAATCTTCCATCTGCTATTCGACCTATTCCCCATTCAGATAGTTTACCACTTTCCTACTCCACCTCATCATTATGAGCTTGAAGTAGAAAATGAAGAAAGTGTGGAAAAAGAAGAACCCAACAAGCCTTCCACATCCCATGACCCTGACTTTGAGGTAAAATATGATACACCGCACAAACTGAGTCAAGCGGAATTGAGTGATCTCATTCGAGACCTTGACTTTTTTGGGAAGAAAAACAATCTAGTTGTTTGCTGCGATGTTAATGGCTTGATGAAATGTTTGAATTTGAACCATGATCCAACTGAACGGAGGCTATTCATAGACTCCTCCAAGCTTAGTTTGAAAGCTGTATTACTTAACTACGGCAACCGTCTTCCTTCTATTCCTGTTGGTCATGCAGTTTACTTGAAGGAGACTTATGCAAACATGACAGCCCTCCTTGACTCAATCAAATATGCTGAACACGAGTGGAAAATCTGTGGCAATCTAAAAGTCATCTCTGTACTCTTAGGAATGCAACTGGGGTACACTAAATACTCTTACTTTTTATGTATGTGGGACAGTAAGGATAGGAAATCACATTACATTCAAGTAGACCTGCAAGAAATCTTGACCCTACCGAGAAAAATGTTGTAGCAGAGCCTCTCGTGGACCCAATAGATGTTCTTCTTCCATCCCTTCATATAAAGCTGGGTTTAATGAAAAATTTTGTCAAAGGTATGAACCAGGAAGGACAGGCATTTAAGTACTTAAGACAAATTTCAAAGAATTAAATGAATGGCCGAGCTCTGCCTATAATTGGCTGAGTGCTGTGACCAATCACAGGCAGCGCTCAGCTGTTATTGAATGAATGGCTAAGTGCTGCCTATGATTGGCTGAACACTCAGCTAATCAGATGCAGCCCTTTCAGCAGGCGGGAATTTTTAATCTCTGCCTGCTGAAAGAATTTCCTTACAGTGACAGGACCCAAGCAGCTAGATGCGCCTGAGCCCCGGCAGAGGCGAAGAGGTGAGTATTAGAGATGAGCGAGCACCAAAATGCTCGGGTGCTCGTTACTCGGGACGAAATTTTCGCGATGCTCGAGGGTTCGTTTCAAGTAACGAACCCCATTGAAGTCAATGGGCAACCCGAGCATTTTTGTATATTGCCGATGCTCGCTAAGCTTTTCATTTGTGAAAATCGGGGCAATTCAAGAAAGTGATGGGAACGATACAGCAGCGGATAGGGCAGGCGAGGGGCTACATGTTGGGCTGCATCTCAAGTTCCCAGGTCCCACTATTAAGCCACAATAGTGGCAAGAGTGCCCCCCCCCCCGCACTGTCAGCATAAAGATCGTTCTCCTCAGCATCAGCAGCACTTTCCCTGAACTATGTCAGAATGCATCTGTGGCGAGCCGCGGGCGGGCAGATTTTAATACTCGGGTGACACCTGATCTCGCCAGCCACTCACTGCAGGGGGGTGGTATAGGGCTTGAACGTCGCAGGGGGAAGTTGTAATGCCTTCCCTGTCTTTCTATTGGCCAGAAAAGCGCGCTAACGTCTCAGAGATGAAAGTAAAGTAACTCGAACATCGCGTGGTACTCGTTTCGAGTAACGAGCATCTCGAACACCCTAATACTTGAACGAGTATCAAGCTCGGATGAGTACGCTCGCTCATCTCTAGTGAGTATATATATATTTTTTGTTTTTACTCACCTACTCATTTACTTATTTTTTAAAATTCCCTAGCAGGGCACTATTTGGGTCCCTCTCACTGCTCTCCGGCGCTCCGGCAGTCTTCCAGATAGTTCTCAGCACTGAGAGAGCATTCTCTTCCTGGTAAAGGGGCTTGACTACGCTACCTCCAGCAAGAGTTTGCTGTGATTGGTTCAGGAACACCGCCTTAGCCAATCAGAGCTGGCGCTTGATGAACCAATTACAGCTATTCAATTATGTCATTCAATGAATGGCTGTAATTGATTCATTGAGCATTCGCTCTGATTGGCTGAGGCGGCATTCCTGAACCAATCACAGCAATCTCTTGCTGGAGGTGGGGTATTCAAGCCCCATTACCAGGAAGAAAATACTCTCTCAGTGCTGAGGACTACACAGAAGACTGTTAGAGTGACTGAGACCAGCGAGAGGGACCCGAACAACGCCTGCTAAGTGACTATTAAGACACCCCATGAAAATAAGACACTGTGCCTCTTTTGTGGCAAAAATTAATATAAGACAGTGTCTTATTTTCTGAGAAACACAGTAGAAGCGTGGTTCGGGATCATGCCAAACAGAACTTTTGGCAAAGTTTGACCCAAAATTAAATATATATGAAGTGGTTGCTACTAGAGATGAGCGAACGTACTCGTCCGAGCTTGATGCTCGGGCGAATATTAGCGTGTTCGGGATGCTCGTTACTCGTAACGAGTACCACGCGATGTTCCGGTTACTTTCAGTTTCCTCTCTGAGACCTTAGCTCGCTTTTCTGGCCAATTGAAAGACAGGGAAGGCATTACAACTTCCTCCTGTGACGTTCAAGCCCTATACCACCCCCCTGCTGTGAGTGGCTGGGGAGATCAGATGTCACCCGAGTATGAAAGTCGGCCCCTCCCGCGGCTCGCCTCAGATGCCTTGTGACTGAGTTAGCTGAGGGAAAGTGCTGCTGCTGGTGCTGCTGTAGGGAGAGTGTTAGGAGTGAGTGTAGGCTTCAAGAACCCCAACGGTCCTTCTCAGGGCCACATCTATCCGTGTGCAGTACTGTGGAGAGTGCTGTTAGCAGTGTTGCACAATTTTTTTTTTCAAAATCGGCTGTCTGCAGAGCATTGCGCCCTGCAGTAGTAGTCCAGGGACAGAAGTGGTGGTTAGGCAGGGAGAGTGTTAGGAGTGAGTGTAGGCTTCAAGAACCCCAACGGTCCTTCTTAGGGCCACATTTAACCGTGTGCAGTACTGTGCAGGCTGCTGTTAGCAGTGTTGCATATTTTTTTTTTCAAAATCGGCTGTGCAGAGCATTGCGCCCTGCAGTAATACTACAGGGACAGAATTGTGTAGGCAGGGCCAGAAGACATATATTATTGATTGAATATAGTCAGTGGGCCTTTTCTTTAAAAAAAAAAGGGAAAAATTCTATGTGCCCTGCCTCTGTCAGTCCTCAGCGTTCTGTGTACGTGTGTGGTGGGTGGAGATAGTAAACAAATCATACGCAGCCAGCTACGTTTAACATCAGGCTTGCGTCAATTTATTTCCTGCCTTCCTGGGAAAAATCACCGCTCTGCTGCACTTCATATAACTGCATTTCTGTGGAACAGATTTCTTATCTGATTGAATATAGTCAGTGGGCCTTTTCTTTTTAAGAAAGGGAAAAATTCTATGTGCCCTGCCTCTGTCAGTCCTCAGCGTTCTGTGTACGTGTGTGGTGGGTGGAGATAGTAAACAAATCATACGCAGCCAGCTACGTTTAACAGCAGGCTTGCGCCAATTTATTTCCTGCCTTCCTGGGAAAAATCACCGCTCTGCTGCACTTCATATAACTGCATTTCTGTGGAACAGATTTCTTATCTGATTGAATATAGTCAGTGGGCCTTTTCTTTTTAAAAAAGGGAAAAATTCAATGTGCCCTGCCTCTGTCAGTCCTCAGCGTTCTGTGTACGTGTGTGGTGGGTGGAGATAGTAAACAAATCATACGCAGCCAGCTACGTTTAACAGCAGGCTTGCGCCAATTTATTTCCTGCCTGGGAAATCAAATCCCTGGTAATACACCATGCTGAGGGGTAGGGGTAGGCCTATAGGATGTGGACGCGGGCGAGGACGCGGAGACCCAAGTCAGGGTGTGGGCACAGGCCGAGCCAGTGCGGTGGCCAGGGGTAGAGGCAGGGCCAGACCGAATAATCCACCAACTGTTTCCCAAAGCGCCCCCTCGCGCCATGCCACCCTGCACAGGTCAAGGTGCTCTACGGTGTGGCAGTTTTTCACAGAGACGCCTGACGACCGACGAACAGTGGTGTGCAACCTTTGTCGCGCCAAGATCAGCTGGGGAGGCACCACCAACAGCATGCGCAGGCATATGATGGCCAAGCACCCCACAAGGTGGGACGATGCCCGTTCACCGCCTCCGGTTTGCACCACTGCCTCTCCCCCTGTGCCCCAACCTGCCACTGAGATCCAACCCCCCTCTGAGGACACAGGCACTACCGTCTCCTGGCCTGCACCCACACCCTCACCTCCGCTGTCCTCGGCCCCATCCAGCAATGTCTCTCAGCGTAGCGTCCAGACGTCGCTAGCGCCACAGTTTGAGCGCAAGCGCAAGTACGACGCCACGCACCCGCACGCTCAAGCGTTAAACGTGCACATTGCAAAATTGATCAGCCTAGAGATGCTGCCGTATAGGCTTGTGGAAACGGAGGCTTTCAAAAGCATGATGGCGGCGGCGGCCCCGCGCTACTCGGTTTCCAGTCGCCACTACTTTTCCCGATGTGCCGTCCCAGGCCTGCACGACCACGTCTCCCGCAACATTGTACGCGCCCTCACCAACGCGGTTACTGCCAAGGTCCACTTAACAACAGACACGTGGACAAGCACAGGCGGGCAGGGCCACTATATCTCCCTGACGGCACATTGGGTGAATTTAGTGGAGGCTGGGACAGAGTCAGAGCCTGGGACCGCTCACGTCCTACCCACCCCCCAAATTGCGTGCCCCAGCTCGGTGGTGGTATCTGCGGGGGTGTATGCTTCCTCCACTAAACCACGCTCCTCCTCCTCCTACGCAACCTCTGTCTCGCAATCAAGATGTGTCAGCAGCAGCACGTCGCCAGCAGTCGGTGTCACGCGGCGTGGCAGCACAGCGGTGGGCAAGCGTCAGCAGGCCGTGCTGAAACTACTCAGCTTAGGAGAGAAGAGGCACACGGCCCACGAACTGCTGCAGGGTCTGACAGAGCAGACCGACCGCTGGCTTGGCCCGCTGAGCCTCCAACCGGGCATGGTCGTGTGTGACAACGGCCGTAAGCTGGTGGCGGCTCTGCAGCTCGGCAGCCTCAAGCACGTGCCATGCCTGGCCCATGTCTTTAATTTGGTGGTTCAGCGCTTTCTGAAAAGCTACCCCCACTTGTCATACCTGCTCGGAAAGGCGCGCCGGATCTGCGCACATTTCCGCAAATCACACACGCACGCTGCCACCCTGCGGACCCTGCAACATCGGTTTAATCTGCCAGTGCACCA
The DNA here is from genome assembly GCF_035609145.1 of Eleutherodactylus coqui. Classification (NCBI taxonomy): domain Eukaryota; kingdom Metazoa; phylum Chordata; class Amphibia; order Anura; family Eleutherodactylidae; genus Eleutherodactylus; species Eleutherodactylus coqui. Next base: position 63,845,538 of record NC_089841.1, on the reverse strand, counting down.
ACTGCTGTGCGACGTGCCCACACAGTGGAACTCTACGCTCCACATGTTGGCCAGACTCTATGAGCAGCGTAGAGCTATAGTGGAATACCAACTCCAACTTGCGCGGCGCAGTGGGAGTCAGCCTCCTCAATTATTTTCAGAAGAGTGGGCCTGGTTGGCAGACATCTGCCAGGTCCTTGGAAAATTTGAGGAGTCTACCCAGGTGGTGAGCGGCGATGCTGCAATCATTAGTGTCACCATTCCTCTGCTATGCATCTTGAGAAGTTCCCTGCAAAGCATAAAGGCAGACGCTTTGCGCTCGGAAACAGAGCCGGGGAAGACAGTATGTCGCTGGATAGTCAGAGCACCCTCCTGTCTATATCTCAGCGCATTCAGGAGGAGGAGGAGGAGCATGAGGAGGATGAGGAGGAGGGGGAAGAGACAGCTTGGCCCACTGCTGACGGTACCCATGCTGCTTGCCTGTCATCCTTTCAGCGTGTATGGCCTGAGGAGGAGGAAGAGGAGGAGGAGGAGGATCCTGAAAGTGATCTTCCTAGTGAAGACAGCCATGTGTTGCGTACAGGTACCCTGGCACACATGGCTGACTTCATGTTAGGATGCCTTTCTCGTGACCCTCGCATTACACGCATTCTGGCCACTACGGATTACTGGGTGTACACACTGCTCGATCCACGGTATAAGGAGAGCCTTTGCACTCTCATTCCCGAAGAGGAAAGGGGTTCGAGAATGATGCTATACCACAGGGCGCTGGTGGACAAACTGATGGTAAACTTCCCATCCGACAGCGCTAGTGGCAGAAGGCGCAGTTCCGAGGGCCAGGTAGCAGGGGAGGCGCAGAGATCAGGCAGCATGTACAGCGCAGGCAGGGGAACATTCTCCAAGGCCTTTGCCAGCTTTATGGCTCTCCAGCAAGACTGTGTCACCTCTGCCCCCTACAACTACTGGGTGTCGAAGCTGGACACGTGGCCTGAACTCGCGCTGTATGCCCTGGAGGTGCTGGCTTGTCCTGCGGCTAGCGTCTTGTCAGAGAGTGTGTTTAGTGTGGCTGGGGGAATCATCACAGATAAGCGTACCCACCTGTCAACCGACAGTGCCGACAGGCTTACACTCATCAAGATGAACAAAGCCTGGATTTCCCCAGACTTCTCTTCTCCACCAGCGGACAGCAGCGATACCTAAGCAATACGTAGGCTGCACCCGCGGATGGAAGCATCGTTTTCTCTCACCATCCAAAACGGGGACATTTCTGCTTCATCAATCTGTGTATAATATTCCTCCTCCTCCTCCTCCTGCTCCTCCTCCTGAAACCTTACGTAATCACGCCGAACGGGCAATTTTTCTTAGGGCCACAAGGCTCACTCATATAATTTTTCTAAACAATTTTTATACGTTTCAATGCTCTTAAAAGCGTTGAAAGTTTAACTTGAACCAATTTTTCGTTAAACTGGGCTGCCTCCAGGCCTAGTTACCACTTAAGCCACATTAACCAAAGCGATTAATGGGTTTCACCTGCCCTCTTGGTTGGCCATGGCCAATTTTTTGGATGTACATTAGTACTGTTGATACAGCAATTTTTGTGGGCCCTCGCCTACAGTGTAATCAAATGAATTTTTAGCCCACCTGCATTACAGCTGACGTTACATCCGCTGTGTTGGGCAATGCAATGGGATACATTTATGTACCGCCGGTGGCTTCCTGGCACCCACCCATGCTGTGGGTCCACAGAGAATTATAAATGCATCTGAAACCACATCTAAAGAACCCCAGTCAGACTGGGGCATGCAGTGTGGGCCGAAGCCCACCTGCATTAAGCACGACATTACTACCTCAGCTGTGTTGGGCAATGCAATGGGATATTTTTATGTACCGCCGGTGGGTTCCAGGGAGCCACCCATGCTGTGGGTCCACAGGGAATTATAAATGCATCTGTTTCCACTTCTAAAGAACCCCAGTCTGACTGGGGCATGCAGTGTGGGCCGAAGCCCACCTGCATTAAGCACGACATTACTACCTCAGCTGTGTTGGGCAATGCAATGGGATATTTTTATGTACCGCCGGTGGGTTCCAGGGAGCCACCCATGCTGTGGGTCCACAGGGACTTCACAATAGGGAGTTGTACCTGCCTGTGTCTATGAATTAAAAACCGCGGTCTGACTGGGGCATGCAGACACCTTGACAGAATGAATAGTGTGTGGCACATAGGTTCCCCATTGCTATGCCCACGTGTGCAGCTCCTGATGGCGGTGGCACAGGATTATATTTCTCATTGCTTCTGTACAGCATTGTGGGCTATCGCCCCGCCCCTTTTAAAGAGGGTCGCTGCCTAGCCGTGCCAACCCTCTGCAGTGTGTGCCTGCGGTTCCTCGTCATGGCAGACGCACTTATAAATAGACATGAGGGTGGTGTGGCATGAGGGCAGCTGAAGGCTGCGCAGGGACACTTTTGTGTGCGCTGTGGACACTGGGTCGTGCAGGGGGGGTTGGGCAGCATGTAACCCAGGAGAAGTAGCAGCGGAGTGTCATGCAGGCAGTGATTGTGCTTTGTTGGAGGTAGTGGGGTGCTTAGCTAAGGTATCAATTGCTAATGAGGGCTTTTCAGAAGTAAAAGTTGTTGGGGGGGGGGCCCACTCTTGCCGGTATTGTGGCTTAATAGTGGGACCTGTGAACTTGAGATGCAGCCCAACATGTAGCCCCTCGCCTGCCCTATCCGTTGCTATGTCGTTCCCATCACTTTCTTGAATTGCCCAGATTTTCACACATGAAAACCTTAGCGAGCATCGGCGAAATACAAAAATGCTCGGGTCGCCCATTGACTTCAATGGGGTTCGTTACTCGAAACGAACCCTCGACAATCGCGATAATTTTCGTCCCGAGTAACGAGCACCCGAGCATTTTGGTGCTCGCTCATCTCTAGTTGCTACTAAATGGCACTGATATGACAAATAGCGGCCTCCGTTGTTTTCCTGAAGTTTTGTTGCCACCTATTGCCATTCTCAATGCATTTGGGACATCAATACTGACAGTAGAGGTTGTTGTACAGCTAAGGTGGTTGTAAGAATAAGAATATAAGTGTAGGCCAGAGCATTGTCACGCTCTTGAAACATTCTCGCTGGGGTTCGATAAATGTTCATCTGAAAGACGGAATTAAAAAATGAGATGTGTTGTGATTAACAAAGATGAAAACCAGGACTGTGAAACATTTAAAAGAAACTCATTACAAGCTTCAGTACACAATTAGTAAAAAGCATGTGAGCAAGTATTTGCATGACCCGTGTCTCTTGGGAAATATACGGGGATATATGAAGCATAAAAAATGCTATGGTTAATTTAAAAATTACCCGAGCTGAACAATTTACCTGGTTCCACTCTCATTTTATTTCAGTAAAAATATTATATTTAGGGTCAATGACTAAAATACAAGAAAATAGGGGAAAAAAGATACACTGGTGCAGTATAATCTTGACCTTTCCGGATTCTATCTGATTGTTCTGCTAAGTGTGACTGCATCAATCCCAAATGCTCTACTGCTTAATCGTTTGTATTATAAATGAATAGGATTGGCCATCTTATCATTAAGGCAGAATAAGGAACATTTTGTTACAAATAGAACAGAATAATTGGAAGAACTAGAAAACAAATGTTAGAGTAATTTGCTGGTTTATTATACAGTCTGATCTTGTGTAGTTATCATTAGCAGTGTCTAATACAAGAAGATGAATGAAAGAAGTTTTTAATGAAGTCACAAAGTACCATTTTATAGATATTGAAGATTTTGAATGCAAATACAATTTATAAATCGTTGCTTTTTTACTCTTCATAATCAGACATTAGTAAAATGTGATTACTTTCCAATCAAAAGAGTGTTACACCCACCCATAGGTTGTCTGTAGTTTTACAGCTCACTTTAATGGAACTGAGCTGCAATGTCATATGCAATCCATGGTCAATGCCATTAGACACAGGCCTTGGTTCCGCCTGTACATCATTTATATACTAACTAGTAAATAGCCTGTCCCAGGACGGTGACTATAATACACAATGCATCCATGTAAGGGCAGAGTTCTTGCCCCAGGACAATGACTGCAACCTATACATATATATATATATATATATATATATATATATATATATATATGAATATTAGAGATGAGCGAGCACCAAAATGCTCGGGTGCTCATTGCTCGAGTCGAACTTTTTGTAATGCTCGAGAGCTTGTTTCGAGTAACGAACCCCATTGAAGTCAATGGGCGACTCGAGCATTTTTGTATGGGACCGATGCTCTGCATAGGTGATGACTTGTAAAACACCAGAAAACGTCAGAATGTCATGGAAACCCCACAGAAACGGATAGGGAACGGCAGGGGCAGCATGCATGGCTGCATCTGAGGCTCCCAGGTCCCACTATTAAGCCAAAATGGGGGCAAGAGTCTGACGTCACCCCCCTAACAAATTAGCAAGGCACACGCGCTGGCACATCTTAGCTTAGCACCACACTACCTGCAACCAAGAACAATCATTGCCTGTGGGTGACACTGCTGCCTCTTCTCCTGGGTTACATGCTGGCATTGCTGTTCAACCCCCCCACCTGACCCTGCGTCCACAGCGCACCCTGTGCAGCGTTCAGCTGGCCTTATGCCACACGGTCGCTTCATAGCCACACCACCCTCATGTCTATTTATAGGTGCATAATGGATGAGGAGGAACTGGAGGCACACACTGCAGCGACCCTATTTGAACGTGTGGGCGATAGCCCACAATGCTGTTGAGAATGGATGATTAATTGACGTACGATCATCATTCCAATCCCATTCCACCTCCGTCACAAAATTGTCAGGAGCCGCAAACGTGGGCATAAAGGGGACTCAGGTGCCAGCACTTCTACACATCTCCACAATGTAGCAATACTCTGTGTGGGAAGCATGTGAGCGGGCCCAGGGTCAGGCTCGGTCCCAGCCTCCACCTTGTGTGACACAAGGTGCCGCGAGTTACATAGCAGTGGGAAATCCATGTGTCCCCACACAATTCATTCTGTGTAGGTGTCAGATAGGTCAACACCGTAATGGGAAGCCTTTGAGTTCCTTGGGCTCGCCTATACTGTCGGTGCACAAAGATGGTATCACACAGGAAATCAGAGTGCCCAAACATGGCAGAGTTTCACCTTGCCAAGGACCTCAGACCACACTTCTGCCCTAGTCAGTCAGTGTATTTGTGCCAGACAGGTAAAACAATGCAATGGGAAGTCTTTGTGAACCCACAGCATAGGCGAGCCCAAGGAACTCAAACATGGTATTACACATGAGGAAATCAGAGTGCCCAAACATGGCAGAGTTTAACCCCGCCAAAGACCTTGGCCTCGGCCCACATTTCTGCCCTAGTTAGTCAGTGTATTTGTGCCAGATAGGTAAAACACTGCGATGAGAAGTCTTTGTGCACCCACAGCATAGGCAGACCCCTGTAACATTTCTGTAGTAAGAATATAGGTGGACCCCAGTAACATTTCTGTAGCCAAAGTACAGGCAGACCCCAGTAAAATTTCTGTAGCAAAAGTATAGGCAGACCCCTGTAACATTTCTGTAGCAAAAGTCTAGGCGAACCCCAGTAACATTTCTGTAGCAAGAGTATAGGTGGATCCCTGTAACATTTCTGTAGTAAGAGTATAGGCAAACCCCTATAAAATTTCTGTAGCAAGAGTATAGACGAACCCCAGTAACATTTCTGCAACAAAAGTATAGGCAGACCCCTGTAACATTTCTGTAGCAAGAGTATAGGCGAACCCCTGTAACATTTCTGTAGCAAGAGTATAGGCGAACCCCTCAAACCATACAGTAGAAAAGGTATAGGCAGACCCCAGTAATATTTCTGTAGCCAAAGTATAGGTGGACCCCAGTAACATTTCTGTAGCAAAAGTATAGGCAGACCTCTGTAACATTTCTGTAGCAAAAGTATAGGTGACCCTTGTAACATTTCTGCAGCAAGAGTGTAGGCAAACCCCAGTAACATTGGTGTACCAGGAGTATAGGCAAACACCTGTAAAAATTTGTTTACCAAGTGTATAAGTGAAGCCTGGAAAAACTAGTTTGCTAATAGTATTGGCAATGGCCTGAAAAATTGGTATACCAAGAGTACAAGTGTACCCCTGAAAAATTGCTCAACTGTGAGGGCAGGTGAAATGCACAAACATTTTTTGAAGATACAGCTCGTTATTGGTTAATTTGTAACAGAGCCTGGAGGCAGCCCTCCGCAAACATTGGTTTAAGTTTAACTTTAAACTTTTTAACGTTAAAAACTGATAAAACTTTAAAAAATTTTAAACAGAGCATTTTGGGCCACATAGAAATTGGCAGTTCAGCGTGCTGACATGCAGTTTTAGGAGGAGGAGGAGGAGTAATAATATCCGAGAGGGATACACAAAGCTAATTCTTCCCTTTTGGGGGTGATAGAGGGTGCATTTTTCTCCTGTTGCAGCAAAAAGATTCTTTAGAATGCACTGCTTTCCACCGGTGGAGAAGAGAAGTCTGGGGAAATCCAGCCTTTGTTCATCTTTAGGAGTGTAAGCATGTCGGTGGGTATGCTTATCCGTGATGATTCCCCCAGCTGCACTAAACACCCTCTCTGACAAGACACTAGCGGCAGGGCAGGCCAGCACCTCCAGGCGTACAGCGCAAGTTCGTGCCACGTGTCCAACTTTAAAACCCAATAGTTGTATGGAGCAAAGCCATCACGGAGGACGGTGGTACGACCGGCTACGTGCTCCCTCACCATCTTTTTACAGTGCTCCCTCCGACTCAGCCTTGACTGGGAAGGGCTGACACAGCGTTGCTGGGGGGCCATAAAGCTGGCAAACGCCTTGGAGAGTGTTCCCCTGCCTGCACTGGACATGCTGCCTGATCCCCACGCCTCCCCTGCTAGTTGGCCCTCTGAACTGCGTCTTCTGCCACTAGCGCTGTCAGATGGGAACCTTAGCATCACTTTTTCCACCAGGGCCCTGTGGTATTGCATCACTCTCGTACCCCTTCCCTTTTCGGGAATGAAAGTGGAAAGGTTCTCCTAATACCGTGGGTTGAGAAGGGTGTACACCCAGTAATCCGTGTTGGCCAGAATGCGTCTAACGCGAGGATCACGGGAAAGGCAGCCTAACATGAAGTCAGCCATGTGTGCCAGGGTCCCAGTATCAACACATCGCTGTCCTCACTAGGAAGGTGACTTTCAGGATCCTCCTTCTCCTCTTCAGCCCATACATGCTGAACAGATGAGAGGCAAACAGCATGGGTACCCTCTGCAGTGTTGCCAGCTGTCTCTTCCCCCTCCTCCTCCTTCCACTCCACCTCCTCCTCCTCCAAAACGCACTGAGATATAGACATGAGGGTGGTCTGGCTATCAAGCGACATACTGCCATCCCCCATCTCCTGTTCCGACCGCAAAGCGTTGGCCTTTATGCTTAGCAGTGAACTTCTCAGCAGGCAAAGCAGCAGGATGGTAACGCTAATGATTTCCGCATCACCGCTCACCATCTAGAAAGACTCCTCAAATTTTCCAAGGACCTGGCAGATATCTGCCATCCATGCCCACTCCTCAGTAAAGAATTGCGGAGGCTTACTACCACTCCGCCGCCCATATTGCAGCTGATATTCCACTATTGCTCTACACTGCTCATAGAGCCTGGCCAACATGTGCAGCGTAGAATTCCAGCGAGTGGGCATGTCGCACAGCAGTCGGTGCTCTTGCAGCTGAAACCGACGTTCCAGGGTCCTCAGGGTGGCAGCGTCCGTGGTGGACTTGCGGAAATGTGCACTGACTCGGTGCACCTTGCCGAGCAGGTCAGACAAGTGGGGGTAGTTTTTCAGAAACCGCTGAACCACAAGATAGAAGATGTGGGCCAAGCATGGCACGTGTGCGAGGCTGCCGAGCTGCAGAGCCGCCACCAGGTTACGGCCGTTGTCCCACACGACCATGCCAGATTGGAGGCTCAGCGGTGAAAGCCAGAGGTCGGTCTGCTCTGTCAGACCCTGCAACAGCTCGGGGGCTGTGTGACTCTTGTCACCTAAGCGGATTAGTTTCAGCATAGCTTGCTGATGCTTGCCCACCGCTGTGCTGCCACGCCGCGCGCTACCGACTGCTGGCGACGTGCTCACATTCTTAATTGAGAGGTAGAGGTGGCAGAGGAGAAGGAGGGGGAGGGTTTGTAGGAGGTGGTATAAAACGCCGCAGATACCAGCACCGAGGTAGGACCCGCTATTCTAGTAATGGGTAGGACGTGAGCGGTCCCAGGCTAAGACTCGGTCCCAGCTTCCACCAAGTTCACCCAATATGCCGTCAGGGAGATATAGTGGTGCTGCCCGCCAGTACTTGTGCACGTGTCCGTGGTTAAGTGGACCTTCCTAGTAACCGCGTTGGTGAGGGCACGATTTATGTTACGGGAGGAGTGCTGGTGTAGGGCGGGGACGGCACACCAGGAAAAATAGTGGCGACTGCTGACTGAGTAGCGCGGGACCACCGCCGCCATCATGTTTTTGAAAGCCTCTCTTTCACAAGCCTGTACGGCAGCATCTCCAGGCTGATTAATTTGGCAATGTGCACGTTTAAAGCTTGTGCATGCAGGTTGGTGGCGGCGTATTTCCGCTATCGCTCCAACGCTTGTGTTAGCGACAGCTGAACACTGCGCTGAGAGACATTGCTTGATGTAGTGGAGGACGGTGGAGGTGAGGGTGTGGTTGCAGGCCGGGAGGCGCTCGTGCCTGCGTTCTGGGACGGGTATTGGATCTGTGTGGCAGGTTGGGGCACAGTGGAAGAGGCAGTGGTGTGACCGAGGCGGTGAATGGCCTTCGTTCCACCTTGTGGGATGCTTGGCCATCATATGCCTGGTGGTAGTGAGGCTGGTAGTGGTGAGTCCTTGGCTGATCTTGGTGCGACACAGGTTGCACACCACAGTTCGTCGGTCGACGGACACTCATTAAAAAGCATCCACACCTTTGAACACGTAGCCCTCTGCACGGGTGCTTTGGGAAACAATTGGGGGATTCTTCGCTTTGGCCCTGTCTCTAGCCCTGGCCACTCCACTGCCTCTTCCAACCTGTCCTGCTGCTGCACTTGCCTCCCCCTCTGAAGCCCTGTCCTCAGTATACTTAGCAAACCAGGTGTGGTCAGTCACCTCATCGTCTAGCTGTTCTTCCTCCAAATCCTCTGTGTGCTCCTCCCTCGGACTTACTGCTCTTACTACTACCTCACAGACAGACAACTGTGTCTCATCATCCTCACCCACTGAAAGCTCTTGAGACAGTTGCCGGAAGTCCCCAGCCTCATCACTCGGACTCCGGGAACTTTCCAAAGGTTGGCGATTGGTCACGACAAACTCCTCAGGTGAGAAAGGAACCGTTTTTTCCCACTCATGGCAGTGACCCGAGAACAGTTCCTGGGAGTCTGCCTGCTCAGCATATGTTATTTTCATGGAGTGAGGAGGCTTGGAGGAAGGAGGAGCAGCAGCCAGAGGATTCAGAGTTGCAGTCCCTAGGCCGGAGTAGTGGACTGCGTAGAAGACTGGGTCGTCAATACATTGCTGGACGTGTTTTCTGCTATCCACGACAGTACCTGCTCGCACTGCTGTGTTTGTAATAAAGGCCTACCACGCAGACCCGTGAATTGTGATATGAAGGTGGGGAGCCCAGAAACTTGCATCTCTCCTTATCTCGCAGCAGCCGGCTGTGATTCACCACACCCAGGAACTCGGCTTGTGCCCACACCCTCACTTGGACGCCCGCGTCCATGTCGTCGACCCTTACCCCTACTCCTCAACATGGCGGATTAAGAATAGAGAAGGGCCCAAATAGATTACCCCACTGTACAGCACTGACAACTGTGGCTTAATTCACCGCATACACTGTTTTGCGCTGATACTTAGGGGTAATTTACCGCTTGCAGAGACTTGTAGATAAAAGAGTCTGTATGGAGTGGGAGAAGACTCTAAAGCCAGTGCTATCTCAACCCCACCAAGGAAAGAGTATTGTGAGACGTTCTGCACTGTTGCAGAGCTAAAATACTTTGCAGTGGCCCAGGAAATATTAGAGTACTGTTTAGTGGTGAGACCTCTGTCTAATGCACTGCAGACATAGAACGATATAACTGAAATACTTTGCAGTGGCCTAGGAAATATTACAGTATTGTTTAGCGGTGAGACCTCTGTCTAATGCACTGCAGACACAGAATGGTATAACTGAACTAGTTTGCAGTAGGCTAGGAAATGTTAGAGTGTAGTTTCACGGTGAAAGCTGGTTGTACGGCACTGCAGGCTGAGAACGTTATTACGGAAATGCGGGGAACAGGCCTAGATGCGTAATACAAAAATTGATGCACTACTGCTCCCAGCCAGCCACAACTGTAAAGCACACGGTCAGATGTAGCCCTAAGAAGGACCCTTGGTGTTCTTGCACGGAGGATCAGGACTGTATAACTTTCCCTATAGAAGCAGCTCTGTCCCTAAACTCTCTGTTATGCACTGCAGACTGAGAACTCTATAGTTGAAATGGCCTGCACAGCCCGAGATGCTTAAAAACAAAATTGGTGCACTACTGCTCCCAGCCAGCCACAACAGAAATGCACACGATGAGGAGTAGCCCTAAGAAGGACTGTTGGGGTTCTTGAAGACAGGATCCTACGCTAACACTGTCCTGTATTAGCCTCAGCACTTTCCCTAACCTCTGCCAGCCTGCGTCTGAGGCGAGCCGCGGGCGGGACCAATTTAAGTACTCAGCGGTCACCTGATCGGCCCAGCCACTCACTACTGTAGGGTGGGATAGAGCTGGCACGTCACAGGAGGATGTGGTAATGCCTTCCCCACATGTTTATTGGCTAGAAAATGGCGCTAAACATGCGGGGAAGGAAAAGCAATTGACTTGAGTACCGTGTGGTGTTCGTCTCGAGTAACGAGCATCTCGAGTACCCAAATATTCGAATGAGCATCAAGCTCGGACGAGTGTGCTCGCTCATCTCTAATAAATATCCATGCTCATGAAAATTACTTAGTGGAATTAATAATAGCTTTGATGCAAAGACGTCAGCTATTTCAAATAAACAAAATACCCAAGACAAACCAATGTTGAGATCCCTTTGTGCAAGTGAAGCTGCTGGGCACAGGAGCCATTGATCCGAGAGGCGAGCGTCCTCCACCTCCCACCCTGTTTAGGCAGCAGGAACCATTTGCCACTTGGCACAGGAACTGCTTGGCAACTAATCATGGACCCCCATGTGCTTGCTAGCTCCCACATCACACTGTACATTCCTGTACAGCACTTCAATGTGGACGCTGAATGCAGCAGGAACAGTTGGGCACAGAAGCTGGTGAGCACCAGACACCCCTCCCCCCACTCCCCCCCCCCCATCCTCCTTGACTTGGCACTGCTTATATCATGCTGTACATCCCTGTAAAGTGTCTCAATGTGGGCACTAAATGGAGTAGAAGTGGATGGCCACAGGTTGGTGAAGTAGAAGCATCTAAACCAAACACACAGGTTTGTGTAACGGGAGTCACTCAGCACTATACTACTGAGTGCAAGGCGCAGGACCCAGTGGAGTGAGTTTGGATGAGAGCCCCCCTTTCCAGTACATTTGGTACTGCTCACATCATGCTGTACATTCCTGTGCAGTGCTTTGATATGGGTGCTGACTGTGTGTGTAGCAGGAACCGCTCTCAACCACACTGGTGAGTGGTGTGGTGCGGCATCATTCTTCCTCAATCCTCATCCTGTTGCTGGTAAGTGCGGACTACAGTGTCCTCTACAGTACAAACAATTAGGTGTCAAGTCCCCTCTATTTGCCCACCTATATGAATTTCTTAGTGTGCCATGTGGTCATCCAACCACATGGTGGCAGTATTTCAGTTACAAACTGACAAAAGATATGCTGAGGCATATATATACATTAGACCCCTGTTACAATCCACTTTACATCTAGCACCATTACATGTCAAATTTCTCACTCACTGTAATATACATGACATCACTCACTAATTCAGTAAATTTCAACATTATGACACCATATAGCATTCACCATGTCCCAGTCCCTTCTGGGGAAATGCTCCCTCACTCCATACTCATCCATCATTTTACCTAGTGTGCGCACACTACACAAGCACTGGACTGGTCTTATGCATCCTGCATCTCTGTATCCAGATTCATAGTGTCACCACCATCTTCTTCAGTTACTGAGTCCCCTAGGGGAAGGTAGATTCTCTCTTCTTCCATGCAGCTTTTATTTTCAGAATTCTGGTCCTCTGGCCCGCTTAGTGTCTCTGACCGCATACCCCCAGCATAGTGAAACAATTGCACATGTGGTTTACATTGCACACAGTCTTTCATGCAGTCCATGGCCTTCTGGCCGCTCTCCTAACAGCTGGCTATGCTGCTGTGAATGGCCTCTGCCAATTCAGGACCACTGTGATGCAGCTATAATGATATTTCTATGGCCAAGATGGCCACCAACATGTGACTTGAGGGTGGAGGTTAGCCTTCATACAGAGCCCCAGCACATAGGGCTAGGCCTAGAGACATCCAGGATCTTAGTGATGTCACAATTCTGTGATCTCGGTCTCTGAAGGTCCTTTTAACTATGGCATATCAAAAGGTATTTAACCCCTCCCTTTTCCCCTTATACTGATACAATAAATACTGAGATGGGACACACTACTTCATCTTTATTAGTCATTTTATGATTACTATACCTTAATTGCTGACTTTACTATTGTGATTTTCTGATAAAGAGGCATTGTAAGGCGCTTTTAGATGGAAAAGATGTAGAGCTACAGCTGTTTCTTGTACTTTAGAAACTTTTCATTTTGGGAGAAGGAGGGGGAAGTGAGGAGGGGACAGACAAGGATGAATGTTGCAAGAGTTAGTAAAAAATCTCTTTTGGTCTGGATTCTTTATTTCATTGTTACATCATACTCCGAGGCACTGGCGTCTCGCTGAACTTTTACCACTGTTATTACCAGTCATCCTTGCTAGCCTGCATGGTGCACTACATGTACCAGAAGTTCTGACACCCTGTATTTACTACTCTGTGTAAGAGTATACACTAGGCAGCCACTCCCTTTATGTTAAGAGGTTATGTGAGTGGCTGTTTCATTGGTGTCCTCCACAGGTGTAATTTACTCCTTCATTTGGCAGTTTGGCTGCCTGCATGTTGAGGTGGAGCACAAGCCTGCCATCCTGTATCAGTAAGTATATGGCTGTTTTCAGTGATTGTATGCCTCTGAAGCCTGCAGCCTGATTGTCCCCCTGTGAGCTGCTATCATGATTCATCCTGTCTGTCCATGCTGGGCCAAGCACCTCATCATTTTCCACCTCTTCTTTCTCTTCAAAGCCATTGTTTCCACATACCCAAGTACAAATTGCTTGTTTAGGGCCGACTGCATGCACAGACTACCCTTATGTTTCTCTTTGAAGGAAAAAAAAATGATTGGGCATCAGTGCATTCAATGTCTTGGTGTTCTTCCCATGGTTGTTTGGACTGTGCCGTTGACATCCATGACACTGAATGTTCGAATAGTTCCTCACATTTATCCATGTCGACTGCTTTGGAGGCTGCAGGTGATTTAGAATGGGGTAATGTAGAGGAAGGATGCCCATGGCCAATTACTGCAGAATGATTGCTGTGTGCCTGCGACTTGGAGAAAGAGGAGTTGGTGGTATTTGAGGCATGCTGGGTCATCTACTCTATGACTTGTTCTGCTTGCTGCGTCATCCACTCTAGGATCTGTTCTGTGTGCTGCAGATGTAACGCATGGGCAGAACCACTTCTAAGGAATGACAGGGGGCTTGCCTTACCTCCTGCAGAACGTGGAGCTGTTGCTTCAGTGGGATCTGCTTGAAGTGCCAACTTGGCTTGTCTTCTACCATCTCCAGTGCCACCACTACTGACACCTACTCCTTGCTTACTTCATGTCTCCTTTTCATTTATTTATTAGGTATGTTTTATTTGCTTTTTAGTGTAGTTTTGTGTAACAAATAAGCTAACATTGTAGTTTGCAGAAAACCATTTCTGGCTGTGTAAGGCAACTCTCACACAAGCATTTTTTACAGTGTTTCGTGGGCATTTGAAACACCCACTAAAAACACTGTACTAAGCCTCCAATGATATCAATGGGGTTTCTAACACGAGCGTTTTAGCATGGCATTTCTAACACACGCTAAATTGAACACTGTATGTTCTATCTTTTGCCATTGCAGCACTTTTTAACGCACCATTTTGTCCTTCAGCTGACAAAATTATTTTTGCTGCATTCAGTTTCCCATAATATATAGAGTAGACATGAGCGAACGTACTCGTCCGAGCTTGATATTCGTGCGAATATTAGGGTGTTCGGGATGCTCGTTACTCGTAACGAGCACCACGCGGTGTTCTGGTTACTTTCAGTTTCCTCTCTGAGACGTTAGCGCGCTTTTCTGGCCAATTGAAAGACAGGGAAGGCATTACAACTTCCCCCTGTGACGTTCAAGCCCTATACCACCCCCTGCAGTGAGTGGCTGGGAAGATCAGATGTCACCCGAGTATAAAAGTCGGCCCCTCCCGCGGCTCGCCTCAGATGCCTTGTGACTTAGCTGAGGGAAAGTACTATCATGCTGGTGCTGCTGTAGGGAGAGCGTTAGGAGTCAGTGTAGGCTTCAAGAACCCCAAAGGTCCTTCTTAGGGCCACATCTACCTGTGTGCAGGCTGCTGCTAACAGTGTTTTTTTTTTTTTCTTCTCAAAATCGGCAGTGCAGAGCATTGCACCCGGCATTAGGGACAGAAGTGGTGCATAGGCAGGGAGAGTGTTAGGAGTGAGTGTAGCCTTCAAGAACCTCAACGGTCCTTTCTAGGGCCAAATTTAAGCGTGTGCAGTACTGTGCTGGCTGCTGTTAGCAGTGTTGCATTTTTTTTTTTCTTCTAAAAATCGTCTGTGCAGAGCATTGCACCCTCCATTGATACTACAGGGACAGAATTGTGTAGGCAGGGCCACAACACAGTTATTGTTCATTGAATATACGCAGTGGGTCCTTCCCTTTGCAAAAAAGGAAAAGAAATTATATTTGGCCTGCCTGTGTCAGTCCTAAGGTCTCCGTGTACGTGTGTGCTGCGTGGACAACGTACAAAAATCAGACGCAACCAGCTACGGTTTACTGCAGGCTTGCGCCATTGTCTTTCCTGACTGGCAAATACCTGCTCTGCTAGAGTTAATAACTCTGCTACACTAAAGTTGTGTGTCACTTTTTCAGGGCCACACTACAGTTCTAAAAGTTATTGTTCATTGAATATACGCAGTGGGTCCTTCCCTTTGCAAAAAAGGAAAAGAAATTATATTTGGCCTGCCTGTGTCAGTCCTAAGGTCTGCGTGTACGTGTGTGCTGCGTGGACAACGTACAAAAATCAGACGCAACCAGCTACGGTTTACTGCAGGCTTGCGCCATTGTCTTTCATGACTGGCAAATACCTGCTCTGCTAGAGTTAATAACTCTGCTACACTAAAGTTGTGTGTCACTTTTTCAGGGCCACACTACAGTTCTAAAAGTTATTGTTCATTGAATATACGCAGTGGGTCCTTCCCTTTGCAAAAAAGGAAAAGAAATTATATTTGGCCTGCCTGTGTCAGTCCTAAGGTCTCCGTGTACGTGTGTGCTGCGTGGACAACGTACAAAAATCAGACGCAACCAGCTACGGTTTACTGCAGGCTTGCGCCATTGTCTTTCCTGACTGGCAAATACCTGCTCTGCTAGAGTTAATAACTCTGCTACACTAAAGTTGTGTGTCACTTTTTCAGGGCCACACTACAGTTCTAAAAGTTATTGTTCATTGAATATACGCAGTGGGTCCTTCCCTTTGCAAAAAAGCGAAAACATTATATTTGGCCTGCAGGCTTGCGCCAATTTATTTCCTGCCTGGGAAATCAAATCACTGGTAATACAGCATGCTGAGGGGTAGGGGTAAGCCTAGAGGACGTGGACGTGGACGTGGCCGAGGACGCGTAGGCCCAAGTGAGGGTGTGGGCACAGGCCGAGCTCCTGATCCAGGTGTGTCGCAGCCGACTGCTGCGCGATTAGGAGAGAGGCACGTTTCTGGCGTCCCCACATTCATCGCCCAATTAATGGGTCCACGCGGGAGACCTTTATTAGAAAATGAGCAGTGTGAGCAGGTCCTGTCCTGGATGGCAGAAAGTGCTTCGAGCAACCTATCGTCCAGCCACAGTTCTGCGCCGTCCACTGCTGCAAATCCGAATCCTCTGTCTGCTGCTCCTCCTTCCTCCCAGCCTCCTCACTCCACTACAATGACACCCGCTCAGGAGCGGGAACACTCCCAGGAACTGTTCTCGGGCCCCTGCTCAGATTGGGCAGCAGTGGTTCCTCTCCCACCAGAGGAGTTTATCGTCACTGATGCCCAACCATTCGAAAGTTCCCGGGGTCCGGGGGAAGAGGCTGGGGACTTCCGCCAACTGTCTCAAGAACTTTCTGTGGGTGAGGAGGACGATGACGATGAGACACAGTTGTCTTGCAGTGAGGTAGTAGTAAGGGCAGTAAGTCCAAGGGAGCAGCGCACAGAGGATTCGGAGGAAGAGCAGCAGGACGATGAGGTGACTGACCCCACCTGGTGTGCAATGCCTACTCAGGACAGGTCTTCAGAGGGGGAGGCAAGGGCATCAGCAGGGCAGGTTGCAAGAGGCAGTGCGGTGGCCAGGGGTAGAGGCAGGGCCAGACCGAATAATCCACCAAGTGTTTCCCAAAGCACACCCTCGCGCCATGCCACCCTGCAGAGGCCGAGGTGCTCTAAGGTCTGGCAGTTTTTCACAGAGACGCCTGACGACCGACGAACAGTGGTGTGCAACCTTTGTCGCGCCAAGATCAGCCGGGGAACCACCACCAACAGCCTCACCACCACCAGCATGCGCAGACATATGATGGCCAAGCACCCCACAAGGTGGGACGAAGGCCGTTCACCGCCTCCGGTTTGCACCGCTGCCTCTCCCCCTGTGCCCCAACCTGCCACTGAGATCCAACCTCCCTCTCAGGACACAGGCACAACCGTCTCATGGCCTGCACCCACACCCTCACCTCCGCTGTCCTCGGCCCCATCCAGCAATGTCTCGCACCGCACAGTCCAGCCGTCGCTAGCGCAAGTGTTGGAGCGCAAGCGCAAGTACGCCACCACGCACCCGCATGCTCAATCGTTAACCGTCCACATAGCCAAATTGATCAGCCTTGAGATGCTGCCGTATAGGGTTGTGGAAACGGAGTCCTTCAAAGCTATGATGGCGGCGGCGGCCCCGCGCTACTCAGTTCCCAGTCGCCACTACTTTTCCCGATGTGCCGTCCCAGCCCTGCACGACCACGTCTCCCGCAACATTGTACGCGCCCTCACCAATGCGGTTAGTGGCAAGGTCCACTTAACTACGGACACGTGGACAAGCACAGGCGGGCAGGGCCACTACATCTCCCTGACGGCACATTGGGTGAATTTAGTGGAGGCTGGGACAGAGTCAGAGCCTGGGACCGCTCACGTCCTACCCACCACCAGAATTGCGGGCCCCAGCTCGGTGGTGGTATCTGCGGCGGTGTATGCTTCCTCCACTAAAGCACCCTCCTCCTCCTCCTCCTTCTCCTCAACCTCTGTCTCGCAATCTAGATGTGTCAGCGTCAGCAGGACGTCGCCAGCAGTCGGTGTCGCGCAGCGTGGCAGCACAGCGGTGGGCAAGCGTCAGCAGGCCGTGCTGAAACTACTCAGCTTAGGAGATAGGAGGCACACGGCCCACGAATTGCTGCAGGGTCTGACAGAGCAGACGGACCGTTGGCTTGCGCCGCTGAGCCTCCAACCGGGCATGGTCGTGTGTGACAACGGCCGTAACCTGGTGGCGGCTCTGCAGCTCGGCAGCCTCACGCACATGCCATGCCTGGCCCACGTCTTTAATTTGGTGGTTCAGCGCTTTCTGAAAAGCTACCCACGCTTGTCAGACCTGCTCGTAAAGGTGCACCGGCTCTGCGCACATTTCCGCAAGTCCCACACGGACGCTGCCACCCTGCAACATCGCTTTAATCTGCCAGTGCACCGACTGCTGTGCGACGTGCCCACACGGTGGAACTCTACGCTCCACATGTTGGCTAGGCTCTATGAGCAGCGTAGAGCTATAGTGGAATACCAACTCCAACATGGGCGGCGCAGTGGGAGTCAGCCTCCTCAATTCTTTTCAGAAGAGTGGGCCTGGTTGGCAGACATCTGCCAGGTCCTTGGAAAGTTTGAGGAGTCTACCCAGGTGGTGAGCGGCGATGCTGCAATCATTAGCGTCACCATTCCTCTGCTATGCATCTTGAGAAGTTCCCTGCAAACCATAAAGGCAGCCGCTTTGCGCTCGGAAACAGAGCTGGGGGAAGACAGTATGTCGCTGGATAGTCAGAGCACCCTCCTGTCTATATCTCAGCGCGTTCAGGAGGAGGAGGAGGAGGATGAGGAGGATGAGGAGGAGGGGGAAGAGACAGCTTGGCCCACTGCTGATGGTACCCATGCTGCTTGCCTGTCATCATTTCAGCGTGTATGGCCTGAGGAGGAGGAGGAGGAGGAGGAAGAGGAGGATCCTGAAAGTGATCTTCCTAGTGCGGACAGCCATGTGTTGCGTACAGGTACCCTGGCACACATGGCTGACTTCATGTTAGGATGCCTTTCTCGTGACCCTCGCATTCAACGCATTCTGGCCACTACGGATTACTGGGTGTACACACTGCTCGACCCACGCTATAAGGAGAACCTTCCCAGTGTCATTCCCGAAGAGGAAAGGGGTTCGAGAGTGTTGCTATACCACAGGACCCTGGCGGACAAGCTGATGGTAAAATTCCCATCCGACAGCGCTAGTGGCAGAAGGCGCAGTTCCGAGGGCCAGGTAGCAGGGGAGGTGCGTAGATAGAGCAGCATGTACAGCCCAGACAGTGCAACAGTCTTTAAGGGCCTGGCCAGCTTTATGGCTCCCCAGCAAGACTGTGTCACCGCTCCCCAGTCAAGGCTGAGTCGGCGGGAGCACTGTAAAAGGATGGTGAGGGAGTACGTAGCCGATCGCATGACCATCCTCGGTGACGCCTCTGCCCCCTACAACTACTGGGTGTTGAAGCTGGACACGTGGCCTGAACTAGCGCTGTATGCCCTGGAGGTGCTTGCTTGTCCTGCGGCTAGCGTCTTGTCGGAGAGGGTGTTTAGTGCGGCTGGGGGAATCATCACAGATAAGCGTACCCGCCTGTCAACCGACAGTGCCGACAGGCTAACACTCATCAAGATGAACAAAGCCTGGATTTCCCCAGACTTCTCTTCTCCACCAGCGGACAGCAGCGATACGTAAGCAATACGTATTATGCACCCGCGGATGGAAGCTACGTTCTCTCTCACCATCCAAAACGGGGACATTTCTGCTTCATCAATCTGTGTCTAATATTCCTCCTTCTCCTCCTGCTCCTCCTCCTGAAACCTCACGTAATCACGCTGAACGGGCAATTTTTCTTAGGCCCACAAGGCTCACTCATCTAATTTTTCGAAACAATTTTTATATGTTTCAATGCTCATTAAAGCGTTGAAACTTTAACTTGAACCAATTTTTCGTTAAACTGGGCTGCCTCCAGGCCTAGTTACCACTTAAGCCACATTAACCAAAGCGATTAATGGGTTTCACCTGCCATCTTGGTTGGGCATGGCCAATTTTTACTGAGGTACATTAGTACTGTTGGTACACCAATTTTTTGGGGCCCTCACCTACAGTGTAATCATAGCAATTTGTATGTTCTTCACCTGCACTCATGGTACAGAAGTGTGTGTGGGGTTGGCCTACACTTTAGCTACATAAATGTAACTTGGGCCTTGGCTATACTGCAGCTACTAAAATGGAACTAAGACTGCGCTCCCACTATACTGCTGCTTCGGAATTGTTACTGGGGCCTGTCTTGAGTGCTACTATTGCTGACATGGAACGAAGACTGCGCTCCCGCTATACTGCTGCTTCGGAATTGTTACTGGGGCCTGTCTTGAGTGCTACTATTGCTGACATGGAACGAAGACTGCGCTCCCGCTATACTGCTGCTTCGGAATTGTTACTGGGGCCTGTCTTGAGTGCTACTATTGCTGACATGGAACGAAGACTGCGCTCCCGCTATACTGCTGCTTCGGAATTGTTACTGGGGCCTGTCTTGAGTGCCACTATTGCTGACATGGAACGAAGACTGCGCTCCCGCTATAATGCTGCTTCGGAATTGTTACTGGGGCCTGTCTTGAGTGCTACTATTGCTGACATGGAACGAAGACTGCGCTCCCGCTATACTGCTGCTTCGGAATTGTTACTGCGGCCTGTCTTGAGTGCTACTATTGCTGACATGGAACGAAGACTGCGCTCCCGCTATACTGCTGCTTCGGAATTGTTACTGGGGCCTGTCTTGAGTGCTACTATTGCTGACATGGAACGAAGACTGCGCTCCCGCTATAATGCTGCTAGTGATATGTTAGTGGGGCCTGTCCTAATGCTACGGCTGAAATGTTACGAATTCTGGGCTCTGCCTATACCGCTGCTAATGGTATGTCTCTGGGGTGTGGAAGCAGAGGCTTCCCAAAAACATGATGGCGGCGAGGCCATTTCCCACCAACGCGGTTAATGTTAAGGTGCATATAACCACGGACACGTGTAGAGGACACGTAGTGCCTCAAAAACATCCCCCTCCTCCTCCAACAGGGAAAACAAACATTCTTGGCAAATGCCTTTGCATTGGTTCGTCTGGTGGCAGTCCAAGAATTTCACCTTTACCGACACTACAAGAGAGCCCCCCCCACCATCCCCCCGCCACGGCCCACTTAATCCTGGCCACATTCCGAAAACCAACAAAATAAAACCGCGCTACTAGGTCCGCAGTCACCACCACATTACCACCAACGCGGTTACTGTTAAGGTACATATTACCAGTCTGACTGGGGCATGCAGAGACACCTTGACAGAATGAATAGTGTGTGGCACATAGGTTCCCCATTGCTATGCCCACGTGTGCAGCTCCTGATGGCGGTGGCACAGGATTCTATTTCTCATTGCTTCTGTACAGCATTGTGGGCTATCGCCCCACCACTTTTAAAGAGGGTCGCTGCCTAGCCGTGCCAACCCCTCTGCAGTGTGTGCCTGTGGTTCCTCCTCATGGCAGACGCACTTCTAAATAGACATGAGGGTGGTGTGGTATGAGGGCAGCTGAAGACTGCGCAGGGACACTTTGGTGTGCGCTGTGGGGGGGAGGGGGGGGGGGGGCGGTTGGGCAGCATGTAACCCAGGAGAAGTGGCAGTGGAGTGTCATGCAGGCAGTGATTGTGCTTTGTTGGAGGTAGTGTGGTGCTTAGCTAAGGTATGCATTGCTAATGAGGGCTTTTCAGAAGTAAAAGTTGTTGGGAGGGGGGGGGGGCCCACTCTTGCCGCTATTGTGGCTTAACCCCTTGAGTGGCACGCTCGGAAATTTTCCGGGACGAGCTCCACTGCTCATAGCAACATAGCCCGGAAGATTTCCGGGCTATGTATCACTATGGGAGCTGCAGAGCACAATGCCACAAGCTGTGACAGTGTGCTCTGCCTGCACAGACCCACATAGAACAAAGCAAGGGCTTTGAAAAACCAGCAGAAGATATTGCCGACATGCTGGCAATCTCCTGCACTGGTTTGTTTACAGGTTGCCATAGAGACCATCGGCTTGTCAGAAGCAAGCCGATGGTCTCTGTGGCAGGGAGAGCTGGTTGTTAGCTGTCAGAGGACAGCTAGGTACTAGCTCTTACAGCAGAGATCAGAGAAAACCTCCGATCTCTGCTGTGTTAACCCTTTACATGCTGCAGTCTATGTGACTGCAGCATGTAAAGGGTTGTCACTGCAGCATGTAAAGGGCTGTCACCATCGGACCCCCGGAATGTGATCAGGGGTCCTGATGGGTCCCTGTGGAAGTCCCCTAAAGGGACAAAAAAATAAAAAATAAAAAAATAAATAAAAAAAAAAAGTAAAAAAATTATTAAAAAAATTAAAAAAAACACTTGTCTCCCTTTACTTTGTAAAAAATCAAAAATACAAATCACACATGTGGTATCCGTGTGCGTCGTAATGACCCAGAGAAGGAAGTTAATACATTATTTAACCCCTTAATGACATGGCCCCTTTTTTTCTTTTTTCCCCATTTCTTTTTTTCCTCCACCGTTTAAAAAAAAACACAACTTGTCCCACAAAAAACAAGCCCTCATATGGCCATGTCAATGGAAAAATGAAAAAGTTATGGCTCTTGAGACGCAACTGCAAAATTAGTTGAAATTCAATGATTAGACCATTTTAAAAAACCTGCCCTGGTGGGCACGTCAGGGTGGTAGGAAACCTGCCACTCAAGGGGTTAATAGTGGGACCTGTGAACTTGAGATGCAGCCCAACACGTAGCCCCTCGCCTGCCCTATCCGTTGCTGTGTCGTTCCCATCACTTTCTTGAATTGCCCAGATTTTCACACATGAAAACCTTAGCGAGCATCGGCGAAATACAAAAATGCTCGGGTCGCCCATTGACTTCAATGGGGTTCGTTATTCGAAACGAACCCTCGAGCATCGCGAAAAGTTCGTTCCGAGTAACGAGCACCCGAGCATTTTGGTGCTCGCTCATCTCTAATATAGAGCTATTTTTTCAATATTATTTTCCCTGATTTTTTTTTACATTTTAAGTTTTATCAAGGGTAAAAAGCTAAAAAAAAATGTGATTAGTATATTTATGCTAAAATAAAGTATAGGAATGGGTTTCCTCATTTTCTTTCGGATGTTTTGATATATAATATGTATGGTTTTGGATTACAGGGCGCATACGGTGACAGTTTTGGTTGGCGTCAGTTTTGGGTCATTTTCTTTTTTATGTATTTTTTTAAATTTTATTCTGTAATTTTTTTAACTTATTTTTGTAACCATTTTCTTTACCATCTATGTCCCCCATGACGTCATGTAAGACCTCTCGGGGTCATTCACATAGGGCTTTTTTTTTATTTCACACTTTTCCACTGTAGCTGGGGCTTTCATAAGAGCAGCATCCGTAGGAGCCCCAGTTACAGGTGAAAATATCCCCCTATAGTGACAATAGTCACTAACAGAGCTAATCTGGGTCTAGTAGGACCCGACAGCTCTGCTGTAAGAGGAGGTACTGGCTGTCACATTACTGCCAGCTCGCGTAGTGGAAAAAACACTTCCACTTTTACTTTTTTTGTATATAGCACTCCTTGAGCACTATGTACCTGGTAAGGGAGATGGCAGAAGTGGTTAAAAACCTCTTCTTCCTTCTCCTCTGGGTTCTCAGCTGTGTGCGACAGCTGAGAACCCGACCTGTTCTTGTTTGATTGCAGGAGCAGAGACTTTAATCCTGTGCTGTATTTCTGCTATCAGAAGGGATTAAAGCCCAGGATGAAACACCCTAAATAAACAGCACTTGGTCCTTAAGGAGTTCAATCCAGGTCACGGCTCTGATT
Source organism: Eleutherodactylus coqui (assembly GCF_035609145.1). NCBI lineage: Eukaryota > Metazoa > Chordata > Amphibia > Anura > Eleutherodactylidae > Eleutherodactylus > Eleutherodactylus coqui. The sequence goes on along the minus strand of NC_089841.1, from coordinate 63,822,052 downwards.
TCCATACAGGAAAACTCCAATTGTGAAAGGGCCGGGGGCTCTAAAAAAGTGGCCAGTGTACATTAAAATACAAAAAAATACACCATTTCATGTACTGATTTTTTTTTATCTTGCAGCTATTTCAATTCTTCTGCTTCATAGTCATGTAATAAGAGGCTGAATAGACAACATCACAGATTGCTAATTATTTTAGTTGTATTATTATTACTTTAGGGTTAAATTGCCAGGTAGACATAGGGTGGGGCTTTGTTAATAAAAAAACATTGCCAAAGCATGACAGCTCTTTGGTATCCCACAGTCTAAAACATATCACAGCTTTCATAGTAATGAGCCTCTTAGAGGCATTTTCTCGGTTTACTTGAAATGTGAAGCGTTCTAGCTTATCCTGCAACATTTTGTTACCCAAAACAATGAAGCAGGAAATCCTAAAGTGGATTACAAGTCTATTCAAAGCAGTAACAACTGCTGCAGGCTGCAGACATTATTCCTTGTGTGTTTTTTCTCATTCTCTTTTATCTTTATCCATAGGAAGTTGCAGACTGGTGGCACGGAAAATACATTTTGCAGATTTTAATAGTCTATAGAAGTGGAGCAGATCCTTCTGGCAATTAGGAAATGTATATATTTCAATATTAAGATGTTATTGTTTTGGACAGTATTTCTCTAACTGGCTTCTGAGGAACAAAGCAATTTTGTGGCAAAGCAATTTCTCAGGGTTTCCATGAGCTTCTTAATGTTTATGTATCATAGTAGTCTTTTCTACTTTGGCACCAGTTACACCCGATCTAGAGCAGAAGACCTGTATGGTCTATTTACCAATTGCCAACACCTGCCTTGAAAAAGGAGGTCATGTGCTTCTGTCAACCAAGCTCGTCTTCAGCTTTTGCCATAGTGGACAGACCTTATGTAAACCACAAAGAGCAGTAAACGTGCAACGTGTCGGGATCAGGATCAGGTTGGCCATAGATTTCTGCGAGGAACCGCTACTGTGGATCCACTGGTTCAATCTACCTGTTTGATGTAGGACCAATCCAAGCAAGGTTGACTGCTGACCCTAGGTGAACAGAAGCTTTAGTACCAGGCAATCAGAAGCAGACTGGTGATGTGTAACAGAGATGGAAAACCTTGCCCTATGTTAGTAAGAGAGATAAGGGGCAACCCTGCCTACCCAGGTTAGGCATCCTGATAACAATGGCCCGTGATCTTCCTCTAGGATCTGACTAATCCTAAAGGAACACTGAGCACATCACGATATACACCAATAATACAGAAGAGGGCCAGAATTGGTGCAGGTATGGGAAGGCAAAGGACAAGAGTACTCAGACAAGACAGAGAAAAAAGAAGCGGAATACAAGACAGGGAACGTACAAAAACTAGAGAGTCACAAACACATGAACTCTGATAAGGCACAAGGTAAGTACAGATAAGACAAACAGAGAAGAGACCTATGCTGGTTGTCAGAAGCAAACATACAGCAACACTGAGGCAATGAGGGAGGACATTCAGCTAAGCTAAATAGAGAGGTTCTTACCATGTTCTACAGCTGAACTGGAAGCACTGGAGCAGATAACCATTAAAGTGCTGGAGAGAAGTATGCATCAGTTCAAGTTACAGGAAAATAGGATGACGCCCGTGTTTGCAGAAACAGCAAATGAAGGACGAGTCTGAATTGCATACCTCATAATTCCATCTGGTCAGGTCATGAGGCTCATAGACTCTTAAGTAAAATAAAAAAAGGTTATACTCACCTCTCAGCCTGAATTGCTCTTGTGCCCTGCTGACTTCTACATAGCGCAATCATGTTATCTAATCACTGTCCACAGCCTCATTGTTGGTGAGGTATGTTTTCTGTGCTTCGTAGAAAATTTGCTGCAGGGAGCTATGCATGTAGTATAGGCTTCTCTGCTCTTACTGCCAACATGACTGCAGCTGGTGGTTTGCTGACCTCTGCCTAATTGTGTTTGCCCCACTTGCTAGCAGGTTTTGGCCATTTGCAAGATGTAGCCACTTTATAATTTTTTTCCGGGGCCACTTTGGGTTCCCAATCCACACCTTTTTAATAGTCAATGATGTTGCTATATCTTGCCTCCCCCTTGCATCAAATCTATGTTAACTGTACGGCATTACTATTTATCAAAGTGCTAACAACTACTTGTCCGTGTGTGTGTGTGTGTTACATGCAGAGCCTGACAGCACCTGTGATGTCAGTTACCATCTCTTAGCTCCAATCCCTGATCACATGATGGTGATGTCATCACAAGTCCTTTATTCTCTTTGTGCCATAAATGAGGGATTATGGGCAGACTGCATCCCCCACAAACCCCTGCAGCCTCAGTTGCTATGGCAGTTTGTACCTGGTTGCGAGTCTGCTGCACACCTGTGTGGAGACTTCAATAAATGACACCTCACAAATTTACACAAACAGGACCTTTGATGATGTCATCATCATGTGATCAGTCACATGGTCTCTGACCTGAATCAGGGATTACGGGCGGACTACATCACCCACAAACCCCATGCAAGTTCATTTGCTTTGCAAGGCTATTGTATAGCAAGTGGGTGTCCACCCTTATGTAGACATTCTTGAAATGTCATAATAGCAACTTTGCCTGCAATACCAAGCCTGGCCACTACAGTAAGAACAGAGCTGTCTACTTTCTGTAGAATTCAGCTTAGTGCGCAAGATTGCACGCCTGAAATAACAGCTTATTGCTGGGGCTACCACAAATATGCTTGATGGACCATCAATAGTTTACAACTGGACAACCCCTTTAAGCTGTTTGCCATGCAAACACCTGCTAAGTGCTGTCACTGAGATTGTAATTACTAATTGTAACTACTAAGCTCTGTAAACACCAAGCTTGTACTTCTCTGACTGTGCACACTGCACTTGTGCCTCCTGTTGAGTAAAGTATTTTTAAGTCAACTGCTGTTATCTGCCCCATTTACTACAGCATCCCTGAGTATGTAAAAAAATAGGAATAGATTCTGCAGAGCTGCAGCTGCAAAATGATGCAATTCCTTTTTAAAAGTTTGCCCTGAAATTCTGATTGTCCGCCATGAGAAACACTAACATATTTTGGTGCAAAACAGAAAATGTAAAATATGGAAACAGAAGAAAAACAGGAATAATTAAAAAAAACTCAAGCTAAAAAAAATAGAACATGAAGAGTTTAATGTAAAACGTAAAAAAAGAACAATTAACTAGCATGTTACAGACAAATACAATCAAAGCATTATGTATTAATTGAGCTGCAATATCCATTAATGTAGAGGAGGCGGGTAAACAAAAGTCTGGTAAATTGCTCTTTGATTTTTGTCTGAATTCCTTGGAAGGAAGATCAATGCCAGGCTTAGATTTATTCAGGTCAGAGTATTCTGTAGTATTGACTCGGTGCTGTAAGGGTGCTCCTTCAAGGTATTGTTCATCCAACTCTTTTGAACTTTAAACCTTTTACAGATATAACTGGATCAACAAAGTGAGATCAAATCTGGAAATCACAGCTTGAATCGCCCATCCGAGTGAAGTCATGCAGAAAATGAAAGGTATCTGACAGAACAAGACTGCGGTCAGAGTGACATGACAAAGCAACGGTAAAGGGCAAAAAGATGAGCCGAAAAAAGGAAGAAGCAGACAGGGGACGGCCTCATGGTGAGATTCCGAGATAAGAGACTTGTATGTATAGACAATGGAAAGTGCAAGCTTTCAATAGACACTTTGATTGGAGCAAAGAAAGCCTACTGATTTTTTTCGATTTCCAGATAAACTTTTTCCAATTTACATAGACGCTTTGTAGGATTGGAGAGGAGGCAAAAGTATATATTAATCATTTATATACAGTATGAGGCAAAAAGTCCTATTGTTATGCCATTTTTAATTTATTGCATAGGTTTTCTTGTCAAAAGGATAGATAGATAGATAGATAGATAGATAGATAGATAGATAGATAGATAGATAGATATGGGATAGATAGATAGATATGCGATAGATAGATATAAGATAGGAGATAGATAGATAGATAGATAGATAGATAGATAGATAGATAGATAGATAGATAGATCTGAGATGGATAGATATGTGTCCACCCTTAACTTTCAGCAAATTCCGTTAAGGACTCTAATTTCTAAAGATACAAATTTGACGGGCTTGTACCAAAATACAGTTTTAACACCCATCCATAGCTAAGACCCCCACTACTCCCGAGAACAGGGGTCCCAAGTCCCCCTCTCCTCCTCACTACAGAGTCACTGCAACCCCCTCAGTGAGGAGATTCTGTGGTGCTGCTCAATTCATCTTCAATGGAACTGATGGAGATATCTAAGAATTACTTGACTATTTCTGTAAACCCCCTTGAAGTTTATTCTGTCAGCCCCATTGGAGCTGCTCCATTCCATCTCTTTCTCACTGTATGGGGGTGAAGTGAGTTGCAGTGAGGAGGAGAAGCAGACATGGAAGCCTTGTTCTTGGGATTGGTAGGGGCCTCAGTGGTAAGAGTGAAGTCTGCTTTGGTACAACCCCTTCAATGCATTATTGCGACATGCTAGCATAAGGAATCACAGCTGCAGCAGGGGATAGCGATCCTCTCCCATTGCTTTCAATGGGGCAGCACTATATGTGAAAATTTTACCTTCATATGACCGCACAACAAGTGCAAATCAACACGTCTGAGCTTTGGTCATGCATTTTTTTACTCATGCATTTTGCGTTTCAGTTTTACGGACCAATACATCCGTGAACAAAACGCTCGTCTGACTGAACCCTTAGTCATAGTGGTGCCCTGTTACAGATTTTGTATTGGAGCCCAGGCTCTCCATGTTATATCTATGGATATGAGACAGACATAACATAACATAAATTACATTATATTGGACCTGCTTCTTTAAAATCAATAGATCAATACCCCAAACTACTTTAAGCTATTGTATCTTCTGATTTAAGAGGTCATTATGCTCTTAGCACTTTTTTATGGCTTCGTCTTTCCACTGCAAGATTTATGATTTTGAAGTAATACATGCACACTTAATTACACAAATGCTATAGATTTCCTTTGTTTTGCACTGCTCCATGGATTGCTGTTAATTGGTATGTTCAGTGAATGGATGATATTTATAAATGCACTTGCTATGTGACATCCTGAAATAAGATCCTGTCAAGATACCAGGAGAGCCTGATCTCCAGCCGCTGTACACCTGTCGCTCCTCTCTGCACCAACCAGCCTGCGCTCACATCCACGCCTGCTGAGCAGACCGTCTGCAACTTTTCAAAATCAGATTTCTGTCATTAAGGAAAATTCATCTTTTATTCCAATAAAACAAAAAATTGCATGTTCCCTAATTTTACATCTATAGTATTTACCAACCTAGTGCTAAGATGTATGTACCTTATGCAACACAACTAGCATTTAAGAAATTAATGATTAGTCTTACTGTAATATGTTTCTTTCTAGCTATCCTCCGCCTTATAACTTGATTGCTAAGCTCCGCCCTGTCCTGTCCACTCCTATTGCAAACCGCTCAGAGGGAAGGAGAAAAGCAGAGAGCCGGTGATTGGAGAGACAGCTTATATCACAAACTCGTCCAATATACGCACATCTGAATAAGCCCTAAGGTCCATGCTGTGTGAAAAGATTGGAACTGGTGTGTGTTGCGAAGGAGTTCCCATTGACTCCTATGGGATCTGGATTAACACGCAGCACGCACCAAGGATTGTGCGCATGTTAAATTATGCGTGAATTTAGATCACGCCTTTTGCTTAGTTCACATGATTTTTTCACGCACGAGCAACAATCTTTTTGTGTGGCTATTTGTAGATCTTATTTTTTGTTTTAACTCATGATGTCTTTTACCCCTAATTTTGGCTGCTATAGATTCAGGTTAAGGCCAAATTCTGGTTCTAGTTTGTCCTTTTCCTCTGTTCCCTTTTCTCAGTATGATAATGTTCCTGTGTCCGTTTATTGTGTGTATATATATATATAGATATATATATATATATCTATATATATATAAAATTGTAGCCTACTTTGGAAATTTTGCATCCAAGATTAGTAAATTGCCTTTTTTGTCACATCAGAGGAACATTTCTGGCAAAAAAAACACACTGTATCATGCCTAGTACAGAGTCTGAGGAGGGGAGGCATAGAGTTTTCTTTGCCTATTCCACTTTTCATACTCTTACTCTTACATATTCTTCTCTTGTCTCTCTTAGGGCTCTTTCACATGAGCGTATATCAGCGTATTTCACAGCCGGCCGATATATGCTGCGATCTGATGCATTGGATTCCAATGCATCAGATCACATGGCCGTATTCCCACGGCGTAAAAGCGCCTGGCCGAGCCACTACATAACGACAGGTGCTTTTTCGCAGGGCCAAAATGAAAGTCCTAGAACTATCTTTCCGGCCTAAATACGTCGGCCGCTGCATGGGCTGCTATGAGAGCCAATGACAGCAGCCGGAGAAGGGAGGTGGGAGGGAGTTAAGCAGCATGACTGCTAAACTCCCTCCCCTTTCTCTCCTCCACTCTCCTCCCCTCTGCCTTTTTGCAATGGGAGGGGGCGGGACAGGGACTGGCTGCGGAGAAGGGGCAGGAACTTAGCTCTGCCCCATCATCCCCCCCCCTTTGCAAACAGCTGGAGGGGAGGGGAGAGGAGGTGAGCTGGCAGGGGGGAGGGAAGGGCATATACGCCCAATGGCATTGCGGCCTCGGTGCACACATGTCTGAATGGGTGCACAAATATTAGATTTGTGTGCCCGTTCACGTGTTTTCATGGTGCCGTCAGGAGCACGTAAAAATGCCTATGGCCATGTGAAAGAGCCCTCGGATGTGTTTTTGTGTCTCTTTCAAACCTCCTGCACTGATTACTAAATCAGTTCTTACTTCTTGCATTTCAGGTGATTAGCCTCTTTTTTTTTTTTATAATCAATGTTTATTGAAATTTTGAATATTTGACATACATAGTCTCAATGAGTATGATGATTGGTTACAGTAGCACAATTATGTCAATAAGGATTACACTATGCAACATGAGATTACCGTAGATATCAAGGACAAAGATGTAACCAGAACCATAGAGGGCCAAGCAAGCCCACCCCAGGGGCAACGGCCCCTGTCTGGGATCCAACCATGGCCCACAATATAGAAACCAGGGGAATAACATAACATTAAGAGGGGGAAACAACACGGGGGTATACAGGGGGGGGGGAGCAGGGGGGGTCTCGTACCTTCTCTTTCCTACCAGGAGCGGGAGGCCTGGTGCTTTTTCAGTCTAGGTTTATCTACTCCGGTGTGCGCCAAGGGATGGGTGTAGGTTTCTTCTCTGGTGCCAGCCCCTCCAGCGGGGCGGAAGAGGAGGGGGGTGGGTGGCTCAGCCCCATTCTTATCCAGGCTGCTGCTGAGAGGGTTCTTTATTCAAGCAACGACGCCCTAATGGAGCGCCACGGGTTCCATAACTTAAGAAAAGCTTCATGGGTGCCCTTAGACCAGCTAGACAGTTCCTCGAGATTCGAGGGAAGATCCACCCTGTCTTTCCACATTGTCAGGGAGGGGGGGTCTTTTTGACGCCATAGGAGGGGAATGAGGGATTTAGCTGCATCCAGGAGGAATGCTATCAGTTTGCGTTTCAGTGGGTGGAAGGTGGCTGAAGGTTTCTACAGGAGAACCACCTCAGGGGAAAGAACCAGAATCGGGGACAGCTTCCCCAGCACGGACCCGACGTCCTTCCAAAAGGGGTTCAGCTGCGGGCATTCCCACCATATGTGTAGGTATGAACCTTTTGCGGAATCACATCTCCAACAGGTATCCTGTGAGGCTAATTTATGGTCCGAAAGCCACTGGGGGGTCGTGATTAGCCTCTTTAATAATAATAATAATAATAATAATCTTGTATAGCTCCAACTTATTCCGCGGCTCTTTCGAAGCACAGGGGAGCTTAATCAAGACAAAATAACGTGGTGCTCAATACATTTTGGTCGAGGTGGGGTAGTATAGGAGTATGGGGGACAGAAATGTACATGATAGGCATATTATGGGGGTGGGGGACTAGATCAGGAGAGTTGATATGATTCTTTGAAGAGGTGAGTCTTTAGGGCATGTCTAAAAATCCATGCATCAGGGATTGTCCAGATGTCTTGGGGTAGAGCGGTCCATAGGATCGGTGTTGCTCTGGGGAACTCCTTGAGGCAAGCATGTGAGGTTTGTATTAGAGAGGCATCTAGTCTAAGTGTGTTGGCAGAGCGGAGCACACAGGATTGGTGATGTATGGACAGGAGGGAGGCAATAGAGACGCCAAAGAATGCTTTGTTGGTTGAAGGTGATGAGTTTAACCCCTTAATGACGCGGCCACTTTTCTTTTTCCATTTTCGTTTTTTCCTCCCCCCTTTAAAAAAATCGTAACTCCTTTATTTATCCATTGACATCGCTGTATGAGGGCTTGTTTTTTGCGGGACGAGTTGTATTTTTCAATGGTGCTATTTAAAGTACCATATAATGTACTGAAAAACTTTTAAAAAATTCTAAGTGCAGTAAAATGAAAAAAAAAACGACATTTCGCCATCTTTTAGTGCGTCTTGCTTCTACGGCGCACAAACGGCAACAAAAACGACATGATAACTTTATTCTATGGGTCAATATGATTACTACGATACCAAACTTGTGCAGTTTTTTTTCACTATACTCCTCTTTTTTTTTTCAAAGACATTAATTTTTTTTAAATTATTTTCTGCCGTCATTTTGTGCGCGCGATAAGTTTTTTATTTTTCCGTTGACGTAGTTGAGCAAGGTCTCATTTTTTTCGGGATGTCCTGTAGTTTCTGATAGTACCATTTTGTAATACATACAACTTTTTGATCGCTTTTTATTGCATTTTTTCTGGGAGACAGGGTAACTAAAAAAGTGCATTTCTGGCGTTTTTCATTTTTTTTTCGGACAACATTCACCGTGAGGGGAAAAATAATGCACTACTTTGATAGTTCGGACTTTTACGGACGCGGCGATACCAAATACAGATTTTTAATTTATTATTTAGATTTTTTAATAATAGATATGGCAAAAGGGGGTGATTTAAACTTTTACAACTTTTTTTTTCAATTAAAAAAAACTTTATTAATTTTTTTTTTACATTACTTTGAAGTCCCCCTGGGGGACTTTAAGATGCGATGCTTTGATCACTCCTGCAGTATGACGTAATGCTATAGCATTACGTCATACTGCTTTTTGACAGGCAGTCTATCAAGCCACCCTGTGTGGTTTGCTTGATAGGCAGTCTGTTAAGGCAGCCCTGGGGCCTTTCATTAGGCCCCCAGCTGCCATGACACCTGCACGGCTCCCCCGATCTCACCGCGGGGGGGCCGTGCAGGACACCCGAACATCGTTCGGGGGCTTTAATTGCTGCTGTCAGAATTGACAGCGGCATTTAAATGGTTAATAGCCACGATCGGCCGCACGGCTGCTCGCGGCTATTGCCCGCGGGTGTCAGCTGTTATAAACAGCTGACGCCCGCACTGTATGAAGAGAGGTTGCATCGCAACCTCTTTTCATACATACCCTGCGGCCACAGGACGTACCGGTACGTCCTTGGTCGTGAAGGGGTTAAATTGAGTTCAGTAATGCATGGGCAGCCAATGCAACAACTGGCATAGATGAGTCTAGCTGCCGCATTTGGTATGGATTGGAGAGGGGAGAGTCTACTGCAGGGAAGGCCGATGAGCAGCGAGTTGCAGTAATCGAGTCTGGAATGAATGAGGGCAATGCCAAGTGTTTTTAGCATGTCTGTGGTCAGGAATGGACAGATTTTTGCAAAATTTCTGAGTTGCAAGTGGCATGTTCAAGCCAGAGATTAGATGTGGGGGTATAGGAGAGGTCAGAGTCCAGTGTGACCTCGAAGCAGCAGGTGTGCTGTCTGGGGGTTATGGTGGTGCCAGATACTGATATGTGGATGCTCAAGGGGGGGAGGGAGGTCAGCTGGTAGAGAGTGGAAAAACGAGAAGGTCAGTGTTTGAGAGGTTAAGTTTGAGAAAAAGGGAGGACATGGTGTTTGAGACAGCAGACAGACAGTCGGAGATGATTTGGAGGAAAGGTGCAGAGATGTCATGGGAATAGGTGTAAAGCTGTGTGTCATCGGCGTAGAGGTGGTATTGGAAGCCAAATCTGTGAATGATTTGTCCAATTGGGGCTGTGTAGATAGAGAAGAGTAGGGGGGCCAAGGACTGAGTCCTGGGAGACGTCAACAGTGAGAGGAAATTGAGAGGAAGTAGAGTCAGTGAAGGAGAAGCTAAATGAGCATTTATTTTGTCCTTGACACGGGACTCTATTAAATCTGTCTCTTGATATTGACTACTGGCAACATGTCTTTGTATTAATTCTGGTTAGTTTATCCTCCATTGGTCTGCCAGTATAATCGTGTTTGGACATTGCTCATCTATGGTACTCAATGGCTCAAAACAACCTACTTTGGCATCTTTAAACCCAAAATTTCAATTTAGTGAAACCATCGGAAGGTGATATTAATTAGTTTTTTTAATGTTCATATTATTAATCACTAGAGATGAGCGAACGCGTTCGTCCGAGCTTGATATTCGTGCGAATATTAGGGTGTTCGGGATGTTCGTTATTCGTAACGAACCCCATGCGGTGTTCTGGTTACTTTCACTTCCTTCCCTGAGACGTTAGCGCGCTTTTCTGGCCAATTGAAAGACAGGGAAGGCATTACAACTTCCCCCTGCAACGTTTAAGCCCTATACCACCCCCCTGCTGTGAGTGGCTGGCGAGATCAGGTGTTCGCCTAATATAAAAGTCGGCCCCTCCCGCGGCTCGCCTCAGATGCGGTGTGAGTTAGATGAGGGACAGTGCTGTTTATACCGGAGCTGCTGTAGGGAAAGAATTGGTAGTTAGTGTAGGCTTCAAGACCCCCCAAAGGTCCTTATTAGGGCCACTGATAGCTGTGTGTTGGCTGCTGTTAGCAGTGGCATTTTTTTTTTCTCAAAATCGGCTCTGCAGAGCGTTGCACCTGGCATTAGGGACAGAAGTGCTGCATAGGCAGGGAGAGTGTTAGGAGTGAGTGTAGCCTTCAAGAACCTCAACGGTCCTTTCTAGGGCCATATTTATCCGTGTGCAGTACTGTCCAGGCTGCTGTTAGCTGTGCTGCATTTTTTTTGGGCTTCTCAAAATCGCCTCTGCAGAGCATTCCACCCTCCATTGATACTGCAGGGAAAGAATTGTATAGGCAGGGCGACAACACAGTTATTATTCATAGAATATACGCAGTGCTGCCTTTTGGTGGAAAAACAAGTGAAAACAAATCTATTTGTCCAGCCTCTGTCCGTCCTTACGGGCGGTGGAGACGTGTGAGCTGCGTGAAGAACAGTGCTAAATTATACGCACCCAGCTACGCTTTACTGCTGGCTTCGCCATTTGCTTTCCTTAATTGGGAAAAAAAATACCTGCTCTGCCAGAGTTATAATAACTCTGCTACCCTCACGTTCTGTGACACATAAGCAGGGACACAGCACAGTTATTACACTTCTCATGTTCATTGAATATACGCAGTGCTGCCTTTTGGTGGGAAAAAACTGAAAACAAATCTATTTGTCCAGCCTCTGTCCGTCCTAACGCCTGTGGACACGTGTGAGCTGCGTGAAAAACATTGCTAAATCATACGCACCCAGCTACGCTTTACTGCTGGCTTCGCCATTTGCTTTCCTTAATTGGGAAAAAAAATACCTGCTCTGCCAGAGTTATAATAACTCTGCTACCCTCACGTTCTGTGACACATAAGCAGGGACACAGCACAGTTATTACACTTCTCATGTTCATTGAATATACGCAGTGCTGCCTTTTGGTGGGAAAAAACTGAAAACAAATCTATTTGTCCAGCCTGTGTCCGTCCTTACGGGCGGTGGACACGTGTGAGCTGCGTGAAAAACATTGCTAAATCATACGCACCCAGCTACGCTTTACTGCTGGCTTCGCCATTTGCTTTCCTTAATTGGGAAAAAAAATACCTGCTCTGCCAGAGTTATAATAACTCTTCTACCCTCACGTTCTGTGACACATAAGCAGGGACACAGCACAGTTATTACACTTAGATTATTCATTCACTAGAGGCAGTGGGGCCTTTCGTTTTCCCAAAAGGGCAAAAATTATATTTGGCCTGCAGTCTTGCGCCAATTTATTTCCTGCCTGTTAAATCAAATCACTGGTAATACAGCATGCTGAGGGGTAGGGGTAGGCCTAGAGGACGTGGACGCGGCCGAGGACGCGGAGGGCCAAGTCAGGGTGTGGGCACAGCCCGAGCTCCTGATCCCGGTGTGTCGCAGCCGACTGCTGCGCGATTAGGAGAGAGGCACGTTTCTGGTGTCCCCACATTCATCGCCCAATTAATGGGTCCACGCGGGAGACGGTTATTAGAAAATGAGCAGTGTGAGCAGGTCCTGTCCTGGATGGCAGAAAGTGCTTCGAGCAACCTATCGTCAACACGCAGTTCTGCGCCGTCCACTGCTGCAAATCCGAATCCTCTGTCTGCTGCTCCTCCTTCCTCCCAGCCTCCTCACTCCACTACAATGACACCTGCTCAGGAGCGGGAACACTCCCAGGAACTGTTCTCTGGCCCCTGCTTAGATTGGGCAGCAGCGGTTCCTCTCCCACCAGAGGAGTTTATCGTCACTGATGCCCAACCATTCGAAAGTTCCCGGGGTCCGAGGGAAGAGGCTGGGGACTTCCGCCAACTGTCTCAACAACTTTCTGTGGGTGAGGAGGATGATGACGATCAGACACAGTTGTCTTGCAGTGAGGTAGTAGTAAGGGCAGTAAGTCCAAGGGAGCAGCGCACAGAGGATTCGGAGGAAGAGCAGCAGGACGATGAGGTGACTGACCCCACCTGGTGTGCAACGCTTACTCAGGAGGACAGGTCTTCAGAGGGGGAGTCAAGGGCATCAGCAGGGCAGGTTGCAAGAGGCAGTGCGGTGTCCAGGGGTAGAGGCAGGGCCAGACCGAATAATCCATCAAGTGTTTCCCAAAGCGCCCCCTCGCGCCATGCCACCCTGCAGAGGCCGAGGTGCTCTAAGGTCTGGCAGTTTTTCACAGAGACGCCTGACGACCGACGAACAGTGGTGTGCAACCTTTGTTGCGCAAAGCTCAGCCGGGGAGCCAACACCAACAGCCTCACCACCACCACAATGCGCAGACATATGATAGCCAAGCACCCCACAAGGTGGGACGAAGGCCGTTCACCGCCTCCGGTTTGCACCCCTGCCTCTCCCCCTGTGCCCCAACCTGCCACTGAGATGCAACCCCCCTCTCAGGACACAGGCACTACCGCCTCATGGCCTGCACCCACACCCTCATCTCCGCTGTCCTCGGCCCCATCCAGCAGTGTAGTTCAGCGCACCGTTCAGCCGTCGCTTGCGCAAGTGTTCGAGCGCAAGCGCAAGTACGCCGCCACGCACCCGCACGCTCAAACGTTAACCGTCCGCATAGCAAAATTCATCAGCCTTGAGATGCTGCCGTATAGGGTTGTGGAAACTGAGTCCTTCAAAAGTATCATGGAGGCGGCGGCCCCGCGCTACTCAGTTCCCAGTCGCCACTACTTTTCCCGATGTGCCGTCCCAGCCCTGCACGACCACGTCTCCCGCAACATTGTGCGCGCCCTCACCAACGCGGTTACTGCCACGGTCCACTTAACTACGGACACGTGGACAAGCACAGGCGGGCAGGGCCACTACATCTCCCTGACGGCACATTGGGTGAATTTAGTGGAGGCTGGGACAGAGTCAGAGCCTGGGACCGCTCACGTCCTACCCACCCCCAGAATTGCGGGCCCCAGCTCGGTGGTGGTATCTGTGGAGGTGTATGCTTCCTCCACTAAAGCACCCTCCTCCTCCTCCTCCTCCTCCTCTGTCTCGCAATCAAGATGTGTTAGCAGCAGCATGTCGCCAGCAGTCGGTGTCGCGCGGTGTGGCAGCACAGCGGTGGGCAAGCGTCAGCAGGCCGTGCTGAAACTACTCAGCTTAGGCGATAAGAGGCACACGGCCCACGAACTGCTGCAGGGTCTGACACAGCAGACCGACCGCTGGCTTGCGCCGCTGAGCCTCCAACCGGGCATGGTCGTGTGTGACAACGGCCGTAACCTGGTGGCGGCTCTGCAGCTTGGCAGCCTCACGCACGTGCCATGCCTGGCCCACGTCTTTAATTTGGTGGTTCAGCGGTTTCTGAAAAGCTACCCACGCTTGTCAGACCTGCTCGTAAAGGCGCGCCGGCTCTGCGCACATTTCCGCAAGTCCCACACGGACGCTGCCACCCTGCGCACCCTGCAACATCACTTTAAGCTGCCAGTGCACCGACTGCTGTGCGACGTGCCCACACGGTGGAACTCTACGCTCCACATGTTGGCCAGGCTCTATGAACAACGGAGAGCTATAGTCGAATACCAACTCCAACATGGGCGGCGCAGTGGAAGTCAGCCTCCTCAATTCCTTTCAGAAGAGTGGGCCTGGTTGGCAGACATCTGCCATGTCCTTGGTAATTTTGAGGAGTCTACCCAGGTGGTGAGCGGCGATGCTACAATCATTAGCGTTACCATTCCTCTGCTATGCATCTTGAGAAATTCCCTGCAAACCATAAAGGCAGCTGCTTTGCGCTCGGAAACGGGGGCGGGGGAAGACAGTATGCCGCTGGATAGTCAGGGCACCCTCCTGTCTATTTCTCAGCGCGTACAGGAGGAGGAGGAGGAGCATGAGGAGGATGAGGAGGAGGGGGAAGAGACAGCTTGGGCCGCTGCTGACGGTACACCGGCTGATTGCCTGTCATCCTTTCAGCGTGTATGGCCTGAGGAGGAGGAGGAGGAGGAGGAGGATCCTGAAAGTGATCTTCCTAGTGAAGACAGCCATGTGTTGCGTACAGGTACCCTGGCACACATGGCTGACTTCATGTTAGGATGCCTTTCTCGTGACCCTCGCATTGCACACATTCTGGCCACTACGGATTACTGGGTGTACACACTGCTCGATCCACGGTATAAGGAGAACCTGCCCACTCTGATTCCCGAAGAGGAAAGGGGTTCGAGAGTGTTGCTATACCACAGGACCCTTGCGGACAAGCTGATGGTAAAATTCCCAGCCGACAGCGCTAGTGGCAGAAGGCGCAGTACCGAGGGCAAGGTAGCAGGGGATGTGCGTAGATCGAGCAGCATGTACATCCCAGGCAGTGCAACAGTCTTTAAGGGCCTGGCCAGCTTTATGGCTCCCCACCAAGACTGTGTCACCGCTCCCCAGTCACGGCTGAGTCGGCGGGAGCACTGTAAAAGGATGGTGAGGGAGTACGTAGCGGATCGCACGACCATCCTTGGTGACGCCTCTGCCCCCTACAACTACTGGGTGTCGAAGCTGGACATGTGGCCTGAACTAGCGCTGTATGCCCTGGAGGTGCTTGCTTGTCCTGCGGCTAGCGTGTTGTCGGAGAGGGTGTTTAGTGCGGCTGGGGGAATCATCACAGATAAGCGTAGCCGCTTGTCAACCGACAGTGCCGACAGGCTAACACTCATCAAGATGAACAAAGGCTGGATTTCCCCAGACTTCTGTTCTCCACCAGCGGACAGCAGCGATACGTAAGCAATACGTAGGC
This sequence comes from Eleutherodactylus coqui, assembly GCF_035609145.1. NCBI lineage: Eukaryota > Metazoa > Chordata > Amphibia > Anura > Eleutherodactylidae > Eleutherodactylus > Eleutherodactylus coqui. The sequence continues at coordinate 63,806,440 of NC_089841.1, read as the reverse complement.
TGCACCCGCGGATGGAAGCTACGTTCTCTCTCACCATCCAAAACGGGGACATTTCTGCTTCATCAATCTGTGTCTAATATTCCTCCTCCTCCTCCTCCTGCTCCTCCTCCTGAAACCTCACGTAATCACGCTGAACGGGCAATTTTTCTTAGGGCCACAAGGCTCACTCAAATAATTTTTCAGAACAATTTTTATAAGTTTCAATGCGCTTAAAAGCATTGGAACTTTAACTTGAACCAATTTTTCGTTACACTGGGCTGCCTCCAGGCCTAGTTACCACTTAAGCCACATTAACCAAAGCGATTAATGGGTTTCACCTGCCCTCTTGGCTGGCCATGGCCAATTTTTGGGATGTACATTAGTACTGTTGATACAGCAATTTTTGTGGGCCCTCGCCTACAGTGTAATCAAATTAATTTTTAGCCCACCTGCATTACAGCTGACGTTACCTCAGCTGTGTTGGGCAATGCAATGGGATATTTTTATGTACCGCCGGTGGGTTCCAGGGAGCCACCCATGCTGTAGGTGCACACTGAGTTTTTAATACATCTGTACACTTCTAAAGAACCCGTCTGACTGGGGCATGCAGTGTGGGCCGAAGCCCACCTGTATTACGCACGACATTACTACCTCAGCTGTGTTGGGCAATGCAATGGGATATTTCTATGTACCGCCGGTGGCTTCCTGGCACCCACCCAGGCAGTGGGTCCACAGGGAGTTTAACCTACATGTGTCCACTTGTAAAGAACCCCAGTCTGACTGGGGCATGCAGTGTGGGCCGAAGCCCACCTGCATTAAGCACGACATTACTACCTCAGCTGTGTTGGGCAATGCAATGGGATATTTTTGTGTACCGCCGGTGGGTTCCAGGGAGCCACCCATGCTGTAGGTGCACACTGAGTTTTTAATACATCTGTACACTTCTAAAGAACCCGTCTGACTGGGGCATGCAGTGTGGGCCGAAGCCCACCTGTATTACGCACGACATTACTACCTCAGCTGTGTTGGGCAATGCAATGGGATATTTCTATGTACCGCCGGTGGCTTCCTGGCACCCACCCAGGCAGTGGGTCCACAGGGAGTTTAACCTACATGTGTCCACTTGTAAAGAACCCCAGTCTGACTGGGGCATGCAGTGTGGGCCGAAGCCCACCTGCATTAACCCTTTCCAGTCCACTGTGTGACCTGTGAAGACATTAGGGTTTAAGGCTGTACAGCTCCGTTGTTGGTAGACGTCCGTCGGGGTTCTCTTACTGTATATTGCCAGCCTCTCTGCTGTCGGAGCCTATCCTACGTGTCAGCTCATGCAGTACTGGCTTTAGCCAGCATATAGCGCCGTTGTATAACGGCAGAAAAAGAGTAAGCCCCCTAGGAAAACCATATACAAATTGGATTGGAAAGGGTTAAGCACAACATTACTACCTCAGCTGTGTTGGGCAATGCAATGGGATATTTCTGTGTACCGCCGGTGGGTTCCAGGGAGCCACCCATGCTGTGGGTCGACAGGGACTTCACAATAGGGAGTTGTACCTGCCTGTGTCTATGAATTAAAAAGCCCGGTCTGACTGGGGCATGCAGACACCTTGACAGAATGAATAGTGTGTGGCACATAGGTTCCCCATTGCTATGCCCACGTGTGCAGCTCCTGATGGCGGTGGCACAGGATTCTATTTCTCATTGCTTCTGTACAGCATTGTGGGCTATCGCTCCGCCACTTTTAAAGAGGGTCGCTGCCTAGCCGTGCCAACCTCTGCAGTGTGTGCCTGCGGTCCCTCGTCATGGCAGACGCAATTCTAAATAGACATGAGCGTGGTGTGGCATGAGGGCAGCTGAAGACTGCGCAGGGACACTTTGGTGTGCGCTGTGGGGGGGAGGGGGGGTTGGGCAGCATGTAACCCAGGAGAAGTGTCAGTGGAGTGTCATGCAGGCAGTGATTGTGCTTTGTTGGAGGTAGTGTGGTGCTTAGCAAAGGTATGCCATGCTAATGAGGGCTTTTCAGAAGTAAAAGTTGTTGGGGGGGGGGCTCACTCTTGCCGCTATTGTGGCTTAATAGTGGGACCTGTGAACTTGAGATGCAGCCCAACATGTAGCCCCTCACCTGCCCTATCCGTTTCTGTGTCATTCCCATCACTTTCCTGAATTGCCCAGATTTTCACACATGAAAACCTTAGCGAGCATCGGCGAAATACAAAAATGTTCTGGTCGCCCATTGACTTCAATGGGGTTCGTTGTTCGAAACGAACCCTCGAGCATCACAGGAAGTTCGTTCCGAATAACGAACACCCGAACATTTTGGTGTTCGCTCATCTCTATTAATCACCAATTGTTCTTGGACCTGTTTTAGAACCTGTTTTTAGACTTCTGATAATATTTAATACCACTTGCTGTGTTTCTGGCTCAGCTCTTAGGGCTTAAACAGATGGGTGTGTTTTGGCCCCGTTATGCTTCCGCATATCACGGCCGCATAACAGGACAATGCAAAACTATTAAATTTAATGAATACATATCCCCTTTCAGGATTCCTGTGTGTTATTACTATGCAAAAGAAAAGATTGGACTTACCCTATCTTTCTTGCAAGTTGTTAACATTAGGTTCAAGAAAGACAGATCAGGACCCATATTCCCACTTTTTTTTCAAACTCACATGCACTAACACAGAGTTTGAATAGTGCAAAATAACATTTCATATGCTAATGTGCTTCATAGTGGCAAGAGTATTAGCGCATGCCCCATGTGTTTTTGCCCTTAGTCTGGACCTTGAAATCCTATTCTAGATCTTATTCTTCATTTGATATCTTGTGTAGTTTCTTGGTTCTCATTGTTATTGCTATAGATTGACTCAAATCCTTGTTTTGGTTTGACCATGGAATCTACTTCTGCCTGCCAGTCTGGTGTTACTGTTCTACCATGCAGTTGACCTAGATATCCATAGATCCTGTCTGGTGTTACAGTTTTCCAACTTTTTAAAAAAATATTCATATATGATTTAATGATTCTTACCAGTATTGTCACAATGAGTGATAGAATGCATCCATAAAAATGGAGTCAGCCTTCTGTGACTTGGGAATGGAGTTGCCATGTACTGGAACGGAGGTAAATTTCTTCAGTTGTAACCCGATTATGGTAAGTGACCTTAAATAGTAGAAAGGGCATTATTGTTGGAAAAGATCAAGTCGCCAGTTGATACATGTGGTTGCTTTCCATGTTTTAGATGCATATAGTGCTGTGGGCATCATGATATTTAATGGAATCCAAAAATGGTAAGCATTGTCAGGAAACACAAAATATCAACAGGCAATGTACATTTATAAAGGTCTTGCATGCTGTTGATGCCCAAACTGCTGTCTTTGCTCACCAATGATGGCATTCTTTTGTCACCTGGTGTGCTGAAAGGTGTGGGAGGATTAAAAGACTGCCTATATACAGTGACATCTGTTATACCGTTAATGTGGGTTACAGCTCTGTTAAAAAAACATCACTCATCACATTCTGTTTAAGGGCAGGAAAATAGCAGAAAATTAGCTGCAGGAATGTAAACAAAGACAATTGGGGAAGAATAGAGCAGTGCTGCTAGAGTAGCAGATATTTTGTCATGGCATGCCGTTGCCACTCCCTTGGTTCACCTACTAGTGGGGTCACAGTCAGGTGCCACTAACCTAAATACTTTGCTCTATCCAACTCTTCCTCCCTTCTACCAATAGGGTGTATGTCTACTCCTGCCCATTCTCTTATATGGCCAGTGCACGTACCCTAAACATATCCCCTACCAATCCCCATCCATGATCCACTATATTAGGTATCCTCTGCATATGAAGGATGCCTAAGCAATTGGTTTCATATAGCCTTTGTGACAAAACCCTTGTTTATATATTCTAGTTCTGACTTTTGCCTCTGTTCCTGATGATTCAGATTTCTATTCTCCCTGATCGTGACTCTATATTGTGGAATTCAATATTTTTTGCTGCCTGTCCTGCCAATTTGCCTGGACCTTGTTATTGCATCCGTTCCGCCAGCCCTATATATAGGCAGTCTTTTGGATATGAACCTGTTCACCATCAGGTACCATGCCTCGGCCCTGCAAAGTTTCAGCAGCCACGCTAATGGAACTATGTGTAAGAGAAACAGTCTAAAGAACTCACAACAAAGACCAAACCCCACTTAAAGGGATCAAGGGTGAAAATCAAGGTTGTCCAAGTGTTGCCTTTTCAGATAGACCATAGTCAAACCAATGTGTTGCAAGACAGATACACATCCACCTGCTTGACACATTCCCTCTGGCTGCTCCAAGTGTTAGATAAATTGTGCAACCCCTTTAAGGGTAAAGACTTGACAATTCCATTGACTGTGTTTCGCTAGTTCAACCATCTGATTCTACCGTACTATAAAGTTTCCATTATGTTGATATGCAGCACATGCATTTTTAGTCATTTTATTGCTAAGAACATAACTGGTAAAGTATGGATTCCAAACTATGGCTCATAAGAAAGGATTTTTTATTGGTTTGCATGAGGCAAGTTGGTAGAGTTGACCTTCAGAGTTATGTCTGTATCTTTTGGATAAAGTAAAGCTTATATTAATATTTTAATGCCCGTTGTAGCCTGTAACAAGTCCAATGCAGTAACTAATGTAAATATTCACCTCAATTTCACTTACAGTGAATGTTTAAAAACAGAAGTTGGCAGTCCTTGTATTATACACTATATACTCACTAGGATTTCAGTTTCATCCTTCAGTGAAATTGGCAGAAGCCTGTTTCATTTGGAATTTGAAATGAGAAATATCATGCAAGTCTGCTTCAGCAATTTAAACTTTAAATAAAAACCCGCTACCACAGATGGCATTGGAAATTGACACCTGCATAGATGATAACTTGCTGTCACATTTTTTAGTTTCTAGCAAGGAATGAGCCGAATCTGGTAAAGAATTCTTCAAAATAAGACCATGGAAGAAGCTTTAAAAAGAAAACATAATGCATGTATTTTTTGTTTTTCACTTTTTTTTAGGCAATCATGTCATAATTTGTTACTTTAAAAATGTTTATGTGTAGTTATAGACTGTAGAGGGAAATTTCCATATGCAAATCTACAATATGTTAGGGAAACGAGCGCTTGGATTTTCAAGCATATTATTTTAATAAGAGATTTGTAATGCGTACAGAACACAAATTAAACTAAATATATCCTTCCCGAGGACCCACAATTTTCACTAACTATATTTATTTTGCAATTGTCAAAAACATAAGTTTATGCATACTTGTATTTTCTCTTTCAAATTGTGGAGCCAAGACTTGAAATTTGCATAAGATGAGATATACAGTTTTTTAGGAATATTAAGCTATTTATACTTTAAGATTTCTGGAACTGATAAGGCAGGAGGTATTAAAAAATAGTTTAAAAAAGTTTACAAAATTGATGGCACCATTTTTCTTTTAAAGGGCCTTTCCCACAAAAATAAATTTTTCAATCTCTGCCCTACTCACCTGATTTACTTTCACACTTTGGAGGTTTCCTCTGTGTCTTACAGCCACTTCCATTTAGTGCAGTCTCCTACCTGATACTTATCACTTACCATCTTGCATTTTTTGTTATTGCGTTCACATCAATCCATGATGCAATAGCACAGTGTTAGCTAGAAGATGTACCATTTCTGCTTGCTGGGGGAGCAGTTCAATTAGCATTACTTTCTTTATTCATATAAATAAGCTACAGACCATAAGTATACAGTCAGTAGGATGAGCTGTGATCTCCTCTATTATAACTGTGTGACAGGAGCTATGTGATCATCATCAGTAGGCATTTCTGTGGTAGGGTCTATGTATTGGCATCACACAGACTTAGAAATTGACTAGAAATTGAATACATAAACCTAAGTACATCTGATTAGAATTGAGATCACATGGCCATCTGAGGAGAAAAAAGGTCAGAATTTCATATAAAAAGAAATAACTAACAAAGGTAACACTAGCCTACTTACATATTGGGGGCAGAGGTGTAACTTAAAGCTTCTAGGCCCCAATGCAAAACTTGTAACAGGGGCCCCCAATTATAATGCTTTACTCATTGTACTGGGCTCCTTATATGGAGAGGCCTCATAGCCCCTTAAGGCTCATGGGCCTGGGTGCAACCGCATTCCCTATAGGTATGCCCCTACTGGGGGGATTGCTATATCATGAATGAAAAGAATAAAAAAAATCACTGGAGTGGCTTTTTAAAGAAACAGTTTTACTAAATGCTTTTGGAACTGCTTTGATAGAAAATCAAGAAAACAGTTTTTACATGGGATATTTAATAAAAAATTGAAGTAACTTCCGCAGTTTCCTCCAATCTGCCACCATGGTGTTATTTTGTCATACTGTATGCAGGGCTAGGTTAACAGTGTACTGAGCCCTAGTCACAAAGGTGAATTTGAGCACCTCTGAAACAAAAATATACCAGTACAGAATAAATTCCCATCAATAAACACCAGATCACAAGTTGAAAAGTGGTGCAATTATTTTTACTTCATTACTTTTTTGGATTGCATTCCCAAGTTATTATCCATGTACAAACCAAACACATCCTAAGCAGGGCAGAATCAGATCAGAAATTCATCATTCAGTAATCACGTTTTCAAGTTTTTCTACAGACAAACTCAGTTATTGCTTAATCAAAAGAGACCTTTTCGGTTAATTCCATCTCAATAGACAGTACTGCAATTGTATTTGCTTCAATAGGTATGGGCCATAAGTAGGCTCTTTGCTTGCTTGCTGAACTGATTTATTGAAACTATCAGATACAACTTACTTTTCCTTGCTTTCCATTTTCACAGGCTCACACAAACATACATCAGCTATCTGAGAATGTGAGATACTTACATGTGGGATGCCATGAAATAGGAATATGAAAAAGTGTCGGTTCAACACCCTTTGGTGAATTTTCTTGAATGTTCTGGAGCTAAAAAGCATGTAATATTGATATTGACAGATGCATTCTTACTATTTACAGCAGTACCCAATAAATGTGAAAGAAAAATGGGAAAAACATTTAGGCCACATTATCGAAGATAAATGGGTCGCAGTATTGCATAGAAATTATTGCATATATTTCTATCTGAAAGTCAACAACTATCACAATTGTATTTAGTGCATAGAGTTTATCATACTTCATTAACGTTGTTTAACATGGGTATCAGATTAAACTCAGACTGCCTGAAATGTTATATGGATAGTGCAGATTTAATGCATATGGTCTGGGATTGTGTAAATTTGCGTGGATTTTGGAATGTGGTACTATAGATAATTTTAAAAATATATATTTTTGATATTGGTCTTAATCCCAGAATTTGTACATTGGGTATTGGTGATGGGCTTGATGGGCATATTATTTTCAATTCAAAGAGCATTGTATCAGGCATGGAAGCTGATTGCTACTCGTTGGATTCAACCTTCCCTCCTGACAGAAGGAAATTTTGTTGCAAAAATAAGGCATGGTATATTTGCAGAAAGGGGTATATACAAAAAAAAGGCTGTCAAAATTAGTTTGAGGATATTTCAGGAAGATTTTCTGCATTATGTGGCCGAAGTATGAGAATCTCTGTTTTTTGACTTCCATTGAAAACTTGGTTTAGCCCATTGAGTGGCACGCACGAAAATTTTCCGGGACGAGCTCCACTGCCGATAGTGATATAGCCCGGAAGATTTCCGGGCTATGTATCACTGTGGGAGCTGCAGAGCACAATGCCACAAGCTGTGACAGTGTGCTCTGCCTGCACAGACCCACAGAGAACAAAGCAAGGGCTTTGAAAAACCAGCAGAAGATATTGCCGATATGCCGACAATCTCCTGCTTTGTTTACAGGTTGCCATAGAGACCATTGGTTTGTCAGAAGCAAGCTGATGGTCTCTGTGGCAGGGAGAGCTTGGTGCTTGGCTGTCAGAGGACAGCTAGGTACCTGCTCTTACAGCAGAGATTAGAGAAAACCTCTGATCTCTGCTGTGTTAACCCTTTACACGCGGCAGTCTATGTGACTGCAGCATGTAAAGGGCTGTCACTGCAGCATGTAAAGGGCTGTCACCATCGGACCCCCAGAATGTGATCAGGCGGTCCTGATGGGTCCCTGTGGAAGTCCCCTAAAGGGACAAATAAATAAATAAATAAAAATTTAAAAAAAAAAAAAGAGTTAAAAAATGATAAAGAAATTATAAAAACACTTGTCTCCCTTTACTTTCTAAAAAATCAAAAATACAATCACACATGTGGTATCCGTGTGCGTCGTAATGACCCAGAGAAGGAAGTTAATACATTATTTAACCCCTTAATGACATGGCCCCTTTTTTTCTTTTCTCCCCATTTCTTTTTTTCCTCCCCCCTGTTTAAAAAAATCACAACTTGTCCCGCAAAAAACAAGCCCTTATATGGCCATGTCAATGGACAAATGAAAAAGTTATGGCTCTTGAGACGCAACTGCAAAATTAGTTGAAATTCAATGATTAGACCATTTTAAAAAACCTGCCCTGGTGGGCACGACAGGGTGGTAGGAAACCTGCCACTCAAGGGGTTAATGCAGTCTAGGACAGTTTTGTTTGTGATCTTCACAGTCCAAGTAATCCGTAGGATAAGTTCAAAGGCATCAATCTACCTCTGGTCCATTTTCTTAAGTGTACAACTTTTTTATTTTGTATGTCCCTAAATATTTATTTTTTGTTGAAGATAGCGGTGATTATGATTTGCTTAAATATAGTTATGATTGCATTTTTGGGTGGGGTAATATGTTTCAATGTCACATGTGTCAAACACAAGGCCCGCTGCCTCATGATATGTGGCCCGCGGCGTGCCGCTGCCGCTCACCACTGAAGCGATTACCGCTGTTCCCGGCACACACTGACGTCAGTGTGCAGCCAGGATCATCCTCCCCTGAGTCCCCTGCTCTTCAGTTCCACAGGAACTACTGGGGCCACTCTGGGGCTCGCTATTACTAATGGGGCCACTGTGGGGGTCAATATTTTTACTGGGGCCACTATGAGAGTCACTATGACTACTACGACCACTATAGAGGTCACTATTAGGGCTCGTTCACACGGGCGTAATCGTATTTCGGTCGCACAAATACGCTGCGTATTTGCGCAATCGAAAATCACTTATGCCTGCATATTTGGGCACGCAAAAAAGAACGTAGATGGGCCGACTGAAATGGTGCGTAAATATGCAGTGAATACATAGGTTTCCTGTACATTCACCACGTATTTGCACGGCCCATTCACTTCAATGGCCAATTGGGGTGCGTAGTATGTAACAAAATAGGTCATGCTGTGTGAAAATGTACATCATGTGAATGAATTCATTGAAATCAATGGCTTCTATTCACTGAGTATTATGTACGCAAATACACTTGTGTGAACGAGCCCTTACTATACTGTCTTACAATCGGCCCTTTGAAGGTCACCATAAGCCCGATGTGGCCCTCGGTGAAAATGAGTTTGACACCCCTGTTCTATGTAAATTAAACGTTTGCATGTATAAATGTTTTAACATTTGGAATTAGTGTATTTAAAAAAGAATTTCAATAGAAATAATGTGATTAGAAAAAAAAGTGGTATTAGTTCATGTGACCAGAATTTTTCTAACAATATCCTTTAATATACAAAAATTTATGTTTTGTTAAAATTTTGTTTAAAAAAAGTGTTATTCTTCATATTTTTTGCATTTTCCCATCTTCCAATACCTTTCCTGCTTCTGGGCCCTAGGGTCATGCCTAGTTGGCCTAATATTAAACAGCCCTGCTGTGCATCTCATATAGCTGTAGAATTCTGATTGAATAATTTTGCTGACACAGGTATATTGTTCATCCTCCAGCTATGCCACAAATAGATATTACCAAGAAACATTTTAATAAAATTTTACAGACAAGAGCGGACATCTAAGGGATTTTTTAGCGTACATGCAATGAGAAATTGGGTAGGATTTTACTTTATACTGCCTAACAGTCTAGCACAGTTTTATCTGATAACAATTTTTCGATTAATCTAAAATTTCAATTTTAGCAATGATGGAAAATTCAAAAGACACTGAACCATTAATCATCTGACTTATTTCCATGGACTAATTCTATACATGAATGATACTATTGAGACTTAAAGGGATTTTCTAGGGGTTTACTATTGATGACCTATTCTCAGGATAATACTTGAATCTAGCACCAGGATCCAATAAAAGCAGAATTTTATTTAATCTAACATTAAAAACATATTTGCTGTCATTACCAACTCAAACATAGGAGACAACCTGCACGTTTCAAGCTAGAAGTGCTCGAAATGCATTAGTTCTCCTTTGCGTTCTAGTTAGAAAGGCCAGCAAATATGTTTTTAATATTGGATTAAATAAAATGTAGTTTTTATTGGATCATGGTGTTGAATTCAAGGATTATCATTATATGTCTTCCCCTGGTGTGCACTGGAAGTCTCCGAGCACCCTCCCAACGCTAAGGTCCAAGTCCCAGAACACTAAGGCAACTTATCGTGGTGAGCCGATTTTTCCAATTATGTTATTATGCTCAGGAAAGGTCATCAATAGTTAATCAGTTGGGTTCTCAGGTGGCAGACACCCACCAATCAGCCGAAACTGGCCAAAGTTGGAAGTGTCATAGAAACGTTTCTCTCCCATTGAAATCAATCAGAGCGATGTCTACTATCACATTTTTAAGGATTGGTCATCAAAATGAAATACCTGGAAACCACTTTATAGATATTACATAGAAAATATAATACACATTTTGATTTTTACTGTATTATACACACAGAGAAAACCCCTAAAAGCATCACATTGCATTGACAATATAACAACACCATATCATATAACTTTTTCATGATGCCATTACATGTTCTCAGTTTGATCAAAGAGTATATCAAATAGTAGCTCAGGGTCCTATATCATTTCTATAATACATGTTTGAAAAAATTATGGTGCGGCTGACACATATTTTTAAAAAGTTCCATAGCATTTTAAATAAATGTCTTATAGCTTGAACTATATAAATTTATAAATATTGTGCCCACCAAAGCAATATTTATTATGGTGGTGTCCAAAATGTGTGTCAGCAAATGTTGATTTGGCATGTGCTATATCTGTACATTCCAGAGAAAATAGTATTGATGACCTATCCTCAGGATAGGTCTTCAATAGTTGATCAGCTGGGGTCCATGGCTTGGGACCACAACCGAAAAGCTGATGGTGCACCTGCTGACAGAGTCGCAATTACACAGGGGTCAGAATGGAAGCAGCTGCTCTGACCTTGGTGTGGTGGCCAGCACTCATAATTGCAAGCGCAACTCCCATTGAAATCAATGGAACTCCAGCCTGCAATTACAAGCACATCCCATTGATTTCAATGGGCTTGTAATTCATTCAAACCCAACCAGAAGTTCACCAAGCACCCAAAAACTGGTGTATAAAACTGTCTTAGGGTTGTAACCACCCTGTATAACACTCTGAGAGTATTACGCAGGGCTTTTATAGCTCTTAAACAGTGCTTAACACCAGTGTTCAGCACTAGTGTTGAGCAAACTGAACCAGTTGAATCCTATTTCGAATGGAACTTTGCTAGAATCTCAGTTCAGGTTTTTGCCGAACTCAACTTTTAACAAAGTTCAACCTGGAACAGGGAGTTCTACTGGTTTTGTTCACCTAACGTTCACTCGCAATGTGTAGACTCCATAGAGTCTTACTCTGATCACTATATTTTGGAAGCATGAAGAATATTTTTTCTGTAGAAGAGCTGTTGGCCACTACTGTATTTTATAGGGGACGTTTTGTCTTCCCGTGGATTAACACTAAAGAGTTACAATGCCGGATTAGTTTCCTTAATCTTTTTTTTCCTACCTATTATGTTCCTATGTAAAATAACTGTAAGGAGAGAATTATTTTCAGTTTGGAAAGCTTAGTACTTATAAGCACTTACATGGATTGTAAGCAAATCCCATTCCCCTCCATACCTATAGTCCTTGAAATCAACTATCATAGACCAATTCTGACAGCTTTTAACTTACTTTTTACACAATCCATAATAGCCATTGCATAAAAGTTAAGCCTCATTATTATATGGTACAATAACTTTGAAGACTAGTATATTTCCCATGTCATTACAACATGTATTAAGGTATGCTATAAGTAAAGGTGAGGAAACCTGGGGGCTCTTCAATGTAAGTAGTCATGCTTGTATCTCTGATTGATCATATGCATCTGTTTTTTCATCATCTTTACACCTAGCAAGAAAATCTGAAGTCACCAACCCAGACAGCCAACCATAATGCATTGCTTCTTAATGTGCCGCCAAATCTAGAGCACCCACAGGGTTAAATTGAATCTCCTGAACCCCAATGCAAAATCTGTAACAGAGCTCCCCCCAACCATGTGCCATTATGATACTGGTGTCCATTTATATGGCAGAGGGACCTCTGGGTACTCTGAGGCACAAAGACCAAGGTGGGACTGCTACTTCTGCTACTTCTGCCCCCCTTATAGCCTGTGTGAACCCTCGCAATGTGTAAACTCCACACTGTGTGCAGACTCAACCAACTATGGCCGGTTTATTGTTGGATTGTGATATGCAAACATCTTCATCATCCAAACCCACAGAGAAATACTTTAAAAAGCTCATTTAACATTTGGAATGATATAGAACAGTCATTTATGTATTCCTTGTTTCCTCTGCACACTCTATTAAAATGTTTTGCTGTGTTACCCATCAGGAAACCTAGTTCTGCAATAACCGCAGAAGAGTCAATGGTCTGTTTGGTCTTTTTTTAGCAAGGTACTGGCATCAATGGAAGCTTCCGTGCAGCAACTCCAATCAAACATGGGAAACAGTGATGCATAAATCAAATTACATTCAGTTTTTCCAAAAGCATAACTGTTAGTTGCAAAACTGACAAGGCAAATTAAATCTGTAATTTAATTTGATTGAATTTGCTAATGGAGTCTACAGAATAAATGAATTGTAGAAGATTACGTCATGAAAAAGACATTCACGCAAATTTACACTGTTGTAGCAAACTTCATTTGAATGGAGCGACAAATGTCAAGGAGAACAAATGGAGATTGTTTAGAAATCATTTACACATGGACTCCCTGACACAAGGAAATATTTTTTAATTTTGCGATACCTGACAATGGAGTCAACATATTAGTCAGTTATACAAATGTAGAGAATCTGAGTTTGTAATTTGACTCTGTTTGTGGTTTTAGCAGAAATCCCCAGCAATATAGGTAAACTTGCCCGTTTATTTCCTATGCTTGTTTAGTTGCTCATATTCATAAAAGGTAAAGCGATTTTACAAATTTTGATTGAAAGGTCTTCAACTATTTTGTGTATACAGCTCTTATGGACAGCTATATGTCTCCATGGTCACAGACTACCATTAAAACTTCTGTGTAGTCTGCAGCCATGAGCTGTATCATTCCTCTGCTTTCTCATAGAAATCCCAGCTTGCACAACCATGCCAGTTCCATAGAATAAGGAGGAGGAAGTACATGCATATCTGCTTGAATATTTAGGAAAGGGAGAGAGAGTCAACTTCAGAAGTAATGCCCACTGGGTTCAGAAATTTCAGCTTCGCAATCAAAAATGTCAGAGAAAATCCATTGAGAAAATAGAATACTGAAGCCAGTCAACTCAAAACTTTCCTTACATCTTTTCTAACAGAGAAAAAAATTTGTTCCTGAATCTATAAGATAATCAGAATAGATACCAGCATACATGAATTCTTTATATCTACACAGGCATTTTCTTTTTTGAAATCATCTAATTCTTTCTTAATAACTTGCCTGACTCTGTCATGCGTTCAGGAGAGAAATGTAAAATTTGTCTCCAATGCATGCCATGCAACGTGCGAGAGCAGCTCGGGTCTCATTCAAATCAATGGGCGATGATCATTATCCTCTTCCATTGCTGTCACAGCAGTGGCAGAGGATTCCTTCACCCCCATGGGGAGTGCCCTCATCGCTGAAGACTGTGACAGTGCTGTAACAGTGTTCTGTGATAAGGGGAAGCCTCGTGGCGATGATTTTCGGACGGAAGGATACAACTTATTTATAAGAAACAGATAAAAAACAGGGGTGGAGGTATTGTGCTTTAAGTTGGGAAAACATTAATCTCCACAGAGATTCAAGCTTCAAAGCATGGTAGTTCTGTAGAAACTGTTTGGGAAAGAATACAAGGAGAGAACAACAGAAAGGACACCATTGTAGGCATTTACTATAGGCTACCTGAACAAGCAGAAGATATTGATGAACTCTTTCTACATCAGATTGCCAAGTTCTTAAAAAGGCATGGCATAGTGATTATGGGAGATTTTAACTATCCAGACATTTGTTAGGAATCTCTCTCAGGTAAAAGTAATGGATCCAACAAATTCTTATCCGCTCTTGCTGACAACTTTATCTTCCAAAAAGTTGAAGAGAAAACAAGGGGATCTGCTATCTTGGACCTAATTCTTACCAACAGGGAGGAAATGGTTGAGGAAGTAAGGGTGGTTGGGTGCTTAGGAGGCAGTAATGATGCTATTCTTGAAATTTGGATAAAAAGGGGAGGCAGACCTGAGAAAACTCAGACTTCAGGGCTGGATTTTAGAAAGGCAGATTTCAGTGAACTCAGAAAGAGGGTAGGAAGAATCAATGGCTGGATGTTCTTAAGAGCAGAAATGTTCAAGAAGATTGGGAAATATTGTGAAATGAGATTCTCAAAGCACAATCGTTAACAATCCCTAAAAGAAAGAAGAATGGGAAGCATTTAAAGAAACCAGGATGGAGGAACACAGAACTTGCACACATGTTAAAGGCGAAGAAAAATATGTTTATCAAATGGAAAGAGGGGGGAATATCTAAAGAAGAATATAATGCGGTCTGAAGAAACTGTAGAGCAAGTGTCAGAAAAGCTAAAACTAATAATAGATTGAGGCTTGCAACAGAGGCCAAAAGCAATAAAAAGGATTTTAAGGGTATATCAAAAGCAAAAGAAAATTCAAAGATGCTATTGGATGCTTACAAGATGAAAATGGCGAATTGGTTAAGAATGGAGTTGAGAAGCCCGAACTTTTAAATTCCTATTTTGTATCTGTTTTCTCTCAGAAAGTAGATGAAACATCAACTGATCTTCCCTGTGCTATTGCGGGAATAAAAGAATGCAGGCTATCTGTAAGCAAAGAGATAGTGAGGGAGCACTTAGCTAACTTAAATGAATTCAAGTTTCAAGGTCCAGATGAATTGCATCCTAGGATACCAAAGGAAGCAGTGGAGGTAATTGCTGAACCACTCGCCATAATCTTTGAAAATTCCTGGAGAACAGAAGTTCCAGAAGATTGGAGAAGGGCAAATGTTGTCCCTATCTTCAAGAAAGGGATGAAGGTGCATCTCGGAAACTACAGACCTGTGAGCCTGACTTCTATACCGGGAAAGATCTTTGAACAAATTATTAAACAGCATGTATGCAAGTACTAGGATAAAAATGGAGTAATTAACCAAGCCAGTATGCATTTGAAAAAAACAAGTCATGCTGGACTAATCTAATTTCCTTCTATGATCGTAGCACCGACTGGGTTGATCACAGAAATGCAGTGGATATAGTTTATCTTGACCTTAGTAAAGCATTTGACAAAGTATCTCATTTAATACTTATTGAAAAAATGTCCAAATATGGGAGTGACAAGACAACTGTTAGGTGAATTTACAACTGGCTGAGTGATCGTACTCAAAAAGTGGTCATGAATGGCTGCACATCCAAGTGGAAGAAAGTATTAAGTGGGGTACCACAAGGCTCTGTCCTAGGCCCAGTGTTCAACATTTTTATAAATGATCTGGAGGAGGAAATTGATGGGAAACTGATCAAATTTGCTGACGACACAAAGCTAGGAGGGATAGCTAACACTAGGGAAGAGACAGCGTATTCAAAAAGATCTAGAAAAGCTTGCACAGTGGGCAGCGACTAACATAATGGTATTTAACAAGAAGAAATGCAAAGTCCTACATCTGGGCAAGAAAAATGAAAAAAAGCACATACAGAATGGGAGGAATTGGACTAAGCAGCAGCACATGTGAAAAAGACTTGGGTATACTAATAGATCGTAGACTGAACATGATTCAACAATGTGATGCAGCAGCCAAAAAGGCAAACACAATTCTGGGATGTATTAAGAGAAGCTTAGAGTCTAGATCACATGAGGTCATTATCCCCCTATACTCTTCCTTAGTCAGACCTCATCTGGAATACAGTGTCCAGTTCTGGTCACCCCACTTTAAAAAAGACAGACATACTGGAGGAAGTTCAGAGAAGAGTTACCAAGATTGTGAGCGGTCTGCAAATCATGTCCTATGAAGAATGGTTAAAGGATCTGGAAATGTTTAGCTTGCAAAAAAGAAGGTTGAGAGGAGACTTAATAGTGGTCTACAAATATCGGAAGGGTTGTCACAGTGCAGAGGGATCATCCCTATTCTCATTTGCACAAGGAAAGACTAGAAGCAATGGGATGAAACTGAAAGGAAGGAGACACAAATTAGATATTAGAAAAAACTTTTTGACAGTGAGGGCGATCAATGAGTGGAACAGGTTACCACGGGAGTTGGTGAGTTCTCCTTCAATGGAAGTGTTCAAACAAAGGCTGGACAAATATCTGTATGGGATGATTTAGTAAATCCTGCACTGAGCAGGGGGTTGGACCTGATGACCCTGGAGGTCCATTCCAACTCTACCATTCTATGACTCCAAAGTTTAGAAAAAATCATAGAATTTAAATTGCTAATAAAAAAGTGACACTTTTTAACCTGTAAATAATGAAAAAATGCGTCACTTAATCAACTGTTTCTGCTTAAACCAGTTCCTGAGGTAGGTTACTCCAAAGCTTCACCTCTATTGCATCACTTGTGTGCCTTCTATCAGAGGTATAGAATGATAAGTCCATAGCTCTTCAAGCTTCATTTTCTTCACATTAATGAAAGTTATATAATTTCAAAGTTCAATTTTTGCAATACTTTGGGAGCACGTTTTGTCATTATTAGAGATGAGCGAACGTACTCGGTAAAGCACTACTCGTCCGAGTAATGTGCTTTATCCGAGTATCTCCCCGCTCGTCCTGAAAGATTCGGGGAGCGCCGTGGAGCGGGGAGCTGCAGGGGAGAGCGGGGAGGAACGGAGGTAAGATCTTTCTCTCCCTCTCTCCCGCCCGCTCTCCCCTGCTCCCCGCCGCAACTCACCTGTCAGCAGTGGCGCTCCCCGAATCTTTCAGGACGAGCGGGGAGGTACTCGGATAAAGCACATTACTCGGACGAGTAGTGCTTTACCGAGTACGTTCGCTCATCTCTAGTCATTATCCTATGTGCCATTCCTATGTATGCAGGTTTGAAGACAATATCGCAAAGCCTGCAGCAGATTTCACTGCAAAGAAGAACAGAGCAGGGATGAAGTTCCTGTTTCCTGTGCTGCCCAAAGACATTCATGGTGACATGATGCAAACATTAGGCGACAAGTACCCTTTTGTACTTAACAGCGAAAAATTGGGTTGCCAAATTTAAAAACAGCCACTTCAACAATGACAATAGCCGAGGCTCCAAACATTTCCAGAGAAAGAGGTGCATCCATAATTCAGAATCATCTGGATATGTCTTTCTGCCAAGCGGGTCCTAAAATGCTTGTCTGCAAATCAAATGGCTCAAGGCAAGTGTTTTGGTGGGCTGTTAATGCTTTCCTGACTTCACTGGTGATGGTGGACAAAACATGGATTTTTATATGTTATCCTAAGTCAAAAGGGCAGTCAATAGAATGAAGACATATTGACTGCCACATGCAAAAAAGTTCATAGTGCAGAAGTCATCATCCAAGATGATGTAGTCGGTCTTCTTGGATAAAGATGGGATTTTGCTTGCAGACTACCCTCCAATGGGGTCTACTATCACAGCTGTGTATTACACAACATGTATTGATAAATTAAAGACTCGATTAAAGTCTAAAAGGTGGGGAAAGTTGACCCAAGGTGTTGTGTTCTTGCATGGCAATCCCTTATCCTACATAGTGGCCATCACTCAAAGTAAACTGGCTGACCCAGCCTTCGAGATGCTGGATCATCCTCATTTGCATGATCTGACATCTTCAGACTATCATCTGCTTTATAATTTGAGGACACGCTTCAAGAAAATCAAATTTGCCTCCATATCTGATACAATTGCAGTTGCTGGCACCTGGTATACCACCCAGGCAAAGGAATCTTTTGTGGATGGGTTAAAGAAGTTGCAACACTGCATTCAGAAGTGCACTGATATTAGAGAGGACCATGTAGAAATTTCATTGTTCTATGTCAATTTTTGTGGTCTATGGGTGCTTTCGGACAAGTGTGTGTGTGTCCGTACATATGTGAGCACAAAAGCACACGTCTATTAGAACCATTGGTTCCCTATGGTGTGTCCACACGACCGTGTTTTACAGGCGTCCAAATGCATGTACCTGCAAAACATAGGACATGCGTACACCATAGGTCTATGGTGCATGCCAATATTCCCCAGAGGGGAGTGCCCTTGTCACTGAACACTGTGACTGTACGGTCACAGTGTTCATTGACAAGGGGACTCCCCGTGGGGAGGAAAGAATCCCCTGCCACAGCTGTGACAGCTGTGGCAGAGGATTTCTTCATCTCCGCGGGGAGGAAAGAATCCCCTTCCACGGCTGAATTCAATGAATAGCCAAGCACTGCCTGTGATTGCATGAGTGCTGTGACCAATCACAGGCAGCACTCAGCTCTCATTCAATGGTTAATGGCTGCTTGTGATTGGCTGAGCGCTCAGCTAATCAGATACAGCCCTTTCAGCAGGTGGGGATTTTAAATCCCCGCTTGCTGACAGAAATTCAGAGCAGTGCAGTGAGAAGACACAGCTGGATGCACCTGAGCCCTGGCAGCTGCGGAGAGGTGAATATATATTTTTTTAATTTTAACACATTCTAGGGATGATTTTCAGGGAAGGGCTTATATTTAAAGCCCATCCCCGAAAATCCCTGCAAGGCTTACCGGCAGCCCATTGCTTTAAATGGGGCTGCAGAAGTGCTGGTCCTATTGAAAGCAATGGGAGAACATTGCGATCCTCTGCCACAGCTGTGACTGCTGTGGCAGGGGATTCTTTACTGCTGTGACAGTATTTAGTCACAAGGGAATTCCCAGTGGGGAATATGTACACGCAGAGGTGAGTATATAATTTTTTTTTACACAAACCAGGGATGATTTTCAGGGAAGGGCTTATATTTCAAACCCTTCCCTGAAGATCACTGCAGGGGTTGCCAGCATCCTATTGCTGTCAATGGGACTGCCGGCAGCAACCGTGGCCCCATTGAAAGCAATGCAGCACGGACCTGCATTCACGCGTGTTTGTGCACGTACATGGGTGCGCTGTTTTGTGCACACCCATGTACGCACACGCTCGTATGAATGCACTCTAAGGCCTCGGTCACACGCTCCTGATTGGTCCCTGAGAGCTGCCCCTGATTGGTCCCTGCGCTGAGCCAATCAGAGGCAGCACTCACTCACCCATTCATGAATTCATGAATGGGTGAGTGAGAGCTGCCTCTGATTGGTGAGGCTGTGACCAATCAGAGGCAGCTCATTCAGCAGGCGGGGATTTTAAATCCCTGGCTGCTGAATACTACTCAGAGCAGTTCAGGAGAACTGCCGGCCGGCCGCGGCTGAACTCCGTCTGCCGGGACAAGGTGAGTATATATATTTTTTTATATTTTTACACATTTCTGGATGAATTTCAGGGAAGGGCTTATATTTTTAAGCCCTTCCCGAAAATTCATCCTGAGATCGCCCGCAGCCCATTGCTTTCAATGGAGCCGGCTGTATTGCCGGCTCCATTGAATTCAATGCGCTGGACAGCGCTGCACTGCTCCGGCCCGTTTCTAATGAAACGCGGCTAGGAGCAGATTTTTCAGGCGATTTTTCGGCCCCGGTCACGCGATTTGCGGATGCGCATCCGTCATGCGATCCGCAAATCGCGGGAAAAAACGCCCGTGTGACCGAGGCCTTAGGCAAGAACTTTATGCCCCTTGCATCTCAGGTGTAAATAGAAAATCATGCAAAAGGAATGCACCAGTACCTCATATGCTCACAAAAAGATTTTTATTCAGTTTTTTAATTAAATTATTCTAAAGCATATTGCTGCATGTACAGTCCAAGCAAAGATTCTTACACATTTCGAACACAATGTTTTGTTAGCCATACCGTGGCAAGCACATACACATGTAAGAAAATTTTGCCCAACCGTGATAAATTGCTGCAACAAATAATATTTCTTTCAACACAAGAAAAGACATTGAAATGCTGTTGAAAAGGCAAGAAAGAAAAAGTTCTGTGCCACAGTTTAGCTTGTTGAATGTAAAATTAAACTTTGTTAAATCTGTAAGTCGGTGAGAATTAAAACATAAGCTGAGCAATCAGGTACAAGATGCTTAATTAGCAATACATGATATTGTTTGACAAAAAAAAGTAAAACAACAAAGATAAAATACGTGTTATATGTGAAAAAAGTCAGACTATATAATAAATGATTTTTAAAGTCCAGACCTCGTGGGAATCTTGATCCAAAGCATAATACTTAGGCGTTTTTTTATTTACATCACTCAGGCGTGTTAACTCTAGCAATACCAAAATAAATCAAAGCACAAGTGTTGCTGCTCACACATTGCTCATGTTTTTCTCTGCCTCTTAAATGTGTTCAGCAAAGTGTGTCTTCAGCTTTCTTGTTGTTGATCCAAAATATAATAAATTGTACAAAGTGCATTACATAATACAGTCAATGTGATCAGCCAATGTGTGCCACAACCTCTCAACCCCCTATGCCCAATTTTCTCCACCGCCGCCAGTCAAATTAAATATATTGTTTGAGGGAGGTACAGAGCACCAGGACTGGCAGAGACCTCTCAAGTCGCCTCATACACTCCTTTGAGAATGTCACCAATAATAACTAATGAGCACATCTTACTTAATGGATGGGAGTATTGGTGCATTCATTGATCAACGACTGCTTCTGACATTAGAGAAAGGCAAGCGCTCATTAACCAAGTGACAGGCCACTCTAGTAGTGTACATTATGAACTTAAGCCCCATTTACATGGAACAAATGTCCGGCAAACGATGCCCGACATACGTCACTGTGTGCTCGCTCCTGTGCAGTTACACAGGAGCGAGTATCCCTGGCTCTCTGACAGAGCAGCCAGCAGGTGGCTTCAGTACTAAACGGCTGCTATTTACACTGAATGATCAACGTTCAGGATCATCGCTCATCATTTAGCCTGCATAAAATCCTGAACAATGATCATTCAGTGTAAATAGCAGCCGTTCAGTACTGAACGGCCGCTGTGTCAAGTTAATGGAGAGGGGCGAGGGAGAGCGGGGAGAGAAATCTCCTCCAGCTGCCCTGCTGTGAGCCAACAATACTCGCTCCAATGCAACAGCACAGGAGAGAGTACATGCGAGGATGAGTGTCAGGCATCATTTGCCCGACATTCGTCCTGCGTAAATGGGGATTTATGCAGGTAAAACGCAAACCAGAAACCAGCTCCTCTGCAGCTCCTCTTCTGGAAACCACAACTAATGCACAGGAAAATGGAGAATGTCCAGAGTTGGGTTAAAAGCTTTCAGTCTTTATTGACGCAAAGGTTTTTGTGGTGTGCACAATGAAGCAAAAATACATCTGTTATGTTCACATTTCACACAGCCTGAATCGCGATGCCTGGAGGACAGGTCAATTCGCTGGTCAACCATCATACTGAGTGATAATAAATGTTGCAAAGTGTGTGTCTTTTTTAGCTACAATTTTACACCCTGAATCAAGAATTTTGGGAAAATCCCTGTCAGCATGCAATAAAGAAAAATATTTCTGCATAATATGACAGATAGAGGGATATTGTACACTATATGGGGTTGAAAAAATCATGCCCCTCCCATTATTACGTGGGTGTGGTTTAACAATGAACAAGTCAGTACAATTTTTATCAGCAGAATTTTTTGAGCCCTAGACACCATCTATTTTGGGTAATTGCGATGTTGCAATCTCTCCATAATTTTTTGTTCCTCCATTTGGTAAAGCATGGCATCGTGGGAGCGACACTATCTATTCAATGACAATTGTGCATTTCAGCAAGAATTGATTTGGTATGGCAGTTACATTGAGGACTTTTTATTGCATTATTAGTTAGTTATTTGTATTGTTTCCTTGTAATTGTATCTCTCCTCTGGTGTCATGTGTTCTTGTTTCAAGCATCCCATTGGTTGTCTATTGTGATATATGTGTTACTCACTTGTGCCTTGATGTCTATGACTAACTTGCCTGATGAAGGAACCTCTGTGCACCAAGAACTTGCAAATATAATTTTTCTGGTTAATTAATAAATCACCTTTACAAGTCTTTTATCTTTTTATGCAAAAGTATTTAACATCACATTATAGGAAACAATAGACAAAATAACGTCACCCCAATATGATTTCTACATAAAACATCATATTTCATATCATTGATTTGCAATCTGGCTTTCAGTTGAGTTTGAGCTTAGCAGCAGTCACAAAACATTATGATAAAGTACATTTTCTTTATGAGTGTATTACCTGAAAAAAATCTTATTTACATTATTATACAATTATTTTATACATTTATAAGACCTTAAAGGGGTTGTCCCGCGAAACAAAGTGGGTCTATACACTTCTGTATGGCCATATTAATGCACTTTGTAATGTACATTGTGCATTAATTATGAGCCATACAGAAGTTATAAGAAATTTTTCACTTACCTGTTCCGTTGCTAGCGTCCTCGTTTCCATGGAGCTGTCTAATTTTCAGCGTCTAATCGCCAAATTAGACGCGCTTGCGCAGTCCGGGTCTTCTTCTTTTCTCAATGGGGCTCTGTGTAGCTCCGTGTAGCTCCGCCCTGTCACGTGCCGATTCCAGCCAATCAGGAGGCTGGAATCGGCAATGGAACGCACAGAAGCCCTGCGGTCCACCGAGGGAGAAGATCCCGGCGGCCATCTTCAGCAAGTAAGTAAGAAGTCACCGGAGCGCGGGGATTCAGGTAAGCGCTGTCCGGTGTTCTTGTTTAACCCCTGCATCGGGGTTGTCTCGCGCCGAACGGGGGGGCTGTTGAAAAAAAAACAAAAACGTTTCGGCGCGGGACAACCCCTTTAATAGTGCAAAATAGATAATCAGCTAATCCCAATCAGCTCTTTCAGCAGGCGGGGACAGCATCGATAAGACGAGGCTGAGCCCCGGCAGCTGATGGTTTTTCAGGGAAGGGCTTTTAATAAAAAAACCCATGAGAAATAGTGTAAAAAAAACTGAAACTCACCTCGATTCAGCTGTCGGGCCTTAGCTGCGTCTTCTCCGCGCTGTCCCCGACTCTGTAGTCCTGCTCTATCAGCAGGTGGGGATTTAAAATCCTCGCCTGCTGAAAGTGCTGATTGTGATTGGCTGAGGCACTTAGTCAATCACAAACAGCTCTTTCAGCAGGCGGGGATTTTAAATCCCCGCCTGCTGATAGCTCAGGACTATAGAAACAGGTGCAGCGAGTAGAAGACGTGGCTGAGCCCCAGCAGCTGAAGGGAGGTGAGTATCAATTTTTTTTTTTCTTCACACTCTTTTTCTTGTTTTTCAGGGAAGGGCTTGTATTAAAGCCCTTCCCTGAAATCCATTGACGGGGGTGCCAGCAGCAGGATCCTCTACCGCAGGTGTCATGTGTGACAGCTGCGGTAGGGAATTGAAGAATTCCTCTGCTGCATCTGTCACAGATGGCTCAGATGTAGCAGCAGGGAATTCTTTTTACTAGCTGGGATGAAGGAAACATCTGCCGCATGCGGGGGACACGGCAGCAGCGGAGAGTAAGTTTTTTTTTTTAGTTTTTTTTCTACACTAAAATTATTGTTTTTCAGGGAAGGGCTTATATGTAAAGCCCTTCCATGAAAAACAATTCAGGGGTGCCAGCAGACCATTGTTTTCAATGGATTCGCCGGCAGCAGACGTGACTCCATTGAAAACAATGCAGAGCATCGGGCACCTTAAAAAATGCTCGAGTCTCCCATTGACTTCAATGGGGTTGGTTACTCGAGCCAAGCTCTCGAGCATTACAAAAAGCTCGGCTCGAGTAACGAGCACCTGAGCATTTTGGTGCTGCTCATCTCTAATAATCATGCTTGCAATTTCAAACTATACACAAACGCATATATTTGTACATAATAAATAAATACCACCCCAAACATCCAGCCAATGTCATCAAGAACTACATTCGCTCAAAGAAGAACAAGGAGTCCTGGAAGTGATGATTTGGCCTTCACAGAGCTGTGATCTTGACATCATCGAATCTTTCTGTGACTACATGAAAAGACAGACGAATTTGAGCAAGCTTACATAGAAAATTTGTGGTTAGTTCTCCCGCATCTTCCTTTGAAAACCATGTGCAAGTATGAAGAATTGATGCTGTTTTGAAGGTAAAGGTTGGTCACACCAAATATTATTGTGATTTACCTTCGTCTTTTGTTCATTCACTTTGCATTTTGTTATTTGACAAAAAGAAAAAAAAAATATTACCACTTCTGTTTTTGAAATCATTCTTACTTTGCAGCATTTTTTCCACACCTGCCTAAAACTTTTGAATAGTACTGTACATCACTGGGTTATCTGATAAGAAAAAAATGATTAATGACAGTAAAATGTGAATTGCAAATCTCCTTAATTGAAAATGGGAAGACTTACAATTTTTTGACATAAATGTCTCTTACAATTTGTACAAGGTGATTATGCAGCAAATGTCCTAAATGCCACTGGAACAGCAACTAAGAAGACGCGGTATCCACTGGCTAATGAAAGCCACATCCCAGCCAGGAAAAGTTGGCTTCTTCCCGTGACTGGATCTGACAAACTGTAACGCACAAACCAGCAGCGAGATGAATAATTCCCGGAACTCAATCTTGATGTTCGTTGTGTGGCATCACTGCAGATGTATTCCATTATTAATGTTTCAAGGCTTCTATGTCTTTGTCTAGAAAGCTGTCATATTTTATTATATCAGTCATTTTACTCACTTGCTTCTGTAGGTGGTCGATGGCTTTGCATTGTTTATTAAAATTTAGATTTGTAATGTATTCAATTCATCAAAATTGATGCTTCACATCAAATATATTTATTTTCATTTTGCGCTGCCGCTAAATAGAATCACAGATACATATTCATCTAGATATTTGGAAACTAACATACGTTACTCATGGTATGAAGCTTCTTTTTAATGAAAAAAATCTATATTTTTATCTTTTCATGCATAATGGTAAAATAATCTAAAAAAAGGTTTAAAAAAACAATACGATATTAAAAAAATAGAAACTATATAAAAAATATAGTAAATTCCTTTAATATAACATCACTGCAATCTGATAGATAGCATGTTACTAAGTAAGGCACTATTATGTCATTGCCATAGGAGAATTGATTAAACTTACTTGAAGAGGTGGAGATTCTCTATGAATAAGCAGTCAAAAAAGCAAATATCAAAAACTACAGCGATGAAAAAAATTATCCTGCCACTTTGGGTTTAATCATTTGAGTCTCATTTTTACCTAGATGTCTAAGATCTTGGGGGTATACTTGTAAAACAGAGGAAAAACATTTCCACATGGAGTCCTTCTTAAAATTCTAAGAAGCCTGAAGAAGGCCTGCTTGCTAAATGTTGATTTTATGTGCATTTTTGTGCCACAATAAAGCACTGAAAAATGTATCTGGAAGTCTGAAAGCAATGGGAGAACATTGCGATCCTCTGCCAAGGCTGTCACAGCTGTGGCAGAGGATTCTTTACTGTTCAGTGACAACGGGACTTCCTGCAGGGAATATTTACACAGCAGCTGTGGAGAGGTGAATATATATATATATATATATATAAATATATATATATATATATATATATATATATTTTTTTTTTTTTTTTTTTTTACACAAACCAGGGATGATTTTTGGGGAAGGGCTTATATTTCAAGCCCTTCCCTGAAATCCCTGCAGGGGTTGCTGGCATCCTACTCCTTTGAATGGGGATGAGGCAGCAGCCGCATTGAAAGCAATGCTGCACGGAACTGCATTCACGCATGTTTTTGTACGTACGTGGGCGCATACGCTCATCTGAATGTATTCTCATACTACCAATGCACTGTAGCTGTTCTCTGGCCAGAGTTCTTCATGTGATCAGCACTGGCCAATCAGACAGCAGTGCATAGTATACATCAGAAAATTGCAACAAGCAACTTGAAAAGATAAAAAATGTGACCTGGAACCTGCAGATTAGAGTGGAAACAGAGAACAACTACAGATAATAAACCACCCACCCCCTACTGTCAAAAGAAAGATGGTCACCGGGTTATCTGAACCACAGGCAGCATGAATTTGGTACAGGCACCCATATCACAGTTCTGTATGTCTTATTTTAAACATATTTTAAAAATTGACATTATTGCGCATGCACCCCTGTGTGAAGCCACCCTCAGAGTCACAGAGGCAGGGCCACATCCTCCTCTGTCCAACCAGATCCCCTAGATTGACAGGTCTTTCTCTTTACACAAACAGAGACAGACATGTCAATCTAGGCAATTCGGGCAGGGAGAATCCAAGAGGGCTCCTTCACACAAGCATGACATTCACACTCATGAGAGCGTAACGTGATTGTGCTCTAGATGGAGCACTACCATGGCCTCTCGCGAGTGTAATCATTCTCCATTGCACTGCCAGGCCTGTTCACATTGGCATAGGACACAACCACGCCATGTTTAAACATGCAGGGCAGCCTACTTAGTAGCTTGGCCAGCAGATTTAGTAGGCGGGGAAGCCTAATTAGCCCCTGGGATTATCAATTAACACCACAAAATTCAGGACATCTAGGGCCTCGGGTGCACTAAAGCACACAAAAATAGAGCCTGTTGCGCATTTTTTTGCATGACTGATTTTTGTGCGCCATAACGCTCCTTGTGAGGGAACCCATTGCAATTAATGGGGTTTAATAGATGAGGTTTGTGTGAACAATTGTTAGCGTGCAAAACCATGTGCAAAATCGCCCATGTGAAACAGTCCTAATCCATATAAAGGCTCCTTCAGGTGAATATGAAAGTTTGTTTTTATGAGCGGTATTCCAGTCCGTTAATAGTACAGGTGAGAAAAGATAGGACTTATCTCCCTGCTGTTTTTTTCAAACTGGCACGCTATGGCGCAGAGTTTCAATGGGCCAGAAAAAAAACAATATATAGGTGTCTACATCCACTTAATGCTGCTTATAGTTTGGACAGCATGAACCTGGTGACGGGTTCCCTTTCACTGGCTGATTTAGCTCCGCTCTACAGTACTGGTCCGATTGCTGGAGTAAGGATATACACTTTGATCTATATATAATTAGTGGCTGTCCTCTGATCTTGATGACCAGATTAAAAATATAAAAAATTGCTAATGAATGATAAGAATATTTCTAAAAATTGAAATAAAATATATAGCATTTAAATTCCAATTGGCCAGTGTTTTCAAAAAATGTGAAAAAATTGCATTATTTTCTATTTTCTCCAGCTTATTTAACAATGTTTTTAGCTGTGTATGCATTTTAATACAATTTAGAGCAGTGGCATGTAGCCACAAATGAGATTTACAGTACTTCTGTTTCATTGAACGCATTCTCCGTCACTCCTCTGCATACAGAGAGACAATTTTTACTCATCTCATTAAGATCCAAGATCTCAATTTTCACAGGGCTTATCTGCAGCACACAGAAAAGGGTGTCAGATACTGTACTCTTTGGAGCAGTTCAAAGACGAGCGTCTTTTATTTTTGTTGATTTTTGTTCAACATAAATGGAATCAGAAAGGGCAGGCGGTTTTGATTAGCATTTAAAATGTTGTCAATTTTTAATGAAAGTGTAACCTCTAAACCATTAACTTTTCACAAGACGAGAAAAGGTTTCCTGCGTATATATTTATTAACACGTTCATTTTCAGCCGTCATGAATAAAAGGGAACATTTTATGCCACTGATGAGATTTTCATGTAATAAATGAAACATAAGTTGTCTTTTTTCTTACAAAAAATCATAAAATAGCAATATTGTCCCACAAAAAGAATTACCTCCCTATTCACCGGATAGGTGGTAACTATGTGATCAGTGGGGGGTTGGCCATTGCGACCTGATTAACCACAAGAACACGCGCCCAAAATTCTCGAATGAATGAAGCAGTGGTCCAGGATGCAAACGACTAATAAATTAATTTCAGTAGGTCTGCTAGAGTTAAGTGCTAAGCTAATACTAGTAGTGCCATTGAATTGAGCAGAGTAGCTGCGCATGTGCATAATAACCGCTCCATTCATTCTCTGACCTATGGTGCCTTTTATCACATAATCAGTGAAGATCCCAATGGTCGGACCTCCTTCTATCAGCAAATTATCCCTTATCCTGTGGATAGGGTATAACTTATTTCCATGGGACAATCCATTAAGAAAGCCACCAATGGTGGTGATACACATTGGACTATGGGTATCTTATTATTATGTCTATTGAACTCTGTACCAGCAATTTATTTTCCCCTCAGGTTGTTGTTATGCGAACTAACTTTCTAGGCTTTATATGTATTCTGGTACTTGTGTAATGCATGAAGATTGGACCTGTTTACACTTAAAGCAAGGTATGATGATTTCAGTATCTGATGTTTAATGTGTATGGTGCTGTTTATATCTCTATTAGGGCTAATGCCCACGACCGGATTTCTACCATGCTTTATGCAGCTGAAATCAGCAGCGTTGTCCCGCAGCTATGTACGTGCTGGCCCGGCAGGCAGATTTCACGCAGTGAATTCATCTGAGTGGTGACTATAGGGTTTTGGGGGGGGGGGGGGGGGGCACCGTGGCGGACTCCACTGCGATGTTCAGCTGGCGGAGTCCACCACGGCCATGGGCATGAGGCCTAAGTATTGATATTCTGTAATCTGGGTTACAGGTGTGGCCTATACTGAGTACATACGCTGCGTAAATATGCTCACCAGTATGGAATGTGTTTTTGCATGAACAAGATAGTAGATCAATCTTTTTTTTTTGCAATTAAAATGCCAATTCACTGACTCACGTGTTACACCCTTCCTGTGGAATAGAATGAAAATTAAATGCCTAATTAGAGCCAGCTGTGTTCTTTTCCCTGATTTGCACTCAGGGTAACTCCCTCCCCCTACCTTATTTTGCGCTGCTATAAAAATCTATAGCAGCTTTATTTGTAACATGGACAAAGATAGAGCAGGACCTATCTTTTCACAGACAAAGATTTTGCATAGAAAAAAAACACATTAGTCTGAATGAATCCATTGAAATGGAAGGCATGGCTTTTTTGCATTCTACAGGCGAGATTTTTACGTGCAGAAATGCTTCCGCAAATATGTTCATCTGTATCCCCCCGTATTCCACTTGTTGGGACTTTTTAAGCATTATAGATTGTTTGCAAGTATGTTTCATTAAACTTTGGTAATATTTATTTCATCTTTATATTTTGATCATTTCGGAGTGCCATGTGTGTTTCATGTATAGACTTTTACTACAGATTATATATTAATATTAATAATGAGCATTAGTGTTGTTACTAGCAGAGATGAGCGAGCACCAAAATGCTCGAGTTCTCGTTACTCGAGTCAAACTTTTTGTAATGCTCTAGAGCTCGGTTCGAGTAACGAACCCCATTGAAGTCAATGGGAGACTCGAGCATTTTTCAAGGTTGCCCATGCTCTGCATATTGGAGTATCTCTTTCTACCCCCCCCCCCTCTCTCTCTCTCCTCTCCCTGTGGGAGGCAACAGCTTTAATACTCTGCAGTCAACTGATCCGGCCAGCCACTCACTGATGTAGACATGCAGAAGGTTGGCACATCTCAGCAGGAAGTGGTAAAGCCTTCCCTGCATGTTTAGTGGCTAAAAAATGGTGCTAGCGGGAGGGGACATTAAAGTTTCTTGAGCACCGCGTGGTGCTCACTCAAGTAACGAGCACCATCGAGTATGCTACTACTCGAACAAGCATCAAGCTCGGACGAGTATGCTCACTCATTTCTAGTTATTACTAATAGTAGAATCATTAAGTGCTAATAATAAATTAATATATGCAGAATTCCTACTAGTGCTACTACAACTATAGTGCTAATAATAATAAGACAATTGACCGGATGTTCGCTACACAAACATAAAAAGTTTGGAGAAATGGTTGTTGTGAACTTCTAAATCTGCTTGGTTAGGTGATTATTCAGAGTTTCACTTTCTATTTGGAGCAGGTATTTCTCTCTAACCACTTCTTTCTCCCAACACTTCCCTCTCTCTCGATTCTTCTCTCTCTCTCTACGCTTCTCTCTCGCATGCCGCTTTTTTCTCTCTCTCTCAATGCTTCTCTCCCTCTCGATGCTTCTCTCTCTCTCATCACTTCTCTTACTTTCTCTCGTCACTTTTCTCTCTCGACGCTTCTCTCTCCCTCTTTCCTCTGCATCCCTTTTCTCATTGAAAGCAATGGGAGAGCTCCACAATCCTCTGCTGTGGCTGGAGAATCCTTTCATCCATGGCTGGGGGAATCCCTTCATCCGCTGCATTAAAAAGATGGTAGGGTTGATGAAAAACAGCAACAGAAAATGGCCAAATGTGAAGACTTGAAGGTTGAAATACTGCCTCTCTG
Source organism: Eleutherodactylus coqui (assembly GCF_035609145.1). Classification (NCBI taxonomy): domain Eukaryota; kingdom Metazoa; phylum Chordata; class Amphibia; order Anura; family Eleutherodactylidae; genus Eleutherodactylus; species Eleutherodactylus coqui. The sequence goes on along the minus strand of NC_089841.1, from coordinate 63,775,751 downwards.
GCAGAAGTTGGCAGTGGTGTTCCCAACGGTAATCAGCACATTGGGTGCAATGCCTAAACACCTTGACCGGCCCTTGAAACAACTCAGTATTGGCAAAAAAAACATGTCAGTTGAAAAAGGCCACACTCCTGGACTCTGTACACATTTTATCCTGATACGTAACATTATCCTAGGTTTCTGAGTGGTTCCTGTTGTGTTTGTGAAGGGAAATGTCAAGGTTATGATCTTGTAAATATTTTGTACTACTTTTTTCTGTACAAGTAGTGATGATGAACTTTGAAAAATTCAGGTCAGGCGATTTGTCAGACTTGTTAAAAATTTGGTTTAGTCTGAATTAGTTTGAACTGAACAGGAATTTCTGCAAAACCCAAAAAACTGGTGTCTAACACTGTCTAAGATCCATAAAAGCTCTGCATAGCACTTATACAGTGTCAGGATGGGCGGCTATCGGGGTCGCCGTGTCCGTACAGCGGATGCTGTCGCCCGTGCTGCGAGTGCGCATCGCAGGGGGACTCCTACGCTGGTCATCACTCCTGGCCGCCGGCTCCTACATGGCGCAGAGGTGCTAGGAGCATGGCTGCTGCTGCCCGGCGCCGTGTTCCACTTTCCATGGCAGCCTGCTGCATCCCCACTGACCTAATCTGGTCTGCAAGTGCTGAGGGAGGTTCACCCAGCACTTTCTGATTATCCTGCTGCGGTCAGGTGCTCCGCCCCAATCAGCTGCTGGGGAGGGAGCCCTGACAGCATTTAAACCCCTCAGTTGCTTCCTGACACTGCCAGTGTCTGTATAGGCTTCCTTGCACTCACCAGCGTTTCCTTGTAGTCCTGCTTATTAGTGTTGTGACCTCGGCTTTTCCCCTGACCTGACTTTGTCTCCTCCTTCTGTACTGCGTTTCTCCAGACTGACTTTTTGTGCTTGACCCTGGCTTGCTCCTGGACTGGTTTGCGGTTTTCCCTTTGTGCTTCGCTCTGGTTGTCTGTTTGTCCATTTGTTTTCTGTTTCCAGGGATTGTGGCTTTCCCCAGCATTCCCCTTGCCAGTGTAGGGACCGTTGCCCAGTTGCCCGCCTGGGGTTAGCCAGGAGTGGAGGCAAGTAGGCAGGGGCAGGGGTTGTGAGCTACGTTGCAGGGACCCCCGACTCCTGCTTTCCCTGGTTCCCCTGACAGAAACACTGGCCATAAACTTTTTCTGGTTCCTACATCCGTCCAGCCAAACTAGTCCATCCATGGAGGCTGTTTCAGCCCTAGCTAATCAAGTGCAGAGCCTGACAGGTAGGGTGCAAGATTTAACTGCACGGTTCCTCCAGCAGGAACAGGCCGCGGCCAGCGCACCAGCGGTGCCGCCTCCTGCTCATACGGATAAGCTTGAGCCCAAGGCTACCCTCCCTGATTTATTTTCTGGGAACCGCAGACAGTTTTTCTCCTTCCGGGAGGGGTGTAAGCTGTATTTCCCTTTGCGTCTGTACTCCTCTGGAACCGAGTTCCAAAGAGTGGGAGTTGTCATATCCCACTTGAGAGGTGACCCGCAGAATTGGGCTTTTTCCTTGCCCGCCGACTCGCCCATCAGGCGGTCCCTGGACTCTTTCTTTACCATGTTAGGCCAGATCTATGACGAGCCAGATCGGGCCGGTTATGCGGTTTCCAGGTTATTACAACTGCGACAGGGTAGACTGGCAGCAGAGGCATACTGCTCTCAGTTTCGACAGTATTGCGCTGAGTCTGGTTGGAATGACCGAGCCCTTAAGGACTTATTTCTGACGGGTCTCTCGGATGCTCTGAGAGACCTCCTTGTTTCGTATCCTGAGCCTGACAGTTTGGAGCAAGCCATGACGCTAGCCATTAGAGCTGACCGCCGCCTTAGGGCAAGATGCTTCCCCAAGACCAGTTTTGGGTTATCAGCCCGTAGGACCGATGTTCAGGGTTCACCAGCTGTTTCCTCGGAACCCATGGAACTGGGGTCCATGTCTCCCAGACAACGCAAGGAGTTTCGTCTCAAGAACTGACTGTGCTTGTACTGTGGAGAACCAGGACACCGGGTCACATCCTGCGAGAGGAGGCCGCAACTGGGAAGACTTCCGCTCCTAAGTGATGTCCGGGAGGATCACTTAGGAGCCCAGGTACCCCCAGAATGTTCCAAGTTGTTATTACCATGCTCTATTGTGTTTAATTCCTTTCATGTTTCGGGTCAAGCCTTCATAGATTCTGGGGCAGCCGCCAATTTCATTAATTTTGATTTCATTGCTGGGGGTCTAAGTGTTTGTGAGGGGAAGAAAAAAAAATTTTGTGACCGGTTGCGCATAAGTGTCAGCGGGTAAGCGGTTGCGCGAGAGCGGCAGCGTGTGAGTGGTTGTACAGAGGTAGCAGCATGTGAGCGGTTGCAGCAGCGTGTGAGCGGTTGAGCGGTTGCAGCAGCGTGTGAGCGGTTGAGTGGTTGCAGCAGCAGGTGAGCGGTTGCAGCAGCGGGTGAGCGATTGCAGCAGCGGGTGAGGGGTTGCAGCAGCGGGTGAGTGATTGCAGCAGCGGGTGAGCGGGCGCGGCAGCGGGGAAGCGGGTGAGCGGTTGCAGCAGCGTGTGAGCGGTTGAGCGGAGGCAGCAGCGTGTGAGCGGAGTGTGAACAAGTCTATCTTCACTACTTCCACAAGTAAATTGTAGATCCCCATTAGGATGAGCTCCATGTCTGGCAATGTCATCCAGTGTGCTACTTGTGCAATGTATGTGGTCCTTGATCAGCCGATCGAGGCTGCATACTGTTGCGCAAGATGCATGCACGTCACACATTTAGAAGCCCAAATTCTGGATCTAAATGAGCAACTGGCAACACTGAGAGCCATTGACAACATGGAAAGGAGTTTGCTGCTCACTGAGCAGACACTCGCTGGGGTAGAGGCGGGGGCGGATGGTAGTACAGAAGTGCAGGGGGAGCAGGCAGTCAGCTGGGTGTCAGATAGAAGGAGGCGTAGAGGGAATAGATCCAGGGAGGCTGGTCCTGAACTGGCACAACCCAACATGTCTGCAACGTTGGCAGATGAGGGCGATGCCATTACAGAGCCAGCACGGCTGCAGCACGACATGCCCTCTGAACACCAGGGGGATGACTGCTCCGGTGAGACGGGGACGGGGAGTGCAGGGCAGGCTAGACAGGTTCTAGTGGTGGGGGACTCAATTATTAGGGGGACAGAGAGGGCAATCTGCCATAAAGACCGGGATCGTCGAACGGTGTGTTGTCTTCCTGGCGCTCGAGTTCGACACATCGCGGATCGGATTGACAGATTACTGGGAGGGGCTGGTGAGGATCCAGCGGTCATGGTGCACGTTGGCACCAATGAACAAGTTAGAGGTCAATGGAGGGCCCTCAAAAATGATTTCAGGGACTTAGGGTCCAAGCTCAGGGCGAGGACCTCCAGGGTAGTTTTCTCGGAAATACTACCTGTACCTAAAGCCACACTAGAAAGGCAGCAGGATCTTAGGGAGGTAAACAAGTGGCTCCGGAGTTGGTGCAAGAAGGAGGGATTTGGGTTCCTGGAGAACTGGGCTGACTTTGCTGTCGGCTACAGGCTCTACCGTAGAGACGGGCTGCATCTTAATGGGGAGGGTGCAGCTGTGCTGGGGGATAAGATGGGTAGAAGGCTGAAGGAGTGTTTAAACTAGGGACTGGGGAGAGGGCAAAAAGAGAAATAGTGGGGTAGCCAGTGTAACTAGCGACCCGGGTCCAAGCAAAGGGAATGGGGGTCGAGCAGAGGGTGGGGTTAGTACAGTTAGAAGTGATAAATCAGCCATTAGTACGAATAGCAACAAAACAAATTTAAAAAACAAAAAAACGATATAAATTGTATGACCACGAATGCAAGAAGTCTGATCGGTAAAGTGGGTGAGCTTGAAGCGAGAATGACTGATGAAAATTATGATATAGTCGGAATTACGGAAACATGGCTTGATGATAAGTGCGATTGGGCGGTGAATTTGCAGGGGTACAATCTCTTCAGAAGGGACTGAAGGAACCAGAAAGGGGGAGGGGTATGTTTGTACGTCAATTCGAACTTGAAGCCGAGGCTACGGGAGGATATAGGGGTAGGAGACGAACAGGTGGAATCTCTGTGGGTAGAAATACAGGGAGGAAAAAATAACAAAATCCTGATAGGGGTCTTCTATAGACCCCCAAAAGCAACAGAAGAAACTGATAACTTACTATTAAGGCAGATAGAAGAGGTGTCAAACCGCAATGAAGTAATTATCATGGGGGACTTTAATTATCCAGATATAACATGGGAAAACGAAACCTGCAAATCACACAGGGGTGATAAGTTCTTGAGAGTAATTAAAGACAATTACCTGAACCAACTTGTGCAGGAACCAATGAGAGGGAGGGCCATTCTGGACCTAGTACTAACTAACAAACCGGAACGTATAAAGGGGGTGCAGGTTGAGGGACACTTGGGGAACAGTGACCACAATATAATCAACTTCCAGCTGTCAATCAATAGGAAGCCTTATCAGGGAGCAACAAAGAAACTAAACTTTAGTAAAGCAAAATTTGATGAGCTTAGAACTACTATCAGTAACATTAATTGGGACAACATCCTCAAAAATAACAGTACAGAGGACAAATGGGAAAAGTTTAAAAGGATCCTAATCACCTCATGTGAGCAGTTCATTCCCTTTAAAAATAAAAGAAACTCAACTAAAAGGAAACCAATGTGGCTCGACAAGATGGTAACAGGGGCAATAAACGAAAAAAAGAAAGCGTTCAAACTACTAAAGCAAGAAGGCGGCGAAGAAGCGCTAAAATCATAAAGGGAAAAAAACAAAATATGCAAAGATAAGATCAAAACTGCCAAGGAGGAAGCAGAAAGACGGATTGCCAAAGAGAGCAAAAACAACCCGAAGCTATTTTTCAACTATATTAACAGCAAAAGGATTTGCAGGGAGAGCGCTGGCCCTTTAAAAAATAATGCAGGAGAAATCATTGATGATGACAAAGGGAAAGCAAATCTACTAAACAGTTTCTTCTCAAGTGTATTCACAAACGAAAAGGAAATGCCACACGAGATGCAGGGGAATAAAATGAACCCCTCACAAAATATCTCATACCTAACGCAGGAGGAGGTGCGGAAGCGACTAAAGAAAACTAAAATTGATAAATCGCCGGGCCCAGATGGATTGCACCCAAGGATACTAAGGGAACTAAGTGACGAGATAGCTAGGCCGCTATACCTAATATTTCTAGACACTATCAAGACCGGTGTAGTACCATTGGATTGGCGCATTGCCAACGTGGTTCCAATTTACAAAAAAGGGAGCAAAAGTGAGCCTGGTAACTACAGGCCAGTAAGTCTCACTTCAGTAACGGGAAAAATTTTCGAGGGGATTCTGAGAGACGCCATCGATGAGTACCTCAAGGAGAATAAGGGAATAACACACCAGCATGGATTCATGAAGGGTCGCTCATGTCAGACAAATCTGATCAGTTTCTACGATGAAGTAAGCTCTAAGCTGGACCAGGGAGAATCTATTGATCTCGTATATCTTGACTTCTCTAAAGCCTTTGACACCGTGCCACATAATAAGCTAATAAACAAAATGAGGCAGCTCGGACTGGGCGAAAACGTGTGTAAAGTGGGTAAAAAATTGGCTCAATGATAGAAAGCAGAGGGTGGTAATAAATGTTTCGTACTCTGATTGGACCACAGTCGCTAGCGGGGTGCCACAGGGTTCAGTATTAGGCCCCACTCTGTTCAACATATTTATCAATGATCTGATAGAGGGGCTGCACAGCAAAATATAAATATTTGCAGATGACACAAAATTATACAATATAATTAATGCAACGGAGGACAATGTGCGGCTACAAACGGACCTAGATAAGCTGGGGGCTTGGGCAGGAAAATGGCAAATGAAATTCAATGTTGAAAAATGTAAGACTATGCACATGGGCAGGAGAAACGGATGCCACCAATATTCACTTAATGGGGTACCACTAGGGAAAAGTGATATGGAAAAGGATCTGGGGGTATTAGTGGATAATAGCCTAAACTGGATTAACCAATGCCAGTCAGCTGCTGCAAAGGCAAATAAAGTCTTGGGGTGCATTAAAAGAGGTATAGGGGCGAAGGATGAGAACATTCTCCTTCCATTATATAAGGCACTTGACTTGTCAGGCCTCACATGGAATACTGCGTACAATTCTGGTCACCGGTGCTCAGGAAAGATGCTACGGTATTGGAGGGGGTTCAAAGAAGGGCAACTAAACTAATACATGGAATGACGGGACTGGAATACCCAGAGAGGCTATCCAAATTGGGACTATTTACTCTAGAAAAAAGAAGGTTAAGAGGCGACCAAATAACCATGTATAAGTACATGAGGGGACAATACAAGGATCTCTCCCAAGATCTGTTTACACCCAGGACCACGACGGTAACAAGAGGACAATGTCCTATGATTAGAGGAAAGTAGGTTTCATCACCAACATACAAGGGGATTCTTTACTGTAAGAGCAGTTAGACTGTGGAACTCTCTGCCTGAGGAAGTGGTGATGGCAAAATCCATAGAGGAGTTTAAAAGGGGACTTGATGTCTTTCTAGAGAAGAAGGACATTATAGGATATAAATCTTAGGTTAATTGTCAATCCGGGTATATAGGAAGGTAGGAACTATTAGGGGTTGATCCAGGGAACAGTCTGATTGCCATTAGGGAGTCGGGAAGGAATTTTTTTCCCCTAAAGGGCTAATTGGCTTCTGGCCTTGGGGTTTTTTGCCTTCCTCTGGATCAACACAGGAGGTTAGACAGGCTGGACTAGATGGACATTGTCTTCATTCAGCCTTACATACTATGTTACTATGTTACTATAGCCAAGGTGTTAAGAAACCTTGATCCTCCCGTCGAGGTGTCTGGAATTGATTCTGTATAGGCTTCCTTGCACTCACCAGTGTTTCCTTGTAGTCCTGCTTATTAGTGTTGTGACCTCGGCTTTTCCCCTGACCTGACTTCGTGTCCTCCTTCTGTACTGCATTTCTCCAGACTGACTTTTTGTGCTTGACCCTGGCTTGCTCCTGGACTGGTTTGCGGTTTTCCCTTTGTGCTTCGCTCTGGTTGTCTGTTTGTCCATTTGTTTTCTGTTTCCAGGGATTGTGGCTTTCTTCAGCATTCCCCTAGCCAGTGTAGGGACCGTCGCCCAGTTGCCCGCCTGGGGTTAGCCAGGAGTGGAGGCAAGTAGGCAGGGACAGGGGTTGTGGGCTACGTTGCAGGGACCCCTGACTCCTGCTTTCCCTGTTATCCTGACATGCAGAGTATCTATGGCTCTTAAATAGTGTTAGGCTGCCTGTACACTGGCATTGTGGTATCCCGCAGCTTAGATCCGCCGCGGGATACTGCTGCCCGGGAGCAGGAGCCGGCAGACTGATCTCTGCTATCAGCCTATCTGACAGATAGGCTGGTCGCGGAGAATCGCAGTAATTCACAGTATGCGGCGGCGATTCTGTATCATTGATAGGTCATTTACACAGCTAGACTTGTAATTCTGGCAATTATGAAATTAGTCAATGTACAAAATAGGCCACCTGCTCAGTCAGTAGAGGACTGGATAAGTGGTGGTGAAGAACATGCAATAATGTCACCATCTATAGACTATCAGCAGCTGTATCAGAGCAGGTAGCCTAGGAGTTGTAGTTTTTCCCTCTCATTCTCCTTCACTGTAATGTCCTTTGATATCATATCATATAATAACAGCCTGCAAAAGAAAAGGGGTCATGTGCAGATTATCCAGAATATAAAGAAGCCCATGGTGTACTACTAGTATACCTACCTGGATGAACTGTGTGATACACAGCCATTCAAGTGCTTATCAGATCCTAAGTGCACTCATTCCCTCACACTGGCCGCTCATTTCTTGAGCGGTCCCATACACACCATTTCTCCAGGAAGCACAAGGGCTTGTGTCTAAGCACTTCACAGGACAAGGTAGGTTTAACAACTCCTTTATTACACACATAGGATAAACACTAAAATATGTTTCAAGGCTGTACTGGCCTCTTCATCAGCCAGATTGCCCTGACAAATTGCCTGATGAAGAGGCTGGTATGGCCTTGAAACACTTTACAGTGTTTACTCTATATGTGTAATAAAGAAGTTGCTAAATCCACCGTGTGCTTCTGGAGAAATAATAACAGCCTAGACACGCTGGGACTTGCAGTTCCTCCCTCTTATATTCTCTCCCTGTAATTGCCTGTAATAACTTATAATGGCTTGCATATGCTGTGAGCTGTAGTTTTCTTCCTGTATATTTTGCTATACAAATAAAGATTATTATTATAAAGGAGCATATGTGGAGGCGACAATGGGCATGTGTCCTAGGCCCAGCTGGGATTTGCCTACCTCAGACCACAAAAAATGTACCTCATTAACATGTCAATGTTCTATATTGCCATGGATATATCCAGTAATCCTTTCACTGCTTTAGACCAATCAGAGTTCTGCATATGAATATTTTTCTTGATTTAAATCACCATGGATGTGCCCTTCAGTGCCCAAGGCTGCATTGCATAGCTTGGTATGCTTGGCACAACTTAGGCCCCCTGCACACGGGCAGAAATTCTGCGGCGGGATTCCTGCAGAATGTCCGCCCGTGGCTGCTACCATAGGATTGCATTAGAAAATGCAATCCTAGGCAGACGGCCGCGATTTGTCCACGCGAAATCACGCGCGGAAAACAAGTCGCGGCATGCTCTACTTCTTTGCCGGACTCGCAGAGCCCCGCACAGAAATGTCACTCCCCGGCCCCCGGCTACGCTCTGCACATGCGTCGGCTGGCCGGCAGCTGGCACATCAAAGAGCCGGAGCTGCGGGAGAGGTGAGTGCCGCGCTGGTCCCTGCAGGGGCTCGTTCTGGTCCCGCTACTCTGTGAGGATGTTTTCTCAGCTGCCCACCTTCAACTAGTATGAGTGGTGGAATTAGGACACAACTATACTACAACTTTGGTCACGACACAGGTCATATAGCCAAAGATCGCAGTGTAACCCTAAGACATCAAAAATCAACATGTTAAAACAGCAGGTGTGGACCCACCCTGCCACAGACTGATTTGGTTTAGGACTACTCTATAGGACTGCACCTAGAGTCCACTGGTTTTTATCCTTTAACCCCTCCAATTGGGATATATTCTTAGCTGCGGGGAACCGCAGGCTGTTACTCTAAGGGCCATTTTATATGGGATGACCTGTTGGGCGCAGATTCCCAACAGTTTGTCCTAGCCATAATAGTTTTTGTGCTTTTACACAGAAACAAGCATCTCTCAGTGAATGGAGATAGAGTGGCTGGAGATTGTTCCAGCCCGCTTGCCTCCATTTGCAATAAACAGGCAGTTGTTCATAAGTGAATGACTGCCTGTTCACAGGGGCTGATCTGCTATTCAGTTTTCTGCATGCAGAAACTGAATGACGAATGAGAAGCGAATGCATTTTTGTTCATAATTCAGTTGGGGCATGCTTTAAGATAATCGTACAGATTCCAGCTGGATGAAAGAATCTGAATGATTTATTGGCCAGTGTAAAAGGCCCTAGGTGTAGACTTGGTTCAGTGGCAGCTGACATGGACAAGTCAGAAGCACATAGTACAATACTGGAGTATCAGGCTGAGGCATACTCAATATAAAAGCTAAGATCAGGACAAGCAGAACTCTTGCCTAACAATGAGACAGGCTGAGAATCGGGACAGGCGGCAAACAGATATAACATAATCAGAGTACAAGTCAAGGGCAGGAAAAGATAGGAAAACTGGGTGAATCAGGCACGGGTCAAACCAGGAGTCAGTCAGGATACAATAGATCCATTGCACAACCATATAGAACCTATTGCTCAGGCACCCAGCAGTGGGGGAGGGTGCTTTAATAACCATTGTGAGTGCATGCTGGCCTTTTAAGAGATAGTCAGAGCACATATAAGCACCCTACAGGTGACTGTGACAGAAGTCCTGACACAAGAGATGGTATGCCATCTGTTGCACCTAACAGCTGGAGAGGATCCGGACAGCAATCGGTAGATGAGGGTGGTAAGAAAAGCTACTAGTTTTGGCCATTAACCATGGCATAATGGAAGTCAATTCAGACACTTAGCAGCTTTCAATTTACCATGACCCAATGATCACAAGAAATCCAACAAGTTTAGATTTTTTGCTATTGTCTAGCTGTTGTTCCACCAACTTAATTAGTTGCCTGCTGAATCGGTTGGCTTTACCTAATTTTAGTGTTTTTTTCTGTGTTCTAAGTGAATCAGAGGTCTCTTCTTACTGCTCCTTCTCCTCTTTCCAAATTATTCTGTATGACTGCAAATCTTTCCTATCTACTTAACCTTGGTACTGTTGATTTATTTTTTGGAGACTAACAAAGTCTGCAAACATTTACACTGAGCATTAAATAGCCATAGCAATACCACAGATTGTATGCAAATGCCCAGGGATCTATGGTCCAACATTCACTTAGTTTGAAGGCCAATAGTGTTCCTAGGGAAGCCTTCAAGTTCTATAATGAAGTTGAATGTATCAATGAATAGTGGATTTCTCAGGGGAAGCTTGCATTTGGTCCCCAGTGCCTCAGGTAATTGATCCTCACAAGTTAGGAACTTAAGGTTTGACTTGATTAGGAGACGTTTTGTGTGGCTTCTGAAATGTTTATGTTATTTTCATTTCATTAGTGTTATTTATAGAGCTATAACAAAGATGAATATCTTGTGATACCCGTGTGCTTAATTTATGCTAAAAAGATCATTAGGAGAAGTGAAAAAATAACTATATTTCTTTACCTCAGAAAAGTAATTATTTTCTTAATGTTGCATTTCAGTTTAAGGAGACACAGAAGACTCCCCCCCAACAGATCTGAAGTAATTATAAGCGAAACTTGCATATCAGGTTTAAGACGGAGTTAGGCTGTAAAGTGCACCTATCATTATAACTTTAAAAATAGTACAAGTAAAGACATCAAAGTTTGTAATATACCGTAATTAATTATAAGAAAAGTGCATCTTCATCACCTTCCAGCAGTCTTGTGATGTCTCCGGCTAGACACTAGATGCCAGAACTTTACTTCATCTTTTGCACCTTTCCGGGTAACTAACAAAGCCTCCCAGTATTTAAACATCCACAGGACTTAAAGGGAACCTGTTTTGACCTTTGAGCTCTAAAAACTATATTATGGGGCTTAAAGTTTTGTGGAATGGGTTTTCCGGGAGTTGTTTTATACTCACCAGGTGCCCCATTCCAGCGCTGTCCCACTGAAGTTCATGTGCACCCAGCAGTATGACTCTTTTCAGCGTGCTCTCTCATAGAGATGAATGGGAGAGCACATGCACAAAGCCAACTGAAAAGAGTCATGCTGCTGGTGTGCTCGGACTTTGGGGGAACACAAAGCAGGAACACTTCTCTCCAGATTCCCCATTCCCTGACCTTTGAGCCCAATAATGTAGTTTATGAGACTAAAAGATCATGACATACTCTCTTTAACAGTAGAGCCAAATAGCGTTACAACTGTACAGTCATTAGAGCAAATATATTAAGCATGTACCTTATCAACACGAATGAGAAATACAAAAGCAAGACTAGAGTCTCACCAATAGAAGAAAGAATGATGATGGTCATGATGAAAGTCAAATAATGTAACAGATGCTGATGAAAAAAGAAATACAAACCGGCAAAACCTAACACCAGCCCTAGCTTTTTTTTAAGACTTTCCCTAATCTATCCCTGACACTGCCCCTAACATCAGACACCACTGTCCCTGAGTGACAATTAGCTATCCCTAGTGGTAGTCATAGCTGAAAACATTATCCCTGAGAAAGAAAAAAGGAGGACACTAAGGCTTAGATACAAGAAAACTACACTAAGTAGAAACAGACATGACAGAAACAAATAGAAATAAGCAAACACACTACATATAGTATGTATCAAAGTTTGACTTGAGCATAATAACTTTCAAGTTATCTTATGCCATTCCAAAACTATTACTATCTTACCTTAATACAACAAACCGATTGTAAAGCAAATGAACTGTGGCAGACAAAGTTATCATAATGCTTTAAAAGTCAAATTAAACATGAGGGCAGATTCAGACAAGCGTTGTTTTCTCCCCTCATGCGACTGTGATAATCATGGGCTCATAATGGGACAAAACCAAATCACTGATTTTAATAGGATTTCACTGGTTTTGTTTTCACTAGCTCTTTTCTCTAGCTCTTTTCTCGGCCATTAATTGTACAGCTGATAAAAGATAGGACTACGTGTGGGAAAGATCGGGTGGCACCTATTTTCCCGCATTTTTTTTCAAAATCCTGAACTTTGGCGCTTAGGTCTCATTCACACAAGTGTGTGTTCGCGTACATAGGCATCTATTTGAACCATTGGTTTCCCTATGATGTGTTCACATGTTTGTGTTTTACAGATGTGCAATCCCCACCTGCTGAAAGAGCCTCAGAGCAATGCAGGGAGACAAGAGGCTAGACACGCCTGAGCCCCGGAAGTGAGTATATATTTTTTTTAATTTTTACACATGCTAGGGATGATTTTCAGGAAGGGGCTTATATTTCAAGACCTTCCCCTCAAAAATCACTGCAGAGGTTGCCAGCAGGCAGCGGCAGCCCCATTGAAAGCAATCGGCACGGAGCTTCATTCATGTATGTGGATGTGTGGTTTTGTGCTCACCTATGTACACGTGAACACACGCTCGCGTGAACGTGGCCTTAGTTTGAAAAGCCAGTGAAGGGGAAGGTATACCTCTCGTTCAGGTGCAACTATGCTCCATGCCACCAAGCATAGTGGCACTCACACTTGTCTGAATAAGCCCTCACACTCACATGAAAGTTGCATTTACACGTAAGTGGGATGTGATTTTTTTTTTAGCCCCTATAGGTAGGATTGGGAGATTCTCAGACAGAATTGCCCAAAAATATGACTTGCTGTGATTTTTCTATCTCGCAGCATGGTTTTAAGAGAAAAGCTGCCATGTAAATTAACCTAATGGGTTCTTATCACATGGTATTTCTGTGCATCTTGCCTTGCACAGAAATTGCATGTGATATCGATACATTGACATGATCGAATGCGGTATTGGTCCAAGAAACTTGGCCCAATATCACACTCCTAAACCTTTGATTTTCTGTGTGAGATACATTTTGCAAGAAAACGCATTGCATCACGGTGCATACGATTTTCACACGTGTTATAGTCATACGTCATTCCAATAGCAAAGAATTGAAAACCGCACTCACATAAAACTCTCATTTACATGGCATGCAATACAATTGGTTTTTCTCCCGTAGGGAATAGTAGGTGAATATTGAACAGAATCGCCAAAAAATAGGGCATGCAGTAATTTTTCGATCTTGCAAACAGTGTGAGTGAAAAATCGCTCATGTATATTAATTAATCTGCTGAAATAAATGAGTTAGTTTCCCATACAAGTATATTGCAATTGGATGGAACTCATGTGGGAAAATCATTCATGTGAATGCACCCTAAAGGTTATGACAAGGACTTCGGTGAAGACGAAAGTGAAACATTTATTTATAAATGTAACTTCTTCTTCTGCAAAAAAAGATAAATATTACAGACTTTTATGTTCCTTCCTGAGTTGGATATGAACAGGGGTTGAGTTTGTTTATCATGTTACAGTGCCTAAATGAGTTGATGCCCTTTTTATGAACAATCTGTCACAGGGGCTTCGGTTTTCCTTGAACGGCTCCCAATCTAAGTTTTGTTAGTTCCACTTTCTTTCCAGGTAGCTCTCAATGTCATTTTAAAGTTACAGCATTTCTCAGAGACCTTTTCATGAGACACAGTTCTGCATTTCTTAATGCCATCTCACAAACACTGTCTCTCCAGACGTTTCCTCAAGGCAACTCTAAATTCTGTAATCAGTCGTCTGAAAGCCGTATTTCCCTGTGCCTTTCTCAGTTTGATATTTCAACAACAGACCGAGTGCAAAATGCTTCCCACAGCAGTTTACACAAAAAATATGGGCAAATCCCCCAGGAGAAATTGAACCTCCAAACCTCTTCTAAATCCAAACTATTTTTGCATAAAAATGTTGAAACTAGTTATTTATTTTGCAGAACCGTAAAACACAAAACTCTTTATTGTTTTATAGAAAATATTCATAGAGTGGTCAAAGTAAGCAACCCTGGGATTTACCGATGCAGAAGGCTTTATTTTTAAGATTTCATGGGGCTTAAAGAATACGCAGGATTAATTACGATATTAAAGTAGAGTTTAACTTAGTTCCGCACGGTGTGAAAAAGTGCAGTATTGTGCCGGAAACTAACACCAAAAAGTTATCGTTTTTGGAAATGCGGTTTATGATGCCGTTGTTTTTTTTTTTAAATTAATGTTTCTCGCATAGTTTTTTTAAAATTATAACCAAATAGTGACACACATATTTTTACGCTCTAATTGTAGATTTTTTTCTATTGTTTGTTCATGACTGTGAAGGTGGACATAACTTTACAGCAGATTACAGCATATAAATACGTGCTTTAGAGCAGAGGTGCCCAAACTTTTTTGCCCCATAGACCACTTGCCAATTTTTTTTGTTTTTCATAGACCCCCTGCTAGCCTAATATTGAATTTTCCTTTACTTATTAAAGTCAAATGGGTTCTTCCCAGCTGGCACGGTGCTGCCCACTTAGATAGGGTCTTTTGTAGAGAGGACAATTGTAAGAAAAGAAAAACATGTACAATTTGTATTCAGATCTTTATTAAAAAGACACAAAATGCAAGTAAATATTTGGATTTGGACAAAACAAATCAGAACCTAGTAAAATTCTTACATAAAATTACTACACAAATAATGCTGTTAAAGGGAGGGAGGAGACGGATGCTCTGATAGCAATATTGGTTCAATATTTGGCTTCACATTAGTGATGTTTAGTCTCAAATCTCCACATCCAGTAATTTGTAATCAATTTATTTTTTTTAGAGATGAGCGAACGTGTCCGTAACGGACACATCCGCACCCGGACACCGGCTTTAGCGAACACTGGAGTGTTCGCGCGTAAGTGTCCGGGTGCCGCCGGGGGGCGGGGAGATGCGCGGCGGCGCGGGCGGCAGTAGCGGGGAACAGGGGGGAGCCCTCTCTCTCTCCCTCTCCCCCCCGCTCCCCGCCGCACCCCCCCGCGCTGCCACGGCGGCCCCCGAACTTTTTCGCCCGAACACCGAGGTGTTCGCAAAGTTCGGTGTTCGGGCGAAAAAGGGGCGGGGCCGAACGTGTTCGCTCATCTCTAATTTTTTTCATAAGATGATTGGCGACCACGCTAAGACCCCTTACCATGAGGTATGAAGATGATGAAGCCATCAAAAACTTTCTTGCGATAGTCCATAATGCAAGATAAGCAACAGGTATGCGCAAAATGCGTTGCTGCCGGTATGAAAACTTGTGAAAACCTGTACGTGGACATAGCACACAACAAAGCAGATGGGTTTTGTACGTGCAAAACTTCTTCAGCTCTGGCAGATCACGTGAAAATGATGCACAGTAGAACTTTATAGGTACTTAGCTACTGAGCAAGTCTGTTTTGTCTATTGCCAGAGCCCAAGAAGTTTTGCGTGAACCCTACATAAACAATTTTATGGTAAGTAATTTATATGTCTATTATAAGTATTATGTATGCAATCTGTGGAAGGTGTATTATGTCATTTACAGAATGCCTAAATGTTGATGATGTCCTGCCTAAGTGGAAATCATTCACGTGGACCCCCATTAACATTTCGTGCACCCCCAAATTTGTATCTTGCTGAAATGGACCTTCAGCAAGTCAAAATCGACCCCTAGGGTCCATATGGACCACTATGGGAACCTCTGCTTTAGAACGTATAAAGAATGTTTTGGGCATTCATAAAATTGCTTATCCATTGACTTCTATAGGAGAGTGTTGAGTGTATGCTCTGTGATATATGCAGAGGTAGATATTCAGGGAGAGGGAGGAGGTGAGCTGTGACAATCACCTATTTTGAATGGTGGATCCTATGTTGTTGACCTACAGGTGCCACCTTTTATTCCAATCCTGCCTCTGAGGATTATAAGATGACTACTAAAAGGTTTTCTGTACAGAATGGGAATTGTCACACTATTATTAGGCTTAGGGCTTAGTCACACGGGCGCATCGGCGCCCGTGTTACTGCAGGAAGAAGACGGCCGCACTTAAGGACGGACGTCTCTCTGCAACGCCGGAAGAAAGAACATGTGACCGGCATCATTGGCGGTCATATGTTCTTTTTCGGCGCTGCAGGGAGTCGTCCGTCCTGAAGTGCGGCCATCTTCTTCCTGCAGTAAGGGCTCAGTCACACAGGCGCATTGGCGCCTGTGCATGGGCACCGATGCGCCCGTTTGACTAAGCCCTTAGTGATCAGTGTCAAAAAAGGAGGAGATTATTGAAAATCTGCAAAAAAAAGATCCAAATTTTAAATTCCTCTGCTTTGCTTTAATTCCTGTGAAACACCTAAAGATTTAACTGACTTCATAAACACAATTTTATGAACTTTGAGGAGTGCAGTTTTTGAAAATGTGGTGATTTGTGGGGGGTTTCTAATATATAGATCCCTTAAAGTCACTTCAGAGCTAAGTTGATCCCTCTAAGGAAAAGTTTTGAATATTTTCCTCCAAACTTAAAAAAAAAAAACAAAAAAAAAACAACCCTATACTTATAAGCTTTCAAATGTCCAGAAAATATAAGGGTGCTTACAAAATGAGGCCAACATAAAGTAGAAATATGGCAAATGCTGCTTGTTAACTATTTTATGTGGTATGAGCATATGTCTTACAAGCAGAAAAATTTAAATGAGAATTTTTCAAAGTTTTCTGTAAATTTAGGACTCTTGGTATAAATAAACATGAAACCGATTGACCAAAATTTACCACTAACATAAAGTACAATTAGAGAGATTTCTGAAAGCTCATGTACCTAGATTTTGGTCTATAATGCAGCTTTTTTCATCTACATAATGTATTCCAGATTAATGAAAGTCGCCCACCTATTTTTTATTATTTATGCCTTGTCACGTCATTTGCCTTTTCGTCTAAATTTGGGGATGTGGTTTAGGCTATGCTGATGTTTAGATCAGGTTTATAATGTGCAACTTTTTAAAAATGTTGCAAAAAAAGTTGCACAGCAACTCCAGTATATTTTCAGCTGACACATGGTGCACTTAATGCATGAAGAGTCACTTGTCTCTGTATTCAGCACATCCTGACAGCACTGTAATCCTTCACAGAAAATAAGGGAGATGGAACAATACCTCTGCAGTGCCACCTACTCGATGGCAGCATTCCTTCAAATCAATGTCCGACTCTTTAAACAAGTCTTTAAAACAATGATTGAGAATAGGAAATCAAGCAGAAAACCATGTACAGACAGCTGTTTCGGAGGGCTTGCCCCTAATCAGTGTGCAGTTGGTTTTTTGCTTGGCTAGTGAGAGGCCTGTGGTGACCCACTCACCTACTGGGTGCTCTCCTTCAGGAGAGACAACACTCCTTCACAGAAATGAACACCTGTTCCTGACCAGTTTCTGGTGTAAATAATTCAGAAATCTTTCGGTTTGGGGCCACCACATGCCTTCCTGACAAGCCCCATTCAATCTTCAAAAAGTGTCAGGGTGGGCGAAGACAGAAGAAAAAGTGCAAAAGTTTTGCGCCTTATTTAACGTGCTTATTTAGCATGCAACATTTTGAAGAATTAGACGTTTCTTAGGCCTAACTGCAGACAAAAAGGCTTCAAGGAATGCTGCCTTCCAATAGGTGGCACTGTGGAGGTTTCATTCCGTCTCCCTTATTTGCATATTACCCAGAGGAGTGCGCATGGCCATTTGAGTCTCCCCACTCACCGTCTAGGTGCTCTCCCTAAGGAGAAAAGATAACATTTCTGCCCCCCTGTCCCAGGCCTCTCACTAGCAAAGCCAGACTCCTACTGTACACTGATGAAGGGCAAAAACCCTCAAACAGCTGTCTGTGCATGGAATCTGGCTTTGCTTTTAATTCCCAGTCATTGTCACAAGGCTTATATAAAAAGTCTGACTTTGACTTGAAGGAATGCTGCCTTCTAATAGGTGGCACTGTGGAGGTTTCATTCCATCTCCCTTATTTGCATATTACCCAGAGGAGCGTGCATGGCCATTTGAGTCTCCCCACTCACCATCTAGGTGCTCTCCCTAAGGAGAAAAGGTAACATTTCTGCAGACACAAAGTCACATTAAAAAATTGCAACAAAACTGCTTGCATGATAAATATCCCCCAACGTGCTATGAAACAAACAATCTCAGAATCACTTGGATAATTAAAGGCATTCCAAAGTTACTACCAGATAAAGTAACACGCCAGATTGGAAAAATGGGGCTTGCCAGGAAACAGAACGGGCTGTATTGGGAATGGGATGATGCTAATAATTACAATAATTATTATTGTTTGTATGATTCTATTTCCTTTTAATCCTTTTTTGTGGCATAAAACCCATTTGCATCCTTCTCCTTCTTCCTAAACGCTCACAGTTCTAGAAATGGCCCTGCTTCTTATTGCACAATGCTTATGATTGAAAAGTCGCTCATGTTTATTTGTATTTCATGAAAAGAAAATCTATACGACTGTCCAAAACATTCACATCCGCATTCATTCTACACAAATGGATAATATGGAAAAGTTGAGCAATGCAATTTAGTATGTAATACACCTGCAGAGATGTCATGTCGTCGATTGCATTTTATGACATCTTGTGAAAAAATCATAAATTACTTGCTGAAGAAGTGAGTGGTAATGTAATGGGCTCTAGTAATATCCAGCCTAGAAGGAGCTTTATTTTTATACACTGCCTTGCTACTAATACACAGACATCAGATTTAATTATATCAACTGTTACTTTATAAAAATTGTAGTAAAGCCTGAGGCGGATCTAGACTCTAGACTTTACCTGCAGCCCGACCGGTACTGCATGTCTATTAAAATTAATGTTTCAAGTGTATACACAGGACTAAGTATTATTCTTCCTGTATGTATGCATCATATGGGATTCACTACAAGATAGACGAAGGTCTCTTTTACGTAGTGGAGTCTAGATGGGACTTCCCACAAGTATTATGGTCTTGACAGATGCCATCACCCTCAGTTGTGTCCATGATCAGGACAGATTTTCACTCCCTGGAAATAAATGATGAAGGTTCTCATTGAATTACAGAAAGCAGAGATCTTAAAACCTGTGAGCACAAAGCATCATGGAAAACTTTGAATGGTGAAAACATAAAACTTCTTTAAGTTTAGAAGAGTAAGTTATGATATACACCGAATGACTGCTTTATTTTAGAAGCTGGCTCTTTTTCACGATGGAAGCTTTCCTGTATAACAATTAGACCCCTGAGCCCGGGCTGCAGCATAAAATAAGTGACAAGTTTAGAATGTGAGTCCTAACGGGGACAGAAAATATCAAGTGAGAACCGGGAGAACATAGAAGCTGTAGGCAGATGTTGTCGGATTTGAATCCCAGTGCTGAAATGTAATAGTGCTAACCACTGAACCACAGCAGGTTATGGTGAAGGTTCACGTCAAACAAATTTGGACCAGACCAAAATTCAGCAAACTAATCAAACTTTTCCAAAGTTTGCTCATCTCTAGGCCTGAGTTATGACCAAATGCACAAAAAATTGGCATTATGGTCCACATGTCCTAACCATCAAACTGTGCAAATTTGGGTGGTATAATGCTACTGTCAGCTCTCACATTGGAATATATATCATCAAATGTTTACAGTTACCCAATTTTTTATTTCTCCACATTGAGGGCTCAATCAGACGAGCGTGTGTTTTGTGCACGCATAATGCACACTTCTAAAATAACCAATGAGTTCCAATAGAAGCGTTCATATGTGCGGAATATGCGCAAAACAGCGCACACCTAAAAAAGGTAGGACATAGGTGCACGTTTTCCAGGAGTTTCCATTGACTCCTGTGGGGGCCGGAGTTAATGAAAACTCGTTCAGGGAATAGCTTCCCTACTGCTTACAGCAGGGCATTTAAAAGGTGCTTTTGGCCAGAAGCACCTTTTATATGTCCCACTGTTAACCCTTAGTCTCCGTGGGCATGAGGGGCTCCCAGAGGGTTCTGGTAATCCCCACGGGTAGTCCCCTCATTACTGAACACTACAACAGTACTGTCACAGTGTTCAGTGCAGAGGGGACTTCAGCGGGGCCGAAAAAATCCCTTGTCACAGCTGTCACAGCTGTGGCAGAGGAGAGTAGCGCTATCCGATTGCTTTCAATGGGGCGGGCACTGCTACCACCCTACTGGAAGCAATGGGATTAAGCGAACCCTCGCAGGGATTTTTGGGTAAAGCCTTGAAATATAAGCCCTTCCCTGAAAATAAGCCCTAACGGCTGGAAAAAAAAAATTATACATATACAATACTCACAATTTGCATGCGTTTGCCAAAACTGTGACTTTCAGGCAAGTAGGACATACCCATTCACTCTTACAACTCTCTTCAGGGCTCGGCATTAGCTGGTGTGCTCGTAAGTGGTGCATCACATGTATTTTATATAGAATATAGTTAAAGCCTATTCCAGCTCAGAGCTGGTGTAGGTCTTCATCTTGTACACAGGAGTGATGCCTGATGAGACAAATGCTTTTTGTTGTTCATAGCCGGGCAAACACTTTACTTAGGCCGTCATAAAATAAGCTCTATTGTGTAGAGCTCACCGAAGCACTGATGCAAAATACTGACAAAAGCGGTGAGCACCGCAGCGGCTAGTGAAATGGCCCAGTTAGTTAAATGCTTTAAATAAAGAAGGCAATTTCATTTATCTCTCCACTGATCCCTCACAGAGGTTCTACATAATACTTGAGTTCTGACTAAATGGCTAGTAGTTTGTGACCCCTGCTCTGCTGACCACTTTTTTACCTCAGTTTGGTACTATTACCTGTGACTGTGTCTTGGCGGTAACTGTTGTCTTTTCCCTGCTCCACTTGAGGCAGCTTTTAGATGCATGCTCTTCTTCATTCAGTAATATTATGATGTTTTGTGTTTGTTTGTTATATTATATGTTTGTTATTTCATTGTCAAGTCACAGTAGTAGTCAAATTGATCAAATAAAAATGGAGAATGGTGGTTTGATGTAGACTTCCCTGCCGGTAGTCTGCTGGTTGGCGTATTGCTTCAACTTCAACAAGTTGGTTAAAGCGACCCTCCAGTCCAGAAATAAAGATGGCCATACCAGCTTCTCTGACTATCTGGTGAACACTGTGCATTAGCATATGTAATTAGCCTTAGATGCTTTGAGCAGTGCTGACCACATGAGCAGTG
Organism: Eleutherodactylus coqui; assembly: GCF_035609145.1. Taxonomy (NCBI): domain Eukaryota; kingdom Metazoa; phylum Chordata; class Amphibia; order Anura; family Eleutherodactylidae; genus Eleutherodactylus; species Eleutherodactylus coqui. The sequence continues at coordinate 63,754,442 of NC_089841.1, read as the reverse complement.
TTGGCCAATCAGATCAGCATGTAGTGCCTTAGACTACTGATGCATATTATGAATTGTGTGCATCAGGTAGTTGGAGTAGTCCGGCCATTTTCATTTCTCCAGGACTAGATGGTCGCTTCAACTGCTTTTAACCTGTAAGCAAATTTCTAAAGCTGTGACCGATCCCCATCCACAAAATAGATTTCTGCAGTGTTTTATGACCATTTACAAAGTTCCGTTTTAGTTTGTAGGGGAGGGGCACTAAACTAAGACTTTGTTCCAGTGAAAGATAGTTCAATTTTGTCCCTGCTCTTGTAAAAAATGTCTGGTAGAGCTGTTCTTTTAAGATAAATTTGAACTCAGCAACACATTATAATGCTTAATCTCAAGGCAAATGTTTCATTGATTCCTACTTTGTTTATTTCTTGTTTACATCACAAGGGTTTTTCTTGTTCTTGACTGTTAAAGCAAAATTTAAAAAAAAACAAAAAACATTCAATTTTGCAAGATTGATCTCTGCTAACTCCTGGGTCCAATTTTGTTGGTTTGTAAGAAATATAATTCTTTATGGTTGTATCATGGAAACAAAACTAAATACAGAGTTTGCACATTAGAACAATTGCACAGTTAATCCTTGTGAGCATAAAACAGCACGCAAAGAAACCTGACAAGATAAATGTATCGTCATAAACATGCAGAACTTCAGACACTTCCACCGGCAGATGCTTAAGTTGTCACTGGTTAAGCTTCACTTGGTGACAATAAAACAACATTTCTAACAGGAACTAACCATTTTTATTATGATGTTTGACAAATGTATTCACCAGGCTGCTTTTAAGTTGATTTGCATTCACCTCTTGGCGAGATACACAACCAGACAGATTGATAGTAATACAGGTTTCCCAGATGATTGCTTAAGATGTTTTCTTTTCCCCCCCCCCCCTCTTTTCTCTTTTTGAGTGCGTGCAGAACAGCATGTGGCTGCCAGTGGATAAGTAATGCAACAAAGGAAGAATGAAAGGACACTCAAGGTTCTTTTGAAGCTCTTATGTGATGCCTAATGCCGTGGGATTCATTAATATACGGTTATTGCAACTTGTGAGATTGATCATTCAAGTGCCAAGTGGTAATATTATAGCGTCACTTAGATCTCTTTTGCGGTTTCATGTATTAGCAGATGTGGAGGGAACTCTTGCAATGTTGAAGCTCTATAGTCCGAATAATGAGCTAGATAAAGCCAACCGTAAACCAGATGTTCATTCAGCCAATGGCTCTTTCTCTCAACTTCATCGTAAACGTACACATATGGCCATATAGGCATGGAAAGAACAAATATGATTATCTGTTCAGTCGCATCCGACCTTCGGTCACTTATGGAACAATGTCCTCCATGAGTGACCAAAGGTCGGATGCGACTGAATGGTTAATCATATTCTTTCTTTCCATGACTATTTGACCGGATGTGTATGTTTATTATTGTTCAATAACTTTTATTGAGTTTGTTTGCATTAACATCATAGAGTAATAACAATGCATGCCTTGAATGTCCAATTAGATTTAACATTATATATATTTTTTTCATATCCTGGTGTTATCGATATACGGACATTCATACATTTATGAACATTTTTTTCTCAGAAATTTTTAAAATCAAATACTTGTAACCAATAGTTTGACAAATAATAAGGGAGTGGGGGGTGGGGAGAATTATGGAAGGGGTGGAAAAGGGAAGGGGGAAAGGGGAGGGAGCTTAGAGAAAAAAAAAAAACCTTAAAGTATAAACTATAAGGATCCTATCCATGTTTGCACACCAAATGACTAAATATCCTGTAAGGTGAGATTGTCACCAGAGACGTCAGGAGAGATCCAACCGGAAGTGTGTCTGCCATGGTTCCCAAGTTTCCATAAATTGTTTGACTTTGTCATTTTTATATGCAAATAATTTTTCATACACAGAGTGGTCTGAGAGCGTCTGAGTTATATCTGTTAGTGAGGGGACAACGTTTGATTTCCAATTTCTTGTTATAAGAAGTTTAATAGTTAGAAGGCCATGTGTAACCAATTTCCTAAACTAAGGGGTAATTCCATCAATTCCGATAAGAAGAATGGCCAATTCAGGTAAGAAGGGAACCCCTATTTCGATAATGCTCTTGAGTAGAGAAAAGAACTCCCGCTAACCTTTTGAATCAGTGGGCAAGCCCAAAACATATGGAGCAATGAGCCCCGTCCCCCGCAACCTCTCCAGCATCTATCAGAGGAATCTGGAAAGCAGTCTGATAGTCTCACCGGGGATCTATACCATCTGGTGATGACTTTGCTATGGACTTCCATTAGGGTAGCACAGGAAGAGGCTTTACTGGCTCATGAATGTGCAATCTTCCATTGAGCAGGTGTGAAAGATTGGCCCAAATCTTTTTCCCAGTTCAGTAAGTGGGCTTTTTTATAGATATTTTGATTGTAATCTCCCGTACCACAAAATATTTCATACAGGTTTTTGAGTTTCAGGTTGTAAGATGGGGGGTTGTATAAATATCTATACATGTATAGGGGTAAAGAAATCTTTAGGCTGGATACCTTTGCCCATAAACTATTGATTTGAGAGTATAAGAAAGACTCTCCATCCGGGAGGCTAAATTATTTCTGCAAGGAGATGAAGGGTTTCATTTTTGTACCTTCAGCCAAATCTGAGATTTGGTTGATCCCTCGTTTTTTCCAGTTTTGCATTGTTAAGTTGTCTGACCAAAATTCTAGTATATCTACTGGGAGGGAGATATTTCTTCTAGGGGAATGATATATGGACATTTGGAATAGTTGTTGCCAGGTTTTAATTACTGTTTCAATCGTAGGAGATTATGGTGTACCTATGTTGGGGTCCAAAATTGAAACGAGTAGAGGATTGCATAGAGTCTTTTTCCCCAAGACACTCTGTTCTATGTTTGGCCAACTAATCCCCTGATGCAGCGGATGTGTATGTTTATGATTAGGGATGAGCGAAAATACTCGCTAAAGCACTACTCGCTCGAGTAATGTGTTGTAGCCGAGAAACTCCCTGCTCGTCCCTGAAGATTTGGGGACCGCAGCGGAGCGGGGAGCTGCGGGGGGAGAGCGGGGGGGGGGGGGGACGGAGCGGAGATCTCTCTCCCGCCCGCTCTCCCCCGCTCCCCGCCGCGACTCACCTGTCAGCTGCAGCGGCTCCCGAATCTTCAGGGACGAGCAGGGAGATACTCGTCTAAAGCACATTACTCGAGCGAGTAGTGCTTTAGCGAGTATACTCGCTCATCCCTATTTATGATGCAGTCGAGAGAAAGTCGGGACTGCATTAAATAAATGTACAGATCCGGCCAAATAGGCATGGATAGAAAGAATAAGCGTCAGCCAAGTCTTTCTTTTAATGGCTTGTAAGGAAAAGGAAGGGATTCCATCTGGAGAATGAGGCACACTGCTGTTCAGAAACTGCTGACTTCTTGGACAATGTTATATTTTTGCGAAGTCGGCAAGATGGTGTATCCATTGGCTGGTGAGGTGCAGCAGAACATCCTCATGAGCAATGCACTATAGCTGGTTGCCGAGAATGGCAATTAAAAAAACAGACTTGGGGGGATGAAAGAGGAAATAACAGTGGATTTCCTATCTTCTCAATCTTACTGGCTTGCATCTCACAGAAGCAAAGATTTTAATTCCAACAATCATCATTTTTTCACCAAACATCTGCCATCGTGGTCCGTATGGAGGATTTTTGTGGCCAGCTTTTATCTCATGTGCATTTCCAATTTTAGAGTCAAACTATATTATGAAGGTAATTTATTTTATATATTAAGAAATTATACTTTGGTTGTCTCCTAAAAGAGGGAAATCTCTTTGAGAAAACCACCTAGAATTACAGCGGTGATCTCAATGGTGAGAGCCGATCAGACTTATCACCTATCCCATGGATGAGTGATAAAAATCAATTGTGGTTACAACTCCTTTAAATCTACAATACTGTTCAATTATATCCATGTCCTGAGGACTTGGATACATTAGAAAATGGTGCTATTGCTAAGGGGCCCATGGTCATTATTTGCTCTTTGGTTAAATTGGCTCTGATACAGGTCCTATGTAAGTGAAAAAATTTCTTCAACAAATTGCCATCTCTGAATGTGCCTTAAGGGTGTATTTATATAAGACTTCTTCATGCTTTTTCTCTTTTTTAATGCTTTTTTTTGTCAAAACCATCGCAATTGTGCTTAAAGCACAAAATTGTGACAAAAAATCCCCCCAAATTCTCATTTAAATATACCCTTGGGCCACTTTTAGTTGAGCATACTACAGACATATATGGATATGTATCTTGGCCCATTCGCAGAGTTTACTGATTCAAGCTTGTTGCATCATAAGTCCTTATAATGCTCCGGGTTCAAGTCAGAAAACCCAGCTATTGTACAAATGTCCACATTACGGATGCAGAAATGCGTCTGTAATACGTTCCTCTGAAACTGGCCTTAGGCTGCTTTCCTCTCGTGGTAAATATTCAAACTTTAAATAAATAGACAATAAATGAGCTGAGTTCCCACAGATTTGCAGACCTGTAACGGCAAATGAACTGAATAAAATGTTATGGATTTTTACCATGCTGTGCGCACCCAGCGTCGTTCATCTTACAGCCTAACGTGACTCCTCGTACTGCTATCAGTGAGACTAATAGGGCGAATGAAAATTTTATGAAAAATGGGAAATCTGCATTTAGTTTAGATTGTGTAAGTAAAATGAATAAAAAGCCATTTTCGAGGCATTAATGGCTGACGCGAGGCGATGGCATCTTATTTCGCTTTTTTTTTCTGAAAGGAACTGTAATTATGATATTTGAATGTCATTATCGTTAGGCTGATGAATTATTGGGATAGTAGGTGAACAAGACGATGCGTTCCTCAGTGTGTTCATGCATTTCAGTTGTATTCAGGAAACGAAAGTCAGATGTTTTCGGCAGCTTGCAATATTAATCACGCGGATGCCGATGGATATGGTCGGTTATTATCTCTTTTTGCAAGGTCAAAGCTTTAAACTAACATTGCATACTAGAAAGTGAAGTATCTCAAAATAATTAATCATCTTCCAAGTACTGATAGCAAAAATGTTTCCTGCTAGTTGAAATGGATTACCGGCTATCCTTATAATAAAGATGTTATTCCGGTGTGGGCTGTATATTAGATTTTTCTTTTGCTGCACAGATAATACAACAAAAACAATGTTTGTGGAGAACAAAGCAACAATTCAAGTTAAAATGTAGTTGGTAGAAAACTGGTTTATTTTAGATACTAAAGACATCTCAGAAATTCCCAGTGCCAGTGTTACTGCCATGGGGAGGTGGTGTGCAACACGGATTTCAGGGTATGATGGACTATGGCGTTAACAAAAATATACAACATTTTATTTACTGAACTTAAAGGGGTTGTCTCGCGCCGAAACAGGGTTTTCTTTTTTCCCATAGGCCCCCCGTTCGGCGCAGGACAACCCCAAGGGATGTGTTAAAAAATATATATATATATTACTTACCTGAATCCCCGCTCTGCGACGTCTTCCTTCTTCCTACTTCTTCCTTCACCAAGATGGCCGCCGGGATCTTCACCCACGATGCACCGCGGGTCTTCTCCCATGGTGCACCGTGGGCTCTGTGTGGTCCATTGCCGATTCCAGCCTCCTGATTGGCTGGAATCGGCACACGTGACGGGGCGGAGCTACGATGACCAGCTCTCCGGCACGAGAGTGACGCTAAACAATCAGAGTTTCATTATATGGTCACTTATACTGTATGTGATAGTTCTGTATTCGTTACTTACTACAAGCTGTTAAACAAAACAATCTGAATGATATTTGCAAGAGTTAGGGCGCCCACCCACTGGCGATTTTTTTTTCTTTGCATTTTGCGTTTTTTCTCAAGAGCAATTAGAATTGAATGTACTCCTGTCCACTGGCGTTTTTTTTTGCGTTGCGTCGCGTTTTTTAACATAGGAACTGTCAGTTGCATATGTGTCCTTATTTTTCTCCTAATGCACCCATGAAAGTCAATGGAAATTAATGGAAAAGCCGCGAAAACGCGGCAAAAAACGCCGCGGAAAACGCACGAAAAAATCGCAAACGCCATTGGGTGAGCGCCCTTAGGCTGGATTCACACAAACGTATGCATATTTGTGCTTGCATTTGCGTCACTTTTTTGTGCATGTTCGTATGTGCAGCAAAGTTTTTTACTGTACTTTTTATGCATACAAATAGTGTGCAACAAGAAAACGTACACTGATGTTCTCAGACATTGAAATGGCCAATTAGTTTAATGAGTTCCAGATGTGTCCTTTCCCTGGGCAAATATGCAGAAACATAGAGCATGCTGTGTATAATTTTGCACAAAGGAATTGTGAAGCCAAATACATGCATATGAACGGGCCTATTGAAAACAATGGGGGTATATATTTTGCATATTGCGAGTGCAAATATTTCATGTGCATGGTAATATTGAAACGCAGACACTGGGAACAGACTGGCCATACAACCCACCTGGAAAATTTCTGATGGGTTGGTCAGGTGGAGGGATGGATTTGTTTTAGTTTTTTTTCGTAAAATGTTAAAAAAAAATTATACTTATCCATGTTACTCCTCCCACTGCCGGCCTCTGCAGTCAGTTACCATACAACTCACCCATATATCACATGATCACTCTACCTGGAACTCAGTGGGTGAGCTTAGACTGTAGAGGCCAGAAGCAGGAGAAGCTACATGGGTGAGTATAACTTTTTATTTTCTTACTACATATAACGAACACCACTACTGAGGAGAGGAGATAACTTTGAGTGGCACTACTACTAAGGGCATTACTGAGTGGGGCCTGGGGCCTATATGGGGAATTATTACTGAGTGTGAGCCTTTGAGAGGGATTATTACTGAGTGGGTTCCTATATGAGCCATTATTACCAAGGGGTAACCTTTGAGGGGTATTATTACTAAATGTGAGCCTGTGACAGCATTATTATTGAGAAGAGACCTGTGAGGGCTATTATTACTGGTCAAGGGACCTATATGGGGCATTATGACTGAGTCTGGGCCTATATGGGGCATTATGACTGAGTCTGGGCCTATATGGGGCATTATCACTGAGGGGAAACCTGTCGGAGGGATTATTACTAAATGGGAGTCTGTGATTTACAATATTATAGAGTGAGGGCCTGTGAGGGGGATTATTACTGAGTGAGGGCCTATATGGGGCATTATTACTAAGTGGAGCCTGTTAAGAGGATTATCCCTGAGTAGGGGACAAAATGGGCATTATTACTGAGTGCAGCCTGTGATGGGCATTATTACTGATTGGGGGCCTGAATGGGGCATTAGTGAGTGGGGACATAAGGGGAGCATTATTATTGATTGGGCACACTTTTACTGTGCATGTTACTGGATAAATGGCACTTTCTATTTGGGGCCTACAGGGAGCACAAAAAGACAGATGGCATTACTTTGTGGGTTACCTCTGATCACATTACTACTATCTGAGGCATTATGGACAGGGTGATTATGTAGAAGTTTCAAAAATCGAGGTATTAAAGATGTCTGTGTATAATTCTACAGAGACAAGTTGTGACTAGAAGAAGTCAGCATTATGGTCTGGGCCAGATGAAGTAAAAAGGAAAGGGAACAACTCCAGTCAGAGGAACGTCACCTGTGAGCACTGGATATAACTGTACTGTAATCATTTATACGGTCTTCAAAGTGCTTGTGTTGATCTAGTATATACTGCTGTATGGGAATGTATTATTACTCTTTGCATAGTATTTTTTCAGCAACACTGGTGGTATTATGTGGTCATGGTCTAGGATATTATTTGGCCCTCGTATAGTGTTATTATTGGTAGTATTGATCTTTGTAGTGGTCCTTAATCAGTGACAGTATGTTGGTAATAATCACTAAGTGGTGATAATATGTGATCAAGGTGCGGTGGTATTATTTACCCCTTATATAGTGTTATTGGTAAAGCTGATCTTGATATAATTGGTTTTGTTCAATGACAGTATGGAGGTTATTATATGGGTCATGATGAATACAGTCATACTGTGTGTAGTTTATTTTTTTCACTTATACAATTCTTTTAAAAAATTGTGTAAAATTTTATTAACATTTATTCCGTTATTTATTTAGACCCACTAGGGATGTCACAATGTGACATCCCTAGTGGGTCTAGTATACTTAGTATAGTAAATAATTATTCTATGTGTATCTAAAAATTCAAAGCAATCTATTAGGCAGTGTTAAAGGCTGAGCCTAATAGTTATACAGCTGTGACATGCCTGTGGGCCTTTTCTAGCTCCCATGGTTGGCCATCAGCATCTCACGATTGCATTTTTGTTGGGTAAGTGGAGTGATGGGAACAAAGGGAGCCCCCTCCCTCTGTCTAATCACCTAGATATCATAGTCGCTATTGATCATGGCATTTAGCGAGTTAATCGGATCCCTGCCCTTAGAGGGGGAGCTAGGCTGTCAGTCAACACAGAAATCATACGGGCACAAGACACGTGACATAAATGTCTGTTGTATACGCTAAAGAAAAGCCAGTATATGATGTTTATTTATGTCATGGAGACTTAACGGGTTAGAAATAGGTTGCACCTAAATGTATGCCTCCAGTACTAACATGTTCTGCACTTCATAGTAACTTTACTGCGACATGCATAGCGTGCAAAGGCTTCTCCCCTCTAACCACCTTCGTGGCTGCAGCAAGAGATTTGCTAACCACTATCTACTTGTATTCTCCCCACTTGCTACTGGTTTGGGCCTACCTACAACATGGGGCAACCTTGTAATTTTTTCCAGGACCACTTTGAGTTTCCAATCTGCCCCTGGCATGAGAAGTGGTGCACAGTACTTTTAAACATATACTTCCAAGATGCATGGGGGTGTATTTAATTAAATCTGTGTTGGTAACCAGTGATACATGGACTACAATATACAGAGAGGTTATAAAAATCGGTTATATTGACTTTAGAAAAAATACGTCTGAGGGGCGATCTAATAACTAGGTATAAATATATCAGGGGACAATACAGAGATCTCTCCCATCATCTATTTATACCTAAGAATGTGACTGTAAGGTTTCTACAGAAATATAGGAGTTTTTTTTTTTTTTACTGCAAGAGAAATGCGACTATGGAACTCTCTGCCTGAGGACATGGTGATAGCAAATTCGATAAAAAAAATTAAGAGGGGCCTGGGCATTGTTCTTGAGCGTAACAATATTACATGTTATAGTCACTAATTACTTAAGGAGGGTTGTTGATTCAGAGTTTATTCCAATTGCCAAATTTGGAGCCAGGAAGGAATTTTTTTCTCTTAAATGAGAAAAATTATCTTCTGCCTCATTGGAATTTTTTGTCTCTCGATCAAGATTGTGGGGGTAGTGACCTGAACTGGATGGCAATGTCTTTTTGCAGCCTAATATACTATGTTAAGGCCTCGGTCACATGGGAGTTTTTTCCCGCGATTTGCGGATCGCATGACGGATGTGCATCCGCAAATCGTGTGACCGGGGGCGAAAAATCGCCCGAAAAAACTGCTCCTAGCCGCGTTTCATTAGAAACGGGCTGGAGCTGTCCAGCGCATTGAATTCAATGGAGCCGGCAATACAGCCGGCTCCATTGAAAGCAATGGGCTGCGGGCGATCTCACGATGAATTTGCGGGAAGGGCTTAAAAATATAAGCCCTTCCCTGAAATTCATCCAGAAATGTGTAAAAACAAAAAAATATATATATACTCACCTGGTCCCGGCAGACGGAGTTCAGCCGAGGCCGGCGGCAGTTCTCCTGAACTGCTGTGAGTAGTATTCAGCAGCCGGGGATTTAAAATCCCTGCCTACTGAATGAGCTGCCTCTGATTGGTCACAGCCTCACCAATCAGAGGCAGCTCTCACTTACCCATTCATGAATTCATGAATGGGTGAGTGAGTGCTGCCTCTGATTGGCTCAGCGCAGGGACCAATCAGGGGCAGCTCTCAGCTGCTGAATACTACTCAGAGCAGTTCAGGAGAACTGCCGGCCGGCCGCGGCTGAACTCCGTCTGCCGGGACCAGGTGAGTATATATATATTTTTTTTTTTTACACATTTCTGGATAATTTTCAGGGAAGGGCTTATATTTTTAAGCCCTTCCCAAAAATTCATCCCGCGCTCGCCGGCAGCCCACTGCTTTCAATGGGCAAACATCATTCTTCTCTGCCACAGCTGTTACAGCTGTGGCAGAGGAGAATGATTTGTCTACTATATGTTCTCAATGGGGTCGGCGCTGCTGCCGCTGGCCCCATTGAGCGCGTATAGAGAAGAGAACAGGAATCGCAGATTGCAGATAGGTGCGATCTGCGATTTCTGTTCTATAATTTATCGGACGAGCGCATAAAAAGCGCTCATGTGTCCGATACCATTGCAAAGCAATGGTTCTATAAAATCGCCGGACGCATGCGCATGCGCAAATCGCGCGAAAAAACGCCCGTCTGACCGAGGCCTAACTATGAGAATATAAGTAGGTAGGGGTCAGCAAATCGCCTCTAACTAGAAATCGCTGCCAAATTTACCTATACAACAGGCCTGTTGTGACTCATCTATTGCGCACACTTATGATACGGGTTGGAGCAGATCTCACTTACAGTTTGTTGCTGAAGAGTACAAGCGTACCTGTTCCAGTATTGGCTTAAAGGGGTTGTCCCGCGCCGAAACGGGTTTTTTTTTTTCAATAGCCCCCCCGTTCGGCGCGAGACAAACCCGATGCATGTGTTGAAAAAAAAAAACGGATAGTACTTACCCGAATCCCCGCGCTCCGGTGACTTCTTACTTACCTTGCGAAGATGGCCGCCGGGATCTTCACCCTCGGTGGACCGCAGGTCTTCTGTGCGGTCCATTGCCGATTCCAGCCTCCTGATTGGCTGGAATCGGCACACGTGACGGGGCAGAGCTACAAGCAGCCGCTCTCCAGCACGAGCAGCCCCATTCAACACGGAGAAGACCGGACTGCGCAAGCGCATCTAATCGGGCGATTAGACGCTGAAAATTAGACGGCACCATGGAGACGGGGACGCCAGCAACGGAACAGGTAAGTGAATAACTTCTGTATGGCTCATAATTAATGCACAATGTACATTACAAAGTGCATTAATATGGCCATACAGAAGTGTATACCCCAACTTTGTTTCGCGGGACAACCCCTTTAACCGATTTACAATTACACAAGCCATATCATGTGGGCTAGCAGCTCTAGTAATTAATTGCCAACTCTGCAGACCGTAGCTTTGTTGTCTCCTCGAGGTTTCAGTGGGTTCAGGGTTTCTCTCCTTCGAAATGCTGTGATCCCTGCTCACTCAGTGATGTGTGCCACAATTTCATTAAGTCCTGGCAGTGCCCTCTCTGCTCAGGCCTACACCCTAAGACCATCTTTACATGAACACCTCTCTAGGCCTTGTACCACTTCTTGTCTAGCTCTAGTTACTGTAGGATCTGTGGTGGGGTGGGCTCACACCCATCCACTATCCTCTGTGCAGAGAGGCTACCTGTACTAATCCCTTGAGGATAGCCTCTTACATTACATCCTAGCTGGGTATAGAACACTTTGCCCAGATCAGACATAATCAGGTGTCCAATAAGAATAGATATACACACAATATATTAAGGTGGAGAACAGAAAATATCAATAATGATATCAAAAGTGAGGATATGGGAAATCTAACCCTAACTACTAATGCGATGTGAGTCTACCTAGAAGTGGAACACTTGCCCTGATGAGGGCAACTCCATGTCCAGAACCTGTGGCAACCCTGACTCTCCTAGCTGGAATACTGTGTTACATAGAAAAACTAGGAATACAGTTGAGATAGAATCTAGAAAATGATGAAAAAAAATGAAATACAATAGCAATATAGTCAGGAATTACATGAACCAGCAATAGAGATGAGCAAGCATACTCGCAAAAGGCAATTACTCGAGCGAACATTATCCTTAGAGAGTACCTGCCCGCTCGGGGGAAAAGATTCAGGTGCTGTTGCGGGGTAGCGGTGAGTTGTGGGAGTGAGCAGGTGAGGGGGGGGGAGGGAGAGAAAGATCTCCCCTCCGTTCCCCCCCGCTCTCCCCCGCTGCTCCTCGCACCCCGCCGGCACCCGAATCTTTTCTTCCGAGCAGGCAGGTGCTCGTTAAGGAGAATGCTCACTCGAGTAATTGCCCTTAGCTCGCTCATCTGTAATCAGCACCCCAGAATACCTGTATCACTAAAAAGAGTTAAATGACAATAGAGCAGAACAGGAACCGCCAACGTGACTATAAACATCATAAAATAAAAGCAGATGACTTCGGAGAGGAGCAGCTGGAAGAAATATGTACAGGAAAGCGCTGATTAACTGGCTGGAATACACATCCCAACTGACCAATCTGTCCACACACCCGCTATCCATCCATCCATCCATACATATCTATCTATCTATCTATCTATCTATCTATCTATCTATCTATCTATCTATCTATCTATCTATCTATCTATCTATCTCATATCTATCACATATCTATCACATATCTATCTATCTATCTATCTCTATATTAAAAATTCAAAATCTTTAAACTTCTACTATCCACTTTTAATTTATTGTTGAATTTAATGTGATTTTATGAATGTATTTATTTTATTACATTAATCTAATGATATTTTATTTATAGTATTATCCATCATCTATCCAAATAAACAGATTAATTGTGGCTTAAATATAATGCCAGCTTCTGATGAGAATTTCTGTAATTTTATTGATATAATTAGTCCCTTAGCATGAAGATAGATCTGATTTATACTGTATATCATATTGGAGATTGTATTAGAAATAAATCTGTTCAGGGAGAAGAATTGAAAACCAATATGTTGGAAAAGCTGCTGGATGAGAGAAAAAATACACAATAAATCTCCTAATTATCTCACTGTTTCTTGTAATACATGCTGATTGGCTTGTTGCCTAGCTTGTTAAATTGTATGTATAAAAGATAAGCATGCTGATTATATTGATCATGTAGACATAAATCTCTGATGGCTGAAAAGAGTCACGAATCCCCAATATTTATTGTCCAAAATGTTCTATTCATTTGTGGTTGTGCATAATAGCTTCAGTAATTGTCATAAGAGACACAGCTATTAAAGGACATGATACATTTGCTATAATTGTAGCACATGGATTACAATTAGAAAATTGCTTCTGAAATTTCCCCCCAAACAGACACTGAACAAAAAGTTTATACTCAAGTGCATTTTTCCTTAACCCCCTAAGAGCGCAGCCCTTTTTTTTCCATTTTCGGTTTTTCCTTCGCATATTAAAAACACATAACGGTTTTATTTAACCATCAATGTAGCTGTATGAGAGCTTGTTTTTTGTGGGACGAGTTATATTTTTCAATTGTACTATATAATGTACCATACGATGTACTGTAAATTTTTTTGAAAATTCTTAGTGGAGTGTAATGGAAAGAAAATTAAATTTCACCGTATTTGGATGCGTTTTGTTTCTACGGTGCACAAACTGCAACAGAATTGACACGGTAACTTTATTCTATGGGTCAGTATTATTAATACTTTAACTTTACCAAATTTTTATATTTATTTATCTTTTTTGCTGTACTACTTTTATTTTTTTCCAAAGATGTTTCATTAAAATCATTTTCTGCCGCCATCTACTCACAGACATAGTTCTGTAAAACTTGTGCTAAAGCTAATTTATGCAGGACATCCTGTAGTTTCTATTGGTATCATTTTGGAGAACAGACGACTTTTTGATTATTTTTTATTACATTTTTTCTTAAGGCCCATTTAGACAGGACGAATGTTGAGCAACTGATGCCCAACCCTTGTCCCCACACATGTTCGCTCTTGTTCTACTGCACGGGAGTTAGTATCGCTGCCTCACAGCGGGGGCGGCTGGGGGAGATTTCTTCTTATCCCCTGACACTCATCCTCGCATACACTCGCTCCCGTTCAGAGTTAGTATCGCTGGCTCTCTTACATAACAGCATGCAGGGGCGGGGGGAGGGGCAGGGAGGCTGCAGAAGATTTCACTCCCTGCTCTTCCCCGCCCCTCTCCATTGACTTAACGTAGCAGCTGTTCAATACTGAACGGCTGCTATTTACACTGAGCGATCAGCGATCAGCTCATCGTCCATCGTTTATGCTGCATAAACGATGGACGATGAGCTGAACAATTATGGAGGCATTTAAAGGGTTAACAGCTCCAATTAGCAGCGCATCTTATCAGAGCTAAGAAACAGCCAACACCTGCATTGCATGGAGCGGTATTGACCTGCGATCCCTCTCCATACATACTCCAATCCTGCACGACGTAAATGTATGTCCTGTAGCATTAAGGGGTTAATATCAAACAGATAGATAGATAGATACTGTTATATAAGAGTAACTAAAGATATGTAATTACTAAACTTGAAGATGTATCAAAAGCATAACTTTTGTCTTTCTTTTAAATGGTTTTTCAATGGGTTTTGTTGGGTTAAGATAAATTATTGCAGCCTTGAGGAGATAACAATGACGCAAGATATCAGTGCTTGTCCTGTACAATGGTCCAGCCATCTTTAAACAAATAAGGTAGTACACATAAAGCTGTAAGAGTCGGTCACCTGCTGGTATCTGTGTAAGTACAGATAATGTATGGAGTACATTAGGGTGTTTGTGGTTTGAGCAAGTAGAAATAGATCAGATTCTGAGGAGAATGTAGATGGTGAGGGATAAATGGGGTAGAGCTAGATTATAGAATACGATTATGTGTTTTTAGGGCTCACTTAAAACTGTGAGCATTGGGAATTAACCTGTTTGTCTACAGTAGTGCATTCCAGAGAGCTGGTGTTGATTGGGAAAAGTCTAGAAGATGGGAGTGGGAGGTTCGGTTTAGGAACTTGGTCTAAGACCATTGACTAATTTGAGAGCATGGGTTAGCTGGTAGACAGAGTTGAAAGAAGAAACATAGGGCAGTACAGTACTGTGAAAAGCCTGTGAATGAAGAGTTTCAAATATTGTTTATAGTGGGTGGGCAACCAGTGCAGTAACTGAAACACAGAGTGGATGAATCAGTGCAGTGACTGGCATAGAGTCATCAGTGTAGTGATTGGGCAGAGATAGCCCTGGCTACTGCATTTAGGATGGATTGAAGAGGGAAGAATTTTGTGAGAGAAAGACTAATCATCATTGAGTGATCATACATTTAGTTGAGCTGTCTACCTATCCATTCCAGGCCACTACATAGAGTTTTGCTTATCCCAGTGCTTCATGGCTCCTTCCCATTAGCTGATCAGCATGAGTGTCAAATGTCAGACTCCTACTGATCTGATAATATAAAATAACTAGTGATGAGCGCACTTTTCAAAAGTTTGGTTTGGCTGGATCACTGAATTTTGGAGTTTGGTTCAGTCTGAATTGGTTCAAACTGCACCCAAACTTTTCCAATAGCTCTGAAACTGGTGTATAAAACTGTCTAAAAGCCTGAAAAGCCTGAAAAAGAAAGAATGAAGAAGAAAAAAGAAGGAAAGGAAGAAGAAGAAGAAGAAGCCATTTAGTGGGTTCACTTTAGACAAACTAACAAGGTTCAGTTCCATGCTATACCAAATTTTTAGCAATGTTCAACCTGAAATAGGGTTTGACTGTTTTATTTCGCTCAACATTATATTATTCCTAGTCACCAACATTAGAGTACTATTGGATAATACTGTACAGATGTAGCGAAATTTAACCAGTTGCTGTCAACTTGCTGCAATACGTTAGCTTAGCACACCAAAAGCAATCTAAAAGCTATTAAAAGACAAGAAAAAGTATCCAACACATTAAAGGGGTTGTCCCGCGCCGAAACGTTTTTTTTTTTTTTTTAACCCCCCCCCGTTCGGCGCGAGACAACCCCGATGCAGGGGTTAAAAAAACAACCCGCACAGCGCTTACCTGAATCCCGGCGGTCCGGCGTCTTCATACTTACCTGCTGAAGATGGCCGCCGGGATCCTCTGTCTCCGTGGACCGCAGGGCTTCTGTGCGGTCCATTGTCGATTCCAGCCTCCTGATTGGCTGGAATCGGCACGTGACGGGGCGGAGCTACACGGAGCCGGCATTCTACACGAGCGGCCCCATAGAAGACTGCAGAAGACCCGGACTGCGCAAGCGCGGCTAATTTGGCCATCGGAGGGCGAAAATTAGTCGGCTCCATGGAGACGAGGACGCCAGCAACGGAGCAGGTAAGTATAAAACTTTTGATAACTTCTGTATGGCTCATAATTAATGCACAATGTACATTACAAAGTGCATTATTATGGCCATACAGAAGTGTATAGACCCACTTGCTGCCGCGGGACAACCCCTTTAAGTATCAAGGTAAACTTTTCTACATCTGTAATCCATATAATAGGACTAGAACACTATTAATGCAGTAAAAACAATGTGGACTTGCTATTTTTGTTTATTTTAATATAAGGTGGTTATTGAGGATTCATTTGCAAGAAAGCAGTGAGACACGGGGAGTCTGAAGACAAATGATTAGTGTTTTTTTTTCTTATTTGTTTGTTGGGGTATTTTTTGTTTGTTTTTGTTAACATTCAGCCAAATACAGAGGCATTCCAGCACCACAAAATATTGTAATCATTGATAAACCAAGGGGAGCTTTAGGGTGAATGCCCACAAGCGACGTGGGATATGCCCGCAGACTTATGCCTCTGGAGTACCACGATTAAAAACAAAACAGTGCCTGCGAGTAATTGCGGATTTCCCCGGTCTCCATTAATGCTATATTAATGGAGATCTTCCATGGCGTAAATCCGCGGAAAATACAACATACCATGTTCTTTTCCTGCTCGCAGAAATCCGTGGTAGAATTTCGCATTTGAGCTTTGGAAGGCAGAAATCTATTAGGTTCAATAGAGCTTAATAGCTGCGGAATTCACGCGGGAAACAAGGTAAAAATCCATCCCTGGGCATTCACCTTTAGTTTCATTTTTTGCTTACACACATCAGTCACATAGAGAGATGTTTTAGGCCTCGTTAAGACAAGCGTTTTTTTACAAATAGCCACACAAAAAGATTGCGTCTATTAGAACCAATGGTTTCCTAATGAAGTGGTCACATGAACATTTTTTAGACATGCAAAATACTCGCACCTGCAAAAGATAGGACATGCGTGGCTACAATGCACGCATCTAAGGTGCGTGCTGCGAGAAAAGATAGCACCTGACCTATCTTTGGTGCGTGTGGCGCAAGAGTTCCCATTGACTCCTATGGGAGCTGAATTAATACGTAGAATGCACTATGAATCATGTGAACGAGCAAATTATGCACAAATGTATATCACACCTTTAGCTTCATTTACACGATTTTTCACATGCAAGGGGCGATCTTTTTTCACGGCTATTTGTGCGCAAAAACGCTTGTCTGAACAATGCCCTAATGGTCTGTATTTCCTAAAAGGAAATTGAAAAAAAGACACCCTACTGGCAAAGCAATATGAAGTTTTTTACTGCTAAAGGGATCATGCCTAGAGCACAAACCCCATTCATAGGTCCTATTAGGGCATATACTATGATCATCAAAATGCTTGGTACCCCACGTGGAACACCATTCTGTGACCCACGATGGAGATGTTCTTGGTAAGTAGCTCCAGTCTTGGTATTATAGGACAGTTATGCATGTGAATGGCTGTCCTGTAAAACTATATTTTCCCTGCAGTGCCGCAGTTCTCCCCAGGAAAAATCAATGGAATGTCATGGGCCTAAGAGTGGGATCAGGTGTCCTGGGCCCGGATTCTGGGAGGTGTTGTGCATCTTGAATGTCTGTGTGCATTTATGCTTGAATTCTCTTAATATTTCAGAGTTAATTTTATTAGAAAAAAATACTATTGAGAAAGGCCATTTGAAATTAAAGAGCTATTCAATAATGAATGACATCTGAATCTTATCATAAATTTTTATCTGCAAAAAAAAAGAAACACGGTATACAGCTCATTACCAAGTCAAGTGGCATTTTTCACTCACCCTCCTTATCCATAGGACACTTGTTATTTTCCCCATAAAATAAACCTTTTTTTTTCCCTTTTTTTTAACGATCAGGAAAATAATGAAATCTTTTGTTCAGTGTCACTTCAAATTATGTAAAGCAATAAATGTGTCATAATGTATGCTGGGATACATCTATAACAGGAAGATTTTATTTCTTTTAATTAGTTCATGTTGATCGTAACAGGAAATAACGAGTGTTCTTTCTTTTACAACTTTTGAAATGAGTGATGCCCTCGAAACTCTAAAGAAGGTAAACAGAATGTTATGTAATGTTAATGTGTTTCTACTTCTTTACATATTTTATGGCATCTAACTTTGATTGGAAACTTCTTCAGCGTGAATTTATAGTGTGGCGAGAGGAAAAAAATCTAAAACCAATTAAAGAACTAAATATGGTTTCCAACTGACACAATTGAGACAGATATGCAACTGCCTGGTAAACGCCGGCCAGCTTGATTGCCAAAACTCAAGACAATTCAGAACAATTTAGAGATATAATGAACTTAAAGCTTGTCACTGATTATATGATAGAACTTTACAAGATGTTCAGGATTAGCAAATACACACTAATTATTTTCTATGTATTATCTGTATTGCATAGAGATAGATAGATAAATAGATAGATATGAGATAGATAGATAGATAGATAGATAGATAGATAGATAGATAGATAGATAGATAGATAGATAGATAGATAGATAGATAGATACTGGAGATGATGGAAGTATTCAGAAGCATCATGTATACAATCTGGTGGGGCTAAAAAAAAAAAAGATTTCATTTAAAAATGTCCTTTAAAAAATGACTTGGCATATACTGTACATATATGGTAACAGTTCACAGAATAAAGATAGCACTATTTACTTAACCCCTTAGTGACGACCGCATTGTCTTTTTACGTCCTGCCTAAGTGGGCTTTAATCCTCAGGGACATAAAAACATGCATTCCCTGAGAATTAAAGACCTGCAGGCTATGGATGCTATAACTTCATGCTGTCAGTTACTGGAGGTAGCCAACAAACTGGAGCTTTCATCCCGGGCTGCAGGGAGCCTCCTCCGGCAATTCGATTGGCGCTAACCAATGGACAGTGCCGATCGCATTAAAGAAAATAAAATGTGAAAAAAAGATAGAGTTTCAGCTCCCCTCACAGATTTCATCCATGAATGGAGCTGAAACTTCTAACCCAGATCCTCCGCAATGCCTGGCAATGTCCTGCTCTGGAACGGACTCTCTACCATCTTCTGTGCATGTGTGCCAAGGAAAAATTGGTGCGTATGTAAAGTAAAAAAAATGTTTCAAGAGTTTAAGTTTCATCTCTCCTCTCAGATCATATCTGTGAGGGAGGATGAAATTACATACCTAAAGATTTATCCACGACCTTAAGACCTTGCAGATGCATGTGCAAAAGCCACAGATTGCCCAGGTAATTTAAAATCTCCCTGCTCCTGGCTACCAAACGTAGCTGAGAGCCTGTAGATTTCACAGGGTGCTGCGGTACATAGTCCCTAGTCACGTGATCAACGCTATCCAATGGATAACGGTGATCATGTAGAAGTAAAAAGGAGTTGAAATGTCACCTCTCATCATGAATCTGATCCATACTTACTTGCCTAAGGCCTCCTGCACAAGAGCGTATTTGCATTGCGGAGTCCGCAGCTACCGTCCGCCTCCAGACTCCTCAGCAAATACAGCCCATAGTATTCAATGGCTAAACATCATTTCATCTCCACGAGTGGAAATTGAATGCGACTTTCCACTTGCGAAGAATAAATCGCAGCTTGCTGCGATTTTGTATGGACTAGCATGCCCAGCTTCTAATGAAGTCAATAGAAGTCATCCGTCCTGCAGCACTTCCGCAGTGAGCACTACGTAAGTATCACAAGATGCATGTCAACTCCCCAGCGCCGGTGGCTACTGCGCATGCACAATGGAGTGCTGACCGGCACATCTGCAGCGTGTGCAGAAGCCGCCGGACAGGTACTCTGAGGCCACTGGGTCGAACTCCGCTGTTGGAATCCTGCATGTAGGATTCGACCCGCCGATGTGCAGGAGGCCTTAGGCCTCTGGCGATGTCCCCTGACAGGATACTTATCTGTTGACCTTTTACCAAACTTTGGCGCATGCACACGTCACCAAAATGGTTGACGCAAGCACAGAGGCTGGGAAGGGTCCGAGAAATTTAAAATCTCCTTGCTCCTGGCAACTAAAGGTAGCTGAGAGCCTGGAGGAGTGACCAAGGGCCACAGTGAGCGTTCTCAGGTCATGTGATCGCTGTTATCCAACGGATAACAGCGATCGCGTAAAAGTTAAAACTTCAATGCTCCTTTCGGTTTGTGCCCCGTTGTGCAGCCAGACAGATGATAAGGGCCACAATGGGTATATTTATGAACACGAGACAAACAGTGGTATCCATGTCGGGGTGAAAGTCTCCATTGATATATGTTCTCTACAAAAAAAAACTTCTTATTAAAATGACACAATTGCCAAACAAATGAAAATCTTAATTTTTTTCCTTCTGCTTTGCTTAGATTCATTGAAAAATTATGGGGTCATAATACGCAGTACTCCCCTAGCCGAATTCGTTAAGGGGTTTAGTTTTCAAAATAGGGTCATTTGGGGGTTTTTTGGGGGCGTTTTTGCTGCTCAAGGGCTGTACAAGTGGGTAATGGGGCCTAAAACACCTTCAAGCAAAATGTCTGTTCTAAAAGCCACTGGCTGCTCCTTTTGTTTTGGGCCCCATTGTGCATACAGACATAAGATTAGGGCACAATTGGTATGTTTCTGAACACAGGAGAAACAGGGTTATCTATTTTGTGATGTAAATTCTCATTTCATGTGTACTATAGAAAAGAATATGTCTTTAAAATGACATATTAGTAAAAATATCAAATTTTATTTTTTTTCCACTAAATTGCATTAATTCCTGAAAAAAAACTGTTGTGTCAAAAAACTCATAACACCTCTCTGTGAATATACTAAGGGGTGCAGCTTTTAAAATGGGGTCATTTGTAGGGGTAGCTATCATTCTGACACCTATGAGCCTTTGCAATCTTGGCTTGGTGTAGGAAAATAAAGTGTTCCTCAAAATGTTGATAAGTAATGTTAAATTTGTACGTCTTCTAAATGGTTAAAAAAAAAGTTTTTTAAATGTGCGCCAGTATAAACTAAGCAGATGGGAATATATATATATATATATATATATATATGTACAGTATGTTTGCACATATTTGATATATTACAGTTGAAAATGTGAAAAGATTAAATTTTTTCCTAAATTTTCCCAATTTTGGCACTTTTAATAAATATTCACAAATTCCATCAGTCTATTTTTACCACCTAAATGAAGTATAACACGTGGCGAAAAAACAATGTCAGAATCACCGGGATATACAAAATCTTTATGGAGTTATTCTATGTTAAAAAGACACATGTCAGATTTCCAAAATGTAGCTTCGTCACTAAGGAGCAAACAGGCTTCGTCACTAAGGGAGAATTCAGACAAGCGTGTTTATGTGTGTACATACGTGCGCACATAACTATGTATCTATTAAAACCATTGGTTAGCTATGGTGTGTTCACATGTCCGTGTTTTACAGGCGTGCAAACACCTGTAAAACATAGGACATGCGTGCATCATAGTTAGTATCATTAGTATCACAGCTATCGGAACAACCCTCAGAATAAAGAAAATATGCCACTTATAACACATGCTAAATAGTGGGTTTTTTTCACTTAGGGCTGAGTCACACGGGCGCATCGGCATCCATACACCAGCGCCGATGCGCCCGTGTGACTGCAGGAAGGAGACGGACATACCTGCAATGAAGCCGGCCACATGTTCTTTCATCCGGCGCTGCAGAGAAACGGCCATCTTCAGGTACGTCTGTCTCCTTCCTGCAGTCACACGGGCACATCGGCGCCGGTGTACGGATGCCAATGCACCCGTGTGACTGAGCCCTTAATCTATGAATTATTTGTACTGTACATCAAATGGTCACATTCAAATATACAATTCATCTCCTCCAGGCAATCCCATCAACCTTACAATAATTCCAACCCCCACTTGTGTAACTCAATAGGGCTGCTCTCTCCTATGTTGGGACACACTCTATAGAAATAAGGTTAAAGGAGGCTTAAAGGGGTTGTCTCGCGCCGAAACAGGTTTTTTTTTTTTTGCAGAGGCCCCCCGTTCGGCGCAGGACAAACCCAAGGAATGTGTTAAAAAAAATATATATATATATTACTTACCCGAATCCCCGCTCTGCGACTTCTTTCTTCTTCCTACTTCTTCCTTCTCCAAGATGGCCGCCGGGATCTTCACCCACGATGCACCGCGGGTCTTCTCCCATGGTGCACCGTGGGCTCTGTGGGGTCGATTGCCGATTCCAGCCTCCTGATTGGCTGGAATTGGCACACGTGATAGGGCAGAGCTACGCGATGACGTGTAGAAGGGGAGGAGCCAGAACGCAGCTCGTGCCCAGACCGAGCAGAAGGGAGAAGACCCTTCTGCGCAAGCGCGTCTAAAAAAGGAAGAAGACAGCGAAATTAGAAGGAGCCATGGAGACGGGGACGCCAGCAATGGAGCAGGTAAGTGAATAACTTCTGTATGGCTCATATTTAATGCACGATGTATATTACAAAGTGCATTAATATGGCTATACAGAAGTGCTGAACCCCACTTGCTTTCGCGAGACAACCCCTTTAAGCCTTCTGGATTGCAGAAGGTATTGCTTTATGATAGCATATACTCCACTGTTTCTAAATTTTTTCAACAGTTTGGACAGAAAATGCTGGATTTGCATAACTGAAGTCAGCTCACCCATAGTCCTTGCCACAGTTCTATCGACATCACATACTTCCATTACATCACTGAAACTCATATCCTTCAGTATATTCACACTAATTCAACCCTAATACATGTAGATAAAAACACCTCCATAATAAATGTCAAATGTACCATAGTCTCAGTGATAGATAACCCAGCCTTTCACCCAGGTTAGTTGATAAATCAATTTTTTGGCCAAAATTTATTCAGTCACTTACACTTTGTGCAGGTCTTGGCAAATGGGGCACTGACATCCCTATACTCCTTGATCCCTTAAGACACTACATTAAACAGGGCATCCTAGAAATCTTCCCAATTGTCTAGCTTTCTCTCCGTGATTAAAGTTTTATCTGTTATGCAGGCACCCCAGCAGCAGTGTTACTGATTACGGATTGTGGATCGACTGGGCCAACCAACCAAGCTGAGACCTGTCCTGGAGTGGTAGGCAGCTGACTCCTCGGGTAGAGGGACTGTAGCCAGGAATTCAGAACAAACTCAGAAATACAGACAAAACTCAGACTCAAGAACACAGACAAGACTCAGGAATTCAAAATAGAGAGACAGACTACAAACTCGTGGACAGGCAGAAGCAAGACAGACTGCCAAACACCCAAAACACTCAGCAGCACACCTGCACAAATAAACAGATGGAATTGCTATAATAAATACAAGGAATTAGTTTGTGAATTGGCCAAGTCACTTAAGCCGAGAGCCCACTTCAAGGGTTCTCGTTGTCTCGTGGTCCCTACTCTAACGAGACAACTTTCCCCTAGGCTACCTGGAAGCAGGGCAATCATCCCAACAGGGACAGCCCTGCACTGGAACCTAAGAACTGAACTAGCCCTAGATGGTAAATGAACCAAGCAGCACAGGACACAGTTCACACTAACACAGAGCAACAATACAGACATAGAATCAGAACTGACGACTATGTCAGCATAGACAGATCAGAAGGCCTTAAAGAAGCAGGAACACAAGACTACTCCCACTGCAAGAATAAAACTGGCAGACACTAACAAAGGAACTGCTATATATATGTGGACAAACCTTGGGGATTGGCTCACTTGAGCAAACCACACCCAGTCAGCACAATCAAGCACCTGTGAAGCTGAGCTGCTGAGAAAACACGCAGAACCACATATCCCAGCAGCAAGCTCTAACAAGCAGCACATGCTGAAATGACTGCCTGGCTATCTCCGGCAGTCCCAATGAAGTGATTTTATCGGCGTAGCGCACGCACGGCCACCCATTGCCATTCACTTCAAACTAGGGCTAGGGTCTCTGAATGACAGGTAAAAACAGTTATGAGACAATACATTTAAAACATGAACAGATGACTAAGGACCTTACTGATTTTCTGACTTTGAGAGGCTCTGTCTTTCATCATCTTCCTGTGCACACTTTATCTTGCTTTTATATCGTTTTCTCCTTATCCTGTACTCTTCCAATCTATTACTCTGCATGGTAATTCACTGAGGCAGAGGGAACTAAATAATAAAATCCTACTCACAGAAAGTCCCTAAAAACACACTTTATTATAATTATATTAAAAACACTGGGCCTATAGACAAACACGACAAACATGTAGTAATTGCTAGAAAAACACAGACACGACCACAACGATGGTATTTGTGGTAGGGGTATTCTGAGAACTGGTCTGAAAATATTTGGCACAGTTATTTGTTCTGTGATGCTCAGAACAGACTACCCCCTAAGTGATAGAGAAAAAGGAAAGTAATGAATTTAACTATTCGGTTCAAATTATGCGATGTTCAACCTGGAGCCGACTATACTCTGCATGGTAAAAGGGCATAGGCATATATTTGAGGGCTTAGTCACATGGGCACATCGGCGCCCGTGTTACTGCAGGTAGAAGACGGCCGCACTTCAGGACGGACATCTCTCTGCAGCGCTGGAAGAAAGAACATGTGACCGGCTTCATTGCCGGTCATGTGTTCTTTCTTCAGCGCTGCGGGGAGTCATCCGTCTTGAAGTACGGCTGTCTTCTTCCTGCAGTAAAGGCTCAGTCACACGGGTGCCAAAGCGCCCGTGTGACTAAGCCCTTAATGAGACTCAAAGGGCAACATTTTTCTTTTTTGCCCATAAAACTCTAATCGCTAGCAAATCACCAAACATTTCCTTCAAGATAATATCATAGTGGTACAGAGTATCTGCTACACTCTACTGCCAGTACCTAGGAGTTCTTGATATATACTGGAGATGTGAGGTTGAGAGAGTGATGATGTCCCACATTTGGTGGAGTAGCCTACCCATTCAAAGATTTTGGACACAGGTCCTTGCTCTTCTTAATCAAATGTCAGGTATCACTGTTTGTAATACCCCAGATAACATCCTTCTCTTCATGATACCCACAAGTTCATACATTCTTATGGCCTCCAGTCAGAGGTGCTATCCGGATTTCGATTTAAAATCTCTAAAATGGCACCCCTAAATTGGACCTGAATGAAACTTTTAATGAAAACTGCTGAAACAGAGACAACTCTGTTTCAGCAGGTTTCTGTTTATTTATGGCATTTTGTGCTGGAAAGAATATCGTAGATCAAGATTAAACACATAAAAATGAGAATGTTTCACTATCTGGTTTTAATTAATAAAAAATATAGGTGATACATTTCATTTAAGGACATAATATCATAGATACTATGTTCAATAATGACCAGGACACCTATGAACTTAGACAAAGGGAGAAGCAGCCCCCATGATTGCAAATAGGTTGCTTTGACAGTCATGTCTAACAGGTTTGCTGACCTAAATTTTAGAATTTTCTGGACTACTTATTCAAAACTCTTGGGCAGCCAACATGTTTTAGGACAAATTTGGAATCAATTATGAATTATACAGATTATAAGTGATACATATCTATAGGTCAGATACTAATATGAAATCATTAGCAACATTTACTGTTACCTGTAAAATGACAATAATTTGAATCATAATAACCTTCTCAGGTATGATCAGCCTCAAAAAGATCATGGAGACAGCTTTTTTTTATAGGCACTAGAAATAAAAGTCCTTTATTTTTACAGGACTGTCCATGAAGCCAAATGTCTTTATTCAAGAAGTCCTGTTGCCCCTGTCATGGAAAAAAAAGAGAAATGAGAAGCTCCACTTATGTAGGAGGGTTAGGTAGAATGATGTATGGGTGTAAGATGTATGCTGATGACCTAAATTGGTTGTGATTCACAACTTGTGAACATGCACAAAACTGTAATGGCAAAATAAGTAGATGGACCCAGACTACCACCATGTAGGATTGCCGTTGAACTGATGATCTATCAGCTATAGTGACAATAGTGGGTAGGATAGGATCACCAGCAATACTGGCACTGTTAACGGAATCTCACTGGAACATTAGTTGGTGAATGCTTACTTTATCATATAATATGTTATGGGCTTAGACCAAGCTCTTTATCAGGTTATATACAGACCCAAGATCCAAGCCCGAAATATGTTGTATGCTGTAACCAATATAGGAAACATTCATCAATTATCCAATGAGGTTCCATAGGCATTTTCAGTATCACTAGTGATCTTATCCTATCCTCTGTTTTTGTTGCCTTCTAGATTTTCATAACCTTGCGAAATCGGGAAGATTTGTAGATTGTTTTTCTCATAATTTTAGACATACTATATGATCAAGTATTTTTGTACCGTGTATATCAGATGTGTCAGCCTGCCATATCTCATCTCACGACATTTTACATACTCTATGTGATGACTAGAAAGAAAAGTCTTCAGTGAAAACTTTTTGGAATACAAAGAAATCCTCAAAATCCTTCAAAGACAAACTTGACTCATGTTGAAGATCTTCTGCAAATTTGGTAAACAACAACCGCCGTGGCACCAAACATAAGACAGTTTGTTCCATTGTTTAAGCATGATAGTTGTCTCCTATTTATTTTAAGGAGGGAATAAATTGAGATAGTTCACAACCATCTGTAGCACTTAGGTATATTGAGCCATTGTGAGATATTACATAGCGCTTCTCCATACTGTCTTAAGATTTTTATTATGCTAATAAAGGAAGGAAAACAAACTTAATGGGCATTATTAGTAAAGCTTATCGGCTGAGATGTCTACACTGCGCAGTTAAAGTGGAATTATAAATCCAACTTGTAAGGGACTTATATATTTAACAAAACTTTGTAAATTACTTATTATCACTGTTGTTGCAACTTCCTAGTTTTCAACACTTCTGCAAGTTTTCATATCCAACCTGTGCTAATGGAAATTAAAAAGAAAAGCATAACAAATAAAGAAATATACATTATACAAAACTTTTACAAGTGAGGTCATGTGATAGGACTAGAGATGAGCGAACGT
Source organism: Eleutherodactylus coqui (assembly GCF_035609145.1). Taxonomy (NCBI): domain Eukaryota; kingdom Metazoa; phylum Chordata; class Amphibia; order Anura; family Eleutherodactylidae; genus Eleutherodactylus; species Eleutherodactylus coqui. The sequence goes on along the minus strand of NC_089841.1, from coordinate 63,727,237 downwards.
ACTCGGATAAGCACTACTCGTCCGAGTAATGTGCTTTATCCGAGTACCTCTCTGCTCGTCCTGAAAGATTCGGGACGCGCTGCGGAGTGGGGAGCTGCAGGGGAGAGCGGGGAGGAATGGAGGGGAGATCTTTCTCTCCTTCTCTCCCGCCCGCTCTGCCCCGCTCCCCGCTGCGACTCACCTGTCAGCAGCGGAGCGCCCCGAATCTTTCAGGACGAGCGGAGAGATACTCGGATAAAGCACATTACTCGGACGAGTAGTGCTTATCCGAGTACGTTCGCTCATCTCTAGATAGGACATCATATTAGTACTAATCACAATGGAACAAATAAATAAGCCCTGAGTCAATAGAAAATAACTTTCATTAGATATATAGGGTGAGGCAAAAGTCTGGACACACCCATTTAACTGCTGTAATAATGAGAAAATTGACTTCCAATTTGTAAAAGTATTAATTGGGAGGGAGGCTGCGTTTTTTTGGTGGAAAGGATGTTTTCAGTGGCCATTTTCAACTCTGCCATTTTGAAAAAAAGCTCAGGTTTTTGAAATGGGAAGGGGGTCATTTGATATATCAATCTTGGCTAGAATTTTCTTAGAAACACATTGAAAGTGTCAGTTTTGCCCTATTTTTTTTATTGGTTTTGGAGTTAACTGAGGATGAAATTGGTAAATTGTGTCTGACATCCAGGGCCTTTTTTCATTGACAGATTTCTTAACGTTGAGTACCTCCACAAATTACAAGATGTCATATTCACAATGTGCTCAATGAGAACAGTGAGTTCCCACATTGCTTTCAAGAGGATGGTGCATCTCCACACTTGGCTGTATGTAGATAGCTGGATGTCTAATTTTCTGGGCACTGGATTGGTCATAGTGGTCCAGTAGAATAGCTGCCAAGGGTATTGGACTTAATGCCTTGGTACATTTATCTATGGAGCCATTTAAATTTCCCTTGTGTATGTGGAAAAAATATGCAATGGAGTTCACTTGAAACAGCAAATTGTACCGTGTTGTGAAGAAATATCACTTGCAGTTTTTCAGAATGTTCACAAAGACTGGATTAAACATTTAACCATGTGTATCCAGCAGAATGGTGGACACATCAGGCAAGTCATGTAAAAACACTTTGGGAAATTCACTGTCACTTAACTCCTATATAAGTAAAAATAGAGAAAAACTGAGACTTCCAGTATGTTTCTAAGAAATTTCTAGCCACGATTAATATATCACATGACCTCTTTCCCATTTGAAAAAGCTGAGGTGAATTCAATATGTTAAAGTTCAAAATGGCCACCAAAAAAGTTTCTCTACGAAAAAATGTAGCCTCCCTCCTAATACTTCCACATGTGGGACATTAATTTCTTCATTATTACACTAATAAATGTGTGTGTCCAGGCCTTTGCCTGACTTTGCATTAAAACGGAATATCTCAATTAACATTCACCAGGCATATCACAAATATGCAGAATTCCTAGGAAATGTTAATCCAGGGAACCTTTGGTGTAATTCATAGCTTGTTCTTACCCCACTTATAGACACCATGCCTATAAGTGGGGCAAGACCAACTTATGAATCATACCAAAATAACCCATGTATTGTATGGTGAAACATGTTGGGACAAAGGAATGATGATGTTATATGTAGGGCAATTTAATGGAGACTTAAGGCACCAGCCATCGAGAAATGTTTTTAGTTGGGTGATTCTTCAGAATTGTGAGTAGTACTGTATCCTACTGGATCCAACAGTATTGGTACTCTGGTATCTTACATAGAACCACAATTCCAGTAGTGTATCAAACATTAATTCAAATACAGAATTAGCATGCATGTTGTACCACATGCATGTGAGAATATGACAGGAACATGTATAAAAAATGACATATGGTACTGAAAATAAGTATCCATAGTGGGCTAGAGGTGGAGCATAAGATATGAAGATGTAAAAAACATGTACAGTGCAATTGAACACAAGATTGTTCTTAGTAAAGTAGGGGGTAAACATATGATAGTCAAAACAGTACTAAAGTGGTGCACTAAGATACATACAGATACATACATGGGATGGCTACATTATTGGAGACACTCATCTAGTACTGTACTAGACCTCATTTGGTCTTCAGAACTGCAGCAATTAGTCATGGCATAGATTACACTAGGTGTTAAAATCACTCTGTGGGAATACTGACATAGGGTCCACCTAGAAAACATTCCCCACACAATTTCTTCACCTCCACAAGCCTAAAATGTTGACACCTGACAGGAATGGTTCATCAATTCATACTGCTTGGAGCAAATTCTGACCTCTCATTAGCATGGTGCAACAGGAATCTGGATTTATCTGACCAGGTGTTGATTTTCCACTACTCAATTACCTATTTTTTGCACTCTTTTCTCCATTAAAGTCTCCCCTTTTTGTTTTTCTTTGACAGTGATGGTGTTGGAACTGGTCATCTGCTTTTATACTCTATCAATGATAAGGAATGATGAGTTGTGCATTGGACACATTAGTTGGAGCACTAGTGTAGTATTCAGTTGTAATTTGGTTGAGTGTTCCCACCTGTTTGCTAGAACAATTCTTGACATCTTCCTCTGAAACAATTAATTAATTAATGAGTTACTTACATCCATGGGATATCCTTTCACTGGATGTTTTCCTTGATTACACCATTTTCAGTATACTTTCCACAATGTTGTATGAGAAAATCACCCAAGGTTGGCAGTGAAATCCCGGCCCCGGCTAGTCTAGCACAGATGACCCAGCCTCATTGGAAGTCGCTCAGGTCGCTGGATTTTCCCATCTAATGTGGATTCACACTGAAACTGATCCATTGAAAACTTGTCACTTGATTTTATGTTACACTTTGGGGTCACAACCTTAATTTCCATACTTCCATAGGGAATCTCTAATTGTAAAAAGGCCAGTGTCTCTAATAACGTGACCAGTGTACATTAACCTCTCCCCTGTAGATTGTCAGCTCTTTTGAACAGAGGCCTCTTTTCTTTAGAGTGTAAGCTCTAATGGACAGGGACCTCTCTAGTTTTGTTTCATTATTTGTTAATTGCTTTTGATTGTTACTTCTTCTATTATAAAGTGCTGTGGAATATTTTGGAGCCATGTCAATAAATATGATGATGACGGTAATGATGATGGTTATTATCATATCTTGGTACATTTCAGCGCTGTGGAATATTTTGAAGCTATAAAAATAAATATGATGATGGTGATGATGAGTATTATATCTTGGTACAATACATTGCTGTGGAGTGTGTTGGGGGTATATAAATTATACAAGCATATTAATAAATATGTTAATGTACATGAGATTTGGTATAAAAATACACTAATTAAGGATACATTCTATCATCAAAACGTGAATAATGAACATACTAAAAATAACTGAAACTCAGCAATTCTGTAGAACTGCAAAACAAGAATGCACAAAGACTGTTACTTCCTGAACAATACAGCAACTATTGTACTATGAGAAGCCCTCATTCTGAATTGGCATGAAATAGTTACAAGTCTTATCTGACACACTGAGATCTAAATTAAAATGGCATTCTGCCATGTTTTTAATCCTGATTGACATCAACATTTTGGTTCCCATACTGGTAATGCTAAATTGAGATTCTTGTTGTATCTCTAAGACATTGTCATGAAGCTATTTTTTAATGCATAAAACATGAACAAAAATAGCTTATAGGAGGCAAATGATGGAGCTCCTAATTTGGAAAGTCTTGTATTTTAGGAGAGAATAGACAGAAATGTACAATATGTGGAAATATATATTTGGTAAATATTAGAGATGAGCGAGCACACTCGTCCGAGCTTGATGCTTGTTCGAGTATTAGGGTACTCGAGATGCTCGTTACTCGAGACGAACACCATGCGGTACTCGAGTCAATTGCATTTCCTTCCCCGCATGTTTAGCGCCATTTTCTAGCCAATAAACATGCGGGGAAGACATTACCACTTCCTGCTATGGCGTGCCCCCCCCCCCCCCCCCCCACAGCAGTAAGTGACTGGGCCGATCAGGTGACCGCCGAGTACTTAAACTGGTCCTGCCCACGGCTCGCCTCAGATGCATGCTGGCAGAGATTAGGGAAAGTGCTGCTGCTGATACAGGAACCCCAACGGTCCTTCTTAGGACTACTCCACATCGTGTGCATTTCTGTTGTTGGTGGCTGGGAGCAGTAGTGCACCAATTTTTTTTTAAGCATCTTGGGCTGTGCAGGCCATTTCAGCTACAGCGTTCTCAGTCTGCAGTGTTTTGCGCAGAGTTTAGGGACAGAGCTGCTTCTATAGGGTAAGCTATACAGTCCTGATCCTCCATACAAGAACCCCAACGGTCCTTCTTAGGGCTACATCTCACGGTGTACTTTACAGTTGTGGCTGGCTGGGAGGAGTAGGGCATCAATTTTTGTATTACACATCAAGGCCTGTTCTCAGCCTTGCAGCTATAGCATTCACAGCCTGCAGTGCATAACGCAGAGCTTAGGGACAGAGCTGCTTCTATAGGGAAAGCTACACAGTCCTGATCCTGCGTACAAGAACCCCAACGGTCCTTCTTAGGGCTACATCTCACCATGTGCCTTATAGTTGTGGCTGGCTGGGAGCAGTAGTGCACCAACTTTTGTATTACACATCTAGGCCTGTTCCCAGCCTTTCAGTAATAGTGTTCTCAGCCTGCAGTGCCGTACAACCAGCTCTCACCGTGAAACTGCACTCAAAAATTTCCTAGCCTTCTGCAAAGTAGTTCAGTTATACCATTCTATGTCTGCAGTGCATTAGACAGAGATCTCACCGCTAAACAGTACTGTGATATTTCCTGGGCTCCTGCAAACTATTTCAGTTATATTGTTCTATGTCTGCAGTGCATTAGACAGAGGTCTCACCGCTAAACAGTACTGTAATATTTCCTGGGCCACTGCAAAGTATTTCAGCTCTGCCGCTGTGCAGAGCGTCTCACAATACCCTTTCCTTGGTGAGGTTGAGATAGCCGCAGTTACCAGCACTATCCACAGTCTTTAGAGTCTTCTCCCACTCAATACAGCCTCTTTTATCTACAAGTCTCTGTGAGCAGTAAATTACCCCTAGGTATCAGCACAGGACAGCGGGGTAATTTTTTCAAGCCACAGCATAGAGCCTCCGCTATCTACAAGTCTCTGTGTGCGGTGAATTAAGCCACAGTTGTCAGCGCTGTACAGTAGGGTGATTTATTTGGGCCCTGCTCTATTCTTAATCTGCCATGATGAGGAGTAGGGGTAAGGGTCGAGGACGTGGACGCGGGGCTCCAAGTATGGGTGTGGGCATAGAACGAGTTCCTGGGCATGGTAAATCACAGCCGGATGCTGCGGGATTAGGAGAGAGGCAAGTTTCTGGGCTCCCTAGCTTCATACCACAATTTACGGGTCCACGTGGTAGACCTTTATTACAAACAGAGCAGTGCGAGCAGGTCCTGTCATGGATGGCAGAAAACGCGTCCGGCAATGTATCGACCACCCAGTCTTCTACGCAGTCCACTATTCTCGGCCTAGGGACTGTAACTCTAAATCCTCTGGCTGCTCCTCTTTCCTCCCAGCCTCCTCACTCCATGAAAATGACATATTCTGAGCAGGAAGACTCCCAGGAACTGTTCTCGCGTCCCTGCCATGAGTGGGAAAAAATGATTCTCTCTCACCTGAGGAGTTTGTTGTGACCGATGCCCAACCTTTGGAAAGTTCCCGGAGTCCGGGTGTTGAAGCTGGGGACTTCCAGCGCCTGTCTCAAGAGCTTTTTGTGGATGAGGATGATGAGACACAGTTGTCTGTCATTGAGGTAGTAGTAAGGGCAGTAAGTCCGAGGGAGGAGCGCACAGAGGATTCGGAGGAAGATCAGCTGGACGATGAGGTGACTGACCCCACCTGGTTTGCTAAGCCTTCTGAGGACAGGGCTTCAAAGGGGGATGCAAATGCAGCAGCAGGACAGGTTGGAAGAGGCAGTGGAGTGGCCAGGGGTAGAGGCAGGGCCAGAGCAAAGAATCCCTCAACTGTTCTCCAAATCACCCCGTCACAGCAAGCCTCCGTGCAAAGGACTAGGTGTTCAAAGGTGTGGATGTTTTTTAGTGAGAGCGCGGATGACCGACGATCAGTGGTGTGCAACCTGTGTCGCACCAAGATCAGCCGGGGAGCCACCACTACCAGCCTCACCACCACGAGCATGTTCCATACAACTATTGGGTGTCAAAGCTGGACACAAGCACAAACTTGCGCTCTTGAGGTGCTGGACTGCCCTGCTAGCGTCTTGTCAGACAGGGTGTTTAGTGCAGCTGGGGGAATCATCATGGATAAGCGTACCCGCCCGTCAACTGACAGCGCTGACATGCTCACCCTCATAAAGATGAACAAAGGCTGGATTTCCCCAGACTTCTCTTCTCCACCGGTGGAAAGCAGCGGATCCTAAAGAATCTTTTTGCTGCAACAGGAGAAAAATGCATCCTCTATCACCCCAAAAAAGGGGAGAATCAGCTTTGTGTATCCCTCTTGGATATTATTACTCCTCCTCCTCCTCCTAAAACAGCATGTCATCACGCTGAACTGCCATTTTCTATAAGGCCCAAAATGCTCTGTTTAAAACTTTTAAAAGTTTTATCCGTTTTTACAGTTTTAACAGTTAAACTTACACCAATTTTTGCAGAGGGCTGCCTCCAGGCTCTGTAACAAATTAACCAACAACGAGCTCTATCTTCAAAAAATGTATGTCGGTTTCACCTGCCCTCGTGGTTGAGCAATTTTTCAGGGGTACACTTGTACTCTTGGTACACCAATTTTTCAGGCCATTGCCAATACTGTTAGCAAACTAATTTTTCCAGGCTTCGCTTATAGTCTTGGTAAACAAATTTTTACTGGTGTTCGCGTATACTCTTGGTACACCAATTTTACTGGGGTTTGCCTATATTATTGCTAGAGAAATGTTTCAGGGGTTCACCTATACTTTTGCTACAGAAATGTTACTGGAGTTCGCCTATACTTTTGCTACGGAAATGTTACTGGGGTCCGCCTATACCTTTGGCTACAGAAATGTTACTGGGGTCTGCCTATACCTTTTCTACTGAATGATTTGAGGGGTTCGCCTAAACTCTTGCTACAGAGATCTTACTGGAGTCCGCCTATAGTCTTACTACAGAAATGTTAAAGGGGTCTACCTATACTTTTGCTACAAAAATGTTACTGGGGTCCGCCTCTACACTTGCTACAGAAATGTTACTGGTTTCAGCCTATACAGTTTCTACTGAATGGTTTGAGGGGTTTGCCTATAGTCTTGCTACAGAAATGTTACATGGGTTTGCCTATACTTTTACTACAGAAATGTTACTGGGGTCAGCCTATACTTTGGCTACAAAAATGTTACTGGGGTCTGCCTATACCTTTTCTACTGAATGGTTTGAGGAGTTCGCCTATACTTTTGCTACAGAAATGTTACTGGGGTCTGCCTATACTTTTGCTACAGAAATGTTACTTGGGTCCGCCTATACTCTTGCTACAGAAATGTTACTGGGGTCTGCCTATACTTTTCTACTGAATGGTTTGAGGGGTTCACCTATACTCTTGCTACAGAAATGTTACAGGGGTTCGTCTATACTTTTGCTACAGAAATGTTACAGGGGTCTGCCTATACTCTTTCTACAGAAATGTTACTGGGGTCCGCCTGTACTCTTGCTACAGAAATGTTACTGGGGTCTGCCTATACCTTTTCTATTAAATGGTTTGAGGGGTTCGCCTATACTCTTGCTACAGAAATGTTACAGGGGTTCGCCTATACTTTTACTACAAAAATGTTACTGGGGTCCGCCTATACTTTGGCTACAGAAATGTTACTGGGGTCTGCCTAAACCTTTTCTACTGAATGGTTTGAGGGGTTCACCTATACTCTTGCTAAAGAAATGTTACAGGGGTTCGCCTATACTTTTGCTACAGAAATGTTACTGGGGTCTGCCCATGCTGTGGGTGCACAAAGACTTCCCATCGCGGTGTTTTACCTATCTGGCACAAATACACTAACTAACTTGGGCAGAAATGTGGGCCGAGGCCGAGGCCCTTGGCGGGGTGAAACCATGCCATGTTTGGGCACTCTGATTTCTTCCTGTGTAATACCATCTTTGTGCACCGACAGCATAGGTGAGCCCAAGGAACTCAAAGACTTCCCATTGCGGTGTTGAGCTATCTGACATCTACATAGAATGAATTGTGTGGGGACACATTGATTTTCCATCGCTTTGTAACTCGCGGCACCTTGGGTCACACAAGGTGGATGCTGGGACCGAGCCTGACCCTGGGCCCACTCACGTGCTTCCCACACAGAGTATTGCTGCATTGTGGAGATGTGTAGAAGTGCTGGCACCTAAGTCCCCTTTATGCCCACGTTTGCGGCTCCTGACAATTTTGTGACGGAGGTGGCACGGGATTGGAATTGTCAGGGTAATAAAATATTCTAAGCACAGCACCAATCAGGCCCACCCCACTTGCCCCGTTGCTGGCGGTAAGAAGAGACACCACACAGGGATCTGGTATCATTCCTCACACGGGACATGGCTCTCAGCTGTGCCGACGTGCTTTATTACAGATTACATGAGATCTTATACCCTTTGTCCCATCCCCAACAGGGGGTGATAGGCTCATAACCATATATGGGAAGTCCGGATTTCCGGCCTGACAGTGAAAATTATGTACATTTGAACATCTTGATATCTTGTTCCAGCGCTTCTGGGAAAACGGCCAAGTACACGCGGCCTTGTGTCTGGTTCCGTATCTTCTCTGAATTTCTAGAACATCTCTCTCAGCCTTCTAAAGCCTTGGAATATCTGATGTAAGGCGACATATAAGTTTTTTCTCATTTGCAATTGAATAAAACTTGCATATAGGTATAAAAGTATAAAGAACATATGGTAATATATATATATATATATATACCCTCATAAACCCCCCTAAAAAACTTAATATGGAGATCAAGCATCAGACTTTGCACTCTTCCTCGGTCGTCTCTCCCTTGCGTCAGGGTTTCTCCACTGCCCGTAAGTCCCTACTCCTAAAAGGGAGGGATCCCTACCTCACCTCAGAAGGAGGCCATGGATTCCCTGGGCTCATTTCCGGGCATCCATACCCTCTATCTGTATGAGTTAACACCCCGCAGGGTGTGCCCTCGCCGGAACCTAAGGTCTTCTGCACTTTCCCTAGGCAAATGGGAAGTCCACTGACAGTCCATCTTATGAGACTGAGGCAGGCGCAGTACTAGTCCATCTCTCCATTCTTCTGGTAACGTACGTGGTTGTCATTATCGGAACTGGCTCTTCATCTTTTTCAAACAAGGGAAACGTTGGTGTCACATTATGCAGTCCCTTACTCATACTCTTTCTGATCAAAGGGATAATACACATAAAGGAAATTACATACCCCACCTCTTTCTGTTAAAATCATATCCAGGGCCACTCTAGGGCCATGGATGCAGTGGGCCCTAACTGGTCAGCTAACCCTTGCAAAGCATCTCTGGTGTAGTTTACAAACCTCTGCTGATTGTAATAGATATAATTCATCCAATCTACATTATTATTAACAGTGACAATAACAAATAAGGACTCAAGACCTGCTTTAAACTGATCTCTAGAATTGAATTCATCTGGCACCCCCCTTGGCACTCCTATTGCATCTATGTATACATGTGGGTCAAAGTTACCACCTGGAGCGTCAATGTCTCTCTTAGCACGATGCGGTGTTGGATTCTCACCTTCAGTGTAGTCTTCATATTGCACATTTGATTGTATTAATTTGTTGTGAAACAGGGGGCTAGTGTACAGTAGTCAAAGGTGTGTGTTAGAGGAATTGTACCACATTATAGCATTTAAAGGATATGCAGGATCATTAGTTTTTTCAGTGCGAAGTGTGGATCCAAGTGGGCTTTCCTTCGAGCTTGACTGCAGTTGGGTGAACAACATCTGGTAAGGACATTCAAATCGGGTTTCTCTCTCAAACTTTTTCACATAGACCCTGTCACCTGGTTTCAGATTGTGACACTCATCTGTAGGACCTGGGAGAAAAGCAGAGACTACAGAATGCATTATTGACAATTCCTTGGAGAGGCTCATGACAAAATTAACAAGAAAATCATTCCCCAAACTCGGCCACTGTGGCATGTACCCTCCTGGAGAAAAAGAAAAACTAATGAAAGACACTCAATTCAAAATTTGCCCATTTTCTCTATTGCCTTTTGTATCTACTTTCCCACTACTCCGCGGACGGTAGGGTGTATGAAAAGCCTGGAATATACCCAAAACAGACATGATGTGTTGCATTATTTCACCTGTGAAGTTTGTACCTTTGTTTGACTCAATCACTTCCGCTACCCCGTATCTGCAGATTACCTCATTCATGAGCTTCTGTGCGGTTACCTGCTTATTTACTTTGGTAACAGAGTAGGTCTCCAACCTGAAAAACATTAACAACAACAAGCACATATTCATGCTTCCCAACAAGTAGGAGCTGAGTGTAGCCAATTTGCAATCCCTGAAATGGGTAGAGTGGTCTAGGCAAGTGTTGCGTGGCAAATTTACTTCTGCCCTGTTGCTTACGGCAAAGATCATGCAAAATTGGACAAATGATGCAGCAGCTACAGAAAACCAAGGAGCCACCCGTCCTTGTTCAAGCGTCGACATCATTACTGCTTTGAGAGGTGCGTCTTTCCGTGCGTCAGCTGGGCCATCTAGAGGCACAGGGACTATGGTGGGCAAGTGCTGTTGACTGTTCACCATACGCCGTCCCTTTTTAGTCCATTTGTCTTTTTCTTAACTGTGAAGTCTTTAGCATATCAAAGGCCAAGTTCAAATCAAAGTCCAAGTTCAAATCAAAGTCCAAGTTCAAATCAAAGTCCAAGTTTTTATCAAAGTCCAAAGTTATTGTTAAATTCTTCTTTTCTTCTTTCTTCCACGGCTTGAAGGCCGCTGCCTTTGCTGTGCGGCCTGTGATGGCATTACCTCTCGCTTCTCCGGTGTAGGAATTGGTGTGAGCTTTCCACCTTGTCAGGTAGAAGTAGGGCCTCCATGAGACTCTGCACCGCTGCAACATTCTCAATTGGCTGTCCTGCTGAGGTAAAAAACTATCTGGCCTTCCATGTTGGGCCGTAATCATGAGCCATGCCAAATGCATACCGGGAGTCAGTGTAAATGTTTGCCGTCTTACCTTTCTCCACTCTACACGCCTCAGTGAGGGCTTTTAGTTCCGCTTCTTGTACTGCAACATGCGGAGACATTCTGCTTTTAGGACATCTTGTTGTGTAACCACTGCATATCCAGTGTGGAGTCGTCAATCACCCTGGGTACCATCTATAAAAAACAACTCAAAATATGCATTATTAACAAGGGCTTTCAGTAACTTTTTTTAAAACTTAAATTTTCTTGTTGCATCACTGCTAGACAATCAGGCTGATATTCTATTTGAAAAAGATCAGAATCTTGTTGCAAAAAATTTAAAAATTTAAAAAAATGGCTTGCAAAAAATTTAAAAATGGCTGACTTCCAATACCTAGATCACCTATGCCTTCTCCTCCCCCCCTTTAAACCAGGGTACTCAATTGGAACAATAGTAGCCGGGTTTAAGTTAGTATAACATTGTAAAAAGATTTGATGGATGCAGATAAGGCCTGTAAGAAGTTAGCACCTATAACAGAAACATGAGTTACACCGGGGAAGAATAACCTACAAAACATCTATTCATATTTGAAATTTGAGATCCCTTTAAGTGAATTCATTATTAGTCTGATCCTGCATGCAATGTCTTATCAAAAGTTGAGACGGGAGACAAAACAAAACAAAAAACTTTTACTAGCTGTTCAAGATCCTCACCCCCTCCCTTGGACAAGAAGGATGAAACATTACTACGTACTATTACATCATCTAGCTCCACCCCTTCGATATTGGCTCCGTGCGTCCGTCTTCTCAGCTCCATTTCAGCTTAACAGTCTACACGTCCACATCTCAACCAAGCAAAGTCCCAAGCATGGGGAGGACTTTTATCCCCAGTCATTACCTGCATCACACACTCCACACTCACCGCAGCTTGAACACGGGTCACTAACTCACATCCATCCATGCTCTCAAGTCTGCTCCGTCACCCCCTATTGAAGGCGTACCAGTCCATGCAGATGCACAGACAAAAAAAGTTTGACAAACATACATACATCAGTTGAAAAACATTGAGGTGAGTGCTATCATTTTATAAAGTACATAATTCTATTGAGATGAGATTGTGAATGAGCGCTATCTTTAACAAATTATGTGAAAAAGTTTGCTGAGTGACTGAGATATTCTATATTTCTTATTTACTGAAGCTATTATATGCTGTATTAAACGCTAAAGTATTTTAGAATCTCTGGGCATTTTTCAACCCCCCTTATCTCTCTTTCTCTGTATTTGACCCTGAACAAAAAGTGAAGTCTGAAAGCCCCCACCTTTTCAAAATAAATCTCTGAATATGCATTCACTGACTGAACAGCCCTGCATTTGAACTCATAATTAACACATATGCTGGGACCTTGCAACATTAATTTTCAACCCCTGTATAAGTAAGAATATATGTTTTAGAAATTGCTATATTTCCTGTCTACTAAGACAGTATAATTAATTAAATTCATTTCAATTCATTGTAAGCAAGCAAAGATATTAACCAAGGTTGTTATTGCATTTTCTCTCTCGCTGTTATCTTCCGACCTTGGAAAGCTTACACAGACTCGCAGCTACATGTCAACAATCTTTCTCATCTAAAAGCAAGCTCAGTTAACTATTTGCACATACAGTATATACATATACATATATATATATATATATATATATATATATATATATATATATATATCCATATCTATTATCTATCTTGTATTATACACATTTTCATTTGTATTTGACAACAAATCACGTGCATTGTAACTTTCTTATCGACTTTGCCTGCTCCCCTTATTTCTCTCCCCTACCTAACTGCCAATGTAACCTTCAATAGACACTCTCCTGACGCCCTCTTGATCACTTACTGTACTTTTCAACATTTCACTTACGGATACTTTCTTAAACAAATAATGTGTACATACTTAACTTACTCTGACTGTCTCTCTCTCTCTCCTCCTCCTCCAGCATTTTCTAGCAAACCTTGGTCTTCCAAGGCACCTCTCGGTCCTAAAGACCTCCTCCCAGACACCATTTTGTAATCTGCCGTGCGGGTCGGTGCCACACATTTTCATAAGTTTTGTTACATTCTACAAATTCATCCACACGGCGGCAGCCCTTGAGGGGCTCTATCTTCTTTAATAAGATCTTACGCATATTACAACAACAACAATAATAATAATAACACGCTCCATAGAGTGCATCCTTCTGACCCGAATTGTCAGCCCCTTATATATGGCAGAACAACCGAAGGCATCTTCTTCCATGGAACCAATCTCATAGAGTGCATCCCTCTCCTCAGCTAAACCATCAACAACTAAACTAAACTAAAAGGGAGGGTTCCTTCGTCTATGGGACCTATCTCACAGAGTGCTTCCCTCTCCTTAGCTAAACCATTAACGACTAAATAAACTCAAACGGAGGGTTCCTTCGTCTGTGAGACCAAATGAAAAGTAAGAGAAAAAAAAAATTCTGCAGATACAACAAACAATCAAACAATCTCCACTATCGCTAAAACACTACGGACTTCAACTACAAATAAACTACAGACTATTTTCCGGGTGAGCGATTGGTGCGCATATCACGGTCAGTGGTCCATGACGGCAAACCCGGAGCCCACACGAGTTACCGTGTAGAACTCTTAACCCAACCCGTCCGGTCACAAACCACAGATAGTCAGTCCTGCTGCAAGACTCGCAGTAAAACACAACATAAATATATGCTGGCCTTACCTGGAGTTCTAAGTGAGTTGATCAGGCTCGGTTTGCAGCTGGACGGCTTCTCAGTAGCGTGGATCCGGGTGAATTGCGCTGTAAGCTCCTGGTTTTACCGCCCCACATTGGGCGCCATTTGTCAGGGTAATAAAATATTCTAAGTACAGCACCAATCAGGCCCACCCCACTTGCCCCGTTGCCGGCGGTAAGAAGAGACACCACACAGGGATCTGGTATCATTCCTCACACGGGACATGGCTCTCAGCTGTGCCGACATGCTTTATTACAGATTACATGAGATCTTATACCCTTTGTCCCATCCCCAACAGGGGGTGATGGGCTCATAACCATATATGGGAAGTCCGGATTTCCGGCCTGACAGTGAAAATTATGTACATTTGAACATCTTGATATCTTGTTCCAGCGCTTCTGGGAAAACGGCCAAGTACACGCGGCCTTGTGTCTGGTTCTGTATCTTCTCTGAATTTCTAGAACATCTCTCTCAGCCTTCTAAAGCCTTGGAATATCTGATGTAAGGCGACATATAAGTTTTTTTCTCATTTGGAATTGAATAAAACTTGCATATAGGTATAAAAGTATAAAGAACATATGGTAATATATATATATATATACCCTCACAGAATGATGATCTTGCGTCAATTTATCATCCATTCTCAACAGCATTGTGGGCTATCGGCCACATTTTCAAAGTGGGTCGCTGCCTAGCCCTGCCAACCCTCTGCAGTGTGTGCCTCCGGTTCCTCGTCATCCATTATACAACTATAAATAGATATGAGGGTTGTGTGGCTGTGAAGCGAGCTTGTGGCATGAGGGCAGGTGAACGCTGTGCAGGGAAAATTTTCTGTGCACTGTGGGCGCAGGGTCGTGTGAGGGGGTTGGACAGCAATGCCAGCATGTAACCCAGGAGAAGAGGCAGTGGTGTTACCCACAGGCAGTGATTGTCCTTGGTTGCAGGTAGTGTGGTGCTTAGCTAAGATGTGCCAGTGCGTGTGCCTTGCCAATGAGGGTTGTCCCAAGGAAATTGTTAGGGGGGTGACCGCCAGGCTCTTGCCCCCATTTTGGCTTAATAGTAGGACCTAGGAGCCTCAGATGCAGCCATGCATGCTGCCCCTGCCCTTCCCTATCCGTTTCTGTGGTGTTTCCATGACATTCTGATGTTTTCTGCTGTTTGATAAGTCATCACCTATGCGGAGCATCGGTCCCATAGAAAAATGCTCGAGTCGCCCATTTACTTCAATGGGGTTCGTTATTCGAAACGCGCTCTCGAGCATTACGAAAAGTTCGACTCGAGCAACGAGCACCTGAGCATTTTGGTGCTCGCTCATCTCTAGTAAATATATTTACACGTATTGCATGTGATATTACAGATCCAAAAGGATGCTGAGAAAGCAAAACTGGGCAAGAAGCAATTAGACAAATTTATAATTAGCAGTAATATTAATAACAACAATAATAACCCTTTCCTGCCCAAGGATCAATTATATGCATAATACAAATATATATAGAGGAGATAAGAAGCAGCTCCCCCCACGGGAATAAGCATCCCAGAGGCTTCCTGTGAGATAGCTGCGTAGGGAAGTGTAGCTCAACATCCTGCTTGCACATACCAGGGTATAATATTGAGCTCATTAACCATTTAACTGCTAGCTATTTCCTATGAAAGCGTATACACACACACACACACACACACACACACACACATATATATATATATATATATATATATATATATATATATTTGTGTGTGTGTGGGTATATATATATATATATATATATATATATATATATATATATATATATATATATATACCCACACACACACACACACACATATATATATATATATATATATATATATATGTGTGTGTGTGTGTGTGTGTGTGTGTGTGTGTGTGTGTGTGTGTGTGTGTGTGTGTGTGTGTATACACTTTCATAGGAAATAGCTAGCAGTTAAATGGTTGATGAGCTCAATATTATACCCTGGTATGTGCAAGCAGGATGTTGAGCTACACTTCCCTACGCAGCTATCTCACAGGAAGCCTCTGGGATGCTTATTCCCGTGGGGGGAGCTGCTTCTTATCTCCTCTATATATATTTGTACTTGTTTGCCTAGGCTTTGTTTCATTTTCCTTATCGATTTTTGAAGCTTTACAAAACATAATATGCTATGGTAAATGGTACCATTGAAAAATACAACTTGCCTCACAAAAAACAAGTCCTTATGTAGATATGTCACCTGAAAAATACAAAAGTTATAATTTTTTAAAAGTGGGACTATCAGGACTACAAAATGTGTCTTGGAGAAATGCATGTAATTGATCCTTGGTCAGGAAAGGGTTATTATTGTTGTTGTTATTAATATTACTGCTAATTATAAATTTGTATACACACACACACACATATATATATATATATATATATCTTCTATATATATAAAATTGAATGTATGTCTGTCTGTCTGTCTGTTTGTCCTTTATGCGCGACTACACCATTCATCCGATCGCCATGAAACTTTGGGAAGTTGTTGAGTACACTCCTGGGAAGATTATAGGCATAGTACATTTATGCTACGATAAATGGCGCGCGTGCGAGCGTCGTCAACAGTTACGACCCCCCCACGTAGATCGTTCGATTTCCATCATTGCCACTAATTCTCTCACTTCCCGATGTCATAGAAACTTGCAATTTGGCACGAACATTGATTATGTCACAAATAGGAAAAGCTAATGGGTCCCAACTCGATTATTCAATTCTATGCGCCAAAGAATTAGCGTCCAAATTTTACGTACGGAATGTAATTTTCTCACATAGAAACTTGAAATTTGCACGGGCATTCAATATGTCATAAATAGGAAAAGCTAATGGGTCCCAACTCCATTATTCAATTCTATGCGCAAAAGAATTAGCGTCCAAATTTTACGTACGGAATGTAATTTTCTCACATAGAAACTTGAAATTTGGCACGGGCATTGATTATGTCATAAATAGGAAAAGTTAATGGGTCCCAAGTCGATTATTCAATTCTAAGCGCAAAACAATTAGCGTCCAAATTTTACGTACGGAATCTAATTCTCTCACTTCCTGATATATATAAATGAATGTATGTCTGTCTGTCTGTCCTTTATGCATTACTACACCATTCATCCAATTGCCATGAGACTTTGGGAAGTTGTTGAGTACACTCCTGGGAAGATTATAGGCATAGTACATCTATCCTACGATAAATGGCGCGCGTGGAATCTAATTCTCTCGCTTCCCAATGTAATAGAAACTTGAAATTTGGCACGAGCATTGATTATGTCATAAATAGGAAACATTAATGGGTCCAAACTCGATTATTCAATTCTAGGCGCAAAAGAATTGGCGTCCAAATTTTACGTACGTAATCTAATTTTCTCGCTTCCCAATGTCATAGAAACTTGAAATTTGGCACGAGCATTGATTATGTCATAAATAGGAAAAGTTAATAGGTCCCTACTCGATTATTCAATTCTAAGTGCCAAAGAATTAGCGTCCAAATTTTACGTACGGAATCTAATATTCTCGCTTCCCAATGTCATAGAAACTTGAAATTTAGCACGAGCATTGATTATGTCATAAATAGGAAAAGTTAATGGGTCCCAACTCGATTATTTAATTCTAAGCGCAAAAGAATTAGCGTCCAAATTTTACGTACGGAATCTAATTTTCTCGCTTCCCAATGTCATAGAAAATTGAAATTTGGCACGAGCATTAATTATGTCATAAATAGGAAAAGTTAATAGGTCCCAACTCGATTATTCAATTCTAAGCGCAAAAGAATTAGCGTCCAAATTTTATGTACGGAATCTAGTGTCCAAATTTTATGTACGGAATCTAATTTTCTCGCTTCCCAATGTCAGAAAAACTTGAAATTTGGCACGAGCATTGATTATGTCATAAATAGGAAAAGCTAATGGGTCCCAACTTGATTATTCAATTCTAAGCGCAAAAGAATTAGCATCCAAATTTTACATACGGAATCTAATTCTCTCATTTCCCGATGTCATCTATATATATATAAAAATGAATGTATGTCTGTCTGTCTGTCCTTTATGCATTACTACACCATTCATCTAATCACCGTGAAACTTTGGGAAGTTGTTGAGTACACTCCTGGGAAGATTACTGGCATAGTACACCTATCCTACGATAGGTGGCACGCGTGCGAGCATCGTCGACAGTTATGCCCCCCAGACAAAGATCGTTTGATTTCCATCTCAAGCACGAAAGCAAAAGGCATTACGAGCAAGCGTGTTCAACTACAAAATGATGCATCCGCCGAAGATTTCGCAAGACAATTGCTGGATATTGAGAATGCTGAGGTAAAATGAAAGCTCTGCTGTGCTGTGATTGGTTGCTATTTCTTATACTGCTGAGGTAATATGTAAGCTGTGCTGTGATTGGTTGCTATATATTATACTGCTGAGGCAACATGAAAGCTGTGCTGTGATTGGTTGCTACTTCTTATACTACTGAGGTTACATGAAAGCTGTGCTGTGATTAGTTGCTATATATTATACCGCTGGGGTAAAATGAATGCTGCGCTGTGATTGGTTGCTATTTTTTATATTGCTCAGGCAGAATAAAAGTTGCGCTGTTATTGGTTGTTATTTCTCTTACTGCTGAGGTAACATGAAAGGTGCGCTGTGATTGGTTGTTATATATTACACTGCTGAGGTAACATGAAAGCTCCACTGTGATTGGGTGTTATATATTATAAATAGAGATGAGCGAACGTATTCGTCCGAGCTTGATATTCGTGCGAATATTAGGGTGTTCGGGATGTTCGTTATTCGTAACGAACACCATGCGGTGTTCCGGTTACTTTCACTTCCTTCCCTGAGACGTTAGCGCGCTTTTCTGGCCAATTGAAAGACAGGGAAGGCATTACAACTTCCCCCTGTGACGTTCAAGCCCTATACCACCCCCCTGCTGTGAGTGGCTGGGAAGATCAGATGTCACCCGCATATAAAAGTCGGCCCCTCCCGCGGCTCGCCTCAGATGCCTTGTGAGTTAGATGAGGGACAGTGCTGCTGGTACCGGAGCTGCTGTAGGGAGAGAAATAGCAGTTAGTGTAGGCTTCAAGAACCCCAAAGGTCCTTATTAGGGCCAGTAATACCTGTGTGTTGGCTGCTGTTAGCAGTGCCTTTTTTTTCTCAAAATCGCCTCTGCAGAGCGTTGCACCCGGCATTAGGGACAGAAGTGTTGGATAGGCAAGGAGAGTGTTAGGAGTGAGTGTAGCCTTCAAGAACCTCAACGGTCCTTTCTAGGGCCATATTTAACCGTGTGCAGTACTGTGCTGGCTGCTGTTAGCTGTGCTGCATATTTTTTTTTCCTCAAAATCGCCTCTGCAGAGCATTGCACCCTCCATTGATACTACAGGGACAGAATTGTGTAGGCAGGGCCACAACACAGTTATTATTCATTGAATATACGCAGTGGGTCCTTTTGGTGTAAAAAAAGGGAAACAAAATCTATTTGTCCTGCCTCTGTCCGTCCTAAGGGCTGTGGACACGTGTGAGCTGCGTGTACAACGTTAAAAAATCAGACGCACCCAGCTACGGTTTACTCCTGGCTTCGCCATTTGCTTTCCTTAATTGGGAAAAAAATACCTGCTCTGCCAGAGTTAATAACTCTGCTACCCTCAAGTTCTGTGACACATTAGCAGGGACACAGCACAGTTATTAAACTTCTCATGTTCATTGAATATACGCAGTGGGTCCTTTTGGTGTAAAACAAGGGAAACGAAATCTATTTGTCCTGCCTCTGTCCGTCCTAAGGGCTGTGGACACGTGTGAGCTGCGTGTACAACGTTAAAAAATCAGACACACCCAGCTACGGTTTACTGCTGGCTTCGCCATTTGCTTTCCTTAATTGGGAAAAAAATACCTGCTCTGCCAGAGTTAATAACTCTGCTACCCTCAAGTTCTGTGACACATTAGCAGGGACACAGCACAGTTATTAAACTTCTCATGTTCATTGAATATACACAGTGGGTCCTTTTGGTGTAAAAAAAGGGAAACGAAATCTATTTGTCCTGCCTCTGTCCGTCCTAAGGGCTGTGGACACGTGTGAGCTGCGTGTACAACGTTAAAAAATCAGACGCACCCAGCTACGGTTTACTGCTGGCTTCGCCATTTGCTTTCCTTAATTGGGAAAAAAATACCTGCTCTGCCAGAGTTAATAACTCTGCTACCCTCAAGTTCTGTGACACATTAGCAGGGACACAGCACAGTTATTAAACTTAGATTATTCATTCACTAGAGGCAGTGGGGCCTTTCGTTTTCAAAAAAGGGAAAAAATTATATTTGGCCTGCAGTCTTGCGCCAATTTATTTCCTGCCTGTGAAATCAAATCACTGGTAATACAGCATGCTGAGGGGTAGGGGTAGGCCTAGAGTACGTGGACGCGGCCGAGGACGCGGAGGGCCAAGTCAGGGTGTGGGCACAGGCCGAGCTCCTGATCCAGGTGTGTCGCAGCCGACTGCTGCGCGATTAGGAGAGAGGCACGTTTCTGGCGTCCCCACATTCATTGCCCAATTAATGGGTCCACGCGGGAGACGGTTATTAGAAAATGAGCAGTGTGAGCAGGTCCTGTCCTGGATGGCAGAAAGTGCTTCGAGCAACCTATCGTCCACCCGCAGTTCTGCGCCGTCCACTGCTGCAAATCAGAATCCTCTGTCTGCTGCTCCTCCTTCCTCCCAGCCTCCTCACTCCACTACAATGACACCTGCTCAGGAGCGGGAACACTCCCAGGAACTGTTCTCGGGCCCCTGCTTAGATTGGGCAGCAGCGGTTCCTCTCCCACCAGAGGAGTTTATCGACACTGATGCCCAACCATTCGAAAGTTCCCGGGGTCCGGGGGAAGAGGCTGGGGACTTCCGCCAACTGTCTCAAGAAGTTTCTGTGGGTGAGGAGGACGATGACGATGAGACACAGTTGTCTTGCAGTGAGGTAGTAGTAAGGGCAGTAAGTCCAAGAGAGCAGCGCACAGAGGATTCGGAGGAAGAGCAGCAGGACGATGAGGTGACTGACCCCACCTGGTGTGCAACGCCTACTCAGGACAGGTCTTCAGAGGGGGAGGCAAGGGCATCAGCAGGGCAGGTTGCAAGAGGCAGTGCGGTGGCCAGGGGTAGAGGCAGGGCCAGACCGAATAATCCACCAACTGTTCCCCAAAGCGCACCCTCGCGCCATGCCACCCTGCAGAGGCCGAGGTGCTCTAAGGTCTGGCAGTTTTTCACAGAGACGCCTGACGACCGACGAACAGTGGTGTGCAACCTTTGTCGCGCAAAGCTCAGCCGGGGAGCCAACACCAACAGCCTCACCACCACCAGCATGCGCAGACATATGATGGCCAAGCACCCCACAAGGTGGGACGAAGGCCGTTCACCGCCTCCGGTTTGCACCCCTGCCTCTCCCCCTGTGCCCCAACCTGCCACTGAGATGCAACCCCCCTCTCAGGACACGGGCACTACCGCCTCATGGCCTGCACCCACACCCTCACCTCCGCTGTCCTCGGCCCCATCCACCAGTGTAGTTCAGCGCACCGTCCAGCCGTCGCTTGCGCAACTGTTGGAGCGCAAGCGCAAGTACGCCGCCACGCACCCGCACGCTCAAACGTTAACCGTCCGCATAGCAAAATTCATCAGCCTTGAGATGCTGCCGTATAGGGTTGTGGAAACGGAGTCCTTCAAAAGTATCATGGAGGTGGCGGCCCCGCGCTACTCAGTTCCCAGTCGCCACTACTTTTCCCGATGTGCCGTCCCAGCCCTGCACGACCACGTCTCCCGCAACATTGTACGCGCCCTCACCAACGCGGTTACTGCCACGGTCCACTTAACAACGGACACGTGGACAAGCACAGGCGGGCAGGGCCACTACATCTCCCTGACGGCACATTGGGTGAATTTAGTGGAGGCTGGGACCGCTCACGTCCTACCCACCCCCAGAATTGCGGGCCCCAGCTCGGTGGTGGTATCTGCGGAGGTGTATGCTTCCTCCACTAAAGCACCCTCCTCCTCCTCCGCAACCTCTGTCTCGCAATCAAGATGTGTTAGCAGCAGCATGTCGCCAGCAGTCGGTGTCGCGCGGTGTGGCAGCACAGCGGTGGGCAAGCGTCAGCAGGCCGTGCTGAAACTACTCAGCTTAGGAGATAAGAGGCACACGGCCCACGAACTGCTGCAGGGTCTGACACAGCAGACCGACCGCTGGCTTGCGCCGCTGAGCCTCCAACCGGGCATGGTCGTGTGTGACAACGGCCGTAACCTGGTGGCGGCTCTGCAGCTCGGCAGCCTCACGCACGTGCCATGCCTGGCCCACGTCTTTAATTTGGTGGTTCAGCGCTTTCTGAAAAGCTACCCAGGCTTGTCAGACCTGCTCGTAAAGGCGCGCCGGCTCTGCGCACATTTCCGCAAGTCCCACACGGACGCTGCCACCCTGCGCACCCTGCAACATCGCTTTAAGCTGCCAGTGCACCGACTGCTGTGCGACGTGCCCACACGGTGGAACTCTACGCTCCACATGTTGGCCAGGCTCTATGAACAGCGTAGAGCTATAGTCGAATTCCAACTCCAACATGGGCGGCGCAGTGGGAGTCAGCCTCCTCAATTCTTTTCAGAAGAGTGGGCCTGGTTGGCAGACATCTGCCATGTCCTTGGTAATTTTGAGGAGTCTACCCAGGTGGTGAGCGGCGATGCTGCAATCATTAGCGTCACCATTCCTTTGCTATGCATCTTGAGAAATTCCCTGCAAAGCATAAAGGCAGCTGCTTTGCGCTCGGAAACGGGGGCGGGGGAAGACAGTATGTCGCTGGATAGTCAGAGCACCCTCCTGTCTATTTCTCAGCGCATACAGGAGGAGGAGGAGGAGCATGAGGAGGATGAGGAGGAGGGGGAAGAGACAGCTTGGCCCGCTGCTGACGGTACACCGGCTGATTGCCTGTCATCCTTTCAGCGTGTATGGCCTGAGGAGGAGGAGGAGGAGGAGGAGGATCCTGAAAGTGATCTTCCTAGTGAAGACAGCCATGTGTTGCATACAGGTACCCTGGCACACATGGCTGACTTCATGTTAGGATGCCTTTCTCGTGACCCTCGCATTGCACGCATTCTGGCCACAACGGATTACAGGGTGTACACACTGCTCGACCCACGCTATAAGGAGAACCTGCCCACTCTCATTCCCGAAGAGGAAAGGGGTTCGAGAGTGTTGCTATACCACAGGACCCTTGCGGACAAGCTGATGGTAAAATTCCCAGCCGACAGCGCTAGTGGCAGAAGGCGCAGTACCGAGGGCAAGGTAGCAGGGGAGGTGCGGAGATCGAGCAGCATGTACATCCCAGGCAGTGCAACAGTCTTTAAGGGCCTGGACAGCTTTATGGCTCCCCAGCAAGACTGTGTCACCGCTCCCCAGTCAAGGCTGAGTCGGCGGGAGCACTGTAAAAGGATGGTGAGGGAGTACGTAGCCGATCGCACGACCGTCCTCCGTGACGCCTCTGTCACCTACAACTACTGGGTGTCGAAGCTGGACACGTGGCCTGAACTAGCGCTGTATGCCCTGGAGGTGCTTGCTTGTCCTGCGGCTAGCGTCTTGTCGGAGAGGGTGTTTAGTGCGGCTGGGGGAATCATCACAGATAAGCGTAGCCGCTTGTCAACCGACAGTGCCGACAGGCTAACACTCATCAAGATGAACAAAGCCTGGATTTCGCCAGACTTCATTTCTCCACCAGCGGACAGCAAGGATACGTAAGCAATACGTAGGCTGCACCCGCGGATGGAAGCTACGTTCTCTCTCACCATCCAAAACGGGGACATTTCTGCTTCATCAATCTGTGTCTAATATTCCTCCTCCTCCTCCTCCTGCTCCTCCTCCTGAAACCTCACGTAATCACGCTGAACGGGCAATTTTTCTTAGGGCCACAAGGCTCACTCAAATAATTTTTCTGAACAATTTTTAAAAGTTTCAATGCGCTTAAAAGCGTTGGAACTTTAACTTGAACCAATTTTTCGTTACACTGGGCTGCCTCCAGGCCTAGTTACCACTTAAGCCACATTAACCAAAGCGATTAATGGGTTTCACCTGCCCTCTTGGCTGGCCATGGCCAATTATTTGGATGTACATTAGTACTGTTGATTCAGCAATTTTTGTGGGCTCTCTCCTACAGTGTAATCAAATGAATTTTTTTTTTTTTTTTTTTTTTTTTTTTGTAAATCAAATTTTATTCCATTTTTTAATAATTAACAATACAAACAGCATCAACATAACCTGTGTCAAAAATCGTACAGGTCTGAATATCAATTGAATCAAAGCGGGTCCGTCTGGATCCCCACAGACGTGCGATAAGACAGACCAAATACATATGTAGCTACAGCATACAAAGAAGAACAAATAACAGGCAAAATAATAGACATAATACAAAAAGAAGA
Organism: Eleutherodactylus coqui; assembly: GCF_035609145.1. Taxonomy (NCBI): domain Eukaryota; kingdom Metazoa; phylum Chordata; class Amphibia; order Anura; family Eleutherodactylidae; genus Eleutherodactylus; species Eleutherodactylus coqui. The sequence continues at coordinate 63,702,878 of NC_089841.1, read as the reverse complement.
CAAAGACAGCCAGACTAACTACATAGGGGGGAAATGTAGGGAGAGGGGGGGGGAGGGGAAGGGAGGTGGGGTGAAGAAAAAGGGGGGGGGGGGGGTCCCAACTATCCTAAGCTAGCATCCAGTGGCAGGGAATCAATGTCAACCGTCACAGCCTACCCAGGAGTCTGATTCCCCCTCTAAGATGTGAGGTTCACCCAGCAAGTACACCAGAGGTTTTCGTGATTGTGATTACACCAGACCACCTAGTCGCTAAGTCTGCCAGATGACCGCTCTCCAAGGAGCCCACATTTCCACATATTTATCGTGGGTACCCTTAGACCAAGCAGAGAGCTCCTCGAAGTTTGCTAAAGTATCTACTCTGTCCCTCCACTGAGAGACCGTCGGAGGCTCCCTCTGCTTCCATCTCAGTGGAATAAGGGCTTTTGCCGCATCTATTATTAGGGCCACCAACTTGTGTCGCAGTGGATGGAACGCCTCGGACGGCTTCCACAGGAGGACCAAACCAGGGGAGAGGATCAATTTCGGGGAGATCTTCTTCAACACCTCTCCCACCTGTTCCCAGAATAACGCTAGGACAGGACATTCCCACCAGATATGTAAAAAGGACCCAGTTGCCCTCTCGCATCTCCAACACACATCCCGTTCAATTAGTTTGTGGTCAGAAAGCCACTGGGGAGTCCTGTACCACCTCGCTAGAAGTTTGTAATGGGTCTCCTGCGAGGTGACACAAGGGGAGAGTCCAAAGGCGGTCTTCAGGATAAGCTTGGTCTCACTGGGAGACAGAGAGATACGGAGTTCCTTCTCCCAAGAAACCAGAAAGGCCGGGCGCGTATCGGCTGGAGGGGAGATGAAGTGCCGCCGAATATATGAGACCTTTCTAGCTAAGGCGTTGCCCCCCATTATAGTAGTCTCAAATGGCGTCAGAGGTCTTTCCAATTTGTGAGTTTTAAGGAAGGCGTTAATGACTTTAAGCAAATGGGCCACGACAAGAAATGAAGAGGTACCATCTGGAAGCAGGTCTTCCAACGAAGACAGAGGGTATCTGTGTGAGATGTCAAAAACATCTTGCAGTTTCTTGTTTGCAAATGTCTGCCACACTCTGGCAGTACAAGGATCTAACCCAAGATCCATGAGCCTATGCAGAGAGGATAGAGGGGCTGCTGGCGAGGGGGTCGGGGCCAGGGTCGGCCCGATGGCCCTCCATGTCTCTAGGGCGCCTCTCGTTAGTGGGTTAGCCCTCTGTTTTCTATTGAATCTCTCTCCCGGGACCCAAAGTTCCTCAATGAGGAGTTGGCCATGGGCACCCCTGGCTAGGGTCTGTAAAAGCGGGTCCTTAATGGGATGCGTCAACTCCATCCAGTGATTAAGTTGTGCTGCCCTATAAAATTCCCTGGGGCACGGCAGGTCCACTCCTCCCTCCGAGCGCCTTCTAGTTAGTAGACAGTGGGCTAGTCTCGGCCTCCTACCCATCCAGAGGTATCTAAGGAAAATCGTGCGTAGGTTTTTAAAAAAGTTAAGAGGTATAAAGACTGGGAGGAGTCTAATTTTGTATAGTATAATAGGAATGACATACGATTTCAGCACGTTCTTCCTTCCCAGCCAGGAAATAAAAGGTAAGTCGTAGGATCGTAATAGTTTTTTAACTTTCGTTAGCAGGGGGAGGAAATTAGTAGTGTAAAGATCTTCGGCTTTTTTAGTGATTTTGACGCCAAGGAAATCGATGGCTTTGTCTGACCAGGTGAAAGGGGAGCTATTTTTAATTTTTTGGAGTCTGTTGGATGGTATGGATATATTTAAAGCCATTGATTTAGACAAATTAGTTTTAAAGTTGGAAAGAGTTCCAAACTCTTCCAGCAGGGAGACAAGGCGAGGGAGGCCTCCCTCCGGGTTTGTAATGAGAAATGTTATATCATCAGCATATGCCGAAATTGAAAGGGTCTCTCCTCCGACCCTGAGGCCCTGTATCAGAGGATCGAGTCTCACCTTTTGAAGAAATGGCTCCAGGGCGAGGATGAAAAGGGAGGGGGAAAGGGGGCAGCCCTGTCTTGTACCGTTGTTTATGTTAAACGGCGGGGAGAGAGAGTTATTAATTTTTAGTCTCGCATGGGGCATTGCATATAAGGAGAAGATCGCCCTGACGAACTTGCCTGGGATATTGAAATGCAAAAGAACCTGTTCCATATAGACCCAGTTGACGCGGTCAAACGCTTTTTCAGCGTCCGTGCTCACAAGAGTAAGCGGAATATTATGCGTCTGAGCGTATCTTGTTGCATGTAATATCCTAAGGCAACCGTCTCTGCCCTCTCTCCCCCTGACAAATCCCGATTGTTCAAAATTAATCAGTTTAGTTATATGGTTTTCCAGACGTTTCGTGAGGATTTTAGCCCAGAGCTTCATATCAAAACTTATCAGGGAGATTGGGCGATAACTACTACAGGATTCGGGGTCTTTGTTTTCCTTCCGGACCAGAGTGATGTGCGCCTCTTGTGCCTGCCTAGGGAGGGGAACTCCCTGCAGCAAAGCGTTAAAGAGTTCTGTTAATTGAGGGACTAGGGTCTCTTTGAAGGTCTTATAATAAATCAGGGGGAGACCATCGGGTCCGGGACTCTTTCCGGGGGGGGAGGAATCTATAAGTTCTGTTATTTCCTGATCCGTTATTGTTTCTAAGAAATTATCAGTGTCCTCCTGGCTAAGCTTTGGCATGTTTAAGTCGTTAAGAAAACGGTTAATCTGTTCTTTCATATCGGCGGAGGCCACAGGAGTTAGGGGATCCCTAAGGTTGTAGAGAGAAGAGTAAAAGCCTAGGAATTCAGAGGTAATCTCCTGTGTGGAGGAAACCTTTTGACCGTTCGTGGTTTTAATCAGCTGTATATGGTTTCTGGATCTGGCTTTCTTTATAAGGGCGGACATGTATTTACTCCCTCTATTTCCTTGGGCGTAGGTGATGTGTTTTAAGTACAGGTGCTTTTTGTTATATTTAGTCTCAAGAAGGAGTTTGAGTTCCCTCCTGAGAGATGCCAACTCCTCCAGCGAGGCCTCGCAGGTCGACTGCTTAGTCACCCGTTCCAGTTTAGCAATTTGGCACAGTTTGTTGTCAATTTCTTTTTGTTGTTTTTTCTTAGCTCTGGAGCCAGCTGCAATGAGGAGGCCTCTGACGAATGCCTTATGGGCCTCCCAGATCGTTGGGATCGAGACCTCTTCGGATTTATTTAGCTGGAAAAATTCCTCTATCGCCTTTTTTAAATGAAGTTTCTCTTCCTCCGGATCTAATAAAGAGGGATTAAGTCTCCATCGCCATTCCCTAGGGGATGGGCCAGGGAGACGGAGGTTTAAGTGGACTGGGGCGTGGTCTGTGATTACAATAGGGTCAATTGATACTTTGGTCACGTACTGCAAGAGGGAGGGGGACACGAAGATGTAATCCAGGCGCTGGAAAGAGGAGTGGACCCGCGAGAAAAAAGTATAATCCCTGGAGTTTGTATTTAAGCATCTCCAGCTGTCCACAATATTAGTTTCTGATAATACCCGTATGAGATTTTTAAGCTTTCTTTGGGATATTTGAGATTTTCCTACAGAAGAGTCTAGGAGTGGACAGATTGTAAGGTTCAAATCGCCTCCTAATATTATCTGACCGGTGGCAAAGTGTTTTAAGGCCTCAAGTTGTTTACTCAGCCAGGGTATTTGGTTGGTGTTGGGGGCATATAGGTTCGCCAGAGTGACTTTGTTATCGTTGAGGATCCCCTTAACAAATAAGGCCCTACCTTCCTCATCTGAGTACTGTCCTTCACATGAAAAGGCAAGGGATTTATGTAAAAGGACAGATACCCCCTTAGCGGCCGACGTGGGGTGTGTGTTGTGAAATGCGAGAGGGAACTGCCTTCCCGGTAGGGATAGACACCGATCTCCCCTGTAATGGGTCTCCTGCAGAAAGACAATTCTTGAACCATACCTCTTCAGTAGTACTGCGATGTGATGCCTCTTAGCTGGGGAATTCAGACCGTTTACGTTCAGCGTAGTGACTCGGATCTGCTCCTCCATGTTGTCACAGTAGTAGATTTGTACTGGACTTTCCTTCTATACAATAACAGGCAAATAGGATGGAAGAGAAAATCGTCAGTCCCGCGCGATAAACTTTACTCTCTTACCCGACAGATACAAAGGACAGCCGGGATTATAAGGGCCCCGGGGTAGGTGGGAGGGGGGAGGGGTGGAAGGGTTAAGGGAGAAGTGGTAGGATAAGAATACAAAGGGTGAGAAAAAAGATAGACAGTAGGATGCACAGAAAAGTGCCAACAAAGAACACACTATAAATGTGTTGCGAATACAGCCCTCGTGCCCCCGAGGCCGGCACACTCCTAAGAGCCCACCGGGTCCGGGACTAGAGGGGGAGGGGGGGTGGGGGCGAGTTATCTACTCCTCCAACAGTGAGGGGCAGACAACGGGATTCAACCTGTTCATCCAGGCGCCCCCGGGTCACTGAAATAGATATTAATGCATACAAATTACAAAATTAAATTACACCGACCACAACCTGCGGAAGGAAAGGGTTAAACAATTATTCCATATAGTACGAGAATAACTTCGCATAAACATATGAGCAACGTCCCAGAGATCATAACACCGCCTCAAATATCTCCAAGACCCCAACCGTAGGGGACGGAGGGGATCTCCGTATGAGTCAACGACTCAAAGAGGGCACAGAGAGAACATTTGTCCGTGTGAGGAGGAAGCAACCTTAAGAAATGTCCTCCCGAACTTCAGCGGAGGGCTCTCTGGGGATCCGTCAGCAGGCAAAATGTGAACCACAGCAACTTCTAGAGAGTCCGTCAAGTGTCTGAGTTGTCCACCAATTCCCTTGTTTTTTTCTTTTTGGATTTTGGAGACTTGAGGTTGCCAGCCGGTTGCCACGGCTCAGGTAGTGTAAGCCTGGGAAGTTTAGGGAACTCTGGAAGTGGCATCCAGCAGGGCAATTCAATGGGATCCATCCCAAGATGTTCCCAGCAAGCATGGAGATCGTCTGGTGAGCGGATAATCATTCTTCGGCTCTTGTAGAATATGCTAATTCCAAAAGGGAATAGCCAGGTATATCGGATTTCCCTTTCTCTGAGCGCCTCCAGCAAAGGGCGAAGTAGGCGACGCTTAGCTAGGGTTACCGGGGAGAGGTCCTGGTAAATCTGGATCAGAGCATCCCCGTATTTAACTTCTTTGCGGGATCTTGCTGTTTTTAAAATGATCGCAGTATCCTGGAAGGATAGCAGCCTACAGATAGTGTCCCTAGGGGGCTCAGCAGGTCTAGGAGGGGGTCTGAGAGCTCTATGGATGCGCTCTATGACGATCAGGGAAGCCCTCTCCGCACCCACTAGCTGTTGAAAAATTTCCATTGTTACCTTGTGGAGGGACTCCGCAGCCCAGGACTCCGGAATACCTTTAAGCCTTAAGTTATTCCTCCTGCTGCGGTTTTCTAGATCCTCTTGCAGGAGGAGGGATCGATTGAGATTTTCGTGCTGGTCCCTTAAGATTTTCTCCATAGCACTTGCATGAGTAGAAACCGAGGCTGAGGCGGCCTCTAGGTCCTCCACCCTGCGTCCCAGCTGTTTTATGTCCTCCTTTATCTCGGTGAGGTCAGCGACAATAGGGGACAGCGCATTTCTTATGAGTTCTCTCATGAATCCTCGAGAGACTCCTCCAGAGTCCTCCTCATCTGAAGAGGACTCTCCCTCCCCAGCTGTGCTGTGTGAAGCTGCTGCCTCGTGCACCGGCGCCATTTTGGAAGCGGGGTGCGGGGAGCGGGAGCTGCGCTCCTTCAGGTAGCGCTGCATACCCGCTTGACTTTTCGCCGGTTTGGGAGTGCAGGGGGGTTCTCCAACCTTTTCCTTTGCAGCTTTCTTCATTTTGGGGGTCGTGGTCGGTGCAGCGGGACCTCCGTGGGCGCCGTTCAGAGGGAGCTCCGGACTTAAGCGGCCATCTTGCTCCGCGGCAGGCTCCGCCCCCAATCAAATGAATTTTTAGCCCACCTGCATTACAGCTGACGTTACCTCAGCTGTGTTGGGCAATGCAATGGGATATTTCTATGTACCGCCGGTGGCTTCCTGGCACCCACCCATGCTGTAGGTGCACACGGAGTTTTTACTACATCTGTACACTTGAAAAGAACCCCAGTCAGACTGGGGCATGCAGTGTGGGCCGAAGCCCACCTGCATTAAGCACGACATTACTACCTCAGCTGTGTTGGGCAATGCAATGGGATATTTTTGTGTACCGCCGGTGGCTTCCTGGCACCCACCCATGCTGTGGGTCCACAGGGAATTATAAATGCATCTGTTTCCACTTGTAAAGAACCCCAGTCTGACTGGGGCATACAGTGTGGGCCGAAGCCCACCTGTATTATGCACGACATTACTACCTCAGCTGTGTTGGGCAATGCAATGGGATATTTTTGTGTACCGCCGGTGGGTTCCAGGGAGCCACCCATGCTGTGGGTCCACAGGGACTTCACAATAGGGAGTTGTACCTGCCTGTGTCTATGAATTAAAAACCGCGGTCTGACTGGGGCATGCAGACACCTTGACAGAATGAATAGTGTGTGGCACATAGGTTCCCCATTGCTATGCCCACGTGTGCAGCTCCTGATGGCGGTGGCACAGGATTATATTTCTCATTGCTTCTGTACAGCATTGTGGGCTATCGCCCCGCCACTTTTAAAGAGGGTCGCTGCCTAGCCGTGCCAACCTCTGCAGTGTGTGCCTGCGGTCCCTCGTCATGGCAGACGCACTTCTAAATAGACATGAGGGTGGTGTGGCATGAGGGCAGCTGAAGGCTGCGCAGGGACACTTTGGTGTGCGCTGTGGGGGGGAGGGGGGGGCGGTTGGGCAGCATGTAACCCAGGAGAAGTGTCAGTGGAGTGTCATGCAGGCAGTGATTGTGCTTTGTTGGAGGTAGTGTGGTGCTTAGCAAAGGTATGCCATGCTAATGAGGGCTTTTCAGAAGTAAAAGTTGTTGGGAGGGGGGGGCACTCTTGCCGGTATTGTGGCTTAATAGTGGGACTTGTGAACTTGAGATGCAGCCCAACATGTAGCCCCTCGCCTGCCCTATCCGTTGCTGTGTCGTTCCCATCACTTTCTTGAATTGCCCAGATTTTCACACATGAAAACCTTAGCGAGCATCGGCGAAATACAAAAATGCTCCGGTCGCCCATTGACTTCAATGGGATTCGTTATTCGAAACGAACCCTCGAACATCGCGGGAAGTTCGTTTCGAATAACGAACACCCTAGCATTTTGGTGTTCGCTCATCTCTAATTATAAAGCTGAGGTAACATGTAAGCTGCGCTGCAATTGGTTGTTATATATTATACCACTGAGGTAACATGAAAGCTGTGCTGTGATTGGTTGTTATTTAGATATATAAAAACGAATGTATGTATGTATGTATGTCTGTCTTCGCAGCAACGTGCGACGGGTAAGCCAGTATATGTATATATATATGTGTGTATACACTTTCATAGGAAATAGCTAGCAGTTAAATGGTTAATGAGCTCAATATTATACCCTGGTATGTGCAAGCAGGATGTTGAGCTATACATCCCTACGCAGCTATCTCACAGGAAGCCTCTGGAATGCTCATTCCCGTGGGGGGAGCTGCTTCTTATCTCCTCTCTTGCATTCCTATGGTTCAGGCAGGGATATTAATAAAGCCTGTGCTACTTGAGTCTTAGAAATTACATGTTTGGTAGCGGCATACACCTGTGGCATTAACATATGTTAATCATTAGCGTCATTACATACTAAGCTAATCATTAGTTGTTATGATGTTGGGGGCGTGCATGGGTATTGATGTTCAACTATATCTGTACTGTTATGATATGAATAAACCAGAAGTGTATTAGAGAATGACCAACATGGGCTCAGACTTAAAATACATCGGCATGCATGCAGCTTCTCATTATAACCAATTTCGAGCAGATCAGTGAACTCATTTGGAATAAGATATTATTCCTATAACACACTATTTTGGGGAGGTTTATTTTTACAACATTCATTAGACTGCGTTCAGACGAGCGTGCTTTACATGCTGCTAAGCAACGTTTAAATCACGCTGCTGTCATCCTGAAAAAGATCACATGACCAGGCTGTCTATAGCTATGTGGAGCAGCCCGGTAACACGTCCATGGTATGGGCAGCCTGCTTCCAGGGCTCCCATAGGAGCCTATCGTAAGCACCATGGACAGCGCGCACCACAAAGCTGGCAAGTCAGCACTTGCTGTCTGTTCTTTTTTAGCAGTGCAGATCCTGCACTTTACGCCTGTCATTCATTGAGCGAGAACTGCCTGTGATTGGCTGAATGCCTTAGCCAAGCACAAGCAGCTCTTTTAGCAGGTGGGTATTTTAATTCCCTGCCTGATGAAAGAACTGCATTTTGGAGCTGGGGACAGCACAGAAAGGACGCAGCAGAGCCCCAGCAGCTGAAAAAAGGTGAGTATGTGATTTTTATTATTTTTAACACTACTTTGCTTGGCTTTTCAGGGAAGGGCTTATAATTAAAGCTCTTGCCTGAAAAATAATTACAGGGTGCCGGCAGCTGGATCTTCTACTGCAGCTGTCATCTGTGATAGCTGTGGTAGGGAATTCCTTATTCCCCGCAGGGATGAAGAATTCCTTTGCCGCATTTGTCACAGATGTGACAGGTGCAGCAGGTAATTATTTATTTCCCACGGGGATGAAGAAAACATCTGCCGCATGCAGCAGATGTGTTGTTCAGCCCCGCAGGGAACACAGCAGCGGCGGACAGCTAAGTATATGTATCTTTTGTTTTACTCTAAAATGGTTGTTTTACAGGGAAGAACTTATATTTAAAGCTCTTCCCTTAAAAACAATTAAGGGGTGCCAGCAGACCATTGCCTTCAATGGGGCTGCCGGCAGCAGCCGTGGCTCCATTGAAACCAATGCACACACCTGCAGACTCGTGTGTTTTTGTGCGTCCTGGGGGGCGCACATATGCTCACGTGAAGCCACCCTAAACATAAGAAAAGGGGGGGTTAAACTTTAACTACTTTTTAAAAAAAGAATAAAACCTTTTCTTATATTTTTTTAGTCCCCACATGGGACTTGAAATTGTGATCATTTGAATGCTTCTGCAGTATAATATACATTATACTGAAATCTGACAGGCAGTCTATCAAGCCACACCATAGGCATGGCATGATAAACAATGGTAGCCTGGGGGCCTTCAAAAGGTCTCAGGCTGCAATGACAATTGAATGGCCCCTGCGGGGCAGCCATTTGAGGCCCCCTCGAACTCTGATCAGGGCATTTAAATGCCGCTTTCAGAATTGACTGATGGCAGCATTTAATAGGCTAATACCCACAGTCAGCGTGCGTGCGGCTGTTACTGGCACGTGTCGGATGTCAAAGGCAGCCGGAACCTGTGTTGTATGGAGCGGGACTGGCCCCCAATCCCACTTCATACAAATTCCAAAAATGAATGACGTAACTGCAGTTCTTGAGCATTAAGGAGTAAAAAAAAATACCTTTTTTAAAAAAAGACAAACAAACAAAGAACTGCTTTCTTTCACTATATTTTGACCCCCATAACTTTTATTATTTTTCCATCGATTCGGCTTTGGAAGGACATGTATTTGCAGGGCAACCTGTAGTTTGTATTGGCACCAATATTGAAAAACATGCACTTTTTCGTTCGCTTTTTAATCAATCTTTTCTTGGAGACTGAGTGACTAAATAGGCCTTCATAGCTGTAGCAAAATTATTTATTTATTTATTTTATACAGTGACTGGGACGTTTTTTAGTTTTTTAACATTTATTAATTTTATTTAAAATTAATTTAAAAAATCTGTATTTTATCTTTATTTTACTTTCTATTTAGTTTTTATGGGGAAAACTTGTGATCTTTTGATCGCTAATACAGTATAATGCAATATACTGCAGTATACTATAGTATTATATTATGTTGCATTTTATCAGGCTACCTATTTAAGACATCTCTAATAAGCAAAGGATTATGGCAGCATAAGGGCTTTCGGAAGGCCCCAGGCTGCATTGACACCTGGACAGGACACCTAAGATCATATTGCGATTGACTATTCAGGACATTTAAATCCCAATTGATTAGAACGATTAAATAGCACTGTCAAAACTGAAAGCAGCAGTTGAGGGCTTAATAACCAGGTTCTGAATTCTCTCCAATTGTGGCTTTTGAAAGTGGATGTCAGCTGTCAGAGACAGCCAATGCCTGCCATGTATGGAGCAGATTCGGCTTCCAAGCCTGCTCCATATACAGCATAGGGAATAATAATGGAAAGGGAATAATAATGGAAAAATCATAAAAAATGATAGAATTAAGATGCCCAATAGCCAAATTATAAGATGTCAACAGCCTAAGGCCTATAAATATCTTGGCACTTTGCAGTTGGATAACATCAAGCACAGGCAAGTAAAAAATGTGATCAATAAGGAATATATCCAAAGAGTGAGAAAAATACTGAAGTCAAAGCTGAATTGCAGGAATACTATGATAGTCATTAACATCTGGGCTATACCCATCTTCAGATACACTGCTGGTTTTATCAATTGGACTCCAGTTGAGCTGTATACTTCGGATTGAAAAACAAGACAACTGAAGACCGTTCAGTATAGTTTACATTCGCGGAGTGATGTGACAGACTTTACATGCCCGAGAAGATTGGGGGCAGAAGACTGTTACAAGTGAAGCAAATGGTAGAAGAGGAAAAATAGGCCCTCACAGACTATACCAAAGAAAGAATAGACACTGATTGAAGTGAACAAGCAGAAGCTTTTTGAAATGCAACAAACAAGACAAGAATACCGAAACAAAACTTTGAAAATTCGCATTGCTAATTGACAAAGCATTGCATGGACAGTTTTGAAAAAAAGTTGAGGGTAAAGTGGATAAAGGAAAGACCTGGCTATGGTTAACTCTGAAAAAAAGAAACAGGACTCATTTTAGCCGCACAGGAACAGGCAATAAGGATTGATATGATAAAAGTCAGTGCAAAAATATATAATAGATGCAAAATGCAGAATCTTTAAAGAAGTTGAGGAAACAATTGATGTACTCTGCTATTCCAAAATGATTGCACTGATTAAGTACAAAGACACAATTCCATGGCAAAGATGATTCACTGGAACCACTGTGAAAACTACCATCTGCCAACAATGAAGAACTGGTGAGACCATAAGCACAAAAAACTGAACAAAAATGAAGCATTAAAAATATTGTGGGATTTCCGTGTACAAAGAGATACAGGGCTTAGTCACATGGGCGTTTTTTCTCCCGATTTGCAGATGCATTTGCGATCCGCATCTATATAGACCCAATGCTTTGCAATGGGAGCTGTCACATGTCCGTTTTTTAATCGGATGTGCCGAAAATTATAGGACGCACCGATTCACAGAACGCATGTAACTGCGTTCTGCGAAAATCGGTGTTCCTGTGTATGTGCGCGCAATGGGTCCGGCAGCAGCAGTGACGACTCCATTGAGAACATATACTAAAGATCGTTCTCTTCTGCCACAGCAGTGCCACAGCACAAACAATGTTCTCCCATTGAATTCAATGCAGCCGTCAATACAGCCGGATCCATTGAAAGCAATGGGTTGCCAGCAATCGCTGTATTAATTTTGGGGGAAGGGCTTCAAATATAAGCCCTTTCCTGAAAACCATCCAAAAAAAGTGGAAAAAATAAAAAAATATATATACTCACCTTTTTACAGCTGCGGAGATCAGCCACGTTCAGCCGACTCTTCTCCTGAACTGCTTTCAGTAGTATTCAGCAGGCGGGGATTTAAAATCCCTGCCTGCTGAATGGGCTGCCTCTGATTGGTCACAGCGCTCAGCCAATCAGAGGCAGCACTCACTCACCCATTCATGAAAACAATAATACTAATAAATGCATAGAGGGAATTTATTAGCAAGGCAATTTTTGATACCCCTTTTCTGATTACCCCATTCTTTACTTAAAAAATGTGACACATTTTTCAAAATGTTGCACAGTGTTTATATATTTAATCCAATGTTGTTCAAAAGCATACAAAGTTATATAGTGGTACATCCTGGATAAATATCTCATAGTACCCCCCACCCACCCCAATTTGCATTTTATTTTATGTATATAAAATAGTAGCAACTCCAATACAACCATATCGTCTACAAAGAAAAAGGAGCCATATAATACTTAATCTCTATTATATAAATCATCATAAAACAATGTTATATTTTACTTAGAAAAGGGAAAGTTGCCTAAATGCAGCACAGAATGAGGATACGTCATAGTTTTTTGTTAGTCAAGAAAGATTATATGTGGTAGCAACCACATTTTAGGGCAGCTTTACATGGATGGAATTGGGCGCATTACACAGAGTGTAGGACTCATTGATTTCAATGGGTGTGTTCTTACTTTCTCTTTTTGTTTGCACATTCTGCGACCTGCTCTGCGTTGCGGCAGATTTGCGCTCCATACGTCCCCATAGAAGTCTATGGGAGGTGCACAAATGTGCAGCACCCTGTACAATTCTGGGAAAAAAAGAAAACTTCTGAAACTCATTAGGCTAAATAGCTATTTACTCTTACATTGGGGCAATTGTGCACACGTTCGTTTGAAGCCACCCTTACAGTGCCATGTGCATAATTATATTACTAACACCTAATTAATAGGGAAAGAAGAAGGATATACATTGTATTATAATTGCACATACATAACGCAGGTGATATACACCCTTGTGAGTGAACCTTTAATGGCACTACCGACATTGTGTACCTCACCCATGTATCGGTGTCTTCATGCGCTCACACTCCACATCAAGACTGCAATACATGGCTGAGATATGCTATGTCTGTAATGCCATTAACTGTGCATTGACTGCTTGATATGTGGAGGTGTTGAGGGATGAGGGACTGCATTGTATATGTATTAGGCTGCATTCACACATGCATATGTGCAAAAACGCACATATTTCTGTACTCTATTGCGCTTGCAGGGCCTTTTCACATGAGTGCGGTACACAGACATGCCCCGATTTAAAAGGCTTTTAACCTATTTAGTTCCAGATGTGTTCTTTTCCTTAAGAAATTGTGCAGCATGTTGCGCAATTACACGATACCAAGTGAACATTTGCACACTTTCCATAGACTTCTATAGGCCCTTGGTGCACAAATGCACACTAAAATAGAGCATGTTGCGTTTCTTTTCACACGCACGGAATGTGTGCGCAAAAATGAGTAATTCGAGTGGATCCATTGAAATGGGTTCTATTCTCTGCACATTTCATGCACAAAATCTTTTTTGAAATCCTAAAAGGGGTTGTGTGGTTATGAGAAATTTTTTTAAGGGATGTTCAGATGATAAAAGAGAAAAAGACAGTATACTCACTCATCTGGTACCCCGGGACCCAGCTGAGCCACTACCACTCTCCCATCCTCGTTCCTGTATACAGATGGCTGCCAAATGTCAGGTGACTTCTGTGGCCAATCAGAGGCCACAGCAAACTGCTGGCATCATAATGCTGATGTTAGGAGTTTGGACAGTGACGCTGCAGCCTCTAATTGGCCGCAGTGGTTACCTGACGTCTGGGAGCCATCTGCAGATAGGGATGAGGCAGTGGAAGCAACTCAGCTGGGTCCTTGGGGGGCTAAAAATGATGAGTATATTGCTTTTTTTAAATTTTATTTTATCATCTGCCCGACCCTTAATTTTTTTTTCCTCATAACCACAAAACCCCATAAAAGACTTCAATTACTCTTGATACCAATTAATCCTTTCCAATCCACTGTCTGACATCTAGAGACATTATGAGTAAAGGCTGTACAGCTCTGATGTCGAAAAACGTCCGGCATGGTACTCTTACTGTATATTAATGGCAGCTCTGTTGTCGGGGGCCAGCATGTCACATATTGCAGTACTGGCTCCAGCCAGCAGATGGCGCTATTGTATAATGGCAGAAAGAAAACGCCCCCTTGGAAATCCTGAATCCAAAATTGGATTGCAAAGGTTTAAATACAATTTTGTGACCTGTTAGCAAAAAGCCTTATACTCTGCAACTTGTAACATTACCACTAGGTGGCCACAATAGATACATATAGGATAGACAGATTGTGACAAAGTATTAAAAAAATCATGTTTTTTTTTAAAGCTGGTTAGCTTATGACATATATCTCTAGACTTATCAAGCCAAGAGAAAAAGTAAGGATGGGGATATCTGTATCTTCTCTCTAGAGTCTTTAGCTATAAAAAGTAGTTTTTAAGCCATGCACTTGGGTGTTTTAATAGTGCACCCCAGTGGCAGAACTCCAGAATTTTTTTTAGCTATAATAACTGGAAGTATTCTTTCAAGGCTACGTCTTAATTCCAGCCATTGGCTACCTAAACTGTAAAGGACTCATGTTTTGTACTTGAAGAAAATGATAAAAAATGGCAAGCAGGAACAATGTAATAAAGAAGTGAACCAAACCAGGTCAAACTGCTTGCATTGTGTATATATACGTGAGAAAAAGCTGAGAGCAAAGAAAAGATGGAAAAGCAAAATGTCATTCAGTTAAAATGGTTAATTTAATACAATGCACTTACATGCGAGAGGCCTTTTAGTTCTGAACATACAGGATTTTTCATCATTGAAGAGGTACATTAAGTATAATACCCTTTTGAATTAGGAGGTTCTGCAATTACCTTTGAAGGGTTGGCTTTATACAATATTTTATATAAACCATCAAAATTACTATCTTCTTTGATGTTTGTCCTTCCAATTTCATCCTTCATGCATTATTCAAAAGTCATATAAACCTTGCTTTACTTAAACCTTTGACTCCCTTATAGGAGACCCACCAAAGACAAAAACAGTAGGGCAGATTTACAATTGAACATGTATCAGATTTCTGGTACAAATTGTGTACGATCTGTCTTATATGCTTTGCACAACATTTATGATGTGTTTTAGACACTTTTGGATACTTTTTTCACCAAGTCCAAAAATGGTGGTTAGACTTCATTAAATTGAGGCATGGCCTAAATGGATTAACTCTGGTGGAGGCAGAACATAACACTCAGGACTATGATTTAATTCTACCAGACCCGCATTATGCATTGCCAATATTATTGTATGGTTCGGAGACCTGGACCTTGCTGTCACAAACCACTGAGCGTCTGGAGTCCTTTCACACGCGATTTGCCAGATTCTCCGTGTCTGTTGGTTTGACTTCATCAGAAACAGCGAGATGTTGCACTTTTTGGTCATGTTGCACACTTGTTGGAAGCTGCCCCGGCCCGCGGTGCTCTAACCGCAGCAATTGCCAGGAAAATCAAGACACGACCCCCTGCCGGATGGTGGAGGCCTCCTGGTCGTCCGTGGCACTCATTAGTGCAACAGATAGGCAACTGTACCTCCTCCGACATCAACACTGAGTGGAACAATGCTCTCGGTCGTGGTCATTCTAGATCAGCGCTACGGACCCTCGTCGTCCAAGCAAGATAACTACCTAACTAACTAAATGCAACACTCAAAACTTTGGAACAAAAACGAGTGTAAACTAAGCCAACTAACAGGTGGTATAAAGTTAAACTATATGAAAAGAGAAGCTACTCCTGTATAGCATCCCGAAAAGATAAAACAAGGGATCGCCCAGAGGCTGTTCCACTCACTTAAGTCTACTGTGAACCATACACACATGAAGGCACAGGTAGGTGCAGGCTGCAAGCAATCTTGCTCAACTCATTCTCAGAAGTATAGAAAAAGAGGATGCAGGGCTTTCCTATGGCACTATCAACAGACCAATAGAGGTGAGTAATAACTGGCAGCAATCCAGGATGTAGAATGATACAAAACTTGTTTATTTACCCCATTACATAGAATAGTAGCAACGTTTCGGTCGAGTAGACCTTCCTCAAGCTAATACAAAGACATTCAAGTGCACACTATATAAAGGCAATGTGAAATACACAGACCAATAAAACCAAAATGTACACAGGTATACCTCATCCATCGCTGATTGCCCCGTTATCCACGTTCCGGCTGTTGTCCGGCGCATGATGAATGACATCATATCCTAATCGACTGCATTCATCTAGACCCGGTCACGTGGGTCTCGCAGAGTCATCTCTATTGCGCATGCGCGGTGATGTCTGTCGTCGCGAGAGCCGATACCCGGCTCCATCAAAGTACAGAGATACCTTGTGTGTTTCCAGCGCATGCGCAGTATGCCAGAAACATATATTTAGCTCTTCCAGTATCCATAACAGGATATCCCGCTATATTCAAGCGGGGCAGCGATCACTCTATTTGCATAATCGGTAGTCCCCTCTTTGTTTTAACAGGAATAAAGAAAACTGCCTCCCTTGTAGTTTAGTTATATTCTATTAATTGTGCAGACCTATACCCCATCCCCCATATGTATACAGGGAGAAGTGGTTGTATATCCCGGGTATTAGGTATAAAATGTGTATTACAACCAATAAGGATGCAATCAAGGTGGGCACAATGTATTGAGTGTATATATAATATCTACAACCACATCCATAAAATGGGGGTTGAATAAAATTATGATAGGCAAGGAATGGGAAAGTAGACAATAGAGATGAGCGAACGCGTTCGTCCGAGCTTGCTATTCGTGCGAATATTAGGGTGTTCGGGATGTTCGTTATTCGTAACGAACACCATGCGGTGTTCTGGTAAATTAAACTTTCTTCCCTGAGACGTTAGCGCTTTTTTTTGGCCAATATAAAGACAGGGAAGGCATTACAACTTCCCCCTGCAACGTTTAAGCCCTATACCACCCCCCTGCTGTGAGTGGCTGGGGAGATAAGGTGTCACCCGAGTATTGAAATCTGCCCCTCCCGCTGCTCGCTATGGATGCATTCTATATGCGCTCAATGGGGCCAGCGGCAGCAGCGCTGACCCCATTGAGAACATATAGAAGACAAATCCTTCTTCTCTGGCACAGCTGTAACAGCTGTAGCAGAGAAGAACGATGTTTGCCCATTGAATTCAATGGAACCGGCAATACAGCCGACTCCACTGAATGCAATGGGCTGCCGGCGATCGCAGGATGAATGGTCGGAAAGGGGTTAAATATATAACCCCTTTCCTGCAATTCATCCAGAAATGTGTTACACTAAAAATATATACCGGCGTATAAGGCGACGGGGCGTATAAGACGACCCCCCAACTGTCACCTTATACGCCGGTAATACAGTGGAGCAAAGAATAAAAAGCATTACTTACGTTTTTAGATGATCTGCGGCGCTCCTGCAGGCTGTCACTCCCTCCTGGTCCACGGCAGACAAGCTTTCTCCACGAAAGACTTTAAATCCCTGCCTCCAGAAGCACATGTGCCTTCAGCCAATCACAGCCAATGACAATGATGTCATTGAATGGCTGTGATTGGCTGTGTTTCTGGAGGCGGGGATTTCAAGGCTTGAAATCCCCGCCTCCAGAAACACAGCCAATCACAGCCATTCAATGACATCATTGTCATTGGCTGTGATTGGCTGAAGGCACATGTGCTTCTGGAGGCAGGGATTTAAAGTCTTTCGTGGAGAAAGCTTGTCTGCCGTGGACCAGGAGGGAGTGACAGCCTGCAGGAGCGCCGCAGATCATCTAAAAACGTAAGTAATGCTTTTTATTCTTTGCTCCACTGTATTACCGGCGTATAAGGTGACAGTTGGGGGGTCGTCTTATACGCCCCGTCGCCTTATACGCCGGTATATATTTTTAGTGTAACACATTTCTGGATGAATTGCAGGAAAGGGGTTATATATTTAACCCCTTTCCGACCATTCATCCTGCGATCGCCGGCAGCCCATTGCATTCAGTGGAGTCGGCTGTATTGCCGGTTCCATTGAATTCAATGGGCAAACATCGTTCTTCTCTGCTACAGCTGTTACAGCTGTGCCAGAGGAGGACGATCTTTATGCTGACAGTGGGGGGGGGGGGGCACTCTTGCCGCTATTGTGGCTTAATAGTGGGACCTGTGAACTTGAGATGCAGCCCACCATGTAGCCCCTCGCCTGCCCTATCCGTCACTGTGTCATTCCCATCACTTTCCTGAATTGCCCAGATTTTCACACATGAAAACCTTAGCGAGCATCGGCGAAATACAAAAATGTTCCGGTCGCCCATTGACTTCAATGGGGTTCGTTGTTCGAAACGAACCCTCGAGCATCACGGGAAGTTCGTTACGAATAATGAACACCCGAACATTTTGGTGTTCGCTCATCTCTAGTAGACAACCAACCGGTCATGTCTATATCCTCTCCATGCAATTGCCTGAAGTTTTACTCAATATTGAATTGACTATTCCACCTCAATAGATTTATAGATAGAGGACAATTTAAAGACAAAGATGGTATCTAGCATGCCAAAACACAATTTTATTACTGTTACATGCAAATTGTACAAAAACAAATTTTAGAAATTATAACGACAGCTGACGTGAGACGAGGGAACCAGCGATAGAGAATTCCTGTGAAAATAAACAAAAATAAATATAATTACACATATACCAAAATATAAAATAAACAAATAGATATAAACAATTAAGAACATGTGCACAATACATATAATGATGTGTGTTCCAAGATCTTTAGAGAAATGGCTGAAAAATATATTCTTGATTAAGCCCCTTAGGGTGCATGGTGTCAAGCTCATATATCCATTTTAACTCACATTTCTTAAGTAATGACTCTCTGTCTCCACCTCGCGGAAGCAAGGGGACATGGTCAATGACCCTAAATTTGAATTGACTGATATTATGCTTAGCCTCCAAAAAATGTTGTGATATGGGTAACTGCAAATTTCTAGTCCGGATCGTGCTCTTGTGCTTCACCATACGTGATCTAACCTCCATGGTGGTTTCACCCACATACCCCATGCCACAAGGGCAGGTGATGAGGTAGATCACGTATGATGAAGCACAAGTGTACCTCTCTCGTATTTTATACCTATTGCCCCTTAAGGGGTGACGAAATTCGTCACCCCTAACCAGATTGTTACAACAACTGCAGGCAAGGCATGGAAAATTTCCCCTTTTAGGGGGTTTTAAGGTACTCTGGACACCAGATTTTTTTGGGACAAAATGTGAGTGGACTAAACGGTCACCTATGCTCTTTCCTCTTCTATATGCCATTATAGGTTTATTATGGAATTCAGGTATCGAAGAACCATCCAATGTCAATAGTGGCCAATGTTTCTTAATAATGTTGCCGACAGTCCCACTGAGGTTATTGTATGTGGTTACAAATGGGATTCTGTCCATGGTTTTGTTCTTCAATTTCTGTACCAATAGATTTTGTTGTGGTATTACCCTGGCTTGTGCGGCCGCTTTCATGACGATATGTGCAGGGTATCCCCTGTCAAGGAACCTCCTGCACATCTCGTCTAACCTTAAATCTACGGTTTGGTCATGTGCTATCCTTCTTACGCGTAAAAGCTGGCTCCATGGGAGCGAATCTTTCATGGCAACAGGATAATTGCTACTGTAGAGCAATAAGCTGTTGCGATCAGTTTGTTTTGTGTAAAGATCAGTTTGTAGTCTCGTCTCTTGTTACTTAATCAACACATCTAGGAATTGAATTTCCACAGTGGAATACGACATAGTAAAATGGAGCTCTGGATAGATGGAGTTTAGAAAAGCGTGGAATTCTTGTAAGGATTGAAAGGAACCCTTCCATATGGCAAACACGTCGTCGATGTACCGACCCCAGTACATCAACGACGCTCCATGTGCAGAGGTATAGATATAATTTTCTTCAAATTGGCGCACAAATATATTGGCGTATGTCGGCGCCATATTTGAGCCCATAGCAGTGCCCTGTCGCTGTCTGTAGTACACCCCCCTGAACAAAAAATAGTTGTTCTGGAGGATGTACTCCAGCAGCGACAGGGCAAACTGCATGCACTCGGATGATATTTCAGAGGCCATCAAAAATTGTCTGACAGCTTCCACACCCTTGTTGTGACTAATGGAGGTGTATAGAGCAGTGACATCGAAAGTGACCAAGAAAGTATCCTTGGTCACCTCGAGCACTGCAATTTTTTTCAAACAGTCAGATGTATCCCTAATGTGTGAATCCGCCTCCTCTCCAAATCGTCTCAAGATTTTGTCTAAGAACCGTGCGATATTGCAGAAGAGTGAGTTTCTGCCAGATACAATTGGCCTGCCCGGCGGGTTCTGTGGGTCCTTATGAATCTTTGGTAGGGTATATAGGGTAGAGACAATGGGATGTTGGATATCAAGGAATTTCAGTAGCTTGTTATCAATGAGACCTGCCAACAATGCATCGTTAAACATACTTCTTAGTTGGTGTTGAAAACGAATAGTCGGGTCTACTCTTAATTTCTCATATACATTCTCATCATTGAGTTGTCTATGGATCTCAGCTGTGTACATGTTAGTGTCCATTACGACAATGGCCCCGCCCTTGTCCGCTGGTTTAATTGTGATATCATCATACTGTGCAAGCGTGACAAGGGCTTTCCTCTCGGTCATAGTCAAATTATTTTTTAATCTACTCTTTTTGCTGAGCATTTTAGATCTCAGATTCTCTATGTCCCTTAGTACTAGTTTTGCAAATACCTCAACTTGTGGGTTGGACACAGGTAGTTGATAAGTGCTCTTATTGTAAAGACCGGTTCCAGCAAGGGAAAAAGACCCTTGGGAATCAGTCTGTGCAACAGTGCGTGTAGGTTGTAGAGAGAAATGGCTTTTTAGTCTTAAATTACTGAACAAGCGATGTACATCAAGGTTCAAATCGAACCAATTTATAGACGACACAAAACAAAAGGATAAACCCTTGCCTAATACGGCTGTCTCCTCAGATGTCAACACTTTAGAAGAAATATTGATTACAATACCGTCATTATTTGTGTCACACGGTCCATCACTGCTTATTTCCTGAGATCCATCAGGGGCGGTCTCTTGGTGGATCGGGTTGTCACCCCGTCGGGATCTTTTGTATGCCCCGTGATGTTTTCGTCCGCCTCGGCGGTGCCGTATGGTCCCTCCTTCCGCTTCATCCTGCTGGACGTTCCACGGCCTAAAAAAGAAGATGTAGAGGCCCCCACATTATCATTCTTAGTAGAGTCATCCGTCGACATGGAACCCCGAGAAGAAACCCAAATTGGTTTCTGTTCCTGGGTGGGCGGCGGCGTTGTCGTCTTTGTTTGGTATTGGATTCAAAGGGATCTACAACCTTATTCTTTGATGATTGCCAACAGAACACACGTCCATAAGTGTAGTCATCAACATCTCTGAACCACTTTGTTTTTTTAATATTCTCTAATTCCTCTTGATAGCGTTTCAGGGACACTGCTTTCTTCTCCTTCTGTTTATTCCAATCCTCTGGCGTCAGAATCTCCAAGATATTTTTTTCAATAGAGGATAAACGAGTTGTGCTCTCGGTGATCTCCAACTGTAAGAACTCAACATTCAAAATAATCATATCAAAGGAAAACTTATGTACTATGCCCTCAAATTTTGAACAAAACGTTTTGTTATCGGCCATTAGCGTAGGTCTCACATGCGGGCGTAGCCCTCTGGGTATGCGTTTGGCTTTGTAATATTCACATAATGTAGACATATGAAGTGTAAGGGAAATGTTCTTTTTACTTTCTATCTCCCACTTTCGTAGCAACATATCCACAGTTGGCATTTCCAGATAGCTGTGTTTACGTGTAGCCCCTGAAAGGATCTTGTTCACATCCACATCAGAATATGAAAAAGTAATGGGGTTACCTGGTATGTCAGGATCCAGGTGTCTTTCCATCTTGTGCCTGTATTCGGTGCAAGCTGGGTCTGACCAATAGAGGTGAGCAGGGCTAGGACATGCTGATTTGGCAAAATAAGCTGAGAGCTGCCCCTGATTGGTCCCTGCACTGAGCCAATCAGAGCCAGCACTCACTCACCCATTCATGAATTCATGAATGGGTGAGTGAGAGCTGCCTCTGATTGGTGAGGGCTGTGACCAATCAGAGGCAGCTCATTCAGCAGGCGGGGATTTTAAATCCCCGGCTGCTGAATACTACTCAGAGCAGCTCAGGAGAACTGCCGGCCGGCCGCGGCTGAACTCCGTCTGCCGGGACAAGGTGAGTATATATTTTTTTTTACTTTTTACACAGTTTTGGATGATTTTCAGGGAAGGGCTTATATTTTTAAGCCCTTCCCGAAAATTTATCCTGAGATCGCCGGCAGCCCATTGCTTTCAATGGAGCCGGCTGTATTGTGGGCTCCATTGAATTCAATGGGCAAACATCATTCTTCTCTGTCATTTTTAACTTACCGCTGTAAGTAAACTTTGCCCTCAAATGAGTTAAGTGGTGCAAGCATGTCTTAATACATTTGTCTTACCTGGCAGCACCTTTATATATACGCCACATGGAAACCCGCAGAGCTCAGCCAACCAGAGGCAGGGTTTTCCAAAATCCTGTCCTGAAGGCTCTGACGGAGAACTGCAAGCAAGTGCCAGGGAGCTTCGGGAGACGTGTGGCAGGGCTGGACAGTGCCTCTTAAGTGATGTATGCATTTTTGTTTTTTTATGCAGCTAGGGCTTGAATTTGCGGACAGGCTGGGGATTCTGCTGGAAAAGCAAGAGTTTAAAAAAAAAATTGTACTATGCATATCCGACGGCGAGCCGTGCGGACCATCCACAGAACAAATGAAGATCAGAAAAGCAGGTACGTGCGGATGCCGCTGCTGCGAGACCCAGATTCCACTGCCGGCTTCCTTCTCACACGCCTTTTTTGTTGTTTTTCTGCACTTCGGAGAGCTATGGGCGAAATGTGTGCGTCAGGGCGCAGGGATTTTCAGATCCTCAGTCACATGGTAACGCTTTACTATATGCATGACATTGAGTTTGGTTGCGCCTATTGTAGGTTTATATAAGCATGATATTCTTTGGGAACTTCTTATGTGTGTCCTGAGGTGATGGATTTCCCTGTATTGATGCTGCATTTCCTTTATAGTCTACTTATTAAATGCTTTTAATTTATTTGTAATTCACAATAAACAATCGTTTAATGATACATTTCTGCAGCCCTGTTTTGGACATTTATTTTTGGGTCTGTTATATTGGTTGATGTATGGGACTGACATTTGTTGGTGGGACTATAGTTGTCTTCATATAGGATTCTCATATGCTCCCATCCAGACAACGTCCCTTTCAGGAAAAGCCTTGCATATTTCAGCCAGACAATGCTAAATTACTATGGCATCCATCACAACAGCATGGCTTCACAGAAGAAGAGCCTGGGTTGTTAACCGGCCGCCTGCAGTCCGGACCTTCCACCAACAGAAAACATTTGGCGCATTATGAAATGAAAACTCCAGCAAAGACGACCCAAAACTGTTGGAGCAGCTAGAATCCTTCATCAGACAAGAATGGGACAACATTCATCCCCCAAAACTCCAGCAATTGGTCTCCCCACTTCTCAGACATTTACAGATTGTTGTAAGAAGAGGCGATGCTACACAATGGTAGACACGGCCCTGCTCAACCTTTTTGAGATGTGTTGCTGTCATCAATTTCTAAATGAGTTAATTTTTTAACTGAAATGGGAAGAAATCTCCCTTTCACCTTCTGATATGTGCTCTATGTTCTATTGTGAATAACATGGTTATATGAGATTTCAAAATCATTGCATTATTTTTTTTTTCTTTCCGTTTTACACAGCGTTCAAACTTTTTATGGAATTGGGGTTGTATTACCTATATACCATAGCACCAACATATTTTGCAGTACGGCACAGAGACTAAGTGAAAACACAAAGGACAATTTCATAGGATACCAAGGTACAATTTTGGTGTGTAGAAGGAAACAAGAGTAAACTTTTATCTAGGGAGAACATATATGTGTCCTTTCTTACCTTTTCTATTGTTGGTTCGACATTTACCAAGATGTTTGGAGTGAGATTAACAGTTTTTGAAAAAAATATGATTTTATGATACTCTGTTAGGCAATATGCATGCTATACGTTTTGACTCAGTGGTTGTTATCTGAATTGCGCCTCGTGCATGGTTTTGCTAGCATGTCACAAATGTATTGAATTTAGAGCCTGTAACAAAACTGGAGGAAAGGTCAGGGTGGACACACCTGTACAAATTACATACAAATGTTTACCTTTGTCAGATTTCAACCCAACACCCCAGAGTACTGGTGTATTATGTCGCCACCAGAAGTTAGGGGTGGCATCATAATACAGCAGTTTTGACATAGAGTAACGCCCCCAGCTTGTGATTGGCTGGGGGCGTGTTTCATCCCCCAAGTGCCATTGTCTGTCAGGGAGGGCAGCAGGAAGAGTGGGATTGTTGGCAGCAGCCACCGTGGCCACAGGAGCAGAAGGAGATGCGCTGTCGGTGCCACGAGGAGAGGCGGCGGCAGTGGCGGGGCCAGGAGGAGAGGCAATAGCGGCTATGGTGAGTGGAAAAGAGCCAGCGGAAGGAAACTTGGCTGCAGAGGCAGCGCCTGGAGAATGGGCAGCGCCAGGAGAAAGGCAGTGGCGGCAGCACAGAGGCAGCGGCGGACCAGGAGACCCAGTAGCAGCAGCGCCGGTATGGATGTTTGCCTGGGCTGGAGGGTTATGGTTAGGCTTACTTTTCCTATTAGGCTTACATATAAAAAGAAAAATAACCCTAAGCCTAACCCTCCTGCCAAGGCAAAAATCCATAAAGATTTCACCAAATCGGGAGCTAGGGGTGTGACAGGGGCATTCCTCTATGCAACCCCTGTCAAACCCCCAGCTTCCAGTGGCATCAAGGTACACCAGTACCGTACCCCAGTACTGTAAGTCAACAGAGCTAACCACTGGGCCATTATAGGAAGACATATTTTGTAGTTGTGTTGACCATTTTATTACAACTATATACCATTATGCTTTAAGAATCCTACATGTATAGATTCAAAGCTCATATGGAGAACAGTTCAGGAATATGCAGTACTGAATGGCCACGTTTTTAGAGACTCTGGACCTTTCACAATTGCAGCGTCCCTATATGGAAATTAGACTCATGACCCCAGAGGGCAGCATAAAATCAAGAGACAATTTTTGTGGATCAGTTTCACTGTGAATTCAAATTAGAGTGGGAAAATCAAGTGATCTGGGCAACTTCCACCGAGACCTGGTCATCGGGGCTAAATTAGGTAAGACCAAGATTTCATATAGTAGTCACTGAAGCGGAAAGGCCCCAGGAGGGGAATTAGGTAATCACTGGGTGGGACCCCTAAAACGTAACCTTTATTGATTTATTTAATGATTAAAAGGTCCTATATTTGGAACCAGCATGAAAAGACCACAAACAAATATACTTCTCCAATTTAGGCTAAATTTAAGTCACTATAGAGCGCTAACAGACTAATACCCATCAGTGATAGTTCTCTATCTATGATGCTGCGATAGAAATATGCCGGTTGCCACATAGATAGAGTATAGAGATGAGCGAACACCAAAATGTTCGGGTGTTCGTTATTCGGAACGAACTTCCCGTGATGCTCGAGGGTTCGTTTCGAACAACGAACCCCATTGAAGTCAATGGGCGACCAGAACATTTTTGTATTTCGCCGATGCTCGCTAAGGTTTTCATGTGTGAAAATCTGGGCAATTCAGGAAAGTGATGGGAATGACACAGTGACGGATAGGGCAGGCGAGGGGCTACGTGTTGGGCTGCATCTCAAGTTCACAGGTCCCACTATTAAGCCACAATACCGGCAAGAGTGGGCCCCCCCCCCTCCCAACAACTTTTACTTCTGAAAAGCCCTCATTAGCATGGCATACCTTTGCTAAGCACCACACTACCTCCAACAAAGCACAATCACTGCCTGCATGACACTCCACTGACACTTCTCCTGGGTTACATGCTGCCCAACCGCCCCCCCTCCCCCCCCACAGCGCACACCAAAGTGTCCCTGGGCAGCCTTCAGCTGCCCTCATGCCACACCACGCTCATGTCTATTTAGAATTGCGTCTGCCATGACGAGGGACCGCAGGCACACACTGCAGAGGTTGGCACGGCTAGGCAGCGACCCTCTTTAAAAGTGGCGGAGCGATAGCCCACAATGCTGTACAGAAGCAATGAGAAATAGAATCCTGTGCCACCGCCATCAGGAGCTGCACACGTGGGCATAGCAATGGGGAACCTATGTGCCACACACTATTCATTCTGTCAAGGTGTCTGCATGCCCCAGTCAGACCGGGCTTTTTAATTCATAGACACAGGCAGGTACAACTCCCTATTGTGAAGTCCCTGTCGACCCACAGCATGGGTGGCTCCCTGGAACCCACCGGCGGTACACAGAAATATCCCATTGCATTGCCCAACACAGCTGAGGTAGTAATGTCGTGCTTAATGCAGGTGGGCTTCGGCCCACACTGCATGCCCCAGTCTGACTGGGGTTCTTTATAAGTGTACAGATGTAGTAAAAACTCCGTGTGCACCTACAGCATGGGTGGGTGCCAGGAAGCCACCGGCGGTACATAGAAATATCCCATTGCATTGCCCAACACAGCTGAGGTAGTAATGTTGTGCTTAACCCTTTCCAATCCAATTTGTATATGGTTTTCCTAGGGGGCTTACTCTTTTTCTGCTGTTATACAACGACGCTATATGCTGGCTAAAGCCAGTACTGCATGAGCTGACACGTAGGATAGGCTCCGACAGCAGAGAGGCTGGCAATATACAGTAAGAGAACCCCGACGGACGTCTACCAACAACGGAGCTGTACAGCCTTAAACCCTAATGTCTTCACAGGTCACACAGTGGACTGGAAAGGGTTAATGCAGGTGGGTTTCGGCCCACACTGCATGCCCCAGTCAGACTGGGGTTCTTTACAAGTGGACACATGTAGGTTAAACTCCCTGTGGACCCACTGCCTGGGTGGGTGCCAGGAAGCCACCGGCGGTACATAGAAATATCCCATTGCATTGCCCAACACAGCTGAGGTAGTAATGTCGTGCGTAATACAGGTGGGCTACGGCCCACACTGCATGCCCCAGTCAGACGGGTTCTTTAGAAGTGTACAGATGTATTAAAAACTCAGTGTGCACCTACAGCATGGGTGGCTCCCTGGAACCCACCGGCGGTACACAAAAATATCCCATTGCATTGCCCAACACAGCTGAGGTAGTAATGTCGTGCTTAATGCAGGTGGGCTTCGGCCCACACTGCATGCCCCAGTCAGACTGGGGTTCTTTACAAGTGGACACATGTAGGTTAAACTCCCTGTGGACCCACTGCCTGGGTGGGTGCCAGGAAGCCACCGGCGGTACATAGAAATATCCCATTGCATTGCCCAACACAGCTGAGGTAGTAATGTCGTGCGTAATACAGGTGGGCTTCGGCCCACACTGCATGCCCCAGTCAGACGGGTTCTTTAGAAGTGTACAGATGTATTAAAAACTCAGTGTGCACCTACAGCATGGGTGGCTCCCTGGAACCCACCGGCGGTACATAAAAATATCCCATTGCATTGCCCAACACAGCTGAGGTAACGTCAGCTGTAATGCAGGTGGCCTAAAAATTAATTTGATTACACTGTAGGCGAGGGCCCACAAAAATTGCTGTATCAACAGTACTAATGTACATCCCAAAAATTGGCCATGGCCAGCCAAGAGGGCAGGTGAAACCCATTAATCGCTTTGGTTAATGTGGCTTAAGTGGTAACTAGGCCTGGAGGCAGCCCAGTGTAACGAAAAATTGGTTCAAGTTAAAGTTCCAATGCTTTTAAGCGCATTGAAACTTATAAAAATTGTTCTGAAAAATTATTTGAGTGAGCCTTGTGGCCCTAAGAAAAATTGCCCGTTCAGCGTGATTACGTGAGGTTTTAGGAGGAGGAGCAGGAGGAGGAGGAGGAGGAATATTAGACACAGATTGATGAAGCAGAAATGTCCCCATTTTGGATGGTGAGAGAGAACGTAGCTTCCATCCGCGGGTGCAGCCTACGTATTGCTTACGTATCGCTGCTGTCCGCTGGTGGAGAACAGAAGTCTGGGGAAATCCAGCCTTTGTTCATCTTGATGAGTGTTAGCCTGTTGGCACTGTCGGTTGACAAGCGGCTACGCTTATCTGTGATGATTCCCCCAGCCGCACTAAACACCCTCTCCGACAACACGCTAGCCGCAGGACAAGCAAGCACCTCCAGGGCATACAGCGCTAGTTCAGGCCACATGTCCAGCTTCGACACCCAGTAGTTGTAGGGGGCAGAGGCGTCACCAAGGATGGTCGTGCGATCCGCTACGTACTCCCTCACCATCCTTTTACAGTGCTCCCGCCGACTCAGCCGTGACTGGGGAGCGGTGACACAGTCTTGGTGGGGAGCCATAAAGCTGGCCAGGCCCTTAAAGACTGTTGCACTGCCTGGGATGTACATGCTGCTCGATCTACGCACATCCCCTGCTACCTTGCCCTCGGTACTGCGCCTTCTGCCACTAGCGCTGTCGGCTGGGAATTTTACCATCAGCTTGTCCGCAAGGGTCCTGTGGTATAGCAACACTCTCGAACCCCTTTCCTCTTCGGGAATCAGAGTGGGCAGGTTCTCCTTATACCGTGGATCGAGCAGTGTGTACACCCAGTAATCCGTAGTGGCCAGAATGCGTGCAACGCGAGGGTCACGAGAAAGGCATCCTAACATGAAGTCAGCCATGTGTGCCAGGGTACCTGTACGCAACACATGGCTGTCTTCACTAGGAAGATCACTTTCAGGATCCTCCTCCTCCTCCTCCTCCTCCTCCTCCTCCTCAGGCCATACACGCTGAAAGGATGACAGGCAATCAGCCGGTGTACCGTCAGCAACGGCCCAAGCTGTCTCTTCCCCCTCCTCCTCATCCTCCTCATGCTCCTCCTCCTCCTCCTGTACGCGCTGAGAAATAGACAGGAGGGTGCCCTGACTATCCAGCGGCATACTGTCTTCCCCCGCCCCTGTTTCCGAGCGCAAAGCAGCTGCCTTTATGGTTTGCAGGGAATTTCTCAAGATGCATAGCAGAGGAATGGTGACGCTAATGATTTTAGCATCGCCGCTCACCACCTGGGTAGACTCCTCAAAATTACCAAGGACATGGCAGATGTCTGCCAACCAGGCCCGCTCTTCTGAAAGGAATTGAGGAGGCTGACTCCCACTGCGCCGCCCATGTTGGAGTTGGTATTCGACTATAGCTCTACGTTGTTCATAGAGCCTGGCCAACATGTGGAGCGTAGAGTTCCACCGTGTGGGCACGTCGCACAGCAGTCGGTGCACTGGCAGCTTAAAGTGATGTTGCAGGGTGCGCAGGGTGGCAGCGTCCGTGTGGGACTTGCGGAAATGTGCGCAGAGCCGGCGCGCCTTTACGAGCAGGTCTGACAAGCGTGGGTAGCTTTTCAGAAAGCGCTGAACCACCAAATTAAAGACGTGGGCCAGGCATGGCACGTGCGTGAGGCTGCCGAGCTGCAGAGCCGCCACCAGGTTACGGCCGTTGTCACACACGACCATGCCCGGTTGGAGGCTCAGCGGCGCAAGCCAGCGGTCGGTCTGCTGTGTCAGACCCTGCAGCAGTTCGTGGGCCGTGTGCCTCTTATCGCCTAAGCTGAGTAGTTTCAGCACGGCCTGCTGACGCTTGCCCACCGCTGTGCTGCCACACCGCGCGACACCGACTGCTGGCGACATGCTGCTGCTAACACATCTTGATTGCGAGACAGAGGAGGAGGAGGAGGAGGAGGGTGCTTTAGTGGAGGAAGCATACACCTCCGCAGATACCACCACCGAGCTGGGGCCCGCAATTCTGGGGGTGGGTAGGACGTGAGCGGTCCCAGGCTCTGACTCTGTCCCAGCCTCCACTAAATTCACTCAATGTGCCGTCAGGGAGATGTAGTGGCCCTGCCCGCCTGTGCTTGTCCACGTGTCCGTAGTTAAGTGGACCGTGGCAGTAACCGCGTTGGTGAGGGCGCGCACAATGTTGCGGGAGACGTGGTCGTGCAGGGCTGGGACGGCACATCGGGAAAAGTAGTGGCGACTGGGAACTGAGTAGCGCGGGGCCGCCGCCTCCATGATACTTTTGAAGGACTCAGTTTCCACAACCCTATACGGCAGCATCTCAAGGCTGATGAATTTTGCTATGCGGACGGTTAACGTTTGAGCGTGCGGGTGCGTGGCGGCGTACTTGCGCTTGCGCTCGAACACTTGCGCAAGCGACGGCTGAACGGTGCGCTGAACTACACTGCTGGATGGGGCCGAGGACAGCGGAGATGAGGGTGTGGGTGCAGGCCATGAGGCGGTAGTGCCTGTGTCCTGAGAGGGGGGTTGCATCTCAGTGGCAGGTTGGGGCACAGGGGGAGAGGCAGGGGTGCAAACCGGAGGCGGTGAACGGCCTTCGTCCCACCTTGTGGGGTGCTTGGCCATCATATGTCTGCGCATGGTGGTGGTGGTGAGGCTGTTGGTGTTGGCTCCCCGGCTGAGCTTTGCGCAACAAAGGTTGCACACCACTGTTCGTCGGTCGTCAGGCGTCTCTGTGAAAAACTGCCAGACCTTAGAGCACCTCGGCCTCTGCAGGGTGGCATGGCGCGAGGGGGCGCTTTGGGAAACACTTGGTGGATTATTCGGTCTGGCCCTGCCTCTACCCCTGGCCCTGGCCACCGCACTGCCTCTTGCAACCTGCCCTGCTGATGCCCTTGACTCCCCCTCTGAAGACCTGTCCTCCTGAGTAAGCGTTGCACACCAGGTGGGGTCAGTCACCTCATCGTCCTGCTGCTCTTCCTCCGAATCCTCTGTGCGCTGCTCCCTTGGACTTACTGCCCTTACTACTACCTCACTGCAAGACAACTGTGTCTGATCGTCATCGTCCTCCTCACCCACAGAAAGTTGTTGAGACAGTTGGCGGAAGTCCCCAGCCTCTTCCCTCGGACCCCGGGAACTTTCGAATGGTTGGGCATCAGTGACGATAAACTCCTCTGGTGGGAGAGGAACCGCTGCTGCCCAATCTAAGCAGGGGCCCGAGAACAGTTCCTGGGAGTGTTCCCGCTCCTGAGCAGGTGTCATTGTAGTGGAGTGAGGAGGCTGGGAGGAAGGAGGAGCAGCAGACAGAGGATTCGGATTTGCAGCAGTGGACGGCGCAGAACTGCGTGTTGACGATAGGTTGCTCGAAGCACTTTCTGCCATCCAGGACAGGACCTGCTCACACTGCTCATTTTCTAATAAAGGTCTCCCGCGTGGACCCATTAATTGGGCGATGAATGTGGGGACGCCAGAAACGTGCCTCTCTCCTAATCGCGCAGCAGTCGGCTGCGACACACCGGGATCAGGAGCTCGGCCTGTGCCCACACCCTGACTTGGCCCTCCGCGTCCTCGGCCGCGTCCACGTCCTCTAGGCCTACCCCTACCCCTCAGCATGCTGTATTACCAGTGATTTGATTTCACAGGCAGGAAATAAATTGGCGCAAGACTGCAGGCCAAATATAATTTTTTCCCTTTTTGGAAAACGAAAGGCCCCACTGCCTCTAGTGAATGAATAATCTAAGTTTAATAACTGTGCTGTGTCCCTGCTAATGTGTCACAGAACGTGAGGGTAGCAGAGTTATTATAACTCTGGCAGAGCAGGTATTTTTTTTCCCAATTAAGGAAAGCAAATGGCGAAGCCAGCAGTAAAGCGTAGCTGGGTGCGTATGATTTAGCAATGTTTTTCACGCAGCTCACACGTGTCCACCGCCCGTAAGGACGGACAGAGGCTGGACAAATAGATTTGTTTCCACTTGTTTTTCCACCGAAAGGCAGCACTGCGTATATTCAATGAACATGAGAAGTTTAATAACTATGCTGTGTCCCTGCTAATGTGTCACAGAACGTGAGGGTAGCAGAGTTATTATAACTCTGGCAGAGCAGGTATTTTTTTTCCCAATTAAGGAAAGCAAATGGCGAAGCCAGCAGTAAAGCGTAGCTGGGTGCGTATGATTTAGCAATGTTTTTCACGCAGCTCACACGTGTCCACCGCCCGTAAGGACGGACAGAGGCTGGACAAATAGATTTGTTTTCACTTGTTTTTCCACCAAAAGGCAGCACTGCGTATATTCAATGAACATGAGAAGTTTAATAACTGTGCTGTGTCCCTGCTAATGTGTCACAGAACGTGAGGGTAGCAGAGTTATTATAACTCTGGCAGAGCAGGTATTTTTTTTCCCAATTAAGGAAAGCAAATGGTGAAGCCAGCAGTAAAGCGTAGCTGGGTGCGTATGATTTAGCAATGTTTTTCACGCAGCTCACACGTGTCCACCGCCCGTAAGGACGGACAGAGGCTGGACAAATAGATTTGTTTCCACTTGTTTTTCCACCAAAAGGCAGCACTGCGTATATTCAATGAACATGAGAAGTTTAATAACTGTGCTGTGTCCCTGCTAATGTGTCACAGAACGTGAGGGTAGCAGAGTTATTATAACTCTGGCAGAGCAGGTATTTTTTTTCCCAATTAAGGAAAGCAAATGGCGAAGCCAGCAGTAAAGCGTAGCTGGGTGCGTATGATTTAGCAATGTTTTTCACGCAGCTCACACGTGTCCACCGCCCGTAAGGACGGACAGAGGCTGGACAAATAGATTTGTTTTCACTTGTTTTTCCACCAAAAGGCAGCACTGCGTATATTCAATGAACATGAGAAGTTTAATAACTGTGCTGTGTCCCTGCTAATGTGTCACAGAACGTGAGGGTAGCAGAGTTATTATAACTCTGGCAGAGCAGGTATTTTTTTTCCCAATTAAGGAAAGCAAATGGTGAAGCCAGCAGTAAAGCGTAGCTGGGTGCGTATGATTTAGCAATGTTTTTCACGCAGCTCACACGTGTCCACCGCCCGTAAGGACGGACAGAGGCTGGACAAATAGATTTGTTTTCACTTGTTTTTCCACCAAAAGGCAGCACTGCGTATATTCTATGAATAATAACTGTGTTGTGGCCCTGCCTATACAATTCTTTCCCTGCAGTATCAATGGAGGGTGGAATGCTCTGCAGAGGCGATTTTGAGAAGCCCAAAAAAAATGCAGCACAGCTAACAGCAGCCAGCACAGTACTGCACACGCTTAAATTTGGCCCTAGAAAGGACCGTTGAGGTTCTTGAAGGCTACACTCACTCCTAACACTCTCCCTGCCTATGCAGCACTTCTGTCCCTAATGCCAGGTGCAACGCTCTGCAGAGCCGATTTTGAGAAAAAAAAAATGCCACTGCTAACAGCAGCCAACACACAGCTATCAGTGGCCCTAATAAGGACCTTTGGGGGGTCTTGAAGCCTACACTAACTACCAATTCTTTCCCTACAGCAGCTCCGGTATAAACAGCACTGTCCCTCATCTAACTCACCAGGCATCTGAGGCGAGCCGCGGGAGGGGCCGACTTTTATATTAGGCGAACACCTGATCTCGCCAGCCACTCACAGCAGGGGGGTGGTATAGGGCTTAAACGTTGCAGGGGGAAGTTGTAATGCCTTCCCTGTCTTTCAATTGGCCAGAAAAGCGCGCTAACGTCTCAGGGAAGGAAGTGAAAGTAACCAGAACACCGCATGGTGTTCGTTACGAATAACGAACATCCCGAACACCCTAATATTCGCACGAATATCAAGCTCGGACGAACGCGTTCGCTCATCTCTAATAGAGTACTGATATTCAGGTAAAATTGTGTATACTCTTAGCACAACGGCTGTTGTACACATAGCTCTGTTCTGTGAATATATCGTTTTATATAACAAGTTCTACGCGTTTCGTCATGTATGACTCATCAGGAACCAAAATTGGTTTTAGAAACAGAACTGGTCATGAAAAATGGACACCAAAAATGGCTCAATATAGCCTATGAGATGCCCACATGGGCCAACCTCTACTGCTCTGTACCATGGCTAGCTATCTAGGTATAGGTGGGGTTAATCTCTGATAGTTGCCCCAGGTGCTAAAATAGCTACCAACCGAACCTGTAGCTAGCTATCTAAGTTTAGATGAGGTTAGCTGAAGTGGCTATCTATGATGCATGTGGTGCATCAAAAGACTGCCCTATTAACCCCAAAAGCCCAAGGCCCAAAATAACAAAGCAACAACAGCAAAAATGGCTCAATATACCCTATGAGATGCCCACACGGGGCAAACCTCTACTGTTCTGTACTATGGCTAGCTATCTAGCTATAGGTGGCGTTCTTCTCTGATAGTTGCACCGGGTGCTAAATTATCTACCAACCTAACCTGAAGCTAGCTATCCAAGTTTAGATGAGGTTA
The DNA here is from genome assembly GCF_035609145.1 of Eleutherodactylus coqui. NCBI lineage: Eukaryota > Metazoa > Chordata > Amphibia > Anura > Eleutherodactylidae > Eleutherodactylus > Eleutherodactylus coqui. The sequence continues at coordinate 63,668,664 of NC_089841.1, read as the reverse complement.
GCTGAAGTGGCTATCTATGATGCATGTGGTGCATCAAAAGACTGCTTGCCCTAATAACCCCAAAAGCCCAAGGCCCACAATAACAAAGCAACAACAGCACAGAGTCTCCTGCCCAGATGGTAGGCGGAAGACCAAATATAGGACCTTTAATCATTAAATAAATCAATAAAGATTACGTTTTAGGGGTCCCACCCAGTGATTACAAGATTTCTTATAGTACCAACCTTGTGGGATTTCCTCGTGTTTTGTGGTCAAATTGAGTAAAACATCCAGCTGAAGAGGATCCTGTAGATGTATGCAACTTGTCTCCAGAAGGGGTCAGAGGAGGACCTCAAGAATCATTCTGATTCTTATCACAGTTAAGTCAGGTAGACTGCACAGTCAAGTAATAAATACTTAATCGGGGGCAGAATGGTCTCAAACAAATATTATCCCTGTAATGTAAGGAGCTGCAAGACCTGCTCACATATACTGACTGCGGACAGGATACGGATCCCCTACACACAGCAGGACTATAAGATCCCAGGGACATTCAGATGTTCCACGTCCAAAGTTGTGTACCTGATCATGTGCAGTAAATGTCCTGTTGGGGGTCTTTATGTCGGAGAAACAGGTCAAAGACTGAGATGAGGTCTTATCGCCACACGATTAAACACAGAAAGAGAGAATTTCATGTGGCCGAGCACTTCTCTGACCGTGGACATGACATAGGAGATATGAGAGTTTTGATATTGAAGGGTGGTTTCAAGTCACAAAACCATAGAATAATTTGGGAATATAAATTGATAACAACTTTTGACACGCTGAATACTGGGTTAACTTATTCCCCCGGATTTATGCGTGAATGGGAAGTGTGAGACATTTATTGCACAGATAAGACTGCTGGCCTGGTGAAAACCCCCATCCACAGTAATTCAGGGACCATAAACGTATAATCCCTTATCAGTGTCTAGTTAAAAATGTTTGTGTACCTCTTGTAGCATTCCTAGCCTGACGACCTCCCCCCTAACAGTAATTTAGGGACCATAAAACTTTCACTCTGTTATCAGTGCCTAGACAAAAAAAGTTTATTTTCCGTTGCAGAATTCCTTTTAAGTGCAAACCAATCACCTCCATGTCTGTGCCTTGTCATGAGTATGCATGTTATAAGTGTGTATAAATATTCATGCCTCTTCAGATCTATTCCATTTTTAGCCTGACGAAGAGCCCGAGGAGGTTGGCAAACTCGCTATTACATCATGTATTTTTGTTAGCCATTAAAAGCTATCATATCTACAAGATTACGTGGTTTCTCTTGCTGGGAACAATCACAAACGAATATGGGACTCACAGAAGGAAAAAACTTAACTAAAACTTAACTTTTACTATATTTAATTTAAAAACAGGGCTATAGACTAACATACAGAAAACAGACAAAAAACTTCAAAAATTCCTCTCCTAACCAAGAGTAAGCATATAGCTCTCAGTCAACCATCAGGGCTGCCACTGCTATGATTCTTCTGCTCTTTATATATTATTTTTTTCATGGTTGGGGGGATTGGGCTCCTTGTCAATGGGGTAGATCTGGGGGGATTGTAAACCCCGCACAGTCAAGTAAATTGCAGCCTGAATACAATGTTGGCGCTCAAACTAATGTGTTTGAATGTATAACTCATCATTCCTTATCACGGATGGGCTATAACTAGAGATGAGCAAACCTACTCGGCCACGCCCCTTTTTCGCCCGAGCGCCGCGATTTTCGAGTACTCCCGTACTCGGGCGAAAAAATTCGGGGGGCGCCGTGGGTGAGTGGGGGGTTGCAGCGGGGAGTGGGGGGGAGAGGGAGAGAGAGAGGGCCCACCCCTGTTCCCCGCTGCTAACCCCCGCTCCGCCACGCCTCCCCCTGCCCCCCGGCGCTCCCCGAATCTTTTCACCCGAGTACGGAAGTACTCGAAAATCGCTGTGCTCGATCGAGTAATTACTCGAAACGAGTAGGTTGGCTCATCTCTAGCTATAACAGCAGACAACCAGTTCTAGCACCATTTAAATCTAGGAAAAACAGAAAGACCAGACTCCAATGGGCAAAAAAATACAAAACTTGGATCACTGAGTAGTGGAAAAGCATTGCCTGATTCAATGGATCCAGATTTCTGTTGCACTGTGCTAATGGGAGGTCAGAATTTGGCACAAGCAGCATGAATCGATGAATCCTTCCTGCCAGCTGTTAAAAACATGTCAGTTCCTCCACTTAATTTGTGACAACTACAAGAAGCTCTCCTGTCCAAAGAATGATTTCATTACCTAGTGGAATCTATACCACAATAAATTGCTACAATTATGATCCAATGCGATACTAAACAGGTGTCTCTAATAAAGTGGCCATTTGTTGGATAGACTATTATTACTTTTCAAGCTAAGGAAAATTCATAGCTGAGTATATTGTATATAGAACTATTATACTAAGTATAAATTGCACTTTTTTCTGTGGTTGTTCATTAAACCTGGATATTAATTAAAAATGAGAATTCCTGTGTCTGTTGGAGGAAGATGTAATTTATTCAAAAGTTACTTACTTTAAAATAAGTCATCATCCTATCAAGAACACATTCTTCCCCCGGAGGATTGTAAACCTATTTTGACTAATTTAATTTGGCAAAAATTAAATCAAATTACATCCCTAGGGGAAAACATCTCTTACATCGCCACAATTCCTGTCAGGAGCTTGGAAACCAATGCATCCTGTCAAAGGACATTTATATTGGGCTCATTAACTTTTTTCTATGGTTATTAATGCAGAATATGTTACTAGTGAATAAGCATCAAAACACCTGGTTACCGCATTAAGAACAGTAGAATGACTTCCATGGAGAAATAATGTATCATTAAAACATGAATTTCATTTTTATTTCTGAGTCGATTTGCTGAAGGATCCATCTGTATTATCATTGCTCCTCATAATTATCACATAATAACAAATAAAAAATGCTTTATGGTGACCTGTAGACCCCAGCAACACTGGTCTTTGTTCATTTATTCCTGTTATTCTACATCTCTAAGCATGTAATGAGAAAGAAAACAAGTTATGTATAAAGTTAGCAGAAACTGCAAAACTTATCACCTGCTCATTTGTGCTTTATTAAAGTTGAGGAAAATATACTGAAGGCTTAAAGGGGTGGTGACAATAGCACAAACACAGTTTACCCATGTCAGGGTATATGGACATCATAAAGTAGGGTCTACATCCACCACCCATGACCCAGAATACGGAGCTGCTCAGTAAGAGTTCTGATGAACCACATGCCTTTCCGGTTTTACACAATCACCATTCATTGGATAGGCCATCCTGTATTAGTACATTTTCCACTGCAGGAGAAGTTTGTGGGTGACCACATCTTCCCCCCAGTATAATCCTCTGTTTGTCAAGGGTACCGGGAGTGAATGTCGAAGGTGGTGGCACAGTGCAGATTTCAGGATACAATGCAATGTAGCACATGGAGTAACCAAAGTTTGTAATATTTATTGATAAGCAACGAAGTAGAAATGAAGAATGATAGTATAACAATAACGGTTACGCAATTAAACCTTCTTACTTAGAATCTCCTCTCGCTAACTATGGCTAAGTAGATACTAAAGATAATACTTTGTACACAATAAGAAATAATTCAGGAAGTACAATATTAATAACATTTAACCATTTCACACAATGTCCAGTGGCATAGTTACACAGCTTCCCCTTAAGGGTTAACACTCCAACATAGTCTCTTAGAAAAGCTGGTTTTCATACTTACTTCCATAACCAGATTCGAGCATCAGAAACTTGTACAATGTTAGTGTTTGCAGTATGAACACTATCTGCTATAGCAGACCTGCTAACATACTGTCTTTAACCCTTTCCTCAGTGTGCACATCTATTGTCAGATTAGCCTCACTTACAATATGTTGCATGAGAGTACTCACTTTGACTGGCCCAGGCTAATCCAGGGTCCGGATTGCTCCTCCACTATGATTTTAGCAGATCCTTGTCGCTGGCCAGGTGTCGTACTGGTCTGGAAACACAATGCTGGCTCTCTCTTGGCTCCAGACACCAGGCAGCTTCCCCTCCTAGGCTAAAGCCCCTCAGCTCTGTCAGGCTCAGCTTTAGTAGTAACTGTAGCTCACTTTGCTCAGCAATCTCTCTACACTGTTGCTCAACTGTTGCCCTCTTTTTTTAGCCAATGCTCCAGTCTCTAGAAAGTTCCAACTGAGCATGCACAATTCCAATTTGCCAAAATTTTGGTGCACATGGTGATTTTGGAGCATTTTTTGGCACAAGTTACAGTTCATCTCTATAGAAATATTTTAACCTGTTAACCATTTAGGGTAGCCCTTTCATGGGACCAAGGACTATCAACTGCTCACCAAGAGTTTTGTATTCTGGTATAGGTTGGGTAAGTTGGAACAATTCCATTACAGTGAAAACCTACTGTAGTATTTTATCATATAATTTTTACATACAACCTTTATGATATATTTCCATATAACCTACAGAGATACAGAGTTAAATGGGTTTTCCAGCACAATTTATTTTTGCAAACCTGCTTCAGCTGGTGGAAAAACATAAAATAGTCACTCAACTCACAAAATTCCCCTCTGCTCCTGTTCTATAGATGCCTGGTTTCCCATTTCTTTCTACTTCCTGCTGCAGAGTTGTTGTCACTGACATTATGCAGCGCTTTCCAGGTAATTTTTTATTTACTTCCCCTCCACTAAGCTGGTAGTCATTTTACCAACCTCAGAAGGATGGAAGGTTGAGTCAACCTTGAGACAGCTACCTGAACCACGCGGCGATTGAACCCGCAACCTTCAGGTCATTAGTGAGAGGTCATCCTCCTTGACCAGCAGAGCCTGTATATGATGGGGTTTTTTTATCTTATTTATTCTTGTCATCAGAGACATTACAGCTGATGCAAAAGAAAGTAGATAGCAGCAGAGGACCAGGCATAAGTGGAAAAGAAGAGATGGGGACCAGATGAGGTGAGCATAGTTTTCACTTCCAATACTTCTCTGGTCCCAGCCACCACATCCCATACCGGTCTTTCGGTATTCCCCTTGACATATGGAACCTCACCATCATTAGGTCACAAACTGTTTGTATATTTTACCAGCTGAACTGATTTCCCATGCTGGCTACTCACATTATTTAATAAAGGAGAAGTTTCACACTTTATCATCTTCAATATATACTCATATTTGGAGTTTTGTGCCGTATCACCAGTTCTTTTAGTTCTATCCTCCTGTTCACCCATTTCTAGGTTGTATGTGATTTTAAAGGCAGCACCTCTACTACTTTCAGCACCATCAGAACACCTGCAGTCCTTGCTTCCTCTTTTGCCCAATCACAATCCTAGGGGTTTTGCTTCACCCTCTTTTTTTCTCTGTCTCTGCATTTCATGTTTAAGTATTTAACCCTGCTGTAGAGTGCGGAAAAGTAATTAATATTTTTATTGCTTAGTAAAAAGTTTACTTAGTTACAGCCTCCATCTGTCACCACTAGAGATGAGCGAACACCAAAATGTTCGGGTGTTCGTTATTCGTAACGAACTTCCCGTGATGCTCGAGGGTTCGTTTCGAACAACGAACCCCATTGAAGTCAATGGGCGACCAGAACATTTTTGTATTTCGCCGATGCTCGCTAAGGTTTTCATGTGTGAAAATCTGGGCAATTCAGGAAAGTGATGGGAATGACACAGTGACGGATAGGGCAGGCGAGGGGCTACATGTTGGGCTGCATCTCAAGTTCCCAGGTCCCACTATTAAGCCACAATACCGGCAAGAGTGGGCCCCCCCCCCTCCCAACAACTTTTACTTCTGAAAAGCCCTCATTAGCATGGCATACCTTTGCTAAGCACCACACTACCTCCAACAAAGCACAATCACTGCCTGCATGACACTCCACTGACACTTCTCCTGGGTTACATGCTGCCCAACCGCCCCCCCTCCCCCCCACAGCGCACACCAAAGTGTCCCTGCGCAGCCTTCAGCTGCCCTCATGCCACACCACGCTCATGTCTATTTAGAATTGCGTCTGCCATGACGAGGGACCGCAGGCACACACTGCAGAGGTTGGCACGGCTAGGCAGCGACCCTCTTTAAAAGTGGCGGAGCGATAGCCCACAATGCTGTACAGAAGCAATGAGAAATAGAATCCTGTGCCACCGCCATCAGGAGCTGCACACGTGGGCATAGCAATGGGGAACCTATGTGCCACACACTATTCATTCTGTCAAGGTGTCTGCATGCCCCAGTCAGACCGGGCTTTTTAATTCATAGACACAGGCAGGTACAACTCCCTATTGTGAAGTCCCTGTCGACCCACAGCATGGGTGGCTCCCTGGAACCCACTGGCGGTACACAGAAATATCCCATTGCATTGCCCAACACAGCTGAGGTAGTAATGTCGTGCTTAATGCAGGTGGGCTTCGGCCCACACTGCATGCCCCAGTCTGACTGGGGTTCTTTATAAGTGTACAGATGTAGTAAAAACTCCGTGTGCACCTACAGCATGGGTGGGTGCCAGGAAGCCACCGGCGGTACATAGAAATATCCCATTGCATTGCCCAACACAGCTGAGGTAGTAATGTTGTGCTTAACCCTTTCCAATCCAATTTGTATATGGTTTTCCTAGGGGGCTTACTCTTTTTCTGCTGTTATACAACGGCGCTATATGCTGGCTAAAGCCAGTACTGCATGAGCTGACACGTAGGATAGGCTCCGACAGCAGAGAGGCTGGCAATATACAGTAAGAGAACCCCGACGGACGTCTACCAACAACGGAGCTGTACAGCCTTAAACCCTAATGTCTTCACAGGTCACACAGTGGACTGGAAAGGGTTAATGCAGGTGGGCTTCGGCCCACACTGCATGCCCCAGTCAGACTGGGGTTCTTTACAAGTGGACACATGTAGGTTTAACTCCCTGTGGACCCACTGCCTGGGTGGGTGCCAGGAAGCCACCGGCGGTACATAGAAATATCCCATTGCATTGCCCAACACAGCTGAGGTAGTAATGTCGTGCGTAATACAGGTGGGCTTCGGCCCACACTGCATGCCCCAGTCAGACGGGTTCATTAGAAGTGTACAGAAGTATTAAAAACTCAGTGTGCACCTACAGCATGGGTGGCTCCCTGGAACCCACCGGCGGTACACAAAAATATCCCATTGCATTGCCCAACACAGCTGAGGTAACGTCAGCTGTAATGCAGGTGGGCTAAAAATTAATTTGATTACACTGTAGGCGAGGGCCCACAAAAATTGCTGTATCAACAGTACTAATGTACATCCCAAAAATTGGCCATGGCCAGCCAAGAGGGCAGGTGAAACCCATTAATCGCTTTGGTTAATGTGGCTTAAGTGGTAACTAGGCCTGGAGGCAGCCCAGTGTAACGAAAAATTGGTTCAAGTTAAAGTTCCAATGCTTTTAAGCGCATTGAAACTTATAAAAATTGTTCAGAAAAATTATTTGAGTGAGCCTTGTGGCCCTAAGAAAAATTGCCCGTTCAGCGTGATTACGTGAGGTTTCAGGAGGAGGAGCAGGAGGAGGAGGAGGAATATTAGACACAGATTGATGAAGCAGAAATGTCCCCGTTTTGGATGGTGAGAGAGAACGTAGCTTCCATCCGCGGGTGCAGCCTACGTATTGCTTACGTATCGCTGCTGTCCGCTGGTGGAGAACAGAAGTCTGGCGAAATCCAGCCTTTGTTCATCTTGATGAGTGTTAGCCTGTCGGCACTGTCGGTTGACAAGCGGCTACGCTTATCTGTGATGATTCCCCCAGCCGCACTAAACACCCTCTCCGACAACACGCTAGCCGCAGGACAAGCAAGCACCTCAAGGGCATACAGGGCTAGTTCAGGCCACGTGTCCAGCTTCGACACCCAGTAGTTGTAGGGGGCAGAGGCGTCACCAAGGATGGTCGTGCGATCCGCTACGTACTCCCTCACCATCCTTTTGCAGTGCTCCCGCCGACTCAGCCGTGACTGGGGAGCGGTGACACAGTCTTGGTGGGGAGCCATAAAGCTGGCCAGGCCCTTAAAGACTGTTGCACTGCCTGGGATGTACATGCTGCTCGATCTACGCACATCCCCTGCAACATGGCCCTCGGAACTGCGCCTTCTGCCACTAGCGCTGTCGGCTGGGAATTTTACCATCAGCTTGTCCGCAAGGGTCCTGTGGTATAGCAACACTCTCGAACCCCTTTCCTCTTCGGGAATCAGAGTGGGCAGGTTCTCCTTATACCGTGGATCGAGCAGTGTGTACACCCAGTAATCCGTAGTGGCCAGAATGCGTGCAACGCGAGGGTCACGAGAAAGGCATCCTAACATGAAGTCAGCCATGTGTGCCAGGGTACCTGTACGCAACACATGGCTGTCTTCACTAGGAAGATCACTTTCAGGATCCTCCTCCTCCTCCTCCTCCTCAGGCCATACACGCTGAAAGGATGACAGGCAATCAGCCGGTGTACCGTCAGCAGCGGGCCAAGCTGTCTCTTCCCCCTCCTCCTCATCCTCCTCATGCTCCTCCTCCTCCTCCTGTACGCGCTGAGAAATAGACAGGAGGGTGCCCTGACTATCCAGCGGCATACTGTCTTCCCCCGCCCCCGTTTCCGAGCGCAAAGCAGCTGCCTTTATGGTTTGCAGGGAATTTCTCAAGATGCATAGCAGAGGAATGGTGACGCTAATGATTGTAGCATCGCCGCTCACCACCTGGGTAGACTCCTCAAAATTACCAAGGACATGGCAGATGTCTGCCAACCAGGCCCACTCTTCTGAAAGGAATTGAGGAGGCTGACTCCCACTGCGCCGCCCATGTTGGAGTTGGTATTCGACTATAGCTCTACGCTGTTCATAGAGCCTGGCCAACATGTGGAGCGTAGAGTTCCACCGTGTGGGCACGTCGCACAGCAGTCGGTGCACTGGCAGCTTAAAGTGATGTTGCAGGGTGCGCAGGGTGGCAGCGTCCGTGTGGGACTTGCGGAAATGTGCGCAGAGCCGGCGCGCCTTTACGAGCAGGTCTGACAAGCGTGGGTAGCTTTTCAGAAACCGCTGAACCACCAAATTAAAGACGTGGGCCAGGCATGGCACGTGCGTGAGGCTGCCGAGCTGCAGAGCCGCCACCAGGTTACGGCCGTTGTCACACACGACCATGCCCGGTTGGAGGCTCAGCGGCGCAAGCCAGCGGTCGGTCTGCTGTGTCAGACCCTGCAGCAGTTCGTGGGCCGTGTGCCTCTTATCGCCTAAGCTGAGTAGTTTCAGCACGGCCTGCTGATGCTTGCCCACCGCTGTGCTGCCACACCGCGCGACACCGACTGCTGGCGACATGCTGCTGCTAACACATCTTGATTGTGAGACAGAGGAGGAGGAGGAGGAGGAGGGTGCTTTAGTGGAGGAAGCATACACCTCCGCAGATACCACCACCGAGCTGGGGCCCGCAATTCTGGGGGTGGGTAGGACGTGAGCGGTCCCAGGCTCTGACTCTGTCCCAGCCTCCACTAAATTCACCCAATGTGCCGTCAGGGAGATGTAGTGGCCCTGCCCGCCTGTGCTTGTCCACGTGTCCGTAGTTAAGTGGACCGTGGCAGTAACCGCGTTGGTGAGGGCGCGCACAATGTTGCGGGAGACGTGGTCGTGCAGGGCTGGGACGGCACATCGGGAAAAGTAGTGGCGACTGGGAACTGAGTAGCGCGGGGCCGCCGCCTCCATGATACTTTTGAAGGACTCCGTTTTCACAACCCTATACGGCAGCATCTCAAGGCTGATGAATTTTGCGATGCGGACGGTTAACGTTTGAGCGTGCGGGTGCGTGGCGGCGTACTTGCGCTTGCGCTCGAACACTTGCGCAAGCGACGGCTGAACGGTGCGCTGAACTACACTGCTGGATGGGGCCGAGGACAGCGGAGATGAGGGTGTGGGTGCAGGCCATGAGGCGGTAGTGCCTGTGTCCTGAGAGGGGGGTTGCATCTCAGTGGCAGGTTGGGGCACAGGGGGAGAGGCAGGGGTGCAAACCGGAGGCGGTGAACGGCCTTTGTCCCACCTTGCGGGGTGCTTGGCCATCATATGTCTGCGCATGGTGGTGGTGGTGAGGCTGTTGGTGTTGGCTCCCCGGCTGAGCTTTGCGCGACAAAGGTTGCACACCACTGTTCGTCGGTCGTCAGGCGTCTCTGTGAAAAACTGCCAGACCTTAGAGCACCTCGGCCTCCGCAGGGTGGCATGGCGCGAGGGGGCGCTTTGGGAAACACTTGGTGGATTATTCGGTCTGGCCCTGCCTCTACCCCTGGCCACTGCACTGCCTCTTGCAACCTGCCCTGCTGATGCCCTTGACTCCCCCTCTGAAGACCTGTCCTCCTGAGTAAGCGTTGCACACCAGGTGGGGTCAGTCACCTCATCGTCCTGCTGCTCTTCCTCCGAATCCTCTGTGCGCTGCTCCCTGGGACTTACTGCCCTTACTACTACCTCACTGCAAGACAACTGTGTCTGATCGTCATCGTCCTCCTCACCCACAGAAAGTTGTTGAGACAGTTGGCGGAAGTCCCCAGCCTCTTCCCCCGGACCCCGGGAACTTTCGAATGGTTGGGCATCAGTGACGATAAACTCCTCTGGTGGGAGAGGAACCGCTGCTGCCCAATCTAAGCAGGGGCCCGAGAACAGTTCCTGGGAGTGTTCCCGCTCCTGAGCAGGTGTCATTGTAGTGGAGTGAGGAGGCTGGGAGGAAGGAGGAGCAGCAGACAGAGGATTCGGATTGGCAGCAGTGGACGGCGCAGAACTGCGGGTAGACGATAGGTTGCTCGAAGCACTTTCTGCCATCCAGGACAGGACCTGCTCACACTGCTCATTTTCTAATAACCGTCTCCCGCGTGGACCCATTAATTGGGCGATGAATGTGGGGACGCCAGAAACGTGCCTCTCTCCTAATCGCGCAGCAGTCGGCTGCGACACACCTGGATCAGGAGCTTGGCCTGTGCCCACACCCTGACTTGGCCCTCCGCGTCCTCGGCCGCGTCCACGTCCTCTAGGCCTACCCCTACCCCTCAGCATGCTGTATTACCAGTGATTTGATTTCACAGGCAGGAAATAAATTGGCGCAAGACTGCAGGCCAAATATAATTTTTGCCCTTTTTGGAAAACGAAAGGCCCCACTGCCTCTAGTGAATGAATTATCTAAGTTTAATAACTGTGCTGTGTCCCTGCTTATGTGTCACAGAACGTGAGGGTAGCAGAGTTATTAACTGTGGCAGAGCAGGTATTTTTTTTCCCAATTAAGGAAAGCAAATGGCGAACCCAGCAGTAAAGCGTAGCTGGGTGCGTATGATTTAGCAATGTTTTTCACGCAGCTCACACGTCTCCACAGGCGTAGGGACGGACAGAGGCTGGACAAATAGATTTGTTTTCAGTTTTTTCCCACCAACAGGCAGCACTGCGTATATTCAATGAACCTGAGAAGTTTAATAACTGTGCTGTGTCCCTGCTTATGTGTCACAGAACGTGAGGGTAGCAGAGTTATTAACTGTGGCAGAGCAGGTATTTTTTTTCCCAATTAAGGAAAGCAAATGGCGAACCCAGCAGTAAAGCGTAGCTGGGTGCGTATGATTTAGCAATGTTTTTCACGCAGCTCACACGTCTCCACAGGCGTAAGGACGGACAGAGGCTGGACAAATAGATTTGTTTTCAGTTTTTTCCCACCAACAGGCAGCACTGCGTATATTCAATGAACCTGAGAAGTTTAATAACTGTGCTGTGTCCCTGCTTATGTGTCACAGAACGTGAGGGTAGCAGAGTTATTAACTGTGGCAGAGCAGGTATTTTTTTTCCCAATTAAGGAAAGCAAATGGCGAACCCAGCAGTAAAGCGTAGCTGGCTGCGTATGATTTAGCAATGTTTTTCACGCAGCTCACACGTCTCCACAGGCGTAAGGACGGACAGAGGCTGGACAAATAGATTTGTTTTCAGTTTTTTCCCACCAACAGGCAGCACTGCGTATATTCAATGAACCTGAGAAGTTTAATAACTGTGCTGTGTCCCTGCTTATGTGTCACAGAACGTGAGGGTAGCAGAGTTATTATAACTCTTGGAGAGCAGGTATTTTTTTTCCCAATTAAGGAAAGCAAATGGCGAAGCCAGCAGTAAAGCGTAGCTGGCTGCGTATGATTTAGCAATGTTTTTCACGCAGCTCACACGTCTCCACAGGCGTAAGGACGGACAGAGGCTGGACAAATAGATTTGTTTTCAGTTTTTTCCCACCAACAGGCAGCACTGCGTATATTCAATGAACCTGAGAAGTTTAATAACTGTGCTGTGTCCCTGCTTATGTGTCACAGAACGTGAGGGTAGCAGAGTTATTATAACTCTTGGAGAGCAGGTATTTTTTTTCCCAATTAAGGAAAGCAAATGGCGAACCCAGCAGTAAAGCGTAGCTGGCTGCGTATGATTTAGCAATGTTTTTCACGCAGCTCACACGTCTCCACAGGCGTAAGGACGGACAGAGGCTGGACAAATAGATTTGTTTTCAGTTTTTTCCCACCAACAGGCAGCACTGCGTATATTCAATGAACCTGAGAAGTTTAATAACTGTGCTGTGTCCCTGCTTATGTGTCACAGAACGTGAGGGTAGCAGAGTTATTATAACTCTGGCAGAGCAGGTATTTTTTTTCCCAATTAAGGAAAGCAAATGGCGAAGCCAGCAGTAAAGCGTAGCTGGGTGCGTCTGATTTAGCAATGTTTTTCACGCAGCTCACACGTGTCCACCGCCCGTAAGGACGGACAGAGGCTGGACAAATAGATTTGTTTTCAGTTTTTTCCCACCAACAGGCAGCACTGCGTATATTCTATGAATAATAACTGTGTTGTGGCCCTGCCTACACAATTCTTTCCCTGCAGTATCAATGGAGGGTGGAATGCTCTGCAGAGGCGATTTTGAGAAGCCCAAAAAAAATGCAGCACAGCTAACAGCAGCCTGGACAGTACTGCACACGGATAAATATGGCCCTAGAAAGGACCGTTGAGGTTCTTGAAGGCTACACTCACTCCTAACACTCTCCCTGCCTATGCAGCACTTCTGTCCCTAATGCCAGGTGCAACGCTCTGCAGAGCCGATTTTGAGAAGAAAAAAAAATCCCACTGCTAACAGCAGCCAACACACAGCTATCAGTGGCCCTAATAAGGACCTTTGGGGGTCTTGAAGCCTACACTAACTACCAATTCTTTCCCTACAGCAGCTCCGGTACAAACAGCACTGTCCCTCATCTAACTCACACCGCATCTGAGGCGAGCCGCGGGAGGGGCCGACTTTTATATTAGGCGAACACCTGATCTCGCCAGCCACTCACAGCAGGGGGGTGGTATAGGGCTTAAACGTTGCAGGGGGAAGTTGTAATGCCTTCCCTGTCTTTCAATTGGCCAGAAAAGCGCGCTAACGTCTCAGGGAAGGAAGTGAAAGTAACCAGAACACCGCATGGTGTTCGTCACGAATAACGAACATCCCGAACACCCTAATATTCGCACGAATATCAAGCTCGGACGAACGCGTTCGCTCATCTCTAGTCACCACCATGCCCTCACACAACATCCACCTATATCCTTACCATAGGTCGAGAGGCCAGGGCAGCAGATTACAACCCACGGGATCCCATGGTCTACAACTATTGCTATGCAGTCTGGCTAGAGCTAACTCTGATTCTTCACAGAGCAAGTTGGATGACTCTTACAGCTGTAACCAACCCTTTCTTTATTTCCTACTGAACTACAGTACATCACAATGAAACAAAGCTTCTACTGAAGACTTGTGATGGTCCACCATAATATCAATTAATTTGTTCCACTTTACATTTGTTTGATCATAGAAGGCATTTTCTCCGAGCCGATCATATTCATATTAGACAACTGAAAGGCTGTGATTTTCTCTACATAATATGAAGAACAATTATGCATTTAGATAATCAAAAGAGACTAAGTACCTTAGTAGTTAAAGACACACTAAACACTTGTCTTCCGCAGTTAAGGATTTGTCGCTGTGCTTTATTTGGCTGACAAAACTGTTAAACTTCCCATTGTGATCTTATTGTAAAATGACATTCACTATAAGTGAAAGAAACATTTCTGAAGCCGAGTATTAACCTGCATTTGATATTTGTTTAATATGATGCCACTCAACATTATATCAATTAAACTTAAGGTGCAAGTAACTTTCAATGTGATCAGACTGTGCTAACTTTAAGACAGGTTTTGGTGTACACTTAAGGGGGTGCTTTCTTAGATTCAGCTGAATAAAGTTGCAATAAAAAGTAAGTGAACCCTTCGGAACGACTTAACTGAGGTGGCAGCACCCAGGGAATCCCTGTTTTCAAACTTAACCCCTCCAAGTGGGATACCAGCTTTGCTGTGAGATCCCCAAGCCATTACACACACAGATAGTCTTGGGTGTGTTGCTGCTGGTGCTGCACTGAGCCAAGGCACAATACCTGCAAATATGAACAGGTGCGTGAAGGAGAGATGGGCTTGAGTCAGGGCTGGCAGCACAGGTGCAAAAATGAAGTCTAGATTGTAGGTCAGGGCAAACAGCAGGCAAAGCATGGTGCAAAATACAGAGCTGAGGTCAGGGAGCACAGAAGTCAGGAAAGTCATAACCAGGAGCACATGAACTGGGGCTTTCACACAATGGTAGAAGACCAATTGCGGAGGTATCCTCCATAGGGGCAGTGTGCTTGATATAGAAGTGATGGCTGGTGATTGGTGGGGACAACATTAGGAAGCACATGCGGGCCCTTCAAGAAAGTGCGTAGGAGCACACACTACCTGTGTAGCCTGAGAGCAAGCAGAGACTGTGCAAGTGGTGGCGACTGGCCGCAAGCCAAGAAGCAGTTCAGCAGCAGTGCCACATTGTAACAGACTAATAATAAAATAGGGTCTGAGTATTATCTAAGTCGCAGTTATAGATAAATACAATGTAACTAATAACACACAAACTGCTGTAATTGTTGTTCATATCTGGGCATTCTGTTGACATCACTCCAAGAACATGACAGGGCAGTCGTGAAAGAGATGAGAAAGAACTGAATGGTAACAGAAAAAGACCCACGGAAGAACAATAATAATGTTAATGGACATACACAGCAAAAGAAGCCATTGTTATTGACAAAAGGGAAAAAAATGTGTCCTTTCTCAAGTTTGCCTAAGATCACTTGGCTATTCCACAATGTTTCTACGAAAATGTTCTATGGACAGATGAGACACACAAATGTGCAACATCCCAACTGTAAAGCATGGTAGAGGGAGCATCATGGTTTGAGGCTATTTTAGTGTCTCAGGGACTGGATAACTTGCAATTATTGTGGGAACAATTAATTCTAATGTGGATCAGAACATTTTATAGGAAAACATAAGAAAAGCCATCCATGACCTCCAACAGAGGATGCTTTGGATGATGTTACAAGGCAGTGACCCAAAGAACACAAGTAAATCAACTAAATAATAAAGATTTGTGTCTTGGAATGGCCAAGCCAGAGTCCTGACCTTAACCCAATCGAGATGCTTTGGGATGACCTGGATAGGACTGTTTATATAAAGCATCCTGTACATTTAGATGAAGAGAAACACATTTGCTAGGAGGATTGGTCCAAAATGCTGTCTCAATGTTGTGCAAACATTTAGTGAAAGTGCTTCCTGCTAACGGAGGATATAGAGATTATTAAATTCAAGGGTCTCCTTACTTTTTCTCTATACACTGTGGATGATTACCAAATGTACAAAATAAAAAGCATGAAAGGTAAAACTTTGTTTATTATTAGTAAAGGCCCATTTAGACACAACGATTATCGCTCAAAAGATGTCGTTTGCGCGATAATTGTTGTGTAATTTACAGCCCAAGATGATCGCTCAAGATGAGTGATCACCTTGCGCTGCCAGCGGAGGATGCAGAAGACAAGGAGGGTGTGGGGAACAGCTAGATGCAGAAGACAAGCGGGGTGTCCCTGCTTGTCTTCTGCATCCAGCTGTTCCCCACTCCGAGGGCCCGGCTGTTATACAGCCGAGCGCTTGGAGCGGAGGATGCAGAAGACAAGCGGAGTGTCCCCGCTTGTCTTCTGCATCCAGCTGTTCCCTGCTCCGAGCGCCCGGCTGTTATACAGCTGAACGCTCGAAGCGGAGGATACAGAAGACAAGTGGGGTATCCCTGCTTGTCTTCTGCATCCAGCAGTTCCCCGCTCGCAGTGCCTGGCTGTTATACAGCTGAGCGCCCCGTGCCGGGTGTGGAGAACAGAGCTGGACTGCTCTGTTCTTCATACCCAGCCTGTCATCAGGGAGCTGGATACAGCTGAAACGATAGTATCAGCTGTATCCCGCTGTGAATTCCTGATAACTGATCACTGATCTTTCATCACGCTGAAAGACGGCTTAACGAAAACTGCACGAAGTCAGTGCAGTTAGACAGAACGATTATCGTTCAA
Organism: Eleutherodactylus coqui; assembly: GCF_035609145.1. Classification (NCBI taxonomy): domain Eukaryota; kingdom Metazoa; phylum Chordata; class Amphibia; order Anura; family Eleutherodactylidae; genus Eleutherodactylus; species Eleutherodactylus coqui. Next base: position 63,652,215 of record NC_089841.1, on the reverse strand, counting down.
AAGACGGCATTTGAGCGAATTTTGAGCGATAGTCATTGTGTCTAAATGGGGTTTTAGATTACGTTTATTCATAATTATTTAATCACAGTGGCAGAAAAAGTTCTATTAAATTACAAATCAATCACTGACAGAACTAAAAATGATCTTTTGTTCAATACTATTAAAAACTAGGCGTACACACTGATATGCATCTAATTTAGAATCATATAAAGACCCAGAGTTTATGGATGTTCACTCGGTCTTGGTTTATATGTTCCGATATATGTTTTCCCTTCCACACACAGGGAGGGATCGCTATAGTCATACGTGACCCCCTCGCTTACATTGTTTTTATTAGATACCCCAAATAATATTTTTTGGAAAAGACCATAAAGAAAGATGTGTTTCAAGCTTGTGTGTAAGAATTTGCAACACTATGATAAAAGTCGCTGCAATCCCATGGCCGATATTGGTAAGGAAAAACCATCTCATAACAGGTTATTCCATATATCAGTATAGCGAGCGGATCATTAGAGGAACAAAATTCCCTCCCACAATAGTGTATGTAAGCCCATTCATACATATGGGTTCTGTTTATCTATGATTATTACTTAGCAATCAGACCACATTTAATTGGTAACCCATGCGCGAATTCAAGTAATTCTAATATTTTTCTTGCAGCAGTACCCGTTGACCAATATAAAAATACAAATGTGCCAATCAAGTGAAGACAATACAATGAATAAGAGGATGAAGACATAGTCAAGTGGTTCAGATGTAGCTCTGACCGCATTCAAGAATAAGGAAGAAATCAAAGAAGTTGCACAATGGCAAAAGGTAACCATGCCAGATTTTAACGTTCTCAATTAAGAACATTGAAAACACTAAAGGAAACCAAAGAAAAAATATTTCACCAAAACTGGACAGTTGAGGCTGGTTAAATGTAGTCCATTTTGGTGAATCACGATTTCTATGATTGCTCTATGAAGAAGGTAGGGTTAGTGTTTGATTGAGTCATTATATTTTATGTCAATAGTTTAAGCTGGTGTTAGCCACATAATGAAAATGTGCAGGTTTTCCTTGGCACTCAGTAGACCATTCAATAACAATTGACTGAGCAATGTATAAATTTCATGTGTCCTGAGAAGTGTTGAGTTAATCAAACCTGTGGATTTTCTCTTTTAGGTCGAACTTTGATAAAAGTTCTGTTTCACATGAACCAAAAACCAAGCTTTTCGCAAAGTTCGACCCAAAATTGGGTTCTATTGGTTCGGTTTGCTCAGCGCTAGTGTTGGGTACTGGTGTATAACACTGTCTAAGAGCCATAAAAGCCCCGTATAACACTTTCAGTTATATAGGGATTTTATGGCTCTAATACAGTGTTATACATCATAGTAGACAAATATCGGCAGGAGCTTGGATATATGAAAGTTAAAACTCCAGAAGAGTTTCTAACTTTCATACATCCAAGCTCCAGTCGATTTTTTGTCTACTATGTATGGAACCGCTGGGATCGAGCGATATAGGATAGAAAGCTACATCTGCTGAAAGAGAGGATACGGATGGAACATAAGACGGGAGCGAGCACTACCCGATGCATAGGTGAGGAACTGTTTTTCTCTTTGCTAGTGTTATACATCAGTTTTAGGAGTTTTGGTGAATCTCTGTTTCAGTTTGAACTAATGCAGAGCAAACCAAACTTTTTTCAAACGTTTGTTACATTGCTAGTCCTGACTAGTGTTCTTGACCAAGGACATCCCTTTTATGGTGACTTTTTACTCATTTTGTAATGCCTACTGTGAGAATTCACCATGCCACAAGATCCATGTAATCTCCAACGGGTTCCATGAACAGGGGATTGAGTCATTTGTACTTATATGGTTGCACATCAACCGACAATCTAAGCATTACTCGAATGTGGTAGACCAGGAAATTTACATTATCATATGTAATCTGTAAGTAAAGAATTTAGGACCATACTTCAGAGACATTATTCCTTGGACTGAAATCACACTCTGCTACTGTACCACTCAGTCTTTCTACCCAGGGGTTTCCTCTGGAGTGTGAAAATGGCATATAGATGCAACCATAATCTTTCATTAGTCAAAGGAAGACCAATGAAATCTCCATCTGAACAATAACTGTTCAATGTAAAATGCATCAGTGGCATAGCTATAGGAGTCACGGTGGTTGCAAATACGACTGCGCCCTTAAGCCTTTGGCCCCCTTCACCACACTAACACTATCTTCAGAGCTGTACACTCTTGTTCTTCGGCTGGCACACAGCTCTGTATGCAGCATACATCCACTTCCCCTAACCCCTCCTCTTTGGTTTTGCAAGTGATTTGCATAACATCATATCCAATAAACGATGACAATTTTTTCACTGTTAGATTCTCTACAATTCTCTTTAAAATTTCATACAATTCTTTCAGAGGCGCAAAAACTTCTGATACATGTTACAAAAATTGCCACCATAGCAGGGGTGACATTCTCTCAGCAGGTAAACCGCCTACTTTGAAAAGGTTTAGATCTATCCATGTTCTGTAGTAATACAGTGCTCAAAACAGTGACTGCAAATGGCAATATTCAATGTATTTTATTAAAGTATTATTAATTTATTACAGTTATTTGCTTTAACGCCAAAAATCTACCTTTTTCTTTAAAATTCCGCCTTATACAGTTAATAGTAATCTTGATTTCACTATTATGTGAACGACCTGCAGCAGAGCTGGATTTACATTAAGGTAGCAGATTGGATCTGTTGACAATAAGTCAATGATTCCTTCTGACTTGACTTTAATAGTCCTGAAAAGGTGATTATGGGATTGTAGAATATAGAGATGAATGACCCAAGATTTATTAAAAAGATCGATGGAGGCAATGTGGAAAGACAATCATTTCATGGTTATGGCAGGTGATGACTTACATGATTGCTTATGTGTGCCATTTTAACAAATTACACAACCATAACCAGAAAGAGAAGATATAGAGAGACAAGGGGGAAAAAAATCAAGCAAATTAATTCAAGGACATGATGAGAATGCTATCTATCTATCTATCTATCTATCTCATATCTATCTATCTATCTATCTCATATCTATTTATCTATCTCATATCTATTTATCTATCTCATATCTATCTATCTATCTATCTATCTCATATCTATCTATCTCATATCTATCTATCTATCTATCTATCTCATATCTATCTATCTATCTATCTATCTATCTATCTATCTATCTATCTATCTATCTATCTATCTATTATCTATTATCTTTCTATCTGGGCTCTATCACATGAGCCTATATTGGCCACATTTTCTTGGCCGGTCGATATACGCTACCCATCTGGTGCATTGGTTTCCAATGTATCAGTTCAGATGGGAGTTTGGCAATATTCCCCGATGTGTAAAAACGTCCAGCCGGCAAAGATAGCGCATACGGTGTGCATTCCAGCAGGATGTTTTTACGTCAGCCAAAAAAGATAGTTCTTGAACTATCTTCGGCAGAAATACAGCAGCTGTTGCCATAGATTCCTATGGGAACCTATGACAGCTGCAGGAGAAGGGAGGTGGGGGGGATTAGCAGCGTGACTGCTAAACTCCCTCCTCCTTCTCTCCTCCTCTCTGCTCCTTGCGGTCTGTCTGTAGGGCTAAACTCCCACTTCCCTGGCCAATGGTGTCCCGGGGCTGCAGCGTATATGCGCCGCAGCCTCAGCCATCTGAACAGGCATTAATTCGGGGGTGGCAGCCATGACTTGGTCTGCTTTTCGTTCACGTGATTTTCGGCTGTGCTGTGGCCCTGACACGACTGGCTGAAAATCGTTGCAACTATGTGAATGAAGCCTCTATCTATCTATCTATCTATCTATCTATCTATCTATCTATCTATCTATCTATCTATCTATCTATCTTCTGTCTATCTCATATCTATTTATCTATGTATCTATCTATGTAACCATGTATCTATCTATGTATCTATGTATCCAGGGGCGTAACTACAGAGGATGCAGGGGATGCAGTTGCACCCGTGCCCAGGACTCTTAGGGGTCCACAAGGTCTCTCTTCTCCATATAGGAAGCACAGGACTATGAATAAAGCATTATAGTTGGGGGCCCTGTTACAGGTTTTGCATTGGGGCCCAGGAGCTTCAAGTTCCGCCTATCTATCTATCTATCTATCTATCTATCTATCTATCTATCTATCTATTTATCTCATATCTATCTATCTATCCCATATCTATCCATCTATCTCATATCTATCTCATATCTATCTATCTATCTATCTATCTATCTATCTATCTATCTATCTATCTATCATCCATCAATCTATCTAACCATCTTATATACATCTACCTATCTCATATCTATCTATCTATCTATCTCATATCTATCTATCTATCTATCTATCTATCTATCTATCTATCTATCTATCAATCAATCTATCTATCTATCACATATCTATCTATCTATCTATCTCATATCTATCTATCTATGTCATATCTTTCTATCTATCTCCTATGTATCTATCTATCTCATATCTATCTATCTCATATCTATCTATCTATCTATCTATCTATCTCCTATCTATCTCATATCTTTCTCATATCTATCTATCTATCTATCTATCTATCCATATATTTATCTATCTCATATATATCTATCTATCTCATATCTATCTATCTATCTATCTATCCATCTCATATCTATCTATCTATCTATCTATCTATCTCATATCTATCTATCTATCTATCTATCTATCTATCTCATATCTATCCATCTATCTCATATCTATCTATCTCCCTATCTCTCTATTTATCTCATATCTATCTATCTATCTATCTATCTCATATCTATCCATCTATCTCATATCTATCCATCTCTCTCATATCTATATCTATCTATCTATCTATCTATCTCATATCTATCTATCTATCTATCTATCTATCTATCTATCTATCTATCTATCTATTTATCTCATATCTATCAATCTATCTATCTATGTATCTCTCTCATATTTATCTATCTACCTCATCTATCCATCCATCCATCTCATATCTATCTATCTATCTATCTATCTATCTATCTATCTATCTATCTATCTATCTATTTATCTCATATCTATCTATCTATCTCATATCTATCTATCTATCTATTTATCTCATATCTATCAATCTATCTATCTATGTATCTCTCTCATATTTATCTATCTACCTCATCTATCCATCCATCCATCTCATATCTATCTATCTATCTATCTATCTAGTCTCTGATTTCTCCACACAGCACTTACCATGTCCTCCTCATAGTACTCTCACATTAAGGCCTCGTTCACACAAACGTGGTTTTAGCGCTCTAATAGGATTGCAAAAAAATTGCATACTGCTCAGGAGAAAATAGCATGAACGGGTCATTTCCAGCTAATAAGTCTTGAGCGTAATTAGCAGGGAAATTGCCCATTCACACAATCGGGAACGGCGGATAGGTCAGGTCCTGTCTTTTCTTGCAGCACAGACCTTAGATGCAAGCTTTGCAGTCGCATGCCCTATCTTTGCTATATGTGAGTCTTTTGCTGCCACCCCCAAATTAACGCCTGTTCAGATGGCCAAGGCTGTGGCGCATATGCACTGCAGCCCCGGGATACAGTCAGCCAGGGGAGTGGGAGTTTAGCCCTACAGACAGCACTCACGCTGCTAATCCCCCTCCCACCTCCCTTCTCCGGCAGCTGTCATAGGCTCCCATAGGAATCTATGGCAGCGGCTGATGTATTCCTGATAAAGATAGTTCAAGAACCATCTTTTTTGGCTGACTTAAAAACGTCCGTCCAGAATGCACACCGTATGTGCTATCTTTGCCAGCTGGACATTTTTACGGATCGGGGAATATGGCCAAACTCCCATCTGAACTGATGCATTAGAAAGCAATGCATCAGATGGGTAACATATATCAGCCCGCCATGAAAATGTGGCCAATATACGCTCATGTGAAAGAGCCCAGATAGATAGATAATAGATAGATAGATAGATAGATAGATAGATAGATAGATAGATAGATAGATAGATAGATAGATATGAGCTAGATAGATAGATACATAGATATGAGAGAGAGAGATAGATATGAGATAGATTGATATATAGATAGATAGATAGAAAGAATAACTTGAATATGTTACTAAAACAGGAAATTACCAGCTGTACAGTTTGTTGCCCCACATAGAGACCTTGCAAGCTAATAAAGCTTTGTGATTACAGCAGCCTCTGCACTAATTCAAGCAGATAGTCTCTTTATATTTTACAGATCATATTCAGAAGGCCCAATCTCAGGATTGTTGGCAAAATGGAGTCAGTGGGGATGAGCCTATAGAGGTAAAAATCCCGACATTAGGCCTTCTGAATATGATCAGTAGAATATTGAGAGACTGTCTGCTTGAATCAGTCCAGAGGCTGCTGCAATCACAGAACTTTCTTAGTTTGCAAGTTCCCTATGTGGCGAAACAAACTGTACAACTGGTAATTTTCTGTTTTAGTAACATATTCAAGTTATTCTATCTCTCTATCTCTCTATGCTATGCCTCTCTCTCTATGCTCTCTATGCTTATTCTATATTTTATTTGTATATGTTCCTGAACTCTTAGACGAAAAGCTCCTGATCGCTCCTTTTCTTACTATGCTTTTGAGGTTTCTCTTGCATCTAAAATCGCTAATTCAGGTATTACTAATTCCAGCAACCAAAGAGTCAAAGGACATCCTCTCATTCAGCTTTGATAGTATATCCACTGCATGCCCTTATCTAAGAGGAATGCAATGTAGCAACTAGTGATTATCAATGGTATCTCTCTGCACCCTGTGGCGTACCAGGATGTGAAACGATAGTCGCAGAAAATCCTACTCAATGGGAATTTGGTTGTAGGTTGCAAGTTGCAAGCAGCTCTTTTACCATAGACAGCAGTATAAGTCACACATGACTACAACTTGCCTGTGACCTGTCTGCAAAGTGACTGTTGTTTAACAATAAAATTGAAGTTTTGAAACAATTGTGCAACAGCAAATCACACAACTTTTCTGAGACTTTGCGTTGCATCACACATGCCGCCGTGTAGCCTTAGCCTAAAAAAACCCATCTAGACAAGTCTTCTTTAACCTTTTATTACCATTCCCCAAACTTACGTTTGAAATGAGACACATGAACCTGTCCTAATAGCAGGTAAGGGATGATTTAAAGGGCTACTCTCGTTATTTTTTAGAATTCTTTCATTATGCAACGAGCCCCCCCCCCAGTATATATAAATAGGCTAATGTTACATTCATTAGTCATTTATTTATGTCTGAAACACATGGCCTCAATTAGTTATGTGATCTCAATTCTGACCAGCTCAAATTTGCTTGGGTTTATGTTGTCTGAAACTAGTCAATTTCTCAGTCGGTGTGATGCTGTTACATGGACCCTACCACAGAAACTGCCTAGAGTGGGACACAAACTCTCCTGTCATAGTTACTGATTATGATCATACAGTTTCATCATATAGATATAATAGAGGAGAATACAGCTTATGCTCCTGACTGTATATTTATGGTCTGCAGCTTAATTAGGTGACTATAGAAGCTAATGATAATTAAACTGCCCCCCAGCAGGCAGAAATGGTATAGAATCTAAATAATGCTTTGTTGATAAATCATGGGATTGATGTGAAAGGGAAATAAACAAATCTGACTCTCAGAAAAGTGCCTGAGAAGTATCAAACAGAGGGCTGCACTGTATGAAAGTTTCTGCAATATACAGAGAAGACCTCCGGAGTGTGACAGACAATCGGGTGAGGGGGACAGGAATCAAAAAATGTGTTTTTTGCAAGAGTGGCCTTTTAGTGAATGGAGCTTAGTGAACTAGAAATTGTCAAATATCCATAGCAGCTGGAAAATAAGATTTAGTGGGACTTGGGTGATTCTGCACATAGCATCAGTCATAAATGAGACCCTTTGCGTTGTAAGATTTTTCATTTATTCCTCTTTGTCATTGTTTTTACATGTTCTAAGATGCATTTGATTAGGACCTGTAAGGGTTAAATGCAAATCTCCGTCTTCAAAAACATATTCAGAAAATGCCATTTGTGAGATTTAATATATTTCTAATGTTCTTGCTATATGTGTGTCAGAAATCCAGCCTCCAGTCTAAAAATTGCCATCACTGATTTGATGATCTCGAAAATATAATTTATTATGATATATAAGAGAATTTTGGATTCCTTTTTATAGCTGTTATGAAAAGACGGTATAAAACTCTAATAATCGCCGTTCTTAATGTTCCCTTTATATTGTTTCATATGTATCATTTCATCATGTTCATTTTGTTAATAAATATGACATTATTCTTTCCTTTAAAATGAGCAGCAATGATTTCCAAAGAGAGAGAAGCACTAAAAGAATATAAAAAGAATAAAAGAATATAAAGCAGAGTCCCTGCTGTTTTTTGTACTGCCCTGCTGGGAAATCACAAATAAAATTTTTCTGAAAGGGAGTGTTATTAAAAGTAACTATAATCCTTTTAGGTAGACGTCTCATAAAATCATACAATTAAATCTACAAATGACAAGTGCGTTTTCAGCTGCCTATTGCCAATTTCAAGAGTAATTGCTTCAGGCCAATGCTATCTTGTGCTTGCGTTATATCTGTCTCTCATGTTGATGCTGTTGTCTCGCTGACACTATCCCCTTGGCATGTATACTTGAGCTTTTTAAATATGCAACATTACTAGTAGATACAAAGGAAGGCAAGTGTTGAATGAAATATATATACACCAAATGGCCACTTTATTAGAGACACTCATCTAGTAGCATATTGGAGCTTGTTAGGTCTTCAAAACTGTAGCAATTTGTCATTGTATAGATTCCAATAAAGGTACAGAACTCATGTGATGTTATAACTAGAGATGAGCGAACGTACTCATTTAGGGCAATTACTCGATCGAGCATCGATTTTTTTCGAGTAACTGCCCACTCGGGCGAAAAGATTAGGGTGGAGCGGGGGGTAGCAGTGGGGAACAGGAGGGAGCTCTCTCTCCCCCCCCCCACTCCCCTCTGCAACCCCCTGCTAACCCCCGGCACCCCCCGAATCTTTTCGCCCGATTAGGCAGTTACTTGGAAATAGCGATGCTTGATCGAGTAATTGCCCTAAACGAGTACGTTCGCTCATCTCTAGTTATAACTCATTCTTTCCAAATGGATTAATTTACACGGTTGTTTTTTTCTTTCACATAGAGGGCTCTTTCACATGGTCCTAGGCATTTTTATGTGCGCCTGCCGGTGCCATAGAAACTCGTGAATGGGCGCACAAATATAATGTTTGTGCACCTGTTCAGACGGAGTGGGCCCCGGCGCATACACGCCGAGACCGCAGTTCCGTTGGCCCTCCCCTCCCTCCCCTTTTCCGACTCACCTCCTCTCTCCTCCCGTCCGGCTGTGTGCAATGGGAGGAGACGAGATGGGGGTGGAGCTAAGCTCGACCCTATCCCGCCCCCTCCCATTGCAAACAGCTGGAGGGGAGAAGAGAGGAGGAGAGAAGAGGGAGAGAGTTGAGTAGTCATGCTGCTAAATTCTTTCCCATCTCTGGCTGCTCTCATTAGCCTCCATAGGAGCCCATGAAGTGGCCGACTTATTCCAGCCCGAAAGATAGTTGCAGGACTATCTTTGCGGGCCGATGTGAAAGCGCTCATCGCTATATTGACTCAGCCGGGCACTTTCATGCCAAGGGAATATGGCCATGTGATCTGATGCATTTGAATCCAATGCATGAGATCGTAGTGTATATCGGTCGGCCGTGAACCAGCGGCCGATATACACATGTGTGAAAGAGGCCTTATAGTGTGAGATGGAATCATTGAGTCTAGAGGGGTGTCGTCTTTCCTTAAAGAGAGCACCCAAAAAGTGGGCAAGCCAGAAACTTACTGCACACTGATGAGGGGCAAACATCCCAAAACAGCTGTCTTTGTATTGTTTTCTGGGTTGGTTTTCTATTTTCAATCATTGTTTTACAGATTTGTTAAAAAGTTGTACATTGATTTGAAGGAATGCTGCCATCCAATAGGTGCTGCTGTAGAGGTATTGTTCCATTTTCCTTCTTTACATAAATTACCCAAAGGAGCTTGCATGGCTTTATAAGTCTCCTTGGGGAGACATGATGCCATTCCCTGACCCACTCATCCCTTAGGTGTCTACACACACTCTTTGGATGCTCTCCCTAAGGAGAGATGACACCCCTCTTGACCCTCGTCACAGGCCTTCCACCAGCCAAGCCAGAAACCTACTGCACACTGATGAGGGGCAAATACTCTGAGGGTGCGGGCAGACGAGCGCATAAACGGCGCGTTTTTGCGACCAAACGTATATACGTGACCATCTGAGGCAATGGTTTCGAATGTATTCGTTCACATGGGCGATTTTACGGCGCGTAAGAAAACGGCAACCCGAAAAAAACCCGGAACATATGCGACCGAAATACACGCCAACGTATATTCGATGGCCGAAAAGATAGTTTGCAAAGTAGGAACAAACGAAAATACGCTTTCTAGCTCTGGTCGTGATCGGTGAAAAACGTTCTCTCGGGCTATTATACGTTGCGCTCGGGCGATTTTCGTTGCGCTCGTGCGAACGTAAATACGCCTACGCTCGTCTGCCTGCACCCTGAAACAGCTGTCTGTGTATGCTTTTCTGGCTTGGTTTCCTATTACCAATCATTGTTTTACACACTTGTTAAAAAGTTGTACATTGATTTGAAGGAATGCTGCCATCCAATAGGTGGCGCTGCAGAGGTATTGTTCTATCTTCCTTATTTACATGGAATCATTGAAGCATGTTTCATTTTGGGGCATTATTGCCCATTATTTCCATCATGCACCAATGTGTAGGAAAATAGAGCAGGTTCTATGCAGTCTAAAAAATTGTTAATGAGAACGAACCCAATGGGTTATGTTTTCTGCATATTGCTAATTCTGCACGTGTAATGCTAATACATTCATCTGAAAGAACCCTTAAAGGCAATAAAATCACGTCACATTTGCATCGCACTTATATGTAAGTAGAATACAATGTGATTTTAGTATTAAAAGTGCTGGAAAAAGACACAATTTTTTTCACATGTGAGTGAAAGTTGCAAGTAAAGGGATGAGATGCGTTATTTTTTTTTTGCCAAACGCATCACCCTCGCATAAAGATACTGCACAAACCCATGTAAATACAGCCTAGGGTCATTAAAAACAATAGGCGATGCGTTCCTGTTGTTTCTATCCACAGGATCCCCATTTACTGGAAGTTTTTCCTAAATTACACCATTCTCGGTACACTCTCCGCTCCACTGCATGAAAAAACCCTACAAGGCAGGCAGTGTAAGAAATCCTAGTCCAGCCAGTCTAGCACTGATGACCAAGTCTTGTTGGAAGTCACTCCGATTGCTTGGGCTTTCCCATGTAATGTGGAGTCACACTGAAGCTGATCCACTGAAAACGTATCACTAGATTTTATTCAGCACATTAAATTCACATTGTGAATTAATTTGCAGTCACTCCAGGTAAACCCACCCCATAACAGATGTATTGAATAATACTTGAAATCAGCGCAACCATGCATGAAAGTGTGATCAAATATTTTATGATGCTAAGTTTTACACTGCACAAAAAAATATTTAAATCAATAAACAAATTCCTAATGCAGTTATAATTTGGGACAAAATATGTAACTCAAGCATATACTATACGACAGCGTATTTAATAATGGAAGGTCTCCAGGGTGCTCAATAGCAAACCTAACAGACAGCATACATATCGAATAACAATGAATATAACCAAAGACATTTCCCATTATTCCATTTTGAGAACATATGTAGCGTGAAAGCAGGCTATGATGTCATGCAAAAAAACATTTAAACTTTTTTGATAAGCACTTCTAATTTAGAGGCATAGATGCCCATTGATCCTGTCATGTCCAAACAGGATGTGCTGGATCCATAACCCTGAGATACTTACGCAATTGCACACATGCTAAAACCAAAAGAAAGTTAACTAGTGAACTATGAACGGAGCTCATGAACAGACATGACACGATGACTGACAAATACCCAAAACACTTACTTAGCATACCTGCATGCATTAGCGGATGGAATTGATACAGTACATACAAGGTATTGGCTCGTATTTTTGCCAATATACTATGTGCCCATGATCCAGCAACAAGGATCCCCTTTGCCTCATAGGCCCCTAATGTCACAAAACAATTACCCCTTGAGTCCTGCCTGCAAGTGGGGCAATCGTCCCAATATGCACAGCCCCACGCTGGAACCTAAGGGCCTGGCTCGCCCTAGATGGAAAACGATCCAAGCAGAACAGGACACAGTTCACACCAACGCACAATGGAGTGCATACCACACAGAACAGGACTGCTCACTTCATGTCTGTACACCTGCGCAGACCCACAGAACACGTCGCTGTTCATCCCTATACAAAAACAATCATGGATGCAACCACAAAGGTACTGGAAGGAAAATGAGTAAACCAAGACCTTCATGCCAGAGGGCCTGGTATTTATGTGCAGCAGACTGGTGGGAATTGGCTGGCTGGAAAACTCCACACCCAGCCAGTTCAAACATATCGTACCTGTGGCAGTGTGCTCCTGGCAATCCATAGAACTGCACGTCCCAAGAGCACAACTGGACAGCTCTTCAAATTTAATCCAAAGGGACTGATTGTTTACAGGATTGTGATCCAAAAGGCTTCCCTTCTTAATAAAGGGTGACTCAGGTCACCAACTGAAACAGTTTTTATCACTTTTCAATGCCAAATACATTTAGAGACAGAACAAATCTATCATGATGAGTTATGAAATGTCTAGATGCATTGGAGATATTTTGATTAGAAGAAGAACCAGTGTCATACAGATGTTCCAAAAACCGCATTCTTAGTTTTCTACTGGTGCAGCCAATGTAGATCAAATTACAGACAGTACACTCCAAGGCATAAATAATGTAATCCAAGTTACAGCTGATGTATTGTTTTACAGGAAAACATTTCACATTGTTACTGCTGATAAAATAAAATTCTATCACTGACTTTACAGATGAGTACTATACGGAGTACCACCACACTTATAGAAACCCTATTCCACCAACCAATTCCTACTCTCCACCTGAGGAGAAATGAACAGACAAGGTGATCAAATAATGCACAAGATTGCAGCTTTCCTGTATGTAATCTTGCACCCATTATCCAAGATAGAACGAAGTTTGCCATTCTTTTGTAAAACTGGCAAATATTTCTAAATATTTTTTTTTACTTGATTGAATTATACTATAACCCAATCCCAGAACTAGTGTACCATAACCCCTAACGAAAGGAAAAGCATCATTGTTGGATGATCAATTAAGAAGGAGAGAGCAAGTTTTCCCATCAACAATATTTGAAGCACACTACAGCACCCAATGAGGATACCTCCTTCTTCTAAACCACTGATAAATGTTATCACACTTCATGTAATAGTCATCATCTCGAGAGCAATTTCCCCTGGTTAGTTCTCCTATAGGAATTGTATGGCGAGGATGTACTACTATTGGCTGTTTATAGCGGTTTACAGTATGTCACTGTATGAACAATTTCGTTAGGATTGCCTAAAAGCTGCAAAGCAAAAAACTAAATTTTTAAAATAAAAATTATAAGAAAACTGTAGTTGAATTATTTGTTGCCCATGTACACACAATCGAGTATGGCAGGCATAGGACTCCACCAAACAAGGAGGAGGTCATCAATGTACCTGCAATCTATGATTAAGATGTAAAAATCTTCCCAGAATGATATTACAAGGTGTCACGTTGTGCTCCTGGGATCTGTAGTTCTATTGTTTTCCAGGTGCACACTTTTGCAGGTGTGGTTGATTTGGCTGGCTGATGGTGTGGATTTTTCCAGCCAGCCAATCACTATGCGTCTATATTTATTTATATATAAATACCAGCCCCTCTTGTTAGAGAGTGCTGATCACTATCCATTCCTCATCCTTCCCTCTCATAACTCTGGTGTTTGGAGTCATCTTGTAAGACCAGTTTGTGTTGTTCTCCCACACTCTCTCTGAAAATAGTCTGAACACCTGATTCCCCTGTCTGCATGTTCTGCAGGCCCCTGCAGGAGCACCAACATAGGGCATAATACAAAACAGGCAACTGCACACCTGTTGGTGTTCCTGCCTATTCCTACCTAGATTGGGAACGTTGGTCCCTAGGTTCTAGTGTGGGTCAGCCTTATTAAGACAATTGCCCCACTTACAGACAGGATTCCCTTTTCTGTGGCTTGGTTGCCTTGTTAGTGTAAGGACTCACAAGACAATGAGGACCTTTGACGTGGGTTTCTGAACTTAGGTGCATTGGCAAAATTGCTTATACCTTGTATTAGTCAATATTTCCATTTGTCTTGTTGTAGCACTTTTGGTAAGTATTTGGCTGCTTTTTGCTGGTATAGGGTTGATGTCTTTGAGTCCCCTTTGTTACGTGCACGTTTGGTTTATCTTTGATGTGAACGGTCTGATCGTGTGTGTATAGATCCAATACTTTTTCCCTCAAGCATTAAATAGATTGCGTTTGTGTAGGCAAGGTGAAAATGACCTGCATGAACATAACACAAGGTTTGCAACTGAGGGGAAATGTTTACTCCCCCATAGAAATGCCTCTAGTTTGTAGATAATATACCATCAAATAAAAAGAAATTATGAAGTATTGAGTAAGATATGACTGAGAAAATTAAATTCTAGAGATCCAAAGAGTATATATTATGCTGAGTGAGATGAAATTCTAATACTGTTAAGACAACTCCATGTGGAATGCAGGTGTACGGAAAGTTGACATCACACGAAACCCAAGTATAATCAGCACCACATATGGTGTTAATAGAGGCTTGCAGAACATCCCTTGAATCCCTAAGATATCCTACAACTGATTGAATAAGAGATTGTAAAAGGGAATCCAACTGCTCTCATAATCTCTCATTAAGGGAATCAATACCTGAAACAATTGGCCTCATGGGTAGAGGAAAAAATGTCTTTATAAACATTTGGAAGGGCATTGCATAATGGGAATGACTGGGTTGTCAACATAGATGTAATCAGTTTGTTTCTGTGTCAAAACTCCCAATGAAAGCCCCTCCTGTAAAAGACACTTCAGTTCTTGTTGAAAAGGAGTGGTAGGATTAAAGGGTAATTTATGATATGTGTTCACATCTGACAGCATGGACTTGATTGGGGAACCACATAGGCCAGTGTCCATAACCACTATGGAGGCCCCCTTGTTGGCCATTTTTTTGAGAGACTGAATGGCTCATTTTTGACTGATGGCCAAACTAGAGTAAACACCATGGGAGAAATTCTGAAGTTTAGTTAACGCCTTATAAATCAGAGATTGGACTCTCTCCATTACCTCTGTTCTACATCCAATTAGATAGAGAGAGGGATTATGTATTTGAAATTACTCATTGCCCAGAAGGTCAAGACAAGACACACTTATTTACCACCTCACATGATGTAAGGCCAAGTGTCTAAACATGCTTTTGCACAGAATGACAGATGGAGATCTACTGATCTCCATTGTGCGCCAATAATAACAGCGAGCAGATGTGCGCATATGAGGGAATATGCATACGAACAATCCGTTAGTACCAAGAGAACCGAATAAGAATAATTATACATATGAAAGCTATCATGAAATTGCTACAATATTCGCCAACATCCACATTTGACAAAGCTGCATGCAAAAGCACATGCAACTAGGACTCTATCAAAAGTAAGCACTGAGTGTTAAGTAATTTTTGACAAAAACCGGCATCACGCAATTGCCCGACCTTCCATATTTATCCAATCTCAATTTATGCAACTTGCTTCAACTCCATTCTCTAAACAAGTATCACTCACGTATGAAAACACAGGAGCGCTAAATCATTGAGACACTTTTTGCTCAATTATGCGTCCAACAGTCGTCTCATATATAGCCACTTCAACAGCTAGATGCAAACTTAAACTAGATCATCTTAAAATGTGCCAATTTTATGATAGTGACTGAAGTTAGATGATAAGTCTGGTTCATCTTTAGACACTTTTGTCTAACCTTCTCTGTCTATTAATTCTTAGTTTATGCCAGTTTTTGTACAAATATTTTGGCACATTTAGGTCACGTGTCATTCCCTACAAATCTGCACCCTCTTTTCCATGAAGCCCCGCCCTTTTTTCAGATGGGGCTGAAAAAAGTGTTTAAAGTAAAAAAATACATCATAAGTGCGATGAAAATGCATTTTTCGGGTGCAATTTATGCTATAAATCTGGAGCATTTTAATACATATTTGGTGGCACTGTCCAATCATACGTCCATTCTGGGAACAGATTGAAAAAACATACATAACATAACAAATGCTACCTTCGGACTCTCCCCAGAATGTGTCATATTATCTAAAGCCTCTTCAAATGATATACCCTCAAAGTCCAACCTCATAACCCACTTAATCTCTTCTGCAAAATCCTTAATCCCTACCATGTGGAAGCAGACGGAAGCACCTGCATATAACCAATGGGTGGCTAAAGTAAATCAGATTAGGAGACCGGAGGAACTAACAAGTTGGGCTAATAGAACCCACAAAAAATTCAAAATTCCTGGGACCCCTGGTCTAAACGGATCTAGCCCTGTGTAATCTGTTAGAAATAATAGAAATATGCTTTTTTAGACTTTGTTAAACAATCTCTAAGTTTGTATATGTGCAGTCATGTGTAAACTATACACATTGATTCATGAAGGTGGGCCCCATAGTAGGATGCCTTCCTAAAAAATCTAATCCTTTCCTTTTTCACCATTGAACCCTTTCCCTTACTCTCTCCTGCATCCCCACCTCCCACTAAGAGCAATCTAGCATGTATTTAATAATATGCAAAAAGTTATGGTTAGTATTTTGAGCATGTATTGATCTGTTATATAACTGGGAATTAAATAAAAACAGAATTTGTAAAAAAAAAAAAAGAAAAACAACTAATCTGTCCTATTATATTAAACCTTTTTATTTATCTAATGGCTTCCACCAACCTGTGTCTGGCAATCACAACTATTATTATTGGTGTGTTTCTCAATACCATATTTCAAGCCCTTTATAGGGTCAAACATTGACTTCTAAGATATCCACCTATAAGTGGCGCTAGAGTTTTCATCTTTCGGGAGAACTATTTTGCAGGCCTTTCCCAGGGGGTATTGCTAATAGTTAGGAGATTCAGCATCTTAATATTACATTTAAATGATTTATCTTTTACAGTACAATGGCTGATACATATTTTACTCATTACATAGAGCTTTCAATATTAAGATATGATTGATGTTTTCAGATTTCTTCTGCACTTTGCTGATGAAGCTAAATCCATGTTTTTGTAAGCAATAAACACAGTTACAATGTTGCCACAACTTCATTGCAAATCTTGTAATGGAAGCTATGCGTTGTCAATGATATGTAAGTTGATTCTGCTCAGTCCAGATAAGTCACGGCAAGGATCCGCACAGCAATGCGAAATCGAAATTCATCTTCTCCCTGATGTCCCATCACTGTGAAAAATAGCTGTTTTAAACTAGGACAACAACAAAATTCACAGCAGTTGACTTGTACTTTCATTTTAGCACTTAATATACTACTGGGATCTGAACTTGCCTGGAACCCAAGATGTAGAACATTCATATGTGCCAGCATTTAAAATCTAACCACTAGTTTGGCAGTTTTATGATTTTAAGATCAACAACATGTATTTGCAGTTTTTAAGATGCAAAAAATATTCAGAAACAGACAGAAATATTTTTATGCTTCACAATAAAAAGAAAGAATGGATTTAGTCAGTTCATTGTCTGCACTGAATTAGGGTAATTGGCGGGAACTTTAGAAATTAGAGCAATTACAGTCAAAAGTAATTAATTAAATATTTGTTTATGAAAGCTTGTTTCCCCTATTGTTTCCTCACACTTAACCCAAAAAATATAATTTTGATTGAAGTTTAAGAATGACCAGGAAGTGAGAAGTTTGAGAATGACCTGGGGTTATCTCATGCCTCTAAATCAAAGAATAAATATGTAACAGTTTAGCAAAGAGTTAATGCGGTGTGAGCAAGGCAGTGGAGCAACCCCTTTAACCCCTTCCGGCTCCATGACGTAACGGTACGTCATGGAGCCGCGGGGTATGTATGAAGAGAGGTTGCGTGGCAACCTCTCTTCATACAGTGCGGGCGTCAGCTGTTTATAATAGCTGACACTCGCGGGCAATAGCCGCGATCGGCCGTGTGGCCGATCGCAACTATTAACCATTTAAATGCCGCTGTGAATTCTGACAGCGGCATTTAAATCCCCCGAATGATGTTCGGGGCCCCGCACGGTCCCCCGCGGTGGGATCGGGGGAGCTGTGTAGGTATCATGGCAGCCGGGGGCCTAATGAAAGGCCCCAGGGCTACCTTACCGGACTGCCTATCAAGCCATCCCCGTGGGGTGGCTTGATAAACTGCCTGCGAAAAAGCAGTATGACATAATGCTATAGCTATAGCATTACGTCATACTGCAGGAGCGATTAAAGCATCGCATGTTAAAGTCCCCCAGGGGGACTTCAAAGTAATGTAAAAAAAAAAAAATCAATAAAGTTTTTTTAATTGTAAAAAAAAAAAGTTGTAAAAGTTTAAATCACCCCCCTTTTGCAATATCTATTATTAAAAAATCTAAATCATACAATAAAAATATGTATTTTGTATCGCCACGTCCGTAAAAGTTCGAACTATCAAAGTAGCATATTACTTTTCCCGCACGGTGAACGTCGTCCGAAAAATAAAAGAAGAAACGCCAGAAATGCACTTTTTTAGTTACCCTGTCTCCCAGAAAAAAACGCAATAAAAAGCAATCAAAAGTCGTATGTATTCCAAATTGGAAAAATCAGAAACTACAGAACATCCTGCAAAAAATGAGCCCTTGCTCAACTCCGTCTATGGAATAATTAAAAGTTATTGTGCGCACAAAATGACCGCAGAAAGTAATTGAAGAAAATTTTTTAAACGTTTTTCAGTACATTATATGGTACTTTAAATAGCACCATTGAAAAATACAACTCGTCCGGCAAAAAACAAGCCCCCATAGAGCGACGTACATGGATAAATAAAGGAGTTACGATTTGTTTGAAGGGGACAGGAAAAAACGAAAATGGAAAAAGAAAAAGTGGCCGCGTCATTAAGAGGTTAAACCATGTAAAGTGGAGTTATTGCTATAGAGTCAAAAGACAGTATTGCCAAATAAATTAGCTCAGGTG
Organism: Eleutherodactylus coqui; assembly: GCF_035609145.1. Taxonomy (NCBI): domain Eukaryota; kingdom Metazoa; phylum Chordata; class Amphibia; order Anura; family Eleutherodactylidae; genus Eleutherodactylus; species Eleutherodactylus coqui. The sequence continues at coordinate 63,632,919 of NC_089841.1, read as the reverse complement.
CTGCTTTCTCAGATTCATCTTTCCCAGTGGGAGTGTGGTTGAAGTAATGGAGGAACACACAAAGACTAGGATTATGTGCAGCCTTTCTAGAAACATAGAAAATTGTTGGCAGAAAAAGCTCCCCTGGTCCGTTTAATCTGCCCTTATTTTAGTTCCTCTTTATTTCTCTCTTAGGACAGATCTATGCTCATCCCAGGCAGCTTGAAATAATTTATTGCTGATTTTTCACCCTCTCTGTCTGCTGGTAGTTTGTTCCAGCCATTTACTACTCTGTCAGCAAAAAAAAAAAAATCCAAATTTTGCTTTTGATCCCCCCCTCAACTAATCTTGAATTGTGCTGCTTGTACTAGGGTTTAACTTTCTGACAAAAACTTCCTTCCTGAACGTTATTCATTCTTTTAACATATATTCAGATTTCCATCATGTCCCCTTCTCACTTTTTTTCCTCCTGTAACATATATAAAAGTTTCCATCATGTCCCCCCTCCTACTTCTCTTCTCCTGTAACATATATAAAGGTTTCCATCATGTCCTCCCTCCCCCTTCTCTCCTCCTGTAATATAGTTAAAGGTTTCCATCATGTCCCCTCTCCCTTCTTCCTCCTGTAATATAGTTAAAGGTTTCCATCATGTCCCCTCTCCCTTCTTCCTCCTGTAACATATATGAAGGTTTCCATTATGTCCCCCCTCCTACTTCTCTCCTCCTGTAACGTATATAAAGGTTTCCAACATGTCACCCTCTCCCTTCTCTCCTCCTGTAACAATTATAAATGTTTCCATCATGTTCCCCTCTCCCTTCTCTCCTCCTGTAACATATATAAAGGTTTCCATCATGTCTCTCCTCTTCCTGTTCTTCTCCTGTAACATATATAAAGGTTTCCATCATGTCTCCCCTCTTCCTGTTCTCCTCCTGTAACATATATAAAGGTTTCCATCATGTCTCCCCTCTTCCTGTTCTCCTCCTGTAACATATATAAAGGTTTCCATCATGTCTCCCCTCTTCCTTCTTTCCTCCTGTGATATATATTCAGGATTCCCTCTGAACCCAGGGGACTGCAGCGCCCAGAGCTGCTGCTCCCTTTGCACATGGTTAATCTAGCCCTGGACAGAGCGGCCACTTAAAGAGGTGAGTACAACTTATTTCAACATTTTACACTAAACATTACCCTCTTCTGTTATTTTAAGTCCTGAAAACCCCCTTATGACAATCTTATTTAAGTGTAAGGCCTCGGTCACACGACCGTTTTTTCGTCCAATCTGCAGATGCGCTTGCGATCTGCAGATCTATAGACCAAATGCATCCCAATGGGATCGGTCACATATGCGGATGTACGATCAATTATAGGACACAACGATTCGCAGAACGCGCCTATCTGCATTCTGCGCATCGCTGTGTTCTATACATGCGCTCAATGGGGCCGGCGGCAGCAGCGCCGACCCCATTGAGAACATATACTTAAAGATCGTTCGCCTCTCCTCTGCCACAGCTGTTACAGCTGTGGCAGAGAAGAACGATGTTCGCCCATTGAATTCAATGGAGCCCGTAATACAGCCGGCTCCATTGAAAGCAATGGGCTGCCCGCAAACGCGGGCTTAAAAATATAAGCCCTTCTCTGAAAATCATCCTAAAATGTGTAAAAATTAAAAAAAATGTACACTCACCTTTCCCTGCAGCCAGAGTTCAGCCGTTGCTCTGTGTAGTATTCAGCAGGCAGGGATTTAAAATCCCCACCTGCAGAATGGGCTGCCTCTGATTGGTCACAGCTATTGAATGACAGGTGAGAGCTGCCTCTGATTGGTCCCTGTGCTCAGCCAATCAGAGGCAGCACTCACTCAGCCATTCATGAATTCATGAATGGGTGAGTGAGAGCTGCCTCTGATTGGTGAGGGCTGTGACCAATCAGAGGCAGCCCATTCAGCAGGCGGGGATTTTAATTAAATCCCCGCCTGCTGAATACTACACAGAGCAGTTCAGGAGAACTGCAGGCCGGACGCGGCTGAACTCCGGCTGCAGTGAAAAGGCGAGTATACTTTTTTTTTTTACTTTTTTACACATTTTAGGATGATTTTCAGGGAAGGGCTTATATTTTTAAGCCCTTCCCGAAAATTCATCCCGCGCTCGCCGGCAGCCCATTGCTTTCAATGGAGCCGGATGTATTGCCGGCTCCATTAAACTCAATGGGTGAACATCGTTCTCCTCTGCCACAGCTGTGCCACAGCTGTGGCAGAGGATAGCAGGCAGTGCGGGGCTGTTTCACTGAAAACGCTGCTAGGTGTAGCTTTTTCAGCGAATCGTCGGCCCCGGTCACGCGATTTGCGGATGCGCATCTGTTATGCGATCCGCAAATCGCGGGAAAAAACGCCCGTGTGACCAAGGCCTTAGGGTGGATTCACACGAGCGTGTTTTTGTGCGTGCATACACATGCACAAAAACACGTTTGTATTTGCAACATTGCATTCCCTATGTTGTATGCACATGTCCGTACTTTGCAGGTACGTGCCTGCAAAGATAGCACATGCGTGCACCATTGGGAATGCATGCATTGTTTTCAATGGAGCAGCGGCTGCTGCCGGCGGCTCCATTGAAAACATCGCTCTGCCGACACCTTGCATTCTTTTTTAGGGAAGGGCGCTGTCCCCGGCTCTGTAGCACTGCTGAGCTATCAGCATCCGGGAATTTAAAATCCCCGCCTGCTGATAGCTCAGAACTACAGAGCTGGGGACAGCGCCAGAAGTCGCGGCTGAGCCCTGCAGCTGAAGGCAGGTGAGTATGCTTTTTTTTTTTTTTTTACACTACTTTTATTGGATTTTTAGGGAAGGGCTTATGTTTAAAGCCCTTCCCTGAAAAGCCATAGAGGATGCCGGCAGCAGGATTCTCTACCGCAGCTGTCATGTGTGACAGCTGCGGTAGGGAAGTGAAGAATTTCTCTGCTGCATCTGCCACAGATGTAACACATGTAGCAGCAGGGAATTCTTTTAACTAGTGGGGGTGAAGGAAACATCTGTTGCATGCGGCACATGTGTCCTTCATCCCCGCGGGGGACACGGCAGTGGCGGAGGGAAATTTTTTTTTTACACTAAAATGTTTCTTTTTCAGGGAAGGGCTTATATGTAAAACTCTTCCCTGAAAAACAATTCAGGGGGCCGGCAGAGCATTGTTTTTAATGGAGCCACCGGCAGCAGCTGCGGCTGCATTGAAAACAATGCACGCAGCTGCATACACGCGTGTTTTTGCTTGTACGTAGGTGCGCACCTATGTACGCACAAAAACATGCCCATGGGAAGCCACCCTTTAAGTATTTTATAACTAATTTCTTAATATTTGAATATGGTAGAGCTCTATTTTTTTTTTTTGACTGGATAAATTCTATGATACTGGCTGCTTGCTTCTACCACTGATGGAGCTTACTGCTGCCCCCACTTGGGGGAGCTAAGTATCTGCTGCAAGCCCCTATGATAGTGTCAGAACAAGAGGTGAAGCAGTTCAATTCCCACTCTAGGCCCGTAACAGTCAAATATCCTGCTTCTGTGATAGATGCTGTACTACATGTCACACTTTTGATTTTTTATTAGCTCCCACAAGTACAAATCTAGAAATTACAGAATTTATTTCCAGGAAGCTATTGGTTTGCAATAAATGTTATTTCTTTTACAGAACTAGCGCAGTATACAAACAAATGGAAAAGGTAACTGAGGCTAAACAGGAGTGGCAAAGGAGGTAAACTGGGATGTTAACAAAAATAAACAGTAATACTCCAAGGCGCTTCTGGTTGGTTTTTGGTTTTTTGCTTGAGGTAAAGTTTGAACTGGTGACATTGTAGCAAAGGCCAAAATAAATTCTTGATGCTTTATACTATATTTATACCTAAGAAGAAATTAAATAGGAAAAAATAGGATATGGGCGATCTCTCTGGTATCCATGTGTTGGAAGGTTTGAATATTTTGACCGGAAATCTTCTGTTAGATTTGGTCACTTTTTGAAAATACCCTAAAGCCATTTTCCTAAAAGAAATAAACATGGGGGGAGCAGACACATTTGTCATAGCTATATGGCATGTGATTTCAGATAAAACTGAGCTTCTCTCTACATTGGAATTCTACCACCGTTATTTGGAGGTTTTTTAATGTTTTCACTTTTTCTTTAAACATTTTATTAACATATTAAAATTGGGAAGGGGGAAAGCTGGGGCATTGGTGATTTTGTTAGGCACATGTAAAGTCCACTATATTTGACTACATTTTAGTTGCTTTCATTAACCCTTAGTATTCACTGTATAATATTGTATGATAATATTCAATGTGTAGTCATTTTTGCCTTCCACTTAAGAAAAAGTTTTGAGACCTTACATAGTAACATAGTTTGTAAGGCCAAATGAAGACAATGTCCATCCAGTCCAGCCTGGTTATCTTCCTGTTTAGTTGATCCAGAGGAAGGCAAAAAACCCCAAGAGCAGAAGCCAATTAGCCCTTTTGGGGAAAAAATTCCTTCCCGACTCCCTAATGGCAATCAGACTAATCCCTGGATCAACCCCCAATAGTTTCTTCCTGCCTGTACACCCAGATTAAAAATTAACCTAAGATTTATATCCTGTAATATCCTTCTGCTCCAGAAAGACATCACGTCCCCTTTTAAACTCCTCTATGGATCTAGCCATCACCACATCCTCAGGCAGAGAGTTCCACAGTCTCACTGCATTACAGTAAAGACCCCTTTTCTGTGTTGGTGATGAAACCTGCTTTCTTCTAGACGTAGCGGATGCCCTCTCATTACCGTCACCGTCCTGGGTATAAATAGATCCTGGGAGAGATCCTTGTATTGTCCCCTCATGTATTTATACATAGTTATTTGATCACCCCTTAGCCGTCTTTTTTCCAGGGTGAATAATCCCAATTTGGATAGCCTCTCTGGGTATTCCAGTCCAGTCATTCCATGTATTAGTTTAGTTGCCCTTCTTTGAACCCCCTCCAGTACTGTAACATCTTTACATAGAGTAAAATTACAGATTTTTAAATAAAAAATGTGTACATGTTTACGTATCATTAATCACTGATGAAGAAACTTTTAATTAAAACCACTAACTTTATTGACATTTATTAAAAACCTAATAACGGACATACTGAAATATATATTTTCAAAAGATGGGGAGGGGAATTCTGTTGATAATTGATGACTAGAAAATTTCCCTACCCCAATAAGAAAACCAGTTCTCTTTGGTCGTACTATTGTTCCAAGTAAGAGGTGTCAATCCACTTTATTATTACCACAGGTGGGGATAACCCCCCCCACCAATTGCTCATTCAGCAAGACCAATAGAATGGGAAGGTAATAACCTTTTTAAGTAATCTGAGGGCCTTTTCGCGGTCTCACAGATTAATATTCACAAATGAGAGTCAGAGATGGAGTGTACTGATTACTGAACGAATACACTTCTCAGATACATTTAACATAGTAACATAGTATGTAAGGCTGAATGAAGACAATGTCCATCTAGTCCAGCCTGTCTATCCTCCTGTGTTGATCCAGAGGAAGGCAAAAAACCCCAAGGGCAGAAACCAATTTAGCCCTTTTGGGGAAAAAATTCCTTCCCGACTCCCTAATGGCAATCAGACTGTTCCCTGGATCAACCCCTAATAGTTCCTACCTGCCTGTATACCCGGATTGACAATTAACCTAAGACTTGTATCCTATAGTGTCCTTCCTCTCCAGAAAGACATCAAGTCCCCTTTTAAACCCCTCTATGGATTTTGCCAACGCGACTTCCTCCGGCAGAGAGTTCCACAGTCTAACTGCTCTTACAGTAAAGAATCCCCTTCTATGTTGGTGATGAAACCTACTTTCCTCTAATCATAGTGGATGTCCTCTTGTTACCGTCGCGGTCCTGGCTGTAAACAGATCTTGGGAGTGATCCTTGTATTGTCCCCTCATGTACTTATACATGGTTATTTGATCACCTCTTAGCTGTCTTTTTTCCAGGGTGAATAATCCCAATTTGGATAGCCTCTCTGGGTATTCCAGTCCCTTCATTCCATGTATTAGTTTAGTTGCCCTTCTTTGAATCCCCTCAAGCACTGTGACATCTTTCCTGAGCACCGGTGACCAGAACTGTACGCAGTATTCCATGTGAGGACTGACAAGTGCCTTATATAGTGGAAGGATAATGTTCTCGTCCTTCGCCCCTATACCTCTTTTAATGCACCCCAAGACTTTATTTGCCTTTGCAGCAGTTGACTGGCATTGGTTACTCCAGTTCAGTCTACAATCCACTAGTACCCCCAGATCCTTTTCCATATCACTTTTCCCTAGTGGTACCCCATTAAGTGAATATTGGTGACATCCGTTTCTCCTGCCCATGTGCATAGTCTTACATTTTTCAACATTGAACTTCATTTGCCATTTTTCTGCCCAAGCCCCCAGCTTATCCAGGTCTGTTTGTAGCCGCACATTGTCCTCCTTTGCATTAATTATACTGTATAATTTTGTGTCATCTGCAAATATTGATATTTTGCTGTGCAGCCCCTCTATCAGGTCATTGATAAATATGTTGAACAGAGTGGGGCCTAATACTGAACCCTGTGGCACCCCGCTAGCGACTGTGGTCCAGAGTACGAACTATTTATTACCACCCTCTGCTTTCTATCTCTGAGCCAATTTTTTACCCATTTACACACGTTTTCACCCAGTCCGAGCTGCCTCATTTTGTATATTAGCCTATTATGTGGCACGGTGTCAAAGGCTTTAGAGAAGTCCAGATATACGAGATCAATAGATTCTCCCTGGTCCAGCTTAGAGCTTACTTCATCGTAGAAACTGATCAGATTTGTCTGACATGAGCGACCCTTCATGAATCCATGCTGGTGAGGAGTTATTCCCTTGTTCTCCTTGAGGTACTCATCGATGGCGTCTCTCAGAATCCCCTCAAAAATGTTTCCCGTTACTGAAGTGAGACTTACTGGCCTGTAGTTACCAGGCTCACTTTTGCTCCCTTTTTTGTAAATTGGAACCACGTTGGCAATGCGCCAATCCAATGGTACTACACCGGTCTTGATAGTGTCTAGAAATATTAGATATAGCGGCCTAGCTATCTCGTCACTTAGTTCCCTTAGTATCCTTGGGTGTAATCCATCTGGGCCCGGCGATTTATCAATTTTAGTCTTCTTTAGTCGCTTCCGCACCTCCTCCTGCGTTAGGTATGAGATATTTTGTGATGGGTTCATTTTATTCCCCTGCATCTCATGTGGCATTTGCTTTTCGTTTGTGAATACACTTGAGAAGAAACTGTTTAGTAGATTTGCTTTCCCTCCGTCATCATCAATGATCTCTCCTGCATTATTTTTTAAAGGGCCAGTGCTCTCCCTGCAAATCCTTTTGCTGTTAATATAGTTGAAAAATAGCTTCAGGTTGTTTTTGCTCTCTTTGGCGATCAGTCTTTCTGCTTCCTCCTTGGCAGTTTTGATCTTATCTTTGCATATTTTGTTTTTTTCCCTGTACGATTTTAGCGCTTCTTCGCTGCCTTCTTGCTTTAGTAGTTTGAACGCTTTCTTTTTTTCGTTTATTGCCCCGTCTTGTCGAGCCACATTGGTTTCCTTTTAGTTGAGTTTCTTTTATTTTTAAAGGGAATGAACTGCTCACATGAGGTGATTAGGATTCTTTTAAACTTTTCCCATTTGTCCTCTGTACCGTCATTTTTGAGGATGTTGTCCCAATTAATGTTACCGATAGTAGTTCTAAGCTCATCAAATTTTGCTTTACTAAAGTTTAGTTTCTTTGTCGCTCCTTGATAAGGCTTCTTATTGAATGACAGCTGGAAGTTGATTATATTGTGGTCACTGTTCCCCAAGTGTCCCTCAACCTGCACCCCCTTTATACGTTCCAGTTTGTTAGTTAGTACTAGGTCCAGAATGGCCCTCCCTCTCGTTGGTTCCTGCACAAGTTGGTTCAGGTAATTGTCTTTAATTACTCTCAAGAACTTATCACCCCTGTGTGATTTGCAGGTTTCGTTTTCCCATGTTATATCTGGATAATTAAAGTCCCCCATGATAATTACTTCGTTGCGCTTTGACACCTCTTCTATCTGCCTTAATAGTAAGTTATCAGTTTCTTCTGTTGCTTTTGGTGGTCTATAGAAGACCCCTATCAGGATTTTGTTATTTTTTCCTCCCTGTATTTCTACCCACAGAGATTCCACCTGTTCTTCTCCTACCCCTATATCCTTCCATAGCCTCGGCTTCAAGTTCGAATTGACGTACAGACATACACCTCCCCCTTTCTGGTTCCTTCGGTCCCTTCTGAAGAGATTGTACCCCTGCAAATTCACCGCCCAATCGCACTTATCATCAAGCCATGTTTCCGTAATTCCGACTATATCATTATTTTCATCAGTCATTCTCGCTTCAAGCTCACCCACTTTACCGATCAGACTTTTTGCATTCATGGTCATACAATTTATATCGTTTTTTTTTTTTTTTTTAATTTGTTTTGTTGCTATTCGTACTAATGGCTGATCTATCACTTCTAACTGTACTAACCCCATCCCCTGCTCGACCCCCATTCCCTTTGCTTGGACCTGGGTCACTAGTTACACTGGCTACCCCACTATTTCTCTTTTTGCCCTCCCCCCAGTCCCTAGTTTAAACACTCCTCCAGCCTTCTAGCCATCTTATCCCCCAGCACAGCTGCACCCTCCCCATTAAGATGCAGCCCGTCCCTATGGTAGAGCCTGTAGCCAACAGCAAAGTCAGCCCAGTTCTCCAGGAACCCAAATTTAAGAATGCACCTCTTTAATACCTTATTACCCCTGTATATGATAGCGCAAAAAGGGAAAGTGATGCATAATATTAACCCCCCATATCCACAGATATGGTCCACTGAGCCTAAACTGACCCAGAAATAGGGGATCAAGGTGTGCTATATGGAATATACAGCACTCCTAATGATTCCCTTAAATGGCAGGTAATAGTGGAAAGGTCGGGGTTAATTCTAGGCAGGCCCGCTATAGCAGGCACATATAGACCCTTCAGGATTCTGCATATGTTGCCCCATAGTCCAAATACAATGCCTTCAGTATATTGCAGAGTGTATACCTTTCTAGAGAAAGGAAGGTCCAGTGCACAAAGGGTTAAGATTCCCCTATGTATCTAAAGGTGCAGCCAGCACACTAACAGTTAAGCAGCTTCCCCAATCTAAAACAGGGTATTTGGGTCCTTATGATAAACAAGTTCTGATGCAAGAATTTACCCAATTTTTCTAAATGGAGCTCCCTGCTAACTGTTCCAGCATTAATCACCGTAATAGAAGTAAGCTGACTGTTTGGGCATCGTTGTAGCCACTCGATGTGTGGTACCGGGCAGCCGGCTAACACTGTACTCTCTTGCTTAGAAGTGAACTGACTTACTACTATAACATCTACGCGTTTCTACACTCTGCTTGAGACAGACTGTGTCATCAGGATGTATTTAAATTCAGCAACAGCAGCGGCCGTGATGACCGTAGACTTCCCTGAGGGCTTAGTCACACGGGCGTTTATTGCCGCGATTTGCGCATGCGCATGCGTCCGGCGACTTTTTAAAACCATTGCTTTGCAATGGTATCGGACACATGAGCGCTTTTTATGCGCTCGTCCGATAAATTAGAGAACAGAAATCGCAGATCGCACCTATCTGCGATCTGCGATTCCTGTTCTCTTCTCTATATGCGCTCAACGGGGCCGGCGGCAGCAGCGCCGACCCCATTGAGAACATATAGAAGACAAATCATTCTTCTCTGCCACAGCTGGAACAGCTGTGGCAGAGAAGAACGATGTTTGCCCATTGAATTCAATGGAGCGGCAATACAGCCGCTCCATTGAAAGCAATGGGCTGCCGGCGTGCGCGGGGTTAATTGTCGGGAAGGGGTTAAATATATAACCCCTTACCTGCAATGCATCCTTAAATGTGAAAAAATAAAAAAAAAGGATGTTCTCACCTGCTCCCGGCAGCTGGAGATCCCGGCGGTCGGCCTGCAGTGGGTGTGAAGGAGGTGTGACTCAGGCTTGCCCCTGATTGGCTCAGCCTGAGCCAATCAGAGGCTGAGCTCAGTCACACCCATTCATGAATTCATGAATGGGTGTGACTGAGACTTGCTTCTGATTGGCTCAGCGCTGAGCCAATCAGGGGCAAGCCTGAGTCACACCTCCTTCACACCCACTGCAGGCCGACCGCCGGGATCTCCAGCTGCCGGGAGCAGGTGAGTACATCCTTTTTTTTTATTTTTTCACATTTAAGGATGCATTGCAGGTAAGGGGTTATATATTTAACCCCTTCCCGACAATTAACCCCGCGCACGCCCGCAGCGCTTGCATTCAATGGAGCCGCTGTATTGCCGGCTCCATTGAATGCAATGCGCTGGACAGCTCCGGCCCGTTTCTAATGAAACGCGGCTAGGAGCAGATTTTCGGGCGATTTTTGGGCCGATTTTTCGGCGCCGGTCACGCGATTTGCGCATGCGCATCCGTCATGCGATGCGCAAATCGCGTGAAAAAACGCCCGTGTGACTAAGGCCTGATAGTGAGTGCCGCGCGTCAGGAACTGACAGCGTTTTTATGTAACATGCCCCTCCTTCCCTCACTCCTAAGGTTACTCCCCTATTTCCATCTCTTCCCTATCCTGATTCGGATCTCAGACACTCCCCCACTTTAACTCCCTCGCGATATATTGCAGGGAGCATGTTCACTGACAGGAGTTCAGCACTGGACAGCTCCCTGCTATTACTGGTACGATACCAGACAGCAGGATGATAGTGCTATAGAGATCAGCACTGGACAGCTCCCATACTCCAAATGCAATGTATATGCATAGCGAGTACCTTCCAATGCTTCAGGAATTTTCAAAAGGGTTTTATGTGATACCATAGATTCTTTCATCAGGGTCATTAGATGGTAAGGGTATTTAAAATACATCAGAGGGATTGTTTGAATAAAGCATTATAATTGGGGCCCTGTTATAGATTTTGTATTGGAGCCCAGAAGCTTCAAGTAACGCCTCTGAACATACAGCAATTAATACTACTTTGGATTATTGTTTAGGTGCCCAATTACTTTTGGCAGGATAGTGTACTGTAGCTTTACACTTGCACGAAATTGAAGAAATGGCACACAAAGTTTACTTGAAGTATAATATGGTCATCTTGATGTAACTTAAACAACATGGAACTTCTAAGATGGGCAATCCATGTGTATTTACATCACAGTGCTCCAATGGTGGCATTGTAGGAGGTGAACTAAAAAGTGTCAATGGCAACAGGATCAGGTCTCCAACAGAAAATTCTTACTTTTGTTCATATCCTATATATAGCAAGAGGAAAATTCAGATTTCCATATTTTTCTAAGTGTATCTTTTGTTTCCTGTCTAAATAACCTGATCTTGATAAAACGTTACACCTTGGGTTGCATATTTTTTCAGCCAACCCACATGGCAGTTATTTCAGCTGGGAAATGAAAGATGTGATCTGTGAAAATGGCTACTTTCATGCCTGGCTCTTCTCGGTTCATATATAAGCTGAGCATTTCTAGTTTCAGGATAAGTACAAAGATATCATCTGTATTTATACTTTCTTATCTCAGAAATTAAAAAATAAAGTTGATACATAAGTAAACAGAAAAGTGGAGGAATAACTTATTCCGAGTTACTGTAGCCTAACCAAAAAATGTAGTAAAGGACTGCAGGGATGGTAAAGATTACTTAACTGCAACTACAGTATCAACTTTTGTTACATTTTCCAATTTATATGACTTATTTAGGTTACTTTATGGCGTCAGTATATTCCACAGACAGTACTGTACAGTGTATTACCTTCATTCATATAAGTTCCTTTGCCAATTGGGGCTCACTATCTAATTTTCTAATCTCAGTCATACGTACTATGGTCAATTTAATAGTAATTCAATTAATTTCTAAGTATGTTTTTACATTGTGGAAGGAAAGTAAAGAAAATAGAAACACATAGAAACTCAGGGAGAAAAATGTCACTTGCTTCGAGTTGAATCCAGGAGTTTAGTGCTGCAGAGCGTCAGGGATAAACACTGAACTGCTATGCTGTGATTTGCTTTTCCTGAGATATATTTTGTGCAAAAATGTTTGGATATGGAAACATGCATCGTTTTGAATAGAGTATTCTGGGACTATTACTATTAATGGCCCACTATTGGTAGAGGTCCACTGCTTGGGATCCCCACCAATTGGCTGATTAGATAATCAACCACGCTGTTTGTATAAACGTCTTCATTGGTGGTCAGGGCAATAGGTCTAATTGATATCAATTTGGGGCAATGCCTTTACTTACACTTCTTACTCAGACTGCAATGAGGAAACGGAAGGGTAATACGAGGCAAAATTCCCATTGAAGTTAGCTGTTACACTTCCAGCCCTGACCTTAAAAAATGAGTGCAGGGTGCCAAAGGATTAGCTGATCAGTGAAGATCCTGAGCAGCAGACCTGATCGATTAACTATTGATGACCAATCCTAATGATAGGTCATCAATAATAAAAGTCCCAGAATACAGCTTTACTACTAGAATAATTTGGACCTTAAGGATGAAGTACTATATTATTTGTTCCTATTTTCTCATCACAATATACTGAAAGTCATGCATATCTAAAAGGGGTTGTCCAGGAATGCCACATCATGGCTGCCATCTATGTGGCCTGTGGCAACCCATCCTAAAAGGAAAGAATGCATGTGCAGATCTGAGGGGGGGAAAGAGTATGGTCAGGGTCATGGTGGAGGCATAGCCTAAAGCTACATAGTTCTATGCAGTGTAGTATTAGGCTAAGTCCTGACTAGAATGGGTTGCCACAGGCCATCCATATATCAGCCATTTTGTGGTATTTTCTGGACAACCCCTTAATTTTCCAACAATGCCATCCATATTAGTGTAATCTAATGTTTTGGATAACTTTTATTATTTTTATTGAGGAAAGGAATAGGAAAGAATCAGCAATTTTGCAACTGATTTTTTGGGGTTTCATTCCTATGAGGTTCACAATGTGGTAAAAATAACATGCTAATATTATTTTATAGGTCATTATAATTATGAAAATGCCAGATTTATATACTTTTATAATGTTTTTCTTATGTTTTTCCACTTTTGCACAATAAAAAAATATTGTTTTTGTGTCACTTCATTTGAAGACCCATAACATTTTTATTTTTTTGTTGACAAAGCTTAACCACTTAAGGACATGGCCTATTTTGGCGTTGAGGACCAAACGATTTTTGGTATTTTTTCATCTCCATTTTTCAAAAGCCATAACTTTTTTATTTTTCCGTCAACGCGGCCGTATAAGGGCTTGTTTTTTGCGTGGCGAACTGTAGTTTTTATTGGTACCATTTTTGGTTACATAGACTACATTGTAAAAATTTTATTATTTTTTTTATGATCGTTTTTTTACAGCGTTAATTATGCAGCATAAATGACAGACTAATTTTTTTCTGCGGGATGGTACGGTTACAACGATACCAAAATTCTTATATTTTTGTTAGGTTTTTCCACTTTTCCACAATAAAAACCCTTTTTTTGGAATTTTTTTTTCCCTAAACTCACTGCATTCAAAGTCCTATAACTTTTTTATCTTTCCACGGACAGAGCTCTCTGAGGGCTTATTTTTTGCGAGACGAGCTGTAGTTTTTATTGGTACCATTTTGGGGTACAGATGTTTTTTTTATCACTTTTATTGCGTTTTTGGTAGGCAAAATGCAAAAAATTAGCATTTTGCCTCAGTTTTTTAGCATTTTTTTAAACGTTTTTTGCTGTGCAGGATAATAAGCACGTTCAATGTAGTAGTTATGTAGTAGTACATGTAGTTACGGATGTGTTGATACCAAATATGTGGGATTTTTAATTTTAAATTTTTTTTTTATGCTAATATGAGAAAAAGCATAAAGAAAGGGTTTTTAAAAAATTTTGTAACATTTTTAGTTTTTGTACTTTATTTTTCTCTTTTTTTTACACAGTCTGTGTCCCTCTGAGGGACTTTTACTGCAGCACTGTAGATCGCTGTGATAAGGCATGGCAGGACTTCTCTCCTGCCATGCCTTATCGCTTACTATAGCGATCACAGGCTATGGCAATACAGGACATCGGTATCTGGCGTCCCGTTGCCATAGCAACCAGCCGGGCTCTCGCGATGTTATCGTGAGAGCCGGCTGGAGTCACAGAGGGAGCGCGCTCCCTCTGTGAACCTTTTCCCTGCCACGATCTACTTACATCGCGGCAGGGAAGGGGTTAACAGCTGGGGGGGTGCATCTCCGATGCCCCCCGCTGTCGCAGCGGGACACCGGCTACTGGTGACAGCTGACTCCCGCTGCGGGATAGCGCGAGATCTGCTATGATCTCGTGCTATTCCCATGACGTAAGGGTAAGTCCCTTTGCGGAAAGTACCCCTCTCCCATGACGTACCCTTACATCATGGGGTGGAAGGGGTTAATTGGTGGTTTTCTTTGGGATGATCTGTAGTTTTCGTTGGTACAATTTTGGGGTATTACAACTTTTAGAGTATTTTTTACTTCTATTCTTGGTAGGCAGGATTAAGAAAAAAATAGCTACGATGTCATGCTTTTTACTGTTTTAATGTTGTTTTGCTCTGCAGGATAAATAACATGTTAATTTTATAGTATGTATTGTTATGCATCTGGAGATATGAATTATTTTCAATAAAACCTTGTGTAGGAGATCAAAGGTTTTTTTTTTATTATTCAGGACTTATTTTTTAGTTTTCTAAACACTTTGACTTTTTCAAAGTTAAATTAACTATTTAGTTCCCTATTCTGACTCCATCTTCTTATTAAGTGGATTAATGAGTTTCCTACTAAGAAACCTGATTCTCAGATCAGATAATGCACATCAATTTGTATTGCAGTGTATTATGCCTGCTATTGTTACACAGTGTATTATTTTATGTACGCAGTGTATTATGCCTGCTATTAATACACAGACTACAGTAAGACTCTGGTACATGACAGACCTAGGAAACTTTGTTTGGCTCCAAGATCCCTGCTTTGTGAAAACACCTAGGTGCCTGGGTTAAAGCAGGGAATCATCTGTGCGTTAGAGTTGGCACTCTTTGCACATGGTCCAGGCACAGCTTTTGAGCATGTGCGACCACAGCACTGCAGTATTACAGCATGATGCAGGGACTATCTGATCTCCACAACCGTACTATTACAGTGAGGTGTACGTAGGTTTTAAAGAGTATGTACACTTTTGCAGTAGTGTCAAAGGTATACCAAAAACAGTGTGCATGGATGGGCTATAACAGCAGACAACCAGTTCCAGTGCTATTGCTAAGAGAAATAAAAAGACAAGACTCTGGTGGGCAAAAGCACAAAACTTGTATCACTGAGCAGCGGAAAACATCACCTGATCAGATTAATGCAGATTTCTGTTACACCATGTTGATGGGAGGGGCAGAATTTGGTGCAAGCAGCATGAACCTTTCTTGTCTGCTATTCAGGACATGTCAGTACTTCAATCTAATTTGAGGCCACTGCAAGAAGCTTCCTATTTGTGTGGGCTGATATTCCTGCAGAATGATTTCAGCTTTTAGTAGAATATGTGTAACAATGAATTGCTGCGGTCCTGGAGGCCAAAGGATGGCCAACATAGAATTAGATGATTTTTTTCTAATAAAGTGGCCTTTCTGTATGAAGCCAAAATAAAAAAATATATATATACCCCATGTTTAATCAGATGCTGCAGTATTGAGCTATTCTCCCCTAAAGGTAATACTGTATAGAGACAGAATACAGCAGCGTACAATATATACAGATCAGCAGGGATTTGGGTCTCTGAACAGGCTTCATACAAAGTCTCTGCTACGTGTATGGGGCCTAAGACTTGCCGTCTCTCTGGACACATTTCTGCATTACACAGTAAGATTTTCTTTCTTGGCACTTAAGCTAATTCAGATTTTTCTTCTCTTCAATATCACCTCCCTAAGTGCCAAATTCTAATATAATATAATATTCCCCATAATGAAGTTTACAGTGACATTAGTATTAGTGTAATTTTATAGTCGGTATGGTCTTGAAAATCATTTATGCCTGCTGTGTTTTTACGATAGACGTTGGGATGTCACCATCTGTGTAATGAAATCTTGCCTCTATAATGGCATGGTAACAATGCATTTTCTTTTCTCTTTTTTATTCAAATATCACTCATTACTGGGCTTGTTTTTCAAATCTGTGTTTTAACTTGGTCAAGTTATATAAAAATAAGCTAAATTATATTGATAACATAAAAATGTCATACTAAAAAATCTTCTATGACAGAGTTATTATCTAGATAGTTTTGATGGAGTTATCCAGCCTTTAAAAATTGATGGCCTATCTTCAGCATACAGGCATTTTCACGTGGGATGGAATACTCCACTTTCAAGATCTGCACCAAAATCAACAGGTCTAAATGTGGATTTGGATGTGGAACTGCGATCAGAATTCTGCCATTTTAATTCCATAACAAAATCTGCATGTTGTGTGAATGGGAAGATGAAACAATGCCTCTGCAGTGACACCTATTGGAAGGTATCATTCTTGCAAGTCTGTGTAAGACTTTTTAACAAGCCTTGAAACAATGGCTGGGGAACACTGCCATAGAAAAGGACTTGGGGATTCTAGTTAACTGCAAGCTTAATGGGAGCAACCAGTGTCAGGCAGCTGCTACCAAGGCAAACAGGATCATGGGATGCATCAGGAGGTCTAGGGGCACATGACGAGAACATTGTTCTTCCTCTTTACAAGTCACTGGTCAGACCACACATGGAATATTGTGTACAGTTTTGGGTACAAAGGCGGGCAACTAAAGTAATAAATGGAATAAGCAGACTACAATACACGGAGAGGTTATCAAAATTGGGATTATTTAGTTTAGAAAAAAGACGGATGAGGGGCGACTTAATAACTATGTATAATATATTAGGGGACAATACAGAGATCTCTCCCATGATTTGTTTACATCCAGGACTGTGTCAGTAACAAGGGGCCACCTGTACGTGTACAGGAAAGAAGGTTTCTACACCAACATAGAAGAGGGTTCTTTGCTGTAAGAGCAGTGAGACTATGAAACTCTCTGCCTGAGGATGTGGTGATGGAAAATTCGATAAAAGAGTTCAAGAAGGTCATGGATGTCTTTCTTGAGTGTTACAATACTATATGTTATACTCAATAATAACTTTCAAGGGTTGTTGATCCAGAGATTATTCTGATTTCCAGATTGGAGTCAGGAAATATTTTTTTTCCCCTTAGCCCTTATTTACACAAGTGTTTTTATGTGGCTACTGAAGCATTGGATTCTAATGCATTCATTCAGATGGGCGATGTTTAGCCGCGCAAAATCGGACATAAAAAAAATATCACATCTGCAGCCGCATTTGGCAGCAGATTTTACACACAGTCAAAAAGATAGGTCTTGCCTTATGTTTTGGCCGCGATCAGCCGGCATCTCCCATGATAGCCTATGGGAGCTGTGGGCAAAGGGAGGGGGGAGAGAGGGAGTTTAGAGGTGTCTAACGCTGCTAAACTATGTCAGCTGGTTTTTTTGAGCCAGTTGAAAGATTTATGCCACCTGAAGGAATTCCGGGTTGCGGCGTCTATATGTGAATGGACAAAAAAAGGTGAGATTTAGCCGTGAATTGACACGGCATTCTCTCGCTCATGCAGTTTCTAGCGGTGATATGGCTGGCTGAAAAATGCATTGCCCATGTGAAAGAAGTCTAAATGAGAAAACTGGCTTCTACCTCATTGGGTCTTTTTGTCTTTCTCTGGATCAACATTGTTCGGTAATAGGTTGAACTGGATGGAGATATGTGTTAATTTAGCCTTAAATACTATGTTACTATGCTACTGGGAGTATAAGCCAAATCCTGAGTCTTCTCTACAAGGAAAAAAAAATCATACGCTGACAGCTATTTCTGAGTATTTGCGCTTATCAGTGCGCAATAGGTTTGCTGGCTTGGCTAAGTGAGAAGTCTTTGATGTAGATTAGGAAAAGTATGGTTTCTCCTTAGGGAGAGCACTTACTTGGGAGACTTATAAGGCCCTGCATGCTCCTCTGGGAATGCAAGATGGAGAATATTTTGGCTTTGGCTTATATTCTCAGTCATTGTTTCAAGGCTTGTTAAAAAGTCTGACACTGGGGGCGTGGCCTGGACCATGAGGAGCTGAGTCGCATGCTGCCGGAGCTCCGTCGTCCCTATTCCTAAAACCATCTAAAAAGCATCCAGACCCGAACACAACACAGCCCAAAGACCACAAATGGGCAAGAAGAAGAGGGGGACCAGCGTCCCAAGAAGTGGAGAAGATGATCTGGGCCCGCTGGACCGCTTCATCACGGCCGCGGGTGACCGCCGCAAGCTGCAGGAAGAGAAGACCGGGAAACGACCCCCCGCAGAACAGGCAGGAAAGAGAGGAGGGAGAAGACACCTGCCGGAGGACGGAGAAGACCCGGACCGGAGCGAATACCCGCCGCCTGGACAGCCGGAGGGGGCGCCGCACACCAGCCCGCCGCCGCCGGCGGCCCGGCCGAACGAGATGGCGCCGGAAGAAAGCGCACGAGCGCGCCGACGATCCGGACCTCCAGACAGCACCAGCGGGAGAGCGGCAGCTAGTCCCGGCTCCCCACAGACGCAAGACAGCAGGTACTCACCGCAGCCGGCAGCCGGGGAGCCGGAGACATCGGAGCAGCGGCGCGAGGAGGTCCCACCGGAAGTGCGGGTCCGTCCGCCATCTTGCCCGGCCGCAAAACCGGAAGTGAGGGGTAAACGGGACGCCGCATCGGAGGGAGCAGCGGGGAGAGGTGCCATTGCCGGGGAAGCGCCTGAAGAAGATCCAGGTACAGGAGGGGGGCATAATACACACCCCCCATCCCCCAATATGAGCCAGCAGACACCCACTTCCATCAGGGGCACCGAGCCACCCATGAGGGGGTACGCAGAGGCCCTGAAACAGGCACATAAGCCCCCAGACTATCCACAGGATAGTGAAGAGGAGTGGGCAGCCTCTCCTGGACCCTCCCCTAGACCCCAGGGAAGCAGAGAGACAGAACATCCTAGAGACCCTGACTGGTGGACCCCCCCGCAGAGAACACATGAAGGGGCAATACCCAAAAGACAGGAGGGAAGAAAAGGAGTACCACAGCGCACACCCACACCTCAATTGGGAGACAGCACCGTACGCGCAGGACACCACATAACCACGTCAACTAACTCTCCACAACAAGACAGGCTGAGAACAGAAAAACATCCCATAAGCAGAAACACACACCAACCCCAGGGCAAAACCGGCAATCAGACAAGATCAGTGGAAGCTGACCCAGATGACTGGGACTGGAAAGAGCACCTCAGATCCATCCCAACCAAAGGTGACCTGGATAACATGTTTGCTCAGTTTGCCTCGTCCCAGAAATCTGCCCTAGAATCATTACAAAAAGAAATTCACCAGATGGGACAACGTCTTCTGGAAACGGAAGAGGCACAAGAACAAGTAGTCCAACGGATAGATGAACACCACGACATACTAAGTGAACACGCCAGCCAAATCGCTGAGCTCGCGACGCAACTAGACGATATAGAGAATCGCCACAGGCGAAACAACTTGAGGATCAGGGGATTAGGAGAAGAAGTCGAGAACAAACATCTGGAGGCGTGGGCACAGGAGTGCTTCGGCGACCTCCTGAACAGAACCCCGAACGATCCAATTGAAATAGATAGGATACATAGAGCGCTGGGCCCCAGATCAATAGACCCAGAAAGACCGAGAGACGTGGTGTGTAGGATCCATTTCTATAAAGAAAAAGAGGAGATCTTACGCCAGATCAGATCCAAAGGCCCGATAAAATTCCAGGATAAAAACCTCCTGATATTGCCAGATCTCTCAAGAAGAACACTCCAACAACGTCGAGCATTAAAGCCTTTACTGACAATACTAAAAGAAAAAGAAATCCCGTATAGATGGGGATACCCCTTTCAATTGATAGCGGGCACAGGGAACGAGACAGTCACATTTAGATCGCTGGGAGATCTACCCAAGTTCCTCACAGTCCTGAAACTCCCGATGGTCTCGCTACCGGAGTGGCAGAAAACAAGCGCCCCGACACCCACCCCCCCAAGGGGCCAATGGCAAGTAGTCAACCACAAGCGCAAACAGCCACATAAAGAAGACAGAACCCGTCCATCAAGAGAAAGCCCTAAATGAGATTGTCATGAATGGACAAGAGATTTCATCTAACCATGACTTCAGAGGGAAGACCCCAAAGAACTTACCAAACACAGACACAGACCCCATCAAGATTCCAGAGAACTTAACACAGAATCTTTGGACTGTAATGACAAACGAAAACCACTAAAGGAACTATTCAATTGGATACAAGAGGACTGGCTAATTACATATCCAAAAAGATATGCAGTCTCCTGGGAGGCTCATCCCAAGACCCCGGGCACTTAGGCCATCCTCTTGTACTCTATATCTCCCTATCATTTCTTGCATGTTCCACTCTCACCTAACAGTAGGCCTTCCAGGCTTCGCAGTCGAAGGACCCTATCTGTCTCCCTTTAACATAAGAAATTCCTTCTCCTTTCATTTATACTAATATGCATACATATACTTATTCACCCTCTTTAACTTGTCATATCCACTTACCCTTCTTAGCCCAATCTTAAACGGGTCTGGATGCCCATCATAATGTTGCATGATAAAAGTGGAGTGGGGAGGCGGGGCTCTTGGTCTCGACCCACCCAGCCACCCCCCACTAGGGACCGCAGCAGCACACTGCTGCATAGACGTTGTTCGTCTATAAGTGTTAGAATGTTCTCCACGACTACACGCAAAATATATTGTAGTTTACTTATCACTGTTCACATGTGGATCCATGTTTTCCCCTTCCCCCCTCTCTACCCTCATGTGTTGTCCATACCCTCCCCAGCTCCAGGTTATGCCTTCAGGAATGATAAAGCACCAAGACACTCACCACACGCCAATGATACCCCCAACATGTCGCAATGGCCAACCTGACGATATGCTCCTTTAATGTAAAGGGCCTTAATTGCCCCAACAAACGCAACCAGGTACTATACAGGCTCCACAGGAAAGGGGTGATGATAGCGATGCTTCAAGAAACACACTTGCCACGAACTGGCATGCCGGACTGCAGCAGGAACAAATATTATTCTAAATGGTTCCACTCTACTCACCCTGAGAACAAAACCTGTGGGGCCTCTATAGCCTTCCATAAATCAATAGCCCCAGAGGTGCTGGCTCAAAAGTCGGACGAACAAGGGCGGTACATATTCCTAAAAACACTCATGGCTAACAAAATTTTTACATTTGCCAATTTGTACTTTCCTAATCAGGGACAGGTGGGGTTCGCTTCCAGAGCTCTCCGGGAACTCGCAGAATTCGCAGAAGGAACACCGATCGTGCTAGGCGGTGATTTCAATATGTGCATGGAACCCCGACTAGACTCCTCCACGGGACGCTCAACGCTAACAAAAGCAGCTATTCGCAAGGTACAGAGGATACTTGTAAGTATGGACCTAATCGACCTATGGCGCATTCTCCACCCGGGTAAGCGTGACTACAGTTTTCACTCCATGGCACACAATTCATACAGCAGGATTGACTACGTATTTATATCACACGGTCTGCTCGACGGGGCCCCCAGGTGCTCCATGGACATATTCCTCTGGTCGGACCACTCCCCAGTATTTGCATCCTTGGGCCCGGGGGACACTGAGAGGGGGACCCATACCTGGAGGCTTAACGACAGTCTACTTAAAGACACGGCATGCGTACAGGATGTTAGAAAGACCATAGAAAATTTTAAAAAGGATCATGTATCTGACCCCACCAGCGCCCCAATTAAGTGGGAAACCCTAAAATGTGTGTTGAGAGGCGTTTTTATCTCACACAGCGCTAGGATTAAAAAAGACCACACCGCACGCCTCACTCAATTAATAAGGGAACTTAACGAAAAGGAAATCTCCAATAAAGCAGCCTCGTCCGCTGTCCTTCAAACAGAGATATCGGAACTCCGGAACAAAATCCTGGACATACTAGATAAAAGAGCCCTAAGCAATAGAGATAAATTGAAAGCCGGATATTATGAATACGGGGACAAGAGTGGTAGCTGGCTTGCCAGAGCATTACACCCAAGAACGGCCCACCCACACATACACTCCATTAACTCAGCGAGAGGAGGGAGGGTCCACGCTCCGCAAGAAATATTGGGAGAATTCAGATCATTTTACTCTAGACTATACAACATAAGCGAGGCGGGGGCGGGAACGGAGAGCCAACATACACGGGCGTTGTCAGAGTACCTGGACTCCCATGCCCCGGAGTCCCTCTCACAAGAGGAATCCGAGGGCATGGAAAAAGATTTCGAGCCAGAGGAACTCAAACGCGTACTTTCAGAAATTAAACCGGGGAAAAGCCCAGGCCCGGACGGGTACTCCCCGAGATTCTATAAGACTTGCGGAGACCTGATTTCAGATATGTTACTGAAGGCCTTCAACGAGGTCTCGGGGGGCTGCCCCTTCCCGTCCCAAGCCCTACAGGCACACATAGTCCTGATACCTAAGCCCGGGAAGGACCCCATGTCGTGCGGCAGTTACCGACCAATTTCTCTCATCAACTGTGACTTAAAAATGTTTTCAAAAATGATAGCAAACAGGCTAAACCCCGCAATTCCCCGAATTATCCACGGAGACCAGGTGGGCTTTGTCTTAGGGAGAGAAGCGAGAGACAACTCCATAAAGACCCTGGCCCTAATCGACCGGGCAAGAAAGAAAAGAACCCCTCTATGCCTCCTCTCCGTCGACGCTGAAAAAGCGTTCGACAGAATCAGTTGGCAATTTCTCGAAGCGACCCTCCGTAGGGTGGGACTCGGCACCAGAGCTTTAAATCAGATAATGGCTCTATATCATCGCCCCTCGGCACAGGTCAGGGTCAATGGTAAGTTGTCAACTCCATTCGAGGTTAGGAACGGCACACGACAGGGGTGTCCCCTGTCCCCCACATTATATATCATAGTTATGGAAGTTCTAGCCAACGCAATTAGGAACAACCCGTCTATACGCGGAATACAGACTGGTAGAGAGGAACGCAAATTATCGCTTTACGCAGACGACCTCCTGTTATATGCCACTGAACCACATGTCAGCTTCCCCAATATTATGCAGGAGTTCGCTACGTTTGGCCAGTTCAGCAACTATAAGGTAAATGCTCAGAAGTCGGTAGTCCTAAATATTACCATCCCACAACAGGAAGTCAGCAATATGGCCGCAGCTTTCCCATTCCAATGGAGAAGCGATTCATTCAAGTATTTGGGAATCCATATCCCAACCGACCCAACCCAGCTGTTTGAGTTGAACTACAAACCGCTGCTACTGACCCTGAAAAAGGACATGGAGGGCTGGGCAAGAGGCTCGCTATCATGGTTTGGTAGGATGAGTGCGGTTAAGATGGATATCCTCCCTAGGATATTGTACATCTTTCAATCAGCACCGTGTAACCCCCCGAAAATCTTTTTCAACAGGCTGAGAAGTTTGATACTCCGATTCATATGGAGGGGAGGCTCCAAAAGACTCAGCCATAAAAGCCTATCCAAACCAAAAACAAAGGGAGGGGTGGGCCTACCTGACCTACATCTATACCACAAAGCCACGATCGGAACCCTAATACTAGACCTGCACCACCATGAATCAGATAAAATATGGGTACAAATCGAAAACGAGAATAATACCTTCTCACCAAAAGGAGCATTCTGGATCCCGAAGGGGGTCAATTGGGAGAGGGCGGAGGCATCGGGCCTGATGATCACCCTGCTGGGGGCATGGAAGGGGGGCTGCCAGACAACGGTTCCGGGTCCCCTAACCCCCTTAACTGGAAACCCACAAATTCCAGCAACAATGGGCACTCGTAGCCTGGGATTCCTGCCCAATGGAACGGAAGCTAGGATAGGGGAGGTGGTGGACGCCCGGGGCATGCGAGACCTGGCGACTATACAGGGGACAGGAGGCATTCCCCCGGGCTCATGGATGCAATATTTGCAGGTTCGTAGCTACCTAGGAAAAGTGAGGCCGGAACGGGGGTGGAGCCTAAACCTTACCCCGTTTGAGGAACTATGCAGCAGAAGGGAGGCGCCCAAGCATACCGTGTCAATATTATATAGCCAGCTACTGGAGGAGAAGCTGGGTGGTCACACCCCCAGGTGGGTTGCCGCATGGGAAGAGGTCCTGGGTAGATCCTTTCCCGGAGAGCTCTGGAGCAAAGCTTTCCAGCACACCCATAAGATGTCGGTGGCAAGTAGGCTGCAGGAGCTGAACTTTAAGATTTTGTCAAGATGGTACATGACACCAGAGAGGCTCCACGCCCTATTCCCATCGGCTTCAAATATGTGCTGGCGATGCCACAGAGAAGTGGGCTCGATGCTACATATATGGTGGGAGTGCCCCATGATCAGACCCATCTGGCGAGACATGAGAAAACTATACGAGAAAGTGTGCAGGGAATCACTGACCCTGACACCTGAGGTGGCACTTCTATCCTTCCCTCCACTAGGCGCCCAATCACTCAAAAAAGGCCTGCTGAAATATTTCATTATGGCCACGAGGCAAGTGATACCCAGATTCTGGAAAAAGGACACAGAAATCCCTAGATGCGCATGGGTGGGGGCCTTAGACGAGATCGAAAGATTAGAGAGAATAAGATCACAGGAAGACACAACCGGAGCCGAGAATTTCTACCGCACCTGGGCAGTCTGGATAGATGCACGTAACTCTCCTCTAATCACCAGGTGGCTACAAGACGGCAACTGTGAGTAGCCAACTCATATCTCGAGTAGTGGGACAACCAAAAGGCACTAGCCTGGATCCCCCCCCTCGACACCCCCCCCTTCCCCGCCCACCCCGTATCTCATACCTCCCCTTGTCTGTTAACTATCAGAACATAACGCACATATTAACCTATTGCTTTTCATAATGTTTTTCTTGTTTCTTCTTTATTAGTTGCAGCATTAAGCCGGTGATGTGTATATCACACCACTTTCATAAAATGTTAAAGTAATGTTATATATGCAACATAAAACCAATAAAAATATGTTGAAAAAAAAAAAAAAAAAAAGTCTGACACTGATTTGCAGGAATACTGCCTTCCAATAGATGGCGCTGCAGATGTGTAGTTCCATCTTCCTATTTGCATAAATTTCCTAGAGGATCATGGATGGCCTTATAAATCTGCTCACTAGGTACTCTCACTAAGGGCTTAGTCACACAGGCACATCGGCGCCCATGTTACTGCAGGAAGAAGACGGACGCACTTCAGGACGGACGTCTCTCTACAGCGCCGGAAGAAAGAACATTTGACCGGCTTCAATGCTGGTCATGTGTTCTTTCTTCTGTGCTGCTGGGAGTCGTCTGTCCTGAAGTGGATCTGTCTTCTTCCTGCAGTAAGGGCTCAGTCACATGGGCGCACCGGTGTGACTAAGCCCTACAGAAAAAAACATACTCTTCCCAATCTGCATGTTGGACATGAAGATTTTTCTGATGATTTTTCAGAATGACGGAGTCTTGAAGAATATTGCGTCACGTGTGAAAGTGCACTAACCTATCAATATCTGATCAGTGGAGGTCCATTGCCCAGGGATCAAATTATTAAAAGGGCCACAGCACTTGTAATAGCACTACAGTGTTTATATCTGGGCCCAGTCCTGTCAGTGCTCAGAATGCTTTATTATTTATAGCGGATGTTCTGAGTACTACATGCTTGTTCCATTCCCTTCAATGGGATGAGCCTGTAACACTCAGAATGACCACTATAAATAATACGGTGCTCTGTGTACAATCGTGATTGGGCTCAGATGTAAACATTGAAGAGGCTGCAGCAATCCCAGGAGTGCTGTGGTTTTTTCAATTGTCTGATTAGCAGGAAACCTGAGTGGACCCTCATCTATTAGATATCGATGGCCCATCCTGGGAATAGGCCATCAATTTTTAAAGGTTGGATAATTCCTTTAACTCTCAGTGTTTCTCCCATTGTGACTTAGTCCAGATCAAATTTCTAATTTTCTTAAATGGAGTTGGCTCAAAGGCAACCACTTTTTAAAGAAGAAACTAGAGCTTGAACCTATGTCTAAGCATACATTTTCCCTGCAGCAGAGGGATTGTTAGAGCAGGAGCCACTCGTTTAGAACCGCTATTTATTCTGATACATAGAGGGGAATCTTGAGTGGACCTGTTGGAGCATATGGACAAGGTCTATTTCATGAGGCTACCACATTTAAGAGGTAGCTCAACCAACAGTAGTTATCCCATATCCATAGAATTGGGGACAACTATCTAATTGGTGAGGGTCCAACCACTCCCCTCCAAAATCACGAGAAAGGATGTCATTTTGGCTATTAAATAATGGGAGCAGTGGTGGAGTATGTGTACTGCCGCTCCATTCATTGTAATTGGAAAAACACAGATATCCTAGTTGAGGCACTTGGCAATCTCATGCAGGCTCTTTGAATGGAGTAGCAGTGCACACACATGACCACCGCTCCATTCATTTGGGGACCTGAGAGACCCAATTCTGATATGTAGGTGTACCAGCAGTCGGATGCCCACTGATTAGATAGATATTCCTGTCCTGTGGATAGAGAATAAAGTCTTACAGTGGGGCATCACCTTTAAGGCGATAAAACTGATACCTTCTGTGGTCCTGCTGAAGCAAATACTTTGTGCTGTATGTTCTTCCAATTTTGGGGGGAAGGGATTTAATAACTTTTTGGGTCAAATTTTTATGCAAAAAATTAGTCATTTTAAGCCCACTATTATACTGCTGTGCTGAATATATTGGTAAATTTGCAATACCAAAAGGACATTTGCAACTGTATTTACCTGTATTTCCTTATATCAATCTCTTGACACTGATATAATTTTTTTCCCAGATTAATTACAGCATTTTATCACACATATAAAATTATATTAAGCACAAGATAGACCCCATGTTTTTGTTATTTTCTTCTTGGAACTACGGATACATATTTAAAATATAACAGATGGTTCAAAGCCACTATAGTTAACTGAAATTACATGTACCTAAATGAAATACATGATTAATTAAAATTTTGCTAACAAGAAAAAAATTAATATCGTAACAACAAAATTGATTTAGAATAGGAACCAGCAAGTGGGCCCAGTGTCAAGTTACTTAATGTTACCTAAATTGTAAAACTGTTGCCAAATCTTAATAATACTACCACAAATCCTTAAATTTCATCAAGATTTCCCAATCCTCTCTTCCATATTCACAGTCAAGAAATGAATAGTCCAGTTCTAGTTCCAAATTCGGGAGGAACACCTTGCCATTCTCCTCCATACTGTTAAGTGCAGCAAATTAGTTTAGAAATAGATAAAGAAACCCCCCAAAGTTTTAGGGAACACAGTAGTGTTCATCCTTGTGGAATTTGTAATGATAATAGATCATGTGTGGGTGCAGGGCACTGCCAGCTCATGGGATGTCTCAATTGTGAATGGGTGTGTATGTAGAAGCATAGGCAGAAAAACTGAAAAACAAGCCGAGTGCACAAACTTTCCAAATAATTTGAACTGAAATCAGTATAGCCTGACTAATACTTCAATAATAATTAAAGAAAAAAGAAAAATAACAGCACATTGACCCGTTTCAGGGATGCAGCTCTTTCCTTCGAATAGCTGGATAGGACACCAGCTTTCCAAGTTTAGTTCAACCCAGCTTTCCACAGATCACAAGATTCTGTTGATGTTTATGACTCTCTCTGATCTTTCTTCTCAGACCAACACACATTTTTAAAAACATATGAATGCACTTTTCTTTAAATTAATGGGAACCTGTCATCAGGTTCATGCTGCCCGGAACCCAAAATAGGTATAAACATTGAGCCCATGTATGTTTTGTTCTGAAATACTGCATTGTTTCAGAATAAACATTGAAATTTGACTCAGAAAGACGCCCTGAGTAACAGAGGTGGGCCGTGCCAGCCCCCCCTCCCCCACCACCAACACCTGCGCCATGTAGACTGACAACTCTCTTACCTTTTGTGTATAGAATGATGCTGGTAGAGAGAGGGCAGCACAGCCCACCTCTGTGACTCAGATCGTCCTTCCAAGTCAATTTCCAATTCTGTTTATTCTTATAGGTGCACTTGCACTGAGTTTTTGAAGGAACCTGGCATAGAGTTTGTTCCTAGAATTTTGGAGAACTAAACGCAGATCTACTGTGCATTTATGCTTGCTCAAATCCTTCTGTCTCTTCATGTAATCATGTAGGCTTACTCAAAATCTTCTGACTCTTCAAATAATCTCAGAGCTCTGTGGGGGCCATATTATCTCTTCCAGGACTCCTTGTTCTTCTTTACACTGAAGATAGTTCTTAATGACACTGACTGTATTTTTGGGGTTGTTTTTTTTTACTGCAGAATAAATTTGGAGCCAATCAGATGCCTTCAATTTGTGTAAAAAATCTTATTTTGAAAGATTATTTTTCCGCGATACTAAAACTTTCGCACAGTACTGTATCAGCGCATGAAATCCCACTTTTGAAACAGCTTTAAATTGGAAAGGAACCGTAATTCACCAGCTAAAATAGGTAATAAAAGTTGTAGCGTCACACATGATTCAGAGACGTTGAAGCATAAAGTCCTATAAAGGAAAAGAACATGACATGCGTCCACAAAATCAGGATTTCCTTTAAAAATGAAAATTTGCATACGGAAAGAATTCCTTACATGTTTCGGCTTCCACGGCCCTTACTCAAAATCTATAGTGTCATTTTAGTCTTTTCAATATAACATTTGAAGATTTTTTTGGGATGATTCTGTTATAGAATTTGAATTGACTTTCAAATCTTCAAATTTTCCATCCAGCAAAACCCACATTTTGATCTCCCGATAGTCTTGACCTAATTTTACCATTTCTTCGCCTTATATTTTGAGGACTAAATACTAACCTATATTCTCTTTAACTCCATTTTGAAATGCATATTGCGATTCGATTCCAAGTTTAAACAGTGAGCGACCTCTCATGAATTCTTGCTCCTAACCATTTATTCTCTGTGTAGCAGGTGGCTTGTCTTGTAATTTCTCTATTTATACACCCCAAAGACAGTTTGAGTGGTGCAATATGTAACCATAATATTTTAATGGCGCTAGCTGTATGAGGCTGTCTATTTACAAGTTGGCTGATTTCTTCCCCGAGAGCATAGACATAGACTCTGGGCAGTAATGGCATTAGATGGACAGCTTGCTTTCCACTTTAAGTTGATATCTCTTCTGCAGGAGGCTTTTATTAGATGCCAAAAATGCTAGATTGCCAATTGTTGCCACTACCCCCTTTTGTATTCAAGCACACCTGTTCATCATTATGTGCCAAAGGAATGAAAGAGATTAGTTTATAGGCACGATTAGCTGCCAAGAAGTTAGACTGTATTGCAATGCTAATTTACAGAACAAGTGCAAGCAATGTGTAGAGGGAAGAGGTGTTACGTAACTGACAACAAAATGAATTTGCCGTACTCACTGATTTATAATCAGATGATAAACAGTAACTTTGCTTTCAACGCCGACCATACGCACTGGTAACAGGTTTTATGTATTTATACGGTATTCTTTATAACTTACATCTAGTTTTATGGGAGCAATTTTAGACTTCCTGACATACCTGGATGTAATCTTAGTGAGTATATTGGGTAAGATATCAATTTTATCACCAGCATTAACACTGACCATCGCCCTGGTAAAAAGGAACAAGTCCTTTGTCGACTGACAAGTAGTGAGGGAAGGAAGAAAGGAAAGAAAGAAAGGAAGGAAAAAAGGAGGAAAGGAGGAAAGGAAGGAAGGAAGGAAGGAAGGAAGGAAGGAAGGAGAGAAAAGAAAAGCTAGAGAAAAAATGAAAGAAGGGGAAGGAAAGAAAATAAGAAAGTATAGAATGGAGAGTGAGAGAGGAAGAAAGGAAAGAAGGAAGGAAGGAAAGAAGGAAATAAGGGAGGGAGGGAGAGTAGGAGGGAGGAGGGAAAGACAGAAGGAATGAAGGAGAGAAAAGAAGAAGGAGAGAAATGAAAAATTAAATGGAATAAAAGAAAGGAACAAAAGTAGAAAGGATCGAAGGAATGGAGAGTGAGTGAGAAAAAAGAAGCATAGAAGGAGCAAAGGGTAGGGTGGGAGGAAAGAAATGAAATGAATTAATAAAGGAAGGATAACTTTAATACACATGGCTATCAGTGAAAATTGAGTCAGTAATGTGACCTGTTCCAACTTTTTGAAAGTATTTTAAAAAGGACACAAAAGTTGCAAGGACAGAATGGTGTCATATGAAGTACAGTATTACATACCTGCAGGGTCACACTGCACAAGGTTTGTCTGTAGTGTGCTAGCATTGAGATACATAAAAGCTATACATGCAAAATTGTAGATTTTTAGACCATGCTATTTGTAATTTCTTTTAAGATTACCCTGATCAACAAAAAAACTGATTGTACATACTTTTTAAGAAAACATGTAAATATCTATAATACTATGCTTAAAATATTTTAAAATACTGAAAAAAGCATTAAAAGAAAATATTTTACATTAATATTTAAGTAATAAATCAATAATCAAGTTATTAATAAATAATGTACCATACATCATAATGTTATCACCTAATAAAATGCATTTATTTATTCATCCAAAATATTATGATAGGAATCCTGTCACGTAAAATGCACCACGTCCAAGACGAATGTAAGGTTGTTTTCACAAAGGGGGCAGACTGCAGATCGGAGCAAAGAACCATATTATTAGAAGCAACAGAAGGAAGGGGCAACCTCACCTAACTTTTAGGACAAGAATAGACCTGCCTAAAAGTAGGGTTATCACCTCCATAAAGGTGGCCCCACATCTAATGCCTCAGCCACTGACTCTAGCACCTAAAGGAGATAAAAACACAAAATGATAACAAATGCACCACTTTGCATTATAGCAGAATTAAACAACAAAAACACCACTTAGCTTAGCAGCCAAACTCCAATGAACAGGATCTCACTCCACCAAGACTGAGAAAATATTCATCAACAACCACACCTAAAAGCAGACTTAAATAATCACCAAAGTAATAGAATAGGATATGGGAAGTTCCACAAACATCAGGGTAAAATCAGCAAGACACAAGATAACAAAATCAGTGACAGGGAAACCACTGAGGAAATACAGACAAACAACGCAAGTGACAGCAACAGAAATGACAAACCACAGAAAAATAAACATTATCCTGTAGGACAGACTGGAAAAGTGTAGCCAGCCTGTCAATGTGTCAAGACCCCCGTGCACTTACCCTGTTGTGTACCACAGATAGTGACAAATCCATTCAAGAATATTATGGAATATTCTTTGGGGCCACTTCAGACTACCCTATATGGAAGACAATCAGTTCAAAATATAAATATATAGCAAAGGTAAAGTCCCCTTGTGCAAGCACCGAGTTATGACTGACTCCTAAGGTTATGTCACATTGTGACGTTTTCTTGGCAGACTGTTTTTGCGGGGTGGTTTGCCATTGCCTTCCACAGTCATTTTTTACCCCCCTCCCCCAGCAATTTGGGTACTCATTTTACCAACATTGGAAGCATGGAAGGCTGAATCAACCTTCAGCCAGCTACCTGAACCAAGCAGTGATTGTACTTGCAACCTTCAGATTGGGAGCAAGAGCTTAGGACTGAATTTCTACTGCCTTAACACTTTGCGCTACATGGGGCTCTATAGCAAACTCTAGGTCCATCAATCATTTTAATATTGTTGACCAAAATAAATTAAAAAAAGAATCCCTATCCTATTTAATGTCTCCTCTATTATCTTATTTGGATCTTTAATATTTATCTAATCAACAACAGAACATTGTTCAATCAACTTCTCATTATTATCTTCTCATTATTCTTCTCTTACTCTACTGCGGCCAAATGACGATGACTTTTTTAAAACAGGAGTGTTGATGTAAATGAGCTTGTTTGGGATTTATATCTTCCAATGAATATACTGTACAGTATTTGAAAACAAATCTCAAGCCTCAATTAAGTAAAAGAGAAGTCATGCCGTGATTTCATTAAGTGTCATTAAGAATGATCAAAATATTGCTCTTAGGAAAAGTATACTTAAAAAGTGCATTAGAACATTGTGTATGCAAGACGCTCCTTTGAGTTCTATTAGAGTGCAGACAAATGGGTATTTTCCAAATATTAAAGAAATGATCTGAACGTTAAAGTTTACAGATGTAGCAGAGCTAATTTAGTATTTGACAATGAGCAATGACCTACTGAATTGTTTGAAAATTCAACCCCCAATTCCAAAATAGTTGGAACGCTGTGTAAAATGTAAATAAATGTTAAGAAAAAAGAATGCAATGATATGGAAATCTCATATAACCATATTTTATTCACAATAGAAGTTTGGATAGAGTTAATAAAAGGCTGGATAAGTAAGTGATACTAATGAAAAACAACTGGAGGGTCAACGTTCTACTAAGTTACCTGACTATGTATAAAAACAGCATGTTAGAGAGGTAGAGTCTTTTTAAAGCAAAGTTGGTCAGAGGCTTACCAATGTGTGAAAAACTGTGTCTAACCATCAAGGAACAATTTCAGAAAAATGTTCCTTAATGTAAAATTGAGTACACTTTAAATATCCCACCATCTATAGTACACAAGATCATCAAAGGATTCAGAGAATCTAGAGAAATTTATATGCACTAGTGTCAAGGCCGATGGTCAATATTGGATGCTCGAGATCTACGTATCCTCAGGCATCACTGCATTAAAAACAGGTATGAATCTGTAATGCAAATCACTGCATGGGCTCAGGAATTTTTCCATAAATCATTGTCTGTGAGCACAATTTTTGCTGCAATCCACAAATGCAAGTTAAGGCCTTAGTCAGACGGGCGTTTTTTCGCGCGATTTGCGCATGCGCATGCATCCGGTGATTTTTTACAACCATTGCTTTGCAATGGTATCAGACACATGAGCGCTTTTTATGCGCTCGTCCGATAAATTATAGAACAGAAATCGCAGATCGCACCTATCTGCGATCTGCGATTCCTGTTCTCTTCTCTATATGCACTCAATGGGGCCGGCGGCAGCAGCGCCGACCCCATTGAGAACATATAGAAGACAAATCATTCTTCTCTGCCACAGCTGTAACAGCTGTGGCAGAGAAGAACGATGTTTGCCCATTGAATTCAATGGAGCCAGCAATACAGCCGGCTCCATTGAAAGCAATGGGCTGCTGGACAGCGCTGGATGAATTGTCGGGAAGGGCTTAAATATATAAGCCCTTCCCTGCAATTCATCCAGAAATGTGTTAAAATAAAAAATATATATATACTCACCTTGTCCCGGCAGACAGAGTTCAGCGCGGCCGGACTGCAGTGGGTGTGAGTGGGTGTGAGTGAGAGGTGCCCCTGATTGGCTCAGCGCTGAGCCAATCAGAGGCAGGTCTAACTCACACTCATTCATGAATACATGAATGGGTGTGAGTGAGACCTGCCTCTGATTAGCTCAGCGCTGAGCCAATCAGGGGCAGGTCTGACTCACACCCCCTTCACACCCACTGCAGGCCGGCCGCGCTGAACTCCGTCTGCTGGGACAAGGTGAGTATATATATTTTTTTATTTTTAAAAACACCAGAAAAAAACATGCATACATTAAAAAAGTGCCACTTAAATAACTTCTACAAAAATATATGCACAAATTAAAAAATTGCTGGCATTATTTTAGGGGCAAAGAATTCCACCAAAAGACTTCATGGGAAGGAAGCCTTAAATTAATATTCCCATATTGGCTTTTATGGCATATCTATGGGATATGCCATAAAATTCTGATAGTTGCATGTCCCACAGGTATGACCCACACCTACAGATGCAGCACAGTTTAACTTAGTTGTGAAAACTTTCTGCAAGAAGTTATCGTATCTTAACCCATGAAAAAACTATTGTTCTCTTATCTTAACACAACAAAACTCCATGCAAAGTTATTGAAAGTGTTATTAAATTGTGGCACAGAAAGTTATCATAATGTGTTAAAAGTCATACTAAATTCTGATACATCTGTATGTCCACTGCCACACACTTGAATTCATGTGGTGGTCAGGACTTACAGAAGAAGCTACATAAGCTATGTTACACTGTTGTCACATCTCCTATAAAAGTCAATAGGAGTTATGCAAACAGCCAGCTTTGCTTTTTCTGTAACTCAGAAGCTGTGGAAACAGCATAGTTTGCTGTGTTACACTGTTTTTGTAACTTCCAATGACTTCTTAATGAGTTTTGAAAGCAGTGTAGGCCAGTCACACCCAGCTGATTGCATCTTCATGGCCACCCAGTCATATTACATACAGTGGTAGTTCCACTGTGGTCATGTTTGGCCAAGATTGGAACATCCCTTTGATGACAAAAGTCTACTTTTATTCACACATGAGTAATACATGCTTTTTGCAAATCCTCTTCTAATATAAGAGCTTTTTTGAAAAAATTGCTTTAGGGGGTCTATGGCTAGGGACCCCCCAGTGATTAGCTTTTCTTGACTCAATATTAACAGAGCCTGAAGCTAACAGCTTTGCCACACATTGCAGTGGTCCAAGATGATAACATTGAATCCGATGGCAGCTCTACCTGCAATTACCAATATGGGCCACTGCTATGTGGACAGTTATGTCAACTTCCGTCTCTGTCTCCGCTGACATATGGCTCAATGTCAGCTGATCGCTGGGTTCCTAAGCAGCAGATTCCAGCTGATCTTGAGGATAGATTATCAATAGTACAGTCCCAGAAAACCCTTGTAACTTATTTGCCAGGGTTTAACAAGTTTCTAATGAGCTCTCATAAAAATATGGCAACAGCCAATGACCAGCTGCAACTAAACTATTTCTAAGCTACGAAAAGAAAAAAAAGAAACGGCAGATCAGTTGCAGTTGTTATCATCGAAAGGTATAAAACCAAATGGCATTGATTTGTAGCACGTGTTGAGTAGTTTGCTGTTCTCAGTCAGACAGCTATCATTTATAAAATCAGATTGAAAGTCATTTTTCCAAATAGACTCATGAACAAACAGTAAAAAGCATATGGCAACAATGTGAACAGCTGTCAAAATCACGAGACAAAATGCACATCAATTGCATCGTAGTGTATTGAACCTGGTCTGTGAGGAATTCTCTATGTTTTATAATGAAGGAATATTTTTTGTTCGGAAATTGAATGAAAGTCGTATTTTATAGAATATATTAAGAATTCATTATTATTGTTATTGTATCCTTTTTATGATGCAACAAAATAAAGTGGACACTATTGGCACTTCACAGCTCAACAGAGTCTTCTGAGTCTGAATATTGGTGACATACCCCTAAAATATTCCATCTATGTGCATTCAGTTTAGATCCAACATTAAGACCCCCAAAGATTCATTCATAAAGTTCTAGGAAATATGAATAACATAGGAACAGCACAAAAAAGAGAACTATGAAAAGATTCAGCAGAATTATTATATTATGGGGAATATAACTATTTACTAAAACCAATATGTCAGGAGAGGTGACAGTTACTCTTTCAGAATATTATGCCACCCAGAAGTGGGTCACTGATATTCCTTAATGGGGGAAAATGGAGACATATTAGCAAGCTCTGGTCCTCCCTTGATTAGAGCTAGGGACAGGCTTATCCAGATGAAGTCCCTACACCACATATACTACACCACTTCTAGATTACATGTTATGGGTCTGCTCCCCTCGGCGGCCTGCTCACGATACTTGATTGCGGATAGGACCAACATGCACATGTTCTAAGACTGCAATGTCCTGCGAGACTATTGGAGGGATGTTCTCATATTCATGGAATCTCACTTGGGGTCCCAAGGATCACGTACCCTGGGTTGTGCCTTTTTGGGCTTGCTGGAGACCTACCAGTGGCTGTAGCAACCCGCACCTTATATAAGTTACTGTTTTTTTATGCCAAAAAAGTAATTTTATTAAACTTTAAGCACCATGGGAGGGCGGCCAGACATGA
This sequence comes from Eleutherodactylus coqui, assembly GCF_035609145.1. Taxonomy (NCBI): domain Eukaryota; kingdom Metazoa; phylum Chordata; class Amphibia; order Anura; family Eleutherodactylidae; genus Eleutherodactylus; species Eleutherodactylus coqui. The sequence continues at coordinate 63,596,852 of NC_089841.1, read as the reverse complement.
ATGGATCAAGGTGGTGAATTCTACAATGTATAAACTGACTTATATGACCAGTGGATGCCCAGAGAAGTTTAACAAAATTTGGGGAGGCTGGGTAAGTCTGCCTGCGACGGCAATGGTGTCACCCCTCTAGATACTTTAAGGAATACCCGCTTAAATTGACCTACCACTTAGGCAGATCTTTCTTTTATCTTTAAGAGTCGCATTGAGCTGTTGTTTAGGAGTGGGGGGGGGGGGGGGGTTGTGGGTTCTGGTAGTTTTTTCTACCTGTTATCCTTGAACTCCAGGACTAGGAGCCCTTTTTGGTTCTCTCTGTTATGGATAACCAGTAAAGTTAAAATAGAGCAAAAAGCCAAATATTATGTCTTTAAAAAAATATACGCACATATACAAAAAGTTTATGTTATGTTTTTTTTTATTTTTCCTTTCTGCTGCTTTCTCATGAACCAGCAAAATGTGCATTTTTTGGGGGGTGGATTTTGTTTTTTTTTCCATTTGGCAACTTTGGCTAGACGTTCCTTAAAAATAATTTAAAAAAAGAATACCGTATTATGAATGAATGTGTGTAAATGTGAGGTGTTCGGATGAAAAGAAGAATACATTTAGAAATTGTTATGATCAACAGGAGGTCTCCTCTGCATCATCTTATGCTGTTGTCTAAGTTGTTTTTTGAAACAGTTGGTATGCCATTGTCCCCATAGCCAACCCAATGGAAAAAGATCAGCTAACCACTTAGAGTTAGCCTGGAGTTCTCATTGGCTAGCCTCCCTTTGAGTATGTTTGGCATGGGCAGTGTAGTTCATTTGATAACTTTGGCAGTGTAAGTTTAACCCCCTAGCAGTCACATAAAAATAGCAAAAAAAACTTCCACAAAATGTTACTTTTTTATTGTAGACTTTGAATTTATGTATCAAATTAGTATGGTTGGCACAAAATTCAGTTTACTTAAGTATATTTTAACCCCTTAGTGACTTAGCTAATTCTAGCCTTAAGGGTCAGTAACTTCCTCCTCCCCTGTGTTGCAGTGGTGAAAAGTTGTTTTTTTTATAATGTCCTTATGTGAAGGCTTGTTTTTTGTGGGATCAGTTGTATTTTTATGGTACCACTTATTGGTATAGTGTTAAATGTAGTATATTAAATAACATCTGCTATTTTTTGTATGTGTGTGGGGGGAGGGAGAATTGAAATTTTGCCAGTGATTTATTGATTTATTTTTTAAAGTACACATCATTTTTTGACTATTCTACAGGTAGTTAGGATAACAGTGATACTATACTTACAGATTTTTTTTTAATATTCTACTTCTTTTGCACTTTTACAAAATAATTTAAAATTATGTCAGTATATTCCAAAACCCATAACATTTTAATTTTTCCGTCAACAGTAATGTTTTCATTAATGCTATTGTGGGGTACATATGACATTTTGATTACTTTTTTCTTCATATTTTTTGAGAGCCAGGGTGAACAGAAAACAGCTTGGCAGTGATTTTATATTTTCTTATGAATATGGCGATACCGATTATGTATTTTGTTTCATAGTTTTACAAGTTTAATAATAAAATATATATTTTTTAATTTTCTTCTTTGGATTCAAAAAGATAATAAAATAATAGAAATGTACATATCAGGATTTGAACTAGCCAGACTAGGTGTGGAATTCAGGAGATAAAAAAGAAAGAAATGCAGGTGTGGAACTCAGGAGACCAAAGAAAGAGGTGAAAGAGACAGAAGAACATAAATAATCTATATTGCACTTTATAGAGCGCACAGACAAGAGTTGAGGAGGCACAGGGGAAAGAGGAATACATGGAGAGGGGCAGGCACGGGGGGAGAGGAGATGTACAGGAGGACACATGGAGAATGCAAGAGGAACAAATTATACTTTATTATGGAAAGCTGCATGGAGGAGAGGTGAGGGGGCACTTTACTGTCCAGCAAAGTATTCTTTTAGCTGCAGAGAAACACAGCTGCTACTAATTAGCAGCCATCTCTGAAATTAAACTTAGCCCAAACTGTGTTGATTCAAAACTGTATTGGCCTTTTCCACATGAACACAGTTTGCGGTAATCAGTAGGGGGGTAAATATAAGCAAAGGTTTCAAAAATGCAAAGGTTAATTAAATATCATATAAAAATAAAATCTGTGACATTGTCAATGGATTGTCTATAATCTGTGATCATTTTAGTGACACATTGAAAATTTTTTAAAAAGCATAACGTTTCACAATCTTTTTCATATAGTTTTATTTAGTTGTATTGATCCTGGGTTTCATCAGTTCTGTTTTTTTCCATCATCAAAATAAAGTTTAAAATTGTTATTTCAAATATAATATGTTTGGGGTGTGTGGCTAGCAATCAGCAAGATCTGAGCGCTCCACTCTAGAGAGGCTCCTCCTTAAACTCCTGAGCTCCTCCTGATACAGCATATGTCTAACTGCTAGGGAAACCAACACCACTTCAGTTTGGGAAGGTCTGCTTTCCATGAAGTGTGTAACCTGCCCTTAGCCCACCAGTGTGATCCATCTACCTGGCAGTGAGCCTGTGTGTAGAAATAGAAGTGCTTCGGGGACCCTCTCTCCCACAATATTGAGTGTACATACTTACTGGCCCTGCAGTTCAGTTCAAAGGCGTGAGTGTTGTGGCACTCCTGTGGATAATCCACCAAGTAGCCCTCTAAACTTTCTTGCCTCTGATCCTGTAGAGCAGAGAGCTCCTGTTGACAGGCTACCTGGATCTGAGAACAGGCAAGCACAGACTGTGTTTAAAATTGCCAGAAAAACGTTTGGTACCGTGTTAGCCAGTAGAGCAAAATATGATTGTTCCCAGCAAGAAAAAACAAGTAATCTTGTGCATATGATACCTTTTAATGGCTAATATAAATACATGATGTTATAGTGAATTTTCAAATCTTTTAAGGTTCTTTTTCAGGCATAATGAAATAGATCCAAAGAGGCAAACATATATACACACATACATATAACAAGGCACAGACATGGTGTGATTAATTTGCAATTAACAGAATACCATAACAGGATGAGTAAAGAAATTAGCAGTGGACACTGTTTGAACAGGCTGTTGTCTGGTAGCTGAGCTTGATGGCCCAACCACCAGCTGATTGGTGCACTTTGTAAATATCCTACTCTCTGCATATTCAGCTTGTGTGATATGGTTTTCGGCCAACAGTGAGAGAAACTTACTGCTGCAGCTATTAAAAACAGGACATTCAGTTTCCCCTTGTTAAACCACCATGTGTGAGACTACAACATCACATAAAGCCATGGTTGATTAAACCTACATTCTTGATCATTGATGGCTCCAAAGCAGTTCATAAGGCCAGCACGAAAATCAGTTTTTGCCATTTTTCGCAATATGTATAACGGACATTCTTGACTCATCTATTTGTGAACCATGAGAGTAACTTGCTGGAGATAAATACCCTTCTATATCAACTAATAGAACACTGCCAAGCTACAAAAAATCTTGTTATCCCCACTCTAAAATGGTTCGAAAGCGAACCAAATCTAGACTAGACTCACCAAAATGAACAATTCTATCCCTGAAACATATTGGAGAAGATGTGGTCTCAAAGGTACCTAATTTTATATGTGGAGCTCATTTGTGCATGAACAAGGATCCCATCCTTCCCCTAGCTATTTTTAACATGTCATAGACTATCTTTTCTAGTGCGCAGACAATGCACACGAAAAACACGCTCATGAAAACAAAGCTATTGAAATCAATGGGTTTGTTTTATCATGTTTTGCGGGCGTGAGCTTCCCATGCGCAAAAACGAGTGCAAACACATTCATCTGTTTAATCCCTTACATGTGTAAAAAATATATAACACGCTGCGTATTTACGCCCATTTGACTAAGCCATAAAATCAAGACAGCAAGCTTTCTAAGGATCTGTTTCAGTGTGAATCCACATTTGATGGGAAAATCCAACCATCTGAGAAAATACCAAAAAGGCCGGTCTTTGGTGATAGGCTAGGCAAGATTTCGTACACTGCCAACCTTGTGGGATTTTCTTGCGCAACGGTGTGAAGAGTATTTTGAGAATGATGTGATTTAGGAAAATATTCTATAGATGTAAACAACCCATTACCGAAAAGAGATCAGAAAAGGATGTCAAAAATTGTTCCGATGAACATAGCTGTAAGGGTAAGTGGGGCATATGACCAGGTGCTGATTGTCAAGAGGGCACCAACAAGACTTTGTCAGTATCTAAATACCGGAATAGCACAGAAAACTGGATCTCTGCCCAGGAAAGTGTAGCTTTGTTACCGTAATATGGGACAGGAATTGTGCACCAGCCCACCGGCAGGAACTTTGATAGTACAAAAGAATGGCAGAAAGAGAATGGTTGATATGCAGCAAACATACTGTAAAACTTTTTCTTTGTTCTTCAATTTAGGTATATTATATTTAAAAAGTGGACTCTAACCATACTTATACTGTAACTCTGTCAAAGTCAATAGAGTAGATAAGATGCAAAGCAAAACGACTATAATACGACTAAGTAGACAAGTTCAGAATGAGAGTACAAAGGCTTTTGCATACTCTAGATTAGAATTGTCTCCCCTTCCTGATGTGTCTCGGTAGACAAAGCAGACCACACAATACGATGCTATCACACAACCCCATAGAAGCAGTGCTTCTGCTTTGCATCCTCTACAAATCAAAGTGTTGCCAGATAAGACAATGCTGACATTTTTTTAAAATATCTTCTCAGACGGTTCATCCTTCGTACTACACCGAGCTACGTCCCGACTTCTCTGCAGTACATTCTAATATATATGAATTATCTAGAACCACATGATTTCACCTGGGTAATGAAAGTGCTAAATATTCCATAGAAAAGTACCAGTTTCTCTGATAGAAAAGTAACAACTCCTCTCTATAAATGACTCGGCGTGGAGGATGAGTCTTTCCAGAAGCTAAAGTTTAATGTTTAATACTTCCCCGTTAAGTCATCAATATTGAACGTTAATTTTGCTGCACTGCACAAGGTTATCATCCGTCTTTAAAATCCATCCTATCATATTCAGATAGTCATTTTCTATTAATTTGAGATTTCCGCACAGTATTTTTTGAAACATGTTGATAAGTCACTCGAATTGATGCATTTCTATGTATATCAGGTAAGAGATAATGGGAAAAGTTGACAGATGACTCCATTGAAAACACCCATTGCTACCATTTACAATTCTCACAACCAAGGACGTGTTCAAGGACAAGATTTTGAACTCACTAACAATCTAATGACATGCTTTCTTCTGCTAAATTGCTTATTCAATTGCAGGCATGCATCTCTACCTCTTTACTCATAGATAACATGCATATCTAGTTTTATTCCTCACACTCTTGGTGTCTTCATTTATTTATACAAGATGATATTATATGATAAAAACCAGAATGGTAGGAATAAAGTAGATATTTCATAATATTTAATCAGTGGAGTTTAGCTTAAAGTTAAATCAAAGCTGTAATAAAATGTGCTAGTTATCTCAATGGATTTCTAAGCAAAGTTTGAAAGCTTTTCCTCTGTGACTTTTAGGCAGTTTTACTGACAGCAGTTTTACATTTTATTAGAAAATGTAAGAAAAATATTAACCCATACAGGATCTAGATATGAATTACAATACGATCTCCAGTTTGACTGCCAGTAGACTCGTCATAAGAAAGGTAGGGGTAGTTTTCCAATACCTTTTACGCTGTCATAGGCTCTGTTCACATCTACCTCCAGGTTTCCATCAGGAACGGATCTGTCTGCAATCCTATAAATGGGTTAAATAAACAGCTGTTAAACCAAGGGCTTGTTCACATTTGTGCTTTTGTTTTCCATTTAGTTGTCCATCTCAACAGCAGCCAAATGAAAAACAACGGATCCCTTTAAAAGGGTCGGCCACTCAATGGGGTCAATTTTCTAATCTGTTGTAGATAGAAAAATTGATAACCAGTATATATATCCACTAGAGGTTCTCGCTGTTTTCCTGGTCATTAAAGCCATTCCCTCTGGTTCAAAAACACCTTTTCTACAGTCAGCAAGGAACCAATTCTATAAAAATCTGACATGGAGGATCATGTGACTTCACATGTCCATGACTGTTCTGAGTATGTGCAAGGTTTTCAGATCTGATATGAGTGTTGATAGCAGAGGAAGATGGATGAGGATAGGCTTCACCCACCAGCCCAATGTTCTAGGTAAAGCTCAAGGACCTCTTCATGCATTCTCTGACTGCTGATACTTTTCCCCATCTCCAGCTGCATAAGGTCCTGCATCCCTGATTTCCTGCCTTGTAATGTTACAGCAACTTAGCAGTCTGGACAGAGAGGAGCCGAGATACAGAGCATGATGTCCAGTTACATGTTAGTTATCTAAGGGCGCCTACCCACTGGCGTTGCCGATTTTCGTGCGTGAAAAACGCAGCGTTTTCCGCGCGTTTTTTGTGGCGTTTTTCGCGGCTTTTTCGCGGCGTTTTTCGTTAATTTCCATTGACAATCATGGGTGCATTAAGAGAAAAATAAGGACACATATGCAACTGACAGTTCCTATGTTAAAAATTGCAACGGACCGGAAAAAAAACCCCCAATGGACAAGAACACATTCTATACTAATTGCTCTTCAGAAAAAACGCAGAACGCAATTTAGCATCGCAGGAAAAAAAACGCCAGTGGGTAGGCGCCCCAAGGCAAGTATATACGTGTAATATGAGGCAAGGAAGATGGCAATATCCAAGTACCACTAAAGAGTAAGACAGCTCATAAAGAGCCAGCTCAATGGGAAAAAAAAGATCAATGCCATCAACATGTATGCCCTTTCAGTCATCAGATACCCTACTTGTATAGTGAACAGGTCAAAAGAAGGCATGGAGGCTGCTGATCTGAAAAAACGGAAGCTACTCACAATGCATAGAGATTTCCACCCAAGTCCAACACCAAGAGACTATACACCAAGCGGAAAGAGGGTGGATAGAGTCTGATGGGGGGCCAAAGCTACACAGAAGTTGTGATGAGCGATTAATGAAATAATCTGTTTGTGTTGGGTTTGGGCCAATTTCATGAAAATCATTGTGAATCAGGAAGCTCAATTTTAATAGGAGTAATAATTTGGCTTACTAATTTTCCCTCCAAAAGGACCTCAATGCAGCCAACCCCCCACAAATTGCATGGGAATATAGTCAAGCATCTGGGGAACACTGTGGTCCTCCTAAAAAATTGTCAATATAGTGTACAGTGGTGTAGTAGTTAATTGTAGCACAGGGGTGTCACTGAAAACAATAGAATGTCCATAGAGAGTCTCTTAGATAAAAACAAATTAAGCTAAGCAAGGCAGCAGGTGTACTGCTTGTTTTAAAAGCAATCTCATAAGTCTTACAAGGAAAAATTCTGCCAGGTGAAGACAAGCACGGGCCTACTTCAAAGAACAGCTATAGAGCTACCACAAATTTTGCTGAACAGGGCAGAAGGTGTGCTGCTTGTTTTAAAAGCAATGTCATAATGTTTGCAAATGACAAATTCTACCAGAAAAACAGAACAGCCAAGCACGGACCTTCTCCAAGGAACAGCTGTAGAGCTACAGCTGTTTCTTGTGCTTTAGAAAATTTTAGTTTGGGGAGATAGAGGAGGAAACATAGCAGATGCATGAGGAGAGCAGCAGTAGTTTCACCACCAGCAGCAGCAGGACCTTGAGAGCAGAGTGTGCTCCTCATGGAAACATGACAACTGTAGCTCCGTATTTCCCTTATGACATATTTTCATTTGGGGGGGAAGAAGGAGGATACATGGTGGAAGCAGGAGAACGAAAGCACCACCAGCAGGAACAGAACCATGAGGGCACAGTGTGCTCTTTGACATACATTTGTCATACGCATGTAAAAATTGGTAGAAAGCTAACTTATCAGTGGAATATGCCACGGGGATGCAAAACTCAGGGGAAATCCATGCCTGGTTCATTCTTAAAAACATCAGGTAATCCACACTGTCTGTGGGCAAGTGGATGCATCTATCAATTATCACACTCCAGCTGTGCTGAACACCCTTTCTGATAGCACACTGGCAGTGAGGCAGGCAAGTACCTTTAAAGCAAGTTATGCAAGCTCTGGCCACTCATTTAGCTTAGATATTCAGAAGTCAAAAGGGGCCAATGCCATGACTGAGTACACTCACGTAGGAGTTGACTTACTATTCAATGTCTTGGTCTTCTCCCTCTGTTGTTTGGACTGCCCAGTTGATATCCATGAAATGGAATGATCAAACACCTCCTCAGACTGATTCATGTAGACTGCTTCAGAGGCTATGAGGGATTTGGAATAGGGTGAAGTAGAGGGTGGATATTCATGGCTGACTAGTGCAGACTGACTGCTGTGTGACTGTGACTGAGAGGAAGAGGAGGTGGTGGTGCTTGAGGCATGACATATTGTGTCATCCACTCTATGACATGGGGAGCTGTTGCTTTGGTGGGAGCTGCATGAAGTGCCAACTTATCTTGTCTACTACCACCTCCACCACCACCACTGATACATCCCCTAACCCTTGTTTTTTTCATGTTTCCTTTTTATTTGTTTCCCTTTTTACTGTAGTTTTATGCAACTCAGCAGCTAATTAGTTTGCTGAAATCTACTGTTTGGTTTTCTTTTTGTCCTATATTAATTAAAATAGAACCACCAACTACATGAGACACAATCCCTGCAAGGCACACGTTTTTCAATCCGTGCACCTCTCGCCTGATTGTCTGTCAGAGTAAAGCATGAATCTTTGTGAGTGGCCCCTGCTTGGTGCAGTGTAATTGAATTCCTCCTACTAGCTGTGTAAGGTCTGCAAATAATTCGTAGTGGCTGGATTTTGGAATTTGTAATTTGTAGGACGTCTGAGGACACTGACACACACTGTTTGTATTTGCTGTTTCCCTGTTTGATTTTCTTTTTGTTTTAAATTAACAAAAAAAGTACCACCAGCTAAATAAACCACAATCCCTGTGAGACATCATATGTTCCTGCTTGAGTACAAACCACCCACTGTTACCAGTAATGTAGCCCCCATCATGGCTGATGAAGGGGCTCAATGAGAAACACCTATCTATTGGTGGCTTTAATCTACTAAAAAAAGAGAAGTCTGATATTTTATTTCATTGCCTCATGAGTTTTCACTGGAGAGTTGTGCCACTATGCCAGTTTTTTACATCCATATATCCAGTCATCCTAATAATTGGTGAGTTCACTTGGTTGGCAGTGTCTCTATTATTTATTTGTTTTCGATTACTCTTACGTAAAACTTGGGGCCTTGGACTTATGTCTGGGACTCAGGCTTTTGACACCTTTTGGGTTTGTTCCACTCTTTTTCTTCCATTCTCATCTATCTCATTTTGCTTATATTGTCTGGGGCACTTTGGATATTTATACTTAAAGTGACCAACCCATTTAAATTCCCATTGACTTCAGTGAGTACTAAAATGCTTCAGTTCAGTTGAGTTTGTCTTCCTGTTGTTTGATTTTCGTTTTTTAAAGGGAAATAATAGCACAGGCTGCTGTGCTATTGTTTCCTTGGAAGAATGGAAATTAAAAGCAAAGGACATTTCTGTTTTTTTTTTCTTTTACATTATAGTCAGTGAATGATGGAACTGAACGGAAAGGTTTCTGTTTGGTTCATTTTTTTCTGTCCATTTAATGTATTAAATGAGCATGCACAGAAGGTTAGAACAAAGAATACAATATAGATCCATTAAAAATGGATGTAAACAGAAGCAAACCGAAGCAAACTAATACAAACTGTCTGCTTTTTTATACAATCCATCTAATGGATTTTTTTTAAAAAACAGAAACTATAGATTTCATTTGTTTCCATTTGAATGTAATTTTGCTATCCATTCCTGTCTTTTTTAAAGAAAAAGTTTGTAACAGAAATCAAAATGTTGATGTTAATGAGCCCCGAAGAAAACAGAAACTAAGATTTCTGTTTTTTCACTGGATCAATTATTTGGATCTGTCCAAAAATGGAAACATTTGTGTTTGTATCAGTTTGGCATCCATTTGCATCTGTTTTAAAGCATCTGTTTTTTAGTGTGAATAATTTTTTTCTACTGTCTTTATGAAGATGCACAGAAAAGAAAGAAAGAAAGGATCAATTAAATGGAAAAAGGTAAATGGTTTCACACTACATTTTGTGAAACTGGAGCTGGTTCCATTCTGGGTTTCCTTGTCTGTGCAGAAAACTGCATAATGATGGAAAACAGATGGAATCATATAGGTACATATTTGAGACAGAGACCTCTTTGATCTCAATCTCATGTAGTTTCCATCTCTGGCAATCATTTACACTGGATAGAAAAGTACCATGCCATGTTCTGTATCATAGTCTCCCCTTAAGTGTAATTCAGATTCTGTCTTGATTTCCGTCTTCATGCAGTTTTCTACACAGACAATGAAAGATGGAACCAGCACCAGTTTCACAAAACGTAGTAAATGTAAACAAGTGACTCAAGAATTGGTGTGAGAAGGAAGAATTTGGATTCCTGGAGAACTTGGTTGACTTTGCTATTGGCTGTAAGTTCTACTGTAGAGTTGGACTGCATCTCAATGGGAGAAGATAACTATAAAGTTACAGAAGTGTTTAAACTAGGAACTGAGGGTGTGTCTCTGGAAAAGAGCCAAAAATGCATTACTTGATTAGGTGCAGAGCAGGCACGATCACCGCTAAGCAGACACAATCGCCATAAGACCGGCACAATAGCCATAGGGTCGGCACAATGGCGGTAGGGTCGGCACAATGGCCGTAAAACCTAACAATATGCAGCAAGCCAGACTATAAACCAGAGGAGCTAAACTGTCCACTGCAGACCTATATGCAGCCACCCACTCAACCCAGCACAGATTGGGGAGGAGAAACTGCATGCAACTAAATCTGCAATGTCAACCCTACGGCCATTGTGCCGACCCTATGGCCATTGTATAGACAGCTATTCGGGACTATGTAATGAAAATGGGAGTGGAACGGTGGGAGGGGTGAGCACAATTAGAACTGGCAGAACAGTTAACAGGGATATACTTAAAGTAAAAAAAAACAAAAAACTCTACAATGTACAGTGACTTATGCTAGAAGCCTGACCAATAAGGTTAATGAACTAGAAGTAATAATGTCAGAGAAAAGCTATGACATAGTATAGTGACAAGGGAATAAATCAGTCCTAGTTGGATGAATTTCGTGACTGGGCAGATAACTTACAGGGTTCTTATTTGTTCATAAGGGATCATAAAAGACAGAAAAGAGGACGGGTTTGTCATGAAGTAAAGTCCAGTTTAATCCCTTAATGTTACAAAATATAAGTTTACATCCTGGCTGTGGGGTACTTAATGCAACAAAACATAACTTACATCCCGAGGATGGCGTGGGAGCAGAAGCTAAGCCAGGGTCATTTTGCAGTGGGAGGCAGCTGTCACTGATAGCCGGCCTAACGTTGCAACAGCAGGGATAAATAGGGCTCACAGAGGGAGTGTACTCCCTCTGTGATATCACTGGCCCTCCACGATGTAATCTCGGAGGTCCGATGGGTTGCCAAGGCAACACGACACCAGGTATGGGTGTCCCAGCTTGTTATTGCCTATAATCGCTATTTTAAACAATAAAATCCCCATAAAATTGTTGCATCCTTTGGGCTAAAATAGGCCATGACCTTACAGGGTTAAAGCCAATACTACGGGAAGAAATATGTGAGGCTGATGAACAAGTGGACTCTCTAAGGGCATAAATACATGAATGAAAAAACAATAAATAATTGGTACATGCTCTGATTGGGTCATTTTTACTAGTGGGTACCACAGGGGTCAATATCAGGCCCTATTCTTTTAAAAAATATTCCTTAGTGATCTTGTAGAAGTATTGTACAGTAAAATATCAGTGTTTGTAGATTATGCAAAACTATGTAAAGTAATTAACATAAGAGAGAACAAATACTGTTGGAAATGGATCTAGACAAGCTAGGGGCTTGGGCAGAAGAGAGGTAAATGAGGTTTTACATTGATAAATGTAAGGTTCTGCCCATGGGCAGGAGAAATACATGTCACCATTACACACTAAATGGGAAACCACTGGGAACACTGACATGGAAAAGGACTTGGGGATTTTAGTTAACTGTTAACTTAACTGGAGCAACCAGTGTCAGGCAGCAGCTGCGAAGGCAAAGAGAATCATCGGTGCATCAAAAGAGGTCTAGGAGCACATGACGAGAACATTGTTCTTCCTCTTTACAAGTCACTGGTCAGACCACACATGGAATATTGTGAACAGTTTAGGGCTCCAATACTTAGGAAGGACATATCGGAGCTTGAACCGGTACAAAGGCAGGCAACTAAATTAACCACTTCAGAACCACCAAATGATTATAAACCTTCTGCAGTCCTAAAGTGTGTATAATGTGAGCTTGGGAGCTGAGTCCACTCCATACCTGGTGGCTATTAGCAGGCTCTAATAGCTGAAAGCCACTAGTAACTGATGTGACCAAAAATAGTTCTGATAACTGCAGTTAGCTGTTTAGGTTCCGCAGTCAAAACTAATTGCACATCTAAACGGTGAGCGGGAAGACATCCCTTCTCATGCCCCATTGGAACCCCATAATAGCATGAAGGTGTCGATAGGCTAGCATGGCAGCTAGAGATGAGCGAACGTACTCGTCCGAGCTTGATACTCGTTCGAGTATTAGCGTGTTCGAGATGCTCGTTACTCGTAACGAGTACCACGCGATGTTCGGGTTACTTTCACTTTCCTCTCTGAGATGTTAGCGCGCTTTTCTGGCCAATTGAAAGACAGGGAAGGCATTACAACTTCCCCCTGCGACGTTCAAGCCCTATACCACCTCCCTGCAGTGAGTGGCTGGGGAGATCAGGTGTCACCCGAGTATAAAAATCGGCCCCTCCCGCGGCTCGCCTCAGATGCGTTGTGAGATAGCTGAGGGACAGTGGTATCGTGTTGGAGCTGCTGTAGGGAGAGTGTTAGGAGTTAGTGTAGGCTTCAAGAACGCCAATGGTCCTTCTTAGGGCCACATCTAACCGTGTGCAGTACTGTGGAGGCTGCTTTTAGCAGTGTTGCACATTTTTAATTTTTTGGTATATCGGCCGTGCAGAGCATTGCGCCCTGCAGTAATACTCCAGGGATAGAATTGTGTAGGCAGGGCCAGAAGACATATATTATAGATTGAATATACGCAGTGGTCCTTTTGAAAAAAATATTTGAAAAAAATCTATTTGGCCTGCCTGTCTCTCTGCTCAGTGTTCTGTGTCCATGTCTGCTGGGGGTAGTAGTTCTCCAAATAAATACGCAGCCAGCTAAGTGTTACAGCAGCCTTGCGCCTAATTATTTCCTGGCTCTGAAATCACCGGTCTGTTGCAGTTAATAACAGTGCAACACTGCAGTTCCGTCACACAGTCCAGGGACAGAATTGTGTAGGCAGGGCCAGAAGACATATATTATAGATTGAATATATGCAGTGGTCCTTTTGAAAAAAATATTTGAAAAAAATCTATTTGGCCTGCCTGTCACTCTGCTCAGTGTTCTGTGTCCGTGTCTGCTGGGGGTAGTAGTTCTCCAAATAAATACGCAGCCAGCTAAGTGTTACAGCAGCCTTGCGCCTAATTATTTCCTGGCTCTGAAATCACCGGTCTGTTGCAGTTAATAACAGTGCAACACTGCAGTTCCGTGACACACACATCAGGGACAGAATTGTGTAGGCAGGGCCAGAAGACATATATTATAGATTGAATATACGCAGTGGTCCTTTTGAAAAAAATATTTGGAAAAAATCTATTTGGCCTGCCTGTCACTCTGCTCAGTGTTCTGGGTCCGTGTCTGCTGGGGGTAGTAGTTCTCCAAATAAATACGCAGCCAGCTAAGTGTTACAGCAGGCTTGCGCCTAATTATTTCCTGGCTCTGAAATCACCGGTCTGTTGCAGTTAATAACAGTGCAACACTGCAGTTCCGTCACACTGTCCAGGGACAGAATTGTGTAGGCAGGGCCAGAAGACATATATCATAGATTGAATATACGCAGTGGTCCTTTTGAAAAAAATATTTGGAAAAAATCTATTTGGCCTGCCTGTCACTCTGCTCAGTGTTCTGGGTCCATGTCTGCTGGGAGTAGTATTTCGCCAAATAAATACGCAACCAGCTATGTGTTACAGCAGGCTTGCGCCAAATTATTTCCTGGCGTTCCGTAAGCGAACTCAGCCTCCAACCACAGGCCAATAAGCGGCACATTTAATTATAGTGTTGTGTTTCTGCATTCCTGGTAATACAGCATGCTGAGGGGTAAGGGTAGGCCTAGAGGACGTGGGCGCGGCCGAGGACGCGGAGGCCCTAGTCCGGGTGTGGGCACAGGCCGGGCTCCTGATCCAGGTGTATCGCAGCCGACTGCTGCGGGATTAGGAGAGAGGCGCGTTTCTGGCGTCCCCACATTCATAGCACATTTAATGGGTCCACGCGGTAGACCTTTATTAGAAAATGAGCAGTGTGAGCAGGTCCTGTCGTGGATGGCAGAAAGTGCTTCCAGCAACCTATCGTCCACCCAGAGTTCTGCGCCGTCCACTGCTGCAACTCATAATCCTCTGGCTGCTGGTCCTCCTTCCTCCCAGGAACTGTTCTCAGGCCCCTGCTCAGATTGGGCAGCAGTAGTTCCTCTCCCACCAGAGGAGTTTATCGTCACTGATGCCCAACCATTGGAAAGTTCCCGGGGTCCGGGGGATGAGGCTGGGTACTTCATGCAACTGTCTCAAGACCTTTCAGTGGGTGAAGAGGCCGATGACGATGAGACACAGTTGTCTATCAGTGAGGTAGTAGTAAGGGCATTAAGTCCGAGGGAGGAGCGCACCGAGGATTCTGAGGAAGAGCAGCAGGACAATGAGGTGACTGACCCCACCTGGTTTGCTACGCCTACTGAGGACAGGTCTTCAGAGGGGGAGCAAGGGCAGCAGCAGGGCAGGTTGCAAGAGGCAGTGCGGTGTCCAGGGGTAGAGGCAGGGCCAGACCGAATAATCCACCAACTGTTTCCCAAAGCGCCCCCTCGCGCCATACGACCCTGCAGAGGCCGAGGTGCTCAAAGGTCTGGCAGTTTTTCACTGAGAGTGCAGACGACCGACGAACAGTGGTGTGCAACCTTTGTCGCGCCAAGATCAGCCGGGGAGCCACCACCAACAGCCTCACCACCACCAGCATGCGCAGACATATGATGGCCAAGCACCCCACAAGGTGGGACGAAGGCCGTTCACCGCCTCCGGTTTGCACCGCTGCCTCTCCCCCTGTGCCCCAACCTGCCACTGAGATACAACCCCCCACTCAGGACACAGGCACAACCGTCTCATGGCCTGCACCCACACCCTCACCTCCGCTGTCCTCGGCCCCATCCACCAATGTCTCGCACCGCACAGTCCAGCCGTCGCTAGCGCAAGTGTTTGAGCGCAAGCGCAAGTACGCCGCCCCGCACCCGCACGCTCAATCGTTAACCGTCCACATAGCCAAATTTATCAGCCTTGAGATGCTGCCGTATAGGGTTGTGGAAACGGAGGCTTTCAAAGCTATGATGGCGGCGGCCCCGCGCTACTCAGTTCCCAGTCGCCACTACTTTTCCCGATGTGCCGTCCCAGCTCTGCACGACCACGTCTCCCTCAACATTGTACGCGCCCTCACCAATGCGGTTAGTGGCAAGGTCCACTTAACAACGGACACGTGGACAAGCACAGGCGGGCAGGGCCACTACATCTCCCTGACGGCACATTGGGTGAATTTAGTGGAGGCTGGGACAGAGTCAGAGCCTGGGACCGCTCACGTCCTACCCACTCCCAGAATTGCGGGCCCCAGCTCGGTGGTGGTATGTTCGGCGGTGTATGCTTCCTCCACTAAACCACCCTCCTCCTCCTCCTCCTCAACCTCTGTCTCGCAATCTAGATGTGTCAGCAGCAGCAGGACGTCGCCAGCAGTCGGTGTCGCGCGGCGTGGCAGCACAGCGGTGGGCAAGCGTCAGCAGGCCGTGCTGAAACTACTCAGCTTAGGAGATAGGAGGCACACGGCCCACGAACTGCTGCAGGGTCTGACAGAGCGGACCGACCATTGGCTTGCGCCACTGAGCCTCCAACCGGGCATGGTCGTGTGTGACAACGGCCGTAACCTGGTGGCGGCTCTGCAGCTCGGCAGCCTCACGCACGTGCCATGCCTGGCCCACGTCTTTTATTTGGTGGTTCAGCGCTTTCTGAAAAGCTACCCACGCTTGTCAGACCTGCTCGTAAAGGTCCGCCGGCTCTGCGCACATTTCCGCAAGTCCCACACGGACGCTGCCACCCTGCGCACCCTGCAACATCGCTTTAATCTGCCAGTGCACCGACTGCTGTGCGACGTGCCCACACGGTGGAACTCTACGCTCCACATGTTGGCTAGGCTCTATGAGCAGCGTAGAGCTATAGTGGAATACCAACTCCAACATGGGCGGCGCAGTGGGAGTCAGCCTCCTCAATTCCTTTCAGAAGAGTGGGCCTGGTTGGCAGACATCTGCCAGGTCCTTCGAAACTTTGAGCAGTCTACCCAGGTGGTGAGCGGCGATGCTGCAATCATTAGCGTCACCATTCCTCTGCTATGCATCTTGAGAAGTTCCCTGCAAACCATAAAGGCAGCCGCTTTGCGCTCGGAAACAGAGGCGGGGGAAGACAGTATGTCGCTGGATAGTCAGAGCACCCTCCTGTCTATATCTCAGCGCATTCAGGAGGAGGAGGAGGAGCATGAGGAGGATGAGGAGGAGTGGGAAGAGACAGCTTGGCCCACTGCTGACGGTGCCCCTGCTGCTTGCCTGTCATCATTTCAGCGTGTATGGCCTGAGGAGGAGGAGGAGTAGGATCCTGAAAGTGATCTTCCTAGTGCGGACAGCCATGTGTTGCGTACAGGTACCCTGGCACACATGGCTGACTTCATGTTAGGATGCCTTTCTCGTGACCCTCGCGTTACACGCATTCTGGCCACAACGGATTACTGGGTGTACACACTGCTCGACCCACGCTATAAGGAGAACCTTCCCAGTCTCATTCCCGAAGAGGAAAGGGGTTCGAGAGTGTTGCTATACCACAGGACCCTGGCGGACAAGCTGATGGTAAATTTCCCATCCGACAGCGCTAGTGGCAGAAGGCGCAGTTCCGAGGGCCAGGTAGCAGGGGAGGTGCGGAGATCGAGCAGCATGTACAGCCCAGACAGTGCAACAGTCTTTAAGGGCCTGGACAGCTTTATGGCTCCCCACCAAGACTGTGTCACCGCTCCCCAGTCAAGGCTGAGTCGGCGGGAGCACTGTAAAAGGATGGTAAGGGAGTACGTAGCTGATCGCACGACCGTCCTCCGTGACGCCTCTGCCACCTACAACTACTGGGTGTCGAAGCTGGACACGTGGCCTGAACTAGCGCTGTATGCCCTGGAGGTGCTTGCTTGTCCTGCGGCTAGCGTCTTGTCGGAAAGGGTGTTTAGTGCGGCTGGGGGAATCATCACAGATAAGCGTACCCGCCTGTCAACCGACAGTGCCGACAGGCTAACACTCATCAAGATGAACAAAGCCTGGATTTCCCCAGACTTCTCTTCTCCACCAGCGGACAGCAGCGATACGTAAGCAATACGTAGGCTGCACCCGCTGATGGAAGCTACGTTCTCTCTCACCATCCAAAACGGGGACATTTCTGCTTCATCAATCTGTGTCTAATATTCCTCCTCCTCCTTCTCCTCCTCCTGAAACCTCACGTAATCACGCTGAACGGGCAATTTTTCTTTGGGCCACAAGGCTCACTCATCTAATTTTTCTAAACAATTTTTATATGTTTCAATGCTCTTAAAAGCGTTGAAACTTTAACTTGAACCAATTTTTCGTTAAACTGGGCTGCCTCCAGGCCTAGTTACCACTTAAGCCACATTAACCAAAGCGATTAATGGGTTTCACCTGCCCTCTTGGTTGCCCATGGCCAATTTTTTGGATGTACATTAGTACTGTTGATACAGCAATTTTTGTGGGCCCTCGCCTACAGTGTAATCAAATGAATTTTTAGCCCACCTGCATTACAGCTGACGTTACATCCGCTGTGTTGGGCAATGCAATGGGATATTTCTATGTACCGCTGGTGGCTTCCTGGCACCCACCCATGCTGTAGGTGCACACGGAGTTTAACCTACATCAGTCCACTTGTAAAGAACCCCAGTCTGACTGGGGCATGCAGTGTGGGCCGAAGCCCACCTGCATTAAGCACGACATTACTACCTCAGCTGTGTTGGGCAATGCAATGGGATATTTTTGTGTATCGCCGGTGGGTTCCAGGGAGCCACCCATGCTGTAGGTGCACACGGAGTTTAACCTACATGTGTCCACTTGTAAAGAACCCCAGTCTGACTGGGGCATGCCGTGTGGGCCGAAGCCCACCTGCATTAAGCACAACATTACTACCTCAGCTGTGTTGGGCAATGCAATGGGATATTTCTATGTACCGCCGGTGGCTTCCTGGCACCCACCCATGCTGTGGGTCCACAGGGAATTATAAATGCATCTGTTTCCACTTGTAAAGAACCCCAGTCTGACTGGGGCATGCAGTGTGGGCCGAAGCCCACCTGCATTAAGCACGACATTACTACCTCTGTTGTGTTGGGCAATGCAATGGGATATTTTTGTGTATCGCCGGTGGGTTCCAGGGAGCCACCCATGCTGTTGGTCGACAGGGACTTCACAATAGGGAGTTGTACCTGCCTGTGTCTATGAATTAAAAAGCCCGGTCTGACTGGGGCATGCAGAGACACCTTGACAGAATGAATAGTGTGTGGCACATAGGTTCCCCATTGCTATGCCCACGTGTGCAGCTCCTGATGGCGGTGGCACAGGATTCTATTTCTCATTGCTTCTGTACAGCATTGTGGGCTATCGCCCCGCCCCTTTTAAAGAGGGTCGCTGCCTAGCCATGCCAACCCTCTGCAGTGTGTGCCTGCGGTTCCTCCTCATGGCAGACGCACTTCTAAGTAGACATGAGGGTGGTGTGGCATGAGGGCAGCTGAAGGCTGCGCAGGGACACTTTGGTGTGCGCTGTGGGGGGGAGGGGGGCGGTTGGGCAGCATGTAACCCAGGAGAAGTGGCAGCAGAGTGTCATGCAGGCAGTGATTGTGCTTTGTCGTAGGTAGTGTGGTGCTTAGCTAAGGTATGCCATGCTAATGAGGGCTTTTCAGAAGTAAAAGTTGTTGGGAGGGGGGGGGGGCACTCTTGCCGGTATTGTGGCTTAATAGTGGGACCTGTGAACTTGAGATGCAGCCCAATATGTAGCCCCTCGCCTGCCCTATCCGTTGCTGTGTCGTTCCCATCACTTTCTTGAATTGCCCAGATTTTCACACAAGGAAACCTTAGCGAGCATCGGCGAAATACAAAAATGCTCGGGTCGCCCATTGACTTCAATGGGATTCGTTACTCGAAACGAACCCTCGAGCATCGCGAAAAGTTCGTCCCGAGTAACGAGCACCCGAGCATTTTGGTGCTCGCTCATCTCTAGTTATGACCACTGGAACACAAAACGGGATACAATTTACTGGTTCTTAGGGCTTATTGACAGGGGTTTATATTGGCCGGGTTTTAACGTCCCAGCCGATGTATGCTGCCGCTCTGATGCATTGGTTTACAATGCATCAGTGCACAGGGGTGTATCTCCGCAGAATTAAAGCGCCCATGCACTTTTGATTTAATTTAAATAAGGTTGCGCCACATCCTATGGTTTTTGCCCTACAGTACTTCCTTGCTATCCCTTCTATGTTGGATGACAGCAAGTCTTGGGACAGCACTACCTTACCCACTATATATAGGATTTGCACAATACAAGGCTCTGCAACTTATGGCCCATTGGGCTCACAGACAAAAGTAACTATGGAGACCAATATAGCTACTTCCCCCAATTTCTTCAATACACATTGGCCTTTGCAAGGTAACTGGATGACATGACCTGCCAGGGAATCTGTATAAGAAGTAACTAACTGCCAGTGCACACACATATTTTAGAATGAGTCACTTCCTATACTGATTTCCAGTAGAGTTGTGAAATCTATTGTCCATGACCTAAGCACATACCATAGGTAAGCTGCCAGAAAACACTTGCTAATGTAAATTGAAACAATGTGAATAAGACTTTGAGGCTAGGCTGTGCACCTCTGTTGCAGGTAATGCTTGTAATTTTACCTTCCTAATCATTCTCACAGATTATTTTGATGCACACTAAAGATTTGTTTTTTCCATAGTTTTAAGCCTCTTGTTGTTTTTGCAGCAAAGATTATTAAAGGAAATTAAAAAAAAATCCCTCTGGTCTTTCTTGAGTTAGCACTTCAGAAAACATCTGCTGTGACTCTACTGGTTGTTTTTTTTTGTCATGTGCACCCCTAGAAGGATTTTATAGAGCCTATCTCTAGAAAGATTATAGCTGGTGAGCATTCTTATCTGTAGAGTATTTTTCACATTTTGTAGTATATGTCCAACTGATACCCTCTTTAATAGTGTTTGTTTTCCCATCTTTCTATACGTTAGATATTGATCCTTGCTGTTTGGTGCCTGGAAACAATCTACTATCAGCTTAATGCAACAAAAACTATATATAACAAGAGATACGGTGATTATAAGGAAAGTAATTTACACAAGTTCCTATGGTGCCCACATACAGCATTGCCAGGAGCATTGATAAATTGAAAGCAGGGGGAGGCTGATTTGACTTATAAGAAAGTGAGACAATTGGAATTTATCAAGATTTTCTTGTCAGCCGCTACTAAGATTAGAATTAAACAACAAGGTATTGCCGAGAGCTCTGTAATTCTCCATACTATTCACAGATAGTCATGTTTTACCTCCCTCGCTTTGCTAAATTTAACGTCCAGACTCAGGAAAGAAAAAAATTATCCATATTAGTTCTTTGAATGTCACTTCAAAAAGTGCATCAGAAAAGTTAGGGAACTTATGAAGCAGTAACTTCAACTCATCAAAGTTTAATGAGTTCTTGTTAGGTTGTGCTCCTGGGACCTACAGCTCTAGGGGTTGCCAGGAGCATACTGCCACAGGTACGGTATGTTTGAACTGGCTGGGTGTAAAGTACTTCAGCCAGCCAATTACCACCAGCCTGCTGCACATAAATACCAGCGCTTCTGGCTAAAGGGTCCTGGTTTCACTATTCCCCTCCCAGTGCCCTTGTGTTAGCAGTTATGTATGTTGTTCTGTAGGTGTGAAGAGCAACGTGTTCTGCTTGTCTGTACAGGTGGCCGGACATGAGGTGAACTGTTCTGTTCAGGGTGTATTGGTGTGAACAGCGATATGTCTCTTTATCTGTGTAGGTGGCCAGACATGTGATGTGAACAGTCCTCTTCTGTGTGGTATGCATTCCCTTGTGTGTTAGTGTGAACTGTGTCCAGTTCTGCTTGGATCATTTTCCATCTAGGGCAAGCCAGGTCCTTAGGTTCCAGCATGGTTCCTATTGGTGTTTCATATTGGGACGATCATCCCACTTGCAGGGAGGACTCATGGGGTAGTTGTCTTGTTAGAGTATAGACCGACAAGACAACAAGGACCCTTGTCATGGCACGTGGGTGTGAACTGTGTCCTGTTCTACTTGGATCGTTTTCAATCTCGGGTGAGCCAGGTCTTTAGGTTCCACCCTGCGGGCATCCCAGTTGGGACAATCATCACACTTGCAAGCAGGATTCATGGGGTAGTTGTCTTGTTAAAATAGAGACCCATGAGACAACAAAGACCATTGTCTCGGGCTCATGGGCTTACGTATATTGGCCTAAATATGAACCAATTCCTTGAATGTACTGTAGCAATTCCATCTATTGATGAATGCAAGTATGCTAGGTAAGTGCTTCGGATGTTTGTCAGTCATTGTGTCATGTCTGCTCACAAGTCCTGTTCGGAGTTCACTAGTTCACTTTCTTGTGGTGTTTAGCGTATATGCAATTGCGTGAGTATTTCAGGTTTACGGATCCAGCGCAGTGTGTTTGGACATTAAACACAAGAGGAAGAAAAAGAAAAGAGGGGTGAAGAAGGAAAAGAGAAAAGGAAAGAAGAATTATGGGATTAAAAGTGACTGAGGGAGAGGAATGAGAAAAGGAATGTGGAGAGGAAAAGGTAGTAGGAAGAAAAGAGGAGGAGAACCAAAAAATGGAAAAGATTTATTGGTAAAAAGAGGAAGAGAAAGATGAATAAGGAAGGAAAGAAGAATTTTAATGGAGGATGATTAGACATACATAGAAAGAAAAGAAAGGTGAAGAAGAAATCTAATGGAGGAGAAGTAGGCTGATAGAATGGAGAGGGGGAGAAGAAGTCAAACACTGAAAAAGTAGGTAGAGAGAAGAAAAAGAAGAATTCAAATTGAGTGGGATGAGCAAGAAGAAGAAGATGAAGAAAGAAAAGAAGAAGAAAATGGAAGTAGGTCATTGGAAGTGACAGAAGGAAATGGAAAGGAAGAGGGAAGGGAAGAAGAGGGAAGGGAAGAAGAGGAAGGGAAAGAAGAAAAAGAGGAAGCATTAGTGGAAAATACAAATAAATAAAAGGAAAGTAAGAAAAAGTTGAACAGAGATAAACAAGAAGAAGTTAGGGAAGACAAGAGAAAGAATGAAGGGAACAGCAAAGAGAAGGGAATGAAGAAGGGGAAGAGAAAGGGAAGAAGAAAAGGTAGTGGAAGAAAAACAAAGAAGAATAAACAGAAAAAGAAGGAAAAAATTAAGAAAAAAAGAAACAAATTATTCTTAAGACTTTACAAAGAGATGAAGCAATAAACATACAAAAAGTCAGCTACAAAAACATTTGAGCTCCGATGCGAGTACAGACTGTTTACTTTTAGATAAGAATAGAGTTATATTTATGGGTATTAATATGTAAAACAATTCGCTATTACTTTAATTTCTGCTGTATTTTTAAGCTTTCTGCATGTAAAAGCTATTATTGTATTATTTTTAATCAAAATTTTCTTATTTTTTCCCATTTTCCATCAGAATAATATGTAGTAAAGATCCCACATTGTTTACGCCACTGGAAAAGAAGGCTTTATTTTATCTTAAAACTTCAAACACTCTATGAATTTGAAAAAGGTTGCACAGTAAAGGCAAATACTTGAAGGACAAATTCAAACACAACACCCAGCAAAGAGCTTTATTTGGCTATTTTATCTGGCAATGTGGACAAAAAATGTTAATTTACGAGGTAGTTCACCCACAACATTTAATTCTGGCATGCTGCATGCAGAATCCATTAAAACTGTCATTCCTTTTGAAGGTAGTGCTCCATGAAAGACTTTGGAAAGTTTGTTTGTTTGCTGCATCCAGGTGCTTTCTGCTGGCTTCAACCTCTGTGGAACGTGCTTGCAAAGGTAATCATTTTGGGGCTGAAAACAGCTATTCCATTGGGAAGGTCTCTGAATATTGTTTGCATATGCATAATGCAGGTATAGTGTGCAAGTACAGTTTCTACGCCTCTCAGAAGTAGCAAAACTGAGTTTGTCAATAGGCTCAATTCATCATGTCGTAGAGACTGGGAAAGATTTCACATAGTATTACTAGTTATGGCATTTTTTTCCATAGGATGGCTTAACAAGGCCGTATGTGCAAGAATACTCACGATAGCGCAATTTTGTTGCGCTGTGAAGGCCACGCTATCGTGTGAATTATACGTTTTGCGCTGCCCAGAAACTATTCACATCGGCACAGGGAAAAAACGTGCAGCCAAATTAGTCCCAGGTGTTATTAATTTCCCTATGAAATTGCCCAGTTCATTGAGCACATCACGGGAATCAGGTACATACCCCATAGACTCTATAGTGCCTTAGGTGTACAAATGCGCAGAAAAATAAACCATGATGCAGGGGGTTTTTTTTGCACATGTTAAATGTGTTCGCAAAAGAGTAAGTGTGAATGAACCGATTGAAAACAATGGGTTTTATTCTCTGTAAAATGCGCACACAAATATTACGTATGCAAAAACCTGCACAAACGCACTTGTGTGAAGCTGCCCTTAGGCGAACTTCAAGGCCTGATATCGCAACCCCATATCAAGCTCCCCACCATATCAAATCCCCCAGGATATAAAGCATTTTCATGTCAAAATAGCCTCGTATCACTTTGGGGAAAAAGCAATCCACCGCCGTGACTGTGAGCTGTGTCTGAAAGGGATTGCGGAGTTTCTGCCATCAGCCGCTTTGAAAGCAATGGGCGCTGCGCTGCGAGATGACGCAGCAAGATAGAACTTGCCACGATTTCTATCCCACAACCAGGGGCGTAACTGAAGGTTCAGGGGTTCGGGTGCAAAAGTTCAGCTGGGGCCCTCCCCCCTCCATCTGTACCCATACCCAGAGGCATAACATGAAGATTCGGGGCTCCAATGCAAAATCTGTAACAGGGTCCCCAACTGTAATGCTTTATTCATAGTTCTAGGCTCCCTATATAGAGAAGAGAGGCCTTATGCCCCCCCCCCCCCCAGGCTCCTGGGCCCGGGTGCAACCGCATCCCCTATAGTTACGCCCCTGCCCACAACACATTGCAGTACCATTCAAGAAAACATCGCTCATGTGTATGACTCTATTCAAAGGAATCGGGTTCATATTTGTGCGAGATTTGTTTGAAGCCTGTGTGATTATTCCATCTCCCTTATTTGCATATTACCCAATAGAACCTGAATGACCTTTTGAGTCTGCTCACTCACCGTCTAGGTGCTCTCCCTAAGGAGAAAAGATAGTGTTTCTGACCAATATCACAGCAAAGCAAATGATGAAGGGCAAATACCCTGAAACAGCTGTATGTACATGTAGTCTGGCTTTGCTTTTAATTCCCAGTCATTGTTACAAGGCTTGTAGTAGTCTAACTTTGGCTTGAAGGAATGCTGCCTTCCAATAGGTGGCACTGTGGAGGTTTTATTTCATCTCCCTTATTTGCATAAACCGGCTTTAGAAATGCACATCTAGTAGCAGATTGGAATTCCTTTAGCCTTCAGAACTGCAGAAATTCATGGTTGTGTTCATCCACATGTATCAGAGGACCCAAGGTATGCTAAGAAAATATTCCCCACACCATTACTCCGCTTTCATAAACCTAAACTAGTGATAGCTGACAGGCAGAATCCATTGATTCATGCTGCTTGTGCCAAATTCTGACCTCCCAGCAGCACGGTGCAACAGAGTTCTTGATTTCTCTGACCAGATGATGTTTCTCCACTGCTCTGTGATTCTATTTTTGTGCTGGAGTCTTACCTTTCTTTTTCTCTTAGGACAGCAATGGTGATGGAAGTTGTCATCTGCTGTTATATGCCATCCATGCTAAGAAACAATGAGTTATGCATTCGGACATATTAGTTATACCCCAAAGATTGCATTCAGCAGCAGTTTGCTTGATCGTGCACTGCCTGTTTGTCAAAATGATTGCTGACATCGTCCTTTGACTCCTTTTATCAACATGTGGTTTATGTTCAAAGGATCTCCTTACATTGGATATTTTTTTCTTGATGTTAGATGAGAAGAGAGAGAGAGGAGAGGGAAACAAGAGACCTCTGTTCTTGGGATCAGTGTGGGTTAGAGATGAGCGAGCATGCTCGTCCGAGCTTGATGCTCGTTCGAGTATTAGGGTGCTCGAGATGCTCGTTACTCGAGACGAGCACCACGCGGTGCTCGGCTCGATTAAACGAGCACTGACCATTGAATTCAATGGAGCCGGCAATACAGCCGGCTCCATTGAAAGCAAAGCGCTGCCGGCTAGCGCGGGATGAATTTTCGAGAAGGGCTTAAAAATATAAACCCTTACCTGAAAATCATCCTAAAATGTGTAAAAAGTAAAAAAAAAAATATACTCACCTTGTCCCGGCAGAACGATGTTAGCCCATTGAATTCAATGGAGCTGGCAATACAGCCGGCTCCATTGAAAGCAATGGGCTGCCGGCGATCTCGGGATGAATTGTCGGGAAGGGCTTAAATATATAAGCCCTTCCCTGCAATTCATCCAGAAATGTGTAAAAATAAAAATATATATATATACTCACCTGGTCCCGGCAGACGGAGTTCAGCTGCGGCCAGCTGGCAGTCCTCCTGAACTGCTCTGAACAGCTGTGAGTAGTATTCAGCAGCCAGGGATTTAAAATCCCCGCCTGCTGAATGAGCTGCCTCTGATTGGTCACAGCCTGACCAATCAGAGGCAGATCTCACTCACACCTATTCATGAATTCATGAATGGGTGAGTGAATGCTGCCTCTGATTGGCCCAGCGCAGCTCTCAGCTGAATGACAGCAGTTCAGCACCACAGTGCAAGGGACAGCAGGTGAAGATGCAGCTGTGCCCCGGCAGCTGAAGGGAGGTGAGTATCTATTTTTTTTTGTTTTTTAAATCACTTTTAATTCATTTCCAGGGAATAGCTTATATGTAAAGCCCTTCCCTGAAAAAGAATTCAGGTGTGCCAGCGGACAATTGTCTTCAATGGAGTCGCCGGCAGCAGCAGCGGCTCCATAGAAGAGAATGCCTGCATTTTTATTCTTTTTTACACTAAAATCTTTCTTTTTCAGGTAAGGGCTTATATTTTTAAGCCCTTCCCGAAAATTCATCCCGTGCTCGCCGGCAGCCCATTGCTTTCAATGGAGCCAGCTGTATTGCCTGCTCCATTGAATTCAATGGGCTAACATCGTTCTTCTCTGCCACAGCTGTAACAGCTGTGGCAGAGGAGAATGATCGTTATGCTGACAGTTCCGGGGGGGGGGGGGTCTCACTCTTGCCACTATTGTGGATTAATAGTGAGACCTCGGAGCCCGAAATGCAGCCCTGCATGTTGCTCCTCGCCTGCCCTATCCATTTTTTGTGTTTTTTTACATGACTTTGGTGATTTGCTAAGATTTTCACATATGAAAACCTTAGCGGAGCACCAGTCATATACAAAAATGCTCGAGTCGCCCATTGACTTCAATGGGGTTCATTACTCAAAACGAACTCTCGAGCATCACTGAAAGTTCGACTCGAGTAACGAGCACTCGAGCATTTTGGTGCTCGCTCATCTCTAGTGTGGGTCTCACTAGTGAGAAGCCCCACTGATCAGAGTTGTTTCACCTACCCTGTGGATAGGTAATAAAAGTCAATTTTGCTTATACCCCCTTAAGAGTCATGGATTGATTAGAAAGATAGGAGAATAGATAGATCAATTATGATAGATAGATAGATAGATAGATAGATAGATAGATAGATAGATAGATATGAGATAAATAGATAGACAGATATGAGATGGATAGACAGATAGATATGAGATAGATAGATAGATAGATAGATAGATAGATATGAGACAGATTGATAGATAGATAGATAGATAGATAGATAGATAGATAGATAGATAGATAGATATGAGATAAATAAATAGATACTAGTAGATAGGAGATAGATAGAAATGAGTTTGATAGAAAAATAGATAGATATGAGATAGATAGATAGATATGAGACAGATTGATAGATACATAGATAGATAGATAGATAGATAGATAGATAGATAGATAGATAGATAGATAGATATGAGATAAATAGACAGATACTAGAAGATATGAAATAGATGGAAATGAGTTAGATAGATAGCTAGATAGATAGCTAGATAGATAGATATGAGATAGATAGAAATGAGATAGATAGATAGATAGATAGATATGAGATAGATAGATAGATAGATAGATAGATATGAGATAAATAGATAGATACTAGAAGATAGGAAATAGATGGAAATGAGTTAGATAGATAGATAGATATGAGATAGATAGAAATGAGATAGGTAGATAGATAGATAGATAGATAGATAGATAGATAGCTAGATAGATATGAGATAGATAGAAATGAGATAGATCGATAGATAGATAGATAGATAAAATGAAATATACAGAGGTCAACGTAGCGCTCCTGCGGTCATATATAGTGAGATATAAGATATTAAATGAGGACTTACCCGGTACTGCGCAGGGTCTTATACCAAGACAGGTCCTGCCAGCACCTCTCGGTCCAAGATCGCCTTAAAATTTTTGATGAAAATTCTTCCTCCACATCCACAGATTGGGAGAGCTGCAGGGTTCCTTGAGTGCCCCAAGAAGGAGACCCAATAAATTCAGGAAAATGGTAGAAAGAAAAATTACCCCAGCGCTCGCTGGAGAAAAATTCCAATATGTATGGAAATAACTACTTTATTTTGCAACGCGTTTCAGCCACTGCACATGGCCTTTTTCAAGCATGGGGTCATTTTTCTTTCTACCATTTTCCTAGATAGATAGATAGATATGAGACAGATTGAGAGATACATAGATAGATAGATATGAGATAAATAGATAGATACTAGAAGATATGAAATAGATGGAAATGAGATAGATAGATAGATAGATATGAGATAGGTAGATAGCTAGCTAGCTAGCTAGATAGATAGATAGATATGAGATAGATAGATAGTAATGAGATAAATAGATAGATATGAGATAGATAAATAGATATGAGATAGATGGAGAGATAGATAGATATTAGATAGATATGAGATAGATAGATAGATAGATAGATAGATAGATAGATATGAGATAGATAGACAGATAGATATGACATGGATAGGTAGAAAAATAGATATGAGATAGATATGAGATGGATAGATATGAGATAGATAGATATGAGATAGATAGTTAGATAGTTGAGATGAGCGAGCACGCTCGGATAAAGCAGTTACTCGAGCAAGCAACGCTCTTCTCGAGTAACTGCTTACTGGTCCGAGCAGGCTCGGGAGGGCGGCGGGTGTGAGCGGGGGGTAGAGAGAGAGAGATCTCTCTCACTCTCCCCCCGCTACACCCCGCCGCCACCCACTTACCCCCGCCCCTCACCGCCCCCCAAGCCTGCTGGGACCAATAAGCAGTTACTCGAGAAGATCGATGCTCGCTCGAGTTACTGCTTTATCCAAACGTGCTCGCTCATCTCTAATAGATAGATAGATAGATGATAGAAAGATAGATAGATAGATAGATAGATAGATAGATATGACATAGATAGATGTTTATTTAATACTTTTCATAATTCTACAGACTTGATATTTAGAGATAAATCATAAATAATAACGTTCTTCTTTCACATCCACTAACAAAATCACCATATTTGCGTTGAATTCTGCGTCTATCTTATCACTGGAGAGAAAAAAAAATCCTGTTGCCTCCAGCGATGAAGAGCGGAAATATTTCCATTAAACAATGCTTTTGTAGCACCTTGTTTTTTTGAGAAGTGAATAACTATTAATTGTGTTTTATAAAAGGAGAAATCCGGGTATTTAGAATGTAAAATTTGTATTGGATGAAAGCAACACTTAGCATATTTTCATAATCCTCCCAGCCTAGCAACAGTAATAGTGGAAGGTGTGAGGAGCATGCAATATTCATGAAATTAAGGAGACTTGAGATGAAAGGGAGTTCCATTAGAGAGACCAAGTGTGACAATATGACACATATTTGCATATTTTACACTTT
The DNA here is from genome assembly GCF_035609145.1 of Eleutherodactylus coqui. Classification (NCBI taxonomy): domain Eukaryota; kingdom Metazoa; phylum Chordata; class Amphibia; order Anura; family Eleutherodactylidae; genus Eleutherodactylus; species Eleutherodactylus coqui. Next base: position 63,567,361 of record NC_089841.1, on the reverse strand, counting down.
AAATCTTTTCAGCACATCCAACTTGATATATGGATGTAAACATGTATTGCCAGTTTTTTAGCATATTATAAGCCCTCAAGACTTTGCATGCATTTTAATATGTTTCATTATTGCTGTGGATTTTATTTTCCAACCAGCAGACGCTTTGATGGAGGAAATCTGGAAGAAAAAGCATCTGGCCTGTGCTCCAGGCAAGCTAAGTTTTTTTTTCCCCTTGAATACTTTAGCGAAAAGTAGCCTAGTCATTCTCCGTGAAAAATTCAATATAGGAAAATACATTTGTTTTCACACATACTGATTAAGAATTAATTTTCTTGACCTTGGCAAAAAGGTTTCAATTAAATTAAAGCGAGTCTGATAATTCATAAAACAATTTAAGAGGCAGAAGTGAAACTTTAAAAGTGTTTCATTATTCTTTGTTATATATGAATTAATTTTGAGTATTTTGAGAGATAGATATGAGATAGATGGATATGAGATAGATAGATAGATAGATAGATAGATAGATATGAGATAGATGGATATGAGATAGACAGATAGATGGATAGATAGATAGATAGATAGATAGATAGATAGATAGATAGATAGATATGAGATAGATAGATAGGAGATAGATGGATAGATTTGAGATAGATAGATAGATATGAGATAGATAGATAGGAGATAGATGGATAGATTTGAGATAGATAGATAGATATGAGATAGATAGATATGAGATAGATAGATAGATAGATATGAGATAGATCGATTGATATATAAATAGACAGATATGAGATAGATAATAGATATAGATAGATAGATAGATAGATATGAGATAGGTAGATATGAGATAGATAGATAGATAGATAGATAGATAGATAGATAGATAGATAGACAGATAGATAGGAGATAGGAGATAGTAGACAGATAGATAGATAGGAGATAAATAGACAGATAGATATAAGATAGATCGTTAAATAGATAGATATGATATAGATAATGATAGATATGAGATAGATAGATAGATAGATAGATAGATAGATAGGAGATAGATGGATAGATGTGAGTTAGATAGATATGAGATAGATAGATATGAGATAGATAGATATGAGATAGATCGATAGATATATAAATAGATAGATAGGAGATAGATAATAGATATAGATAGATAGATAGATAGATAGATAGATAGATAGATAGATATGAGATAGATAGATATGAGATAGATAGATAGATAGATAGATAGTAGAGATGAGCGAACGTACTCGTCCGAGCTTGATATTCGTGCGAATATTAGGGTGTTCGGGAGTACCACACGGTGTTCCGGTTACTTTCAGTTTCCTCTCTGAGACGTTAGCGCGCTTTTCTGGCCAATTGAAAGACAGGGAAGGCATTACAACTTCCCCCTGTGACATTCAAGCCCTATACCACCCCCCTGCTGTGAGTGGCTGGGAGATCTGATGTCACTCGAGTATAAAAATCGGCCCCTCCCGCGGCTCGCCACACATGCCTTGTGACTTAGCTGAGGGAAAGTACTATCGTGCTGGAGCTGCTGTAGGGAGAGCGTTAGGAGTTAGTGTAGGCTTCAAGAACCCCAACGGCCCTTCTTAGGGCCACATCTAATAGTGTGCAGTACTGTGTTAGCACAGTATTTTTTTTTTTTTTCCAAAATTGGATCTGCAGAGCATTGCGCCCTGCAATAGGGACAGAAGTGGGGGTTAGGCAGGGAGAGTGTTAGGAGTTAGTGTAGGCTTCAAGAACCCCAACGGTCCTTTCTAGGGCCACATCTATCCGTGTGCAGTACTGTCCAGGCTGCTGTTAGCAGTGTTGCATATTTTTTTTTTTTCTCAAAACCGGCTGTACAGAGCATTGCACCCGGCATTAATACTACAGGGATAGAATTGTGTAGGCAGGGCCAGAAGACATACATTATTCATTGAATACACGCAGTGTGGGTGTTCCTTGTAAAAAGCAGGGAAAAAATTCTATTTGGCCTGCCTCTGACAGTACTCAGGGCTCTGTGTATGTGTGTGCTGTGCGCTGAACGTTCAGAAAAAATCAGACGCAGTCAGCTACGTTTTACCGCAGGCGTGCGGCAATTTTTTTCCTGCATGGGAAATCCCTGATCTGCTGTAGGTAGCGAATTACTTTGCATCACTGCAGTTCTGGGACAAATTGGCAGGGCCACAACACAGTTATTAAACTTAGTATTCATTGAATACACGCAGTGTGGGTGTTCCTTGTAAAAAGCAGGGAAAATATTCTATTTGGCCTGCCTCTTACAGTACTCAGGGCTCTGTGTACGTGTGTGCTGTGCGCTGAACATTCAGAAAAAATCAGACGCAACCAGCTACGGTTGAGTGCAGCCTTGCGCCAATTTCTTTCCTGCCTGGGAAATACCTGCTCTGCCACAGTTAGCAACTCTGCAACAGTAAAGTTCTGTGACAGTTTTGCAGGGCCGCAACACAGTTATTAAACTTAGTAGTATTCATTGAATACACGCAGTGTGGCTTGTCCTTTGAAAACAAGGGAAAAAATTGTATTTTGGCTGCAGGCTTGCGCCACTTTCTTTCCTGCCTGGGAAATCAAATCACTGGTAATACACCATGCTGAGGGGTAGGGGTAGGCCTATAGGACGTGGACGCGGGCGAGGACGCAGAGGCCCAAGTCAGGGTGTGGGCACAGGCCGAGCCAGTGTGGTGGCCAGGGGTAGAGGCAGGGCCAGACCGAATAATCCACCAACTGTTTCCCAAAGCGCCCCCTCGCGCCATGCCACCCTGCACAGGTCAAGGTGCTCTACGGTGTGGCAGTTTTTCACAGAGACGCCTGACGACCGACGAACAGTGGTGTGCAACCTTTGTCGCGCCAAGATCAGCTGGGGAGGCACCACCAACAGCATGCGCAGGCATATGATGGCCAAGCACCCCACAAGGTGGGACGATGCCCGTTCACCGCCTCCGGTTTGCACCACTGCCTCTCCCCCTGTGCCCCAACCTGCCACTGAGATCCAACCCCCCTCTGAGGACACAGGCACTACCGTCTCCTGGCCTGCACCCACACCCTCACCTCTGCTGTCCTCGGCCCCATCCAGCAATGTCTCTCAGCGTAGCGTCCAGACGTAGCTAGCGCCACAGTTTGAGCGCAAGCGCAAGTACGACGCCACGCACCAGCACGCTCAAGCGTTAAACGTGCACATTGCAAAATTGATCAGCCTAGAGATGCTGCCGTATAGGCTTGTGGAAACGGAGGCTTTCAAAAGCATGATGGCGGCGGCGGCCCCGCGCTACTCGGTTCCCAGTCGCCACTACTTTTCCCGATGTGCCGTCCCAGGCCTGCACGACCACGTCTCCCGCAACATTGTACGCGCCCTCACCAACGCGGTTAATGCCAAGGTCCACTTAAAGGAGATGTCTCGAGGAAGCAGTTAAATTTTTTTTTTGCCCAGTCCCCCCCATTAAGTACACATTACTAAGCCCCCCTGTAAATGACATTTCTAGCTGGTTCGTACTTACCGTTCCAGCGTTTCAGCAACTTATAAAGTTTTCTCAAGATGGCCGCCGGCTCTTTCCCCGTCGCTCGCTGCAGCCCGACGTGCGCGCTCCCGAGACGCCGCCAGCTGTGTCTCCATGGCAACCGGACGCATCGCAGCCGCCGACCAGACGCCCCGCAGCCGCCGACCAGACGCCCACCGCCAGGCAGCAGGTAAGGCGCTAGCCCCCGGCTCCCCAGCGCTAGACCCTCAGCCCAGGTGAAGGCCCCGGAGCCCAGCGCTAGTTCCCCCGGCCTAGCGGCAGCCCCCCCGACCTAGCGGCAGCCCCCCCGGCCTAGCGGCAGCCCCCCCGGCCTAGCGGCAGCCCCCCCCCGGCCTAGCGACAGCCCCCCCCGGCCTAGCGACAGCCCCCCCGGCCTAGCGCTAGTTCCCCCATCACAGGGGCAGCCCCCCCCGGCCTAGCGACAGCCCCCCCCCCCCGACCTAGCGACAGCCCCCCCGGCCTAGCGCTAGTTCCCCCATCACAGCGGCAGCCCCCCCCCGGCGCAGCGACAGCCCCCCCCGGCGCAGCCCGGCGCAGCCCGGCGCAGCGGCAGCCCCCCCATCGCAGCGACAGCCCCCCCGGCCTAGCGCTAGTTCCCCCATCGCAGCGACAGCCCCCCCCCCGTCGCAGCGCTAGTTCCCCCCCGACCCATCACTTACCTGGGACGCTTCTCGGGGCTGCTGGGCTGGGCTGGGCTTCTCCGCTGGGCAGCTCCAGTTTCTGCACCTTCCTCTAACAGAGGAAGGTGCAGAATGGCCGCTGCAGCGCGCTCCCGAGCAGTGACAGCTCGTCTGCGCATGCGCAGAAGAGCTGTAGCGGGGAGCACACTGAAGCGGCTCGTGCTGAATAGAGAAGACCGGACTGCGCAAGCGCGTCTAAAAAAGCAAGCTGCCAGCGAATTTAGACGGAACCATGGAGACGAGGACGCTAGCAACGGAGCAGGTAAGTGGAATAACTTCTGTATGGCTCATATTTAATGCACAATGTACATTACAAAGTGCATTAATATGGCCATACGGAAGTGTATAACCCCACTTGGTTTCGCGAGACCACCCCTTTAACAACAGACACGTGGACAAGCACAGGCGGGCAGGGCCACTATATCTCCCTGACGGCACATTGGGTGAATTTAGTGGAGGCTGGGACAGAATCAGAGCCTGGGACCGCTCACGTCCTACCCACCCCCAGAATTGCGGGCCACAGCTCGGTGGTGGTATCTGCGGCGGTGTATGCTTCCTCCACTAAAGCACCTTCCTCCTCCTCCTCCTCCAACGCAACCTCTGTCTCGCAATCAAGATGTGTCAGCAGCACGTCGCCAGCAGTCGGTGTAACGCGGCGTGGCAGCACAGCGGTGGGCAAGCGTCAGCAGGCCGTGCTGAAACTACTCAGCTTAGGAGAGAAGAGGCACACGGCCCACGAACTGCTGCAGGGTCTGACAGAGCAGACCGACCGCTGGCTTTCGCCGCTGAGCCTCCAACCGGGCATGGTCGTGTGTGACAACGGCCGTAAGCTGGTGGCGGCTCTGCAGCTCGGCAGCCTCACGCACGTGCCATGCCTGGCCCATGTCTTTAATTTGGTGGTTCAGCGCTTTCTGAAAAGCTACCCCCACTTGTCATACCTGCTCGGAAAGGTGTGCCAGCTCTGCGCACATTTCCGCAAGTCCCACACGCACGCTGCCACCCTGCGGACACTGCAACATCGGTTTAATCTGCCAGTGCACCGACTGCTGTGCGACGTGCCCACACAGTGGAACTCTACGCTCCACATGTTGGCCAGACTCTATGAGCAGCGTAGAGCTATAGTGGAATACCAACTCCAACTTGCGCGGCGCAGTGTGAGTCAGCCTCCTCAATTATTTACAGAAGAGTGGCCCTGGTTGGCAGCCATCTGCCAGGTCCTTGGAAAATTTGAGGAGTCTACCCAGGTGGTGAGCGGCGATGCTGCAATCATTAGCGTCACCATTCCTCTGCTATGCATCTTGAGAAGTTCCCTACAAAGCATAAAGGCAGACGCTTTGCGCTCGGAAACAGAGCCGGGGGAAGACAGTATGTCGCTGGATAGTCAGAGCACCCTCCTGTCTATATCTCAGCGCGTTCAGGAGGAGGAGCATGAGGAGGATGAGGAGGAGGGGGAAGAGACAGCTTGGCCCACTGCTGACGGTACCCATGCTGCTTGCCTGTCATCATTTCAGCGTGTATGGCCTGAGGAGGAGGAGGAGGAGGATCCTGAAAGTGATCTTCCGAGTGAAGACAGCCATGTGTTGCGTACAGGTACCCTGGCACACATGGCTGACTTCATGTTAGGATGCCTTTCTCGTGACCCTCGCGTTACACGCATTCTGGCCACTACGGATTACTGGGTGTACACACTGCTCGACCCACGCTATAAGGAGAGCCTTTGCACTCTCATTCCCGAAGAGGAAAGGGGTTCGAGAATGATGCTATACCACAGGGCGCTGGTGGACAAACTGATGGTAAACTTCCCATCCGACAGCGCTAGTGGCAGAAGGCGCAGTTCCGAGGGCCAGGTAGCAGGGGAGGCGCAGAGATCAGGCAGCATGTACAGCGCAGGCAGGGGAACATTCTCCAAGGCCTTTGCCAGCTTTATGGCTCCCCAGCAAGACTATGTCACCGCTCCCCAGTCACGGCTGAGTCGGCGGGAGCACTGTAAAAGGATGGTGAGGGAGTACGTAGCCGATCGCACGACCGTCCTCCGTGACGCCTCTGCCCCCTACAACTACTGGGTGTCGAAGCTGGACACGTGGCCTGAACTCGCGCTGTATGCCCTGGAGGTGCTTGCTTGTCCTGCGGCTAGCGTCTTGTCAGAGAGTGTGTTTAGTGTGGCTGGGGGAATCATCACGGATAAGCGTACCCACCTGTCAACCGACAGTGCCGACAGGCTTACACTCATCAAGATGAACAAAGCCTGGATTTCCCCAGACTTCTCTTTTGCACCAGCGGACAGCAGCGATACCTAAGCAATACGTATTATGCACCCGCGGATGGAAGCATCGTTCTCTCTCACCATCCAAAACGGGGACATTTCTGCTTCATCAATCTGTGTATAATATTCCTCCTCCTCCTCCTCCTGCTCCTCCTCCTGAAACCTCACGTAATCACGCTGAACGGGCAATTTTTCTTAGGGCCACAAGGCTCACTCATATAATTTTTCTAAACAATTTTTATACGTTTCAATGCTCTTAAAAGCGTTGAAACTTTAACTTGAACCAATTTTTCGTTAAACTGGGCTGCCTCCAGGCCTAGTTACCACTTAAGCCACATTAACCAAAGCGATTAATAGGTTTCACCTGCCATCTTGGTTGGGCATGGGCAATTTTTCTGAGGTACATTAGTACTGTTGGTACACCAATTTTTGTGGGCCCTCGCCTACAGTGTAATCCAATTAATTTTTTGCCCACCTGCATTACAGCTGACGTTACATCAGCTGTGTTGGACACTGCAATGGGATATATTTATGTACCACCGGTGGGTTCCAGGGAGCCACCCATGCCGTGGGTCCACACGGAGTTGTAACTACATGTGTCCACTTCTAAAGAGCCCCAGTCTGACTGGGGCATGCAGTGTGGGCCGAAGCCCACTTGCATTAAACATGACATTACCTCAGCTGTGATGGGCAATGCAATGGGATATTTCTATGTACCGCCGGTGGCTTCCTGGCACCCACCCATGCTGTGGGTCCACAGGGAATTATAAATGCCTCTGTTTCCACTTGTAAAGAACCCCAGTCTGACTGGGGCATGCAGTGTGGGCCGAAGCCCACCTGCATTAAGCACGACATTACTACCTCAGCTGTGTTGGGCAATGCAATGGGATATTTTTGTGTATCGCCGGTGGGTTCCAGGGAGCCACCCATGCTGTCGGTCGACAGGGACTTCACAATAGGGAGTTGTACCTGCCTGTGTCTATGAATTAAAAAGCCCGGTCTGACTGGGGCATGCAGAGACACCTTGACAGAATGAATAGTGTGTGGCACATAGGTTCCCCATTGCTATGCCCACGTGTGCAGCTCCTGATGGCGGTGGCACAGGATTCTATTTCTCATTGCTTCTGTACAGCATTGTGGGCTATCGCCCCGCCCCTTTTAAAGAGGGTCGCTGCCTAGCCGTGCCAACCCTCTGCAGTGTGTGCCTGCGGTTCCTCGTCATGGCAGACGCACTTCTAAATAGACATGAGGGTGGTGTGGCATGAGGGCAGCTGAAGGCTGCGCAGGGACACTTTGGTGTGCGCTGTGGGGGGGAGGGGGGCGGTTGGGCAGCATGTAACCCAGGAGAAGTGGCAGTGGAGTGTCATGCAGGCAGTGATTGTGCTTTATTGGAGGTAGTGTGGTGCTTGGCAAAGGAAATGCCATGCTAATGAGGGCTTTTCAGAAGTAAAAGTTTTTGGGAGGGGGGGCCCTCTCTTGCCGCTATTGTGGCTTAATAGTGGGACCTGTGAACTTGAGATGCAGCCCAACACGTAGCCCCTCGCCTGCCCTATCCGTTGCTGTGTCGTTCCCATCACTTTCTTGAATTGCCCAGATTTTCACACATGAAAACCTTAGCGAGCATCGGCGAAATACAAAAATGCTCGGGTCGCCCATTGACTTCAATGGGGTTCGTTATTCGAAACGAACCCTCGAGCATCGCGAAAAGTTCGTTCCGAGTAACGAGCACCCGAGCATTTTGGTGCTCGCTCATCTCTAATAGATAGATAGATAGATAGATAGATAGATAGATAGATAGATAGATAGATAGATAGATAGATAGATAGGAGATAGATAGGAGATAGTAGACAGACAGATAGATAGGAGATAAATAGACAGATAGATATAAGATAGATCGTTAAATAGATAGATATGATATAGATAATGATAGATAGATAGATATGAGATAGACAGATAGTAGACAGATAGATAGATATGAGATAAATAGACAGATAGATATGAGATAGATCGTTAAATAGATATAGATATGAGATAGATAATAGATATAGATAATGATAGATAGATAGATTATAGATAGATATGAGATAGATAGTAGATATAGATAATGATAGATAGATAGATAGATATTAGATAGATAGTAGATATAGATAGATATTAAAAAAATAGATAGACAGATGATAGATAGATACATAGATAGATAGATATGAGATAGATATAGATAGATATCAGATGATTAGAGATGAGCGAGCACCAAAATGCTCGGGTGCTCGTTACTCGAGTCGAACTTTCCGCGATGCTCGAGGGTTCATTTCGAGAAATTGGCGACTCGAGCATTTTTGTATATCGCCGATGCTTGCTAAGGTTTCCATTTGTGAAAATCTGGGAAATTCAGGAAAGTGGTGGGAACGACACAGAAACGGATAGTACAGGCGAGGGGCTACATGTTGGGCTGCATCTCAAGTCCCCAGGTCCCACTATTAAGCCACAATAGCGGCAAGAGTGGGCCCCCCCCCCCCAACAATTTTAACTTCGGAAAAACCCTCATTAGCAAGACATACCTTAGCTAAGCACCACACTACCTCCAACAAAGCACAATCACTGCCTGCATGACACTCCGCTGCCACTTCTCCTGGGTTACATGCTGCCCAACCCCCCCCCCCCCCCCCGCACGACCCAGTGTCCACAGCGCACACCAAAGTGTCCCTGCGCAACCTTCAGCTGCCCTCATGCCACACGCTGGCCTCATAGCCACACCACCCTTATGTCTATTTATAAGTGCCTCTGCCATGAGGAGGAACCGGAGGCACACACTGCAGAGGGTTGGCAGGGCCAGGCAGCGACCTTCTTTAAAAGGGGCGGGGCGATAGCCCACAATGCGGTACAGAAGCAATGAGAACTCCAATCCCGTGCCACCTCCATCAGGAGCTGCAAATGTGAGCATAGCAATGGGGAATCCATGTGCCCCACAGTATTCATTCTGTCAAGGTGTCGCATAGCTCAATCCACACTGCAAGGGGAAAGCCGTCAGTCAGTGCCTTTGTGCCAGACAGGTCGGCGCACCTTTCCGAGCAGGTCTGACAAGCGTGGGTAGCTTTTCAGAAACAGCTGAACCACCAAATTAAAGACATGGGCCAGGCATGGCAAGTGCGTGAGGCTGCCGAGCTGCAGAGCCGCCACCAGGTTACGGCCGTTGTCACACACGACCATGCCCGGTTGGAGGCTCAGCGGCGAAAGCCAGCGGTCGGTCTGCTCTGTCAGACCCTGCAGGAGTTCGTGGGCCATGTGCCTCTTCTCTCCTAAGCTGAGTAGTTTCAGCATGGCCTGCTGACGCTTGCCCACCGCTGTGCTGCCACGCCGCGCGACACCAACTGCTGGCGATGTGCTGCTGCTGACACATCTTGATTGCAAGACAGAGGTTGCGGAGGAGGAGGAGGGTGGTTTAGTGGAGGAAGCATACACCGCCACAGATACCAGTACCGAGCTGGGGCCCGCAATTCAGGGGGTGGGTAGGACGTGAGCGGTCCCAGGCTCTGACTCGGTCCCAGCCTCCACTAAATTCACCCAATGTGCCGTCAGGGAGATATAGTGGCCCTGCTCGCCTGTGCTTGTCCACGTGTCTGTTGTTAAGTGGACCTTGGCAGTAATCGCGTTGGTGAGGGCGCGTACAATGTTGCGGGAGACGTGGTCGTGCAGGGCTGGGACGGCACATCGGGAAAAGTAGTGGCGACTGGGAACCGAGTAGCGCGGGGCCGCCGCCGCCATCATGTTTTTGAAAGCCTCCGTTTCCACAAGCCTATTCATCTCCAGGCTGATCAATTTGTCTATGTGCATGTTTTAACGCTTGAGCGTGTGGGTGCGTGGCGGCGTACTTGCGCTTGCGCTCAAACAGTTGCGCTAGCGACGGCTGGACGCTGCGCTGAGAGACATTGCTGGATGAGGCCGAGGACAGCGGAGGTGAGCGTGTGGGTGCAGGCCGGGAGACGTCCTCTAGGCCTACCCCTACCCCTCAGCATGGTATATTATGAGTAGAGAAGAAACAGAACACTGTAATTAAATGTGCCACTTATTGGCCTGTGGTTGGAGGCTGACTTCGCTTACGGAATGCACAGCAGAGCCAGGAAACAATTATGCGCAAGCCTGTAGTGAGACGTAGGTGCGTATGACTGAGCTACTGGAATTCACAGCGCAGAACCAGTCAAGTGGCCAAAGGCCAGTCGTAGGCCTTAAAGGGGTTGTCCCGAGGCAGCAAGTGGGTCTGTACACTTCTGCATGGCCATAATAATGCACTTTGTAATGTACATTGTGCATTAATTATGAGCCATGCAGAAGTTATAAAAAGTTTTATACTTACCTGTTCCGTTGCTGGCGTCCTCGTCTCCATGGTGCCGACTAATTTTCGCCCTCCGATGGCCAAATTAGCCGCGCTTGCGCAGTCCGGGTCTTCTGCAGTCTTCTATGGGGCTCCGTGTAGCTCCGTGTAGCTCCGCCCCGTCACGTGCCGATTCCAGCCAATCAGGAGGCTGGAATCGGCAGTGGACCGCACAGAAGAGCTGCGGTCCACGGAGGAAGAGGCCATCTTCAGCGGTGAGTAGAGAAGTCACCGGAGCGCGGGGATTCAGGTAAGCGCTCCGGTGAGCTTTCTTTACCTCCCTGCATCGGGGTTGTCTCGCGCCGAACGGGGGGGGGGTTGAAAAAAAAAAAAACCCGTTTCGGCGCGGGACAACCCCTTTAAGTATTTTGCTTCTATTTTTTTAAATGGTGAGGTGAAACACCAGACAGACACTGTATGCAGCGTATATTATGTATACTGTTTCCCTCTGGCAGGATGACGGCGGTCATGTAACGGGCACAGCAGAGCCAGGAAACAATTATGCGCAAGCCTGCTGTAACGCTTAGCTGGGTATTAATTAGCGACTACTACCCCCAGCAGACACGCAGTACACTGAAGACGGTCACAGGCAGCCCAAATATAGTATTTTTCCCCAATTTTTGAAAAAGCCCACTGCCTATATAGCCAGTATACCTCTTTCCCTGCCCCACCAGTACTGCCCCTATACTCTGTAAAATGACTGCAGACTGAGGACGCAATGCTCTGCACGCCCGTTACCAAAAAATAAATAATTGTGCAACACTGTTAAAAGCAGCCTCAACAGTACTGCACGCGGTCAGATGTGGCCCTAAGAAGGACCGTTGGGGTTCTTGAAGACGAATATAACACCTAACACTCTCCCTATAGCAGCTACAGCAAGACAGCACTTTCCCTGATCTCTGTCAGCATGCATCTGGCGAGCCGCGGGCGGGGCAGATTTTAATACTCGGTGTCACCTGATCTCCCCAGCCACTCACTGCAGGGGGGTGGTATAGGGCTGGAATGTCACAGGAGGAAGTTGTAATGCCTTCCCTGTCTTTCTATTGGCCAGAAAAGCGCGCAAATTTCTCAGGGAAGAAAATGAAAGTGACTCGAACATCGCGTGGTGCTCGTCTCGAGTAACGAGCATCTTAAACACCCTAATACTCGAACGAGCATCAAGCTCGGACGAGTACGCTCGCTCATCTCTACTAATGATGCAATATTTCTAATAATACCCTGTTGCAAAAATAATTGTCAACCCAAAACACAGGCATTTAATAAAAATAAAAAAATCCCCCAAAGCATCCATCACATTTAAGATACTGAATACTGTATATACTCGAGTATAAGCCTAGTTTTTCAGCACATTTTTTTTTTTGCTGGAAAAGCCTCCCTCGGCTTATATTTGAGTCAGGGAAGGCTTAAAAAAAACCCTCCATACTCACCTCCCAGCCGGCGTCTGTGTCCCTGGCGGCGGTGCAGCAGGCTGCTTGTATTCTCTCCGCTGTCATCCCCCACTGTCCTCTTTGCTCGGCTCTGTCATTCCCCGCCGTCAGCGCTGTGTAAGTAAGAGCTGTGAGTGGATCGAGCGTCAGCCAATCACAGCCATTGCTCGATCATTCACAGCCAATCAGGCTGCTTTAGAATTCTCTCCGCTGTCATCTCCTGCTTGGCATTCAAATCTCCTGCCATCAGTGCTGGCGCTCAATCCAATCACAGCGCTTACTTACACAGCACTGACAGAGCCAAGCAGAGAGGACAGCGGAAGATGACAGCAGGGAGGATTGAAGCAGCTTGTCGCACAGACACAGATGCCGGCTGGGAGGTGAGTATGGAGGGTTTTTTTCACCTAGTATATACTCGAGTATAGCTTGGCTTATACTCGAGTCAATAAGTTTTCCCAGTTTTTTGTCGTGAAACTTATTGTCTCGGCTTATACTCGGGTCGGCTAATACTCGAGTATATACGATATGTATCAGTAAACGATAATCACATTTCTTTTTTAGTAGGCAAAATATTTTTTATTTATACTGCCACACATGAGGAGCTGCAGCATAAAGGTCATAATTAAGACACAGCCTTTAAGTCAAGGGAGTCTCAGGCCCCCTAGCCACAATAACTATCACTGCAGCAACGTTAGTGCACCGCCACCAGCGCTTCCATGGCAATCAGCTTCTCCTATGCACAGACTTAGTGCCAATTCAGCCTCCCTCACCCCGACACCCCTGCAAGTTCTATCCAGCGAAAACCAGTGTCGCATCGCAAAATCTGTCACGATGCAACTGGCTGCATGTTGGGCTATGAGTCTTACTGCACAGCATAGCCTGACTTTCCGCTTTATCTGCAATGCTGAAAGCATGAGCAGAGGATGAAAGGCGTCTGGCTATGCTGTGTAGGAAGTTGCAGAGCCCAACTGGCAGGAGCTGCATTATGACAGACTTAATGAAGAATGGACAGTGGCTTCAGCTGGACTTAAGTTGTGCAGGTTGGAGGGCTGAAGAGGCAGTGCTGGATGGAGGTGCAGGCGCGAGGAAGCCAGAACCAGGGCAGACCCACCCTCAACCTGCTACGGTGAAGCACTGTCAAGCTCCAGCAGCAGAGATGGAAGTCCCACTGTGTACTGTATATTCTCCTGTGTATGCATGTCCTTGAGTGTATACCGTATATACACGTCCATGTGTATATATATATTGTAGTAACTTGGGGGTTACCCGCTCACGGGGATCGCCATCTTCAGGTCCTTCTTCAGACACACCCACACAGCTGTTCCTGTGGATTAGAACACATTGTGCCTGACTTTATGCCCTCTGCAGGCCATCCTGTGTACTACCTTGCCACTATATATTTGTGTGCTTATGTATGTGTTCACGTGTATATATGCACTTTATCGTGTGTGCATATATACTGAATGTACTGTATAAATGACAATATAACATACAGTGAGTATATAACTCCAATTAGTATTTTTATTTTTTAAAGGAAAGTGTTACGGCTTTTAGATAATGTTATTGCATACACATGCACATTTAACCCCTTTCTGTCTCAGAGCATAAATTTATGTCCTGGGTGAGTATGGGCTCCCATAAATAGGCTTACATTTACGACCTATGGATGGCGTGGGCTCAGAAGTTGAGTTTGTGTCATCCATAGTGGGAACAGTTGTGACTGACAGATGGTCTCCCCTTGCTGTTAACACCTTAGATGGCACAACCAATGTTGATTGCATCTTGTTAAAGGCTCACAGAGAGAGGGCATTCTCTCTGTGATGTCCTCAGCTGTCTGCTGTTGAGGGCAGGGGCATAGCTATAGGGTATGTAGGGGATGCGGTTGCACCCGGGTCCAGGAGCCATAGGGGGCCCATAAGGCCTCTCCTCCATATAGGGAGCTCAGTACTATGAATAAAGCATTAGAGGTGGGGGCCCTGTTACATATTTTGCATTGGGGCTAAGAAACATAAAGTTATGCTTTTGATTGCGAACCAATGGGTTGCCATGGCAATGGGATGCCAGTCAATGGCATGTGGGTCTGCCATGGCCTGTGATCACTATGATAAGCGATTATGCATTTTAGTACAGAAGTACATGCAATATATTATCAAAGCAATTATAGCATCAAAGGTTCAAGTTCCATACAGGAACAAAATGATGGGGAAAAAAAAGTAGTACAAAAAAAAAAAATGTTTTTGCACACTTTCCCCTCTTGTTTAAAAAAAACATGTTCGGTCTCATCGCATCCATAATGATCTGTACAATAAATTGAACACACTTTTTAGCCAGAACAGCAAATGCTATGAGAAAAAGAAAAAAATATACATGTGTAGAATTTTCTTGGTGGGGTGGAGGGGTGGGGGGCAACAAAACATATGCCTTAGGACCCGTGCCCCTAATATTTTGAGACTCTAGTAACAACCTCAGTTGCTAGAGCTGTATCAATGAACTACTTGAGACCCATTGACGCAGCAGAAAGTTCTGAGTGGAGCATAGGCAGTTATGAAGAATAGGAGTGGGGCCCAAGCTGAATTTTTGTACCCAGGCCTATTGGTCTTGAGCTATGCCCATGAGCAGCAATAGTATTTAAAGACTGCACTGTTCCCAAAATGTTAAAATATCATAGAAAAGTTTAGATTGCTGTGGTCAAGGAGATAGATAGATAGATAGATAGATAGATAGATAGATAGATAGATAGATAGATAGATAGATAGATACGATAGGATCTGCTAGATATTTGCTATTTCCCTAGTATTCCTTCTGGAAATTCAGAAATTTACAACTAGGTCTTACCATTCTTCTTTTCAATATGGTCTGTCACTACACAACTGTGGTGAACTTTAACTTGCCACTTGTACTATTGCTGCAAACTCTGAATTGATATTATTTAACACAACAAAAGTAATTTGAAAAGTTAAGTTAAAGTTTGTAAAACTGTGTATTAAATTTGTTGAATGTTAACGTTTGCTATATCTGTACACTCTGACACAGTTAACACTGATGTGATAGGAAGAATATACCTCTCTTACAAGGGGAATGGTAATACCCAGCTGACATTAATTCATACATTTCAAACAGGAGTAATATAGGAACTCCACAATGCCGAGTTCCAAGAAAAGATTCTTCAGAATTGGTATTTTTTAGAGAACAAAACTATTTACTAATACAGGTTGGTCAGATGAAGCTGCCCAGCGCTTTACAGTAAATGCACTTTATGAAAAGTGGTAGATTTAGATATGCCAAGAGTAATATTCCACAATAGAGTGTAAGCTTCCATTGGAATTATTTTTATATAGCTAAAATTGCATTTTAATTAAGAACAATGTAAATTAGTGTAGGTTTTAAAGGGCATGTTTTATGAAGACAAGCCATGTTATATGCCCTATTAGGCCTTAGTCACACGGGCGTTTTTTCCCGCGATTTGTGGATCGCATGACGGATGCACATCTGCAAATTGCGTGACCGGGGCCGAAAAATCGCCCGAAAAAACTGCTCCTAGCCGCGTTTCAATAGAAATGGGCCGGAGCAGTGCAGCGCTGTCCAGCGCATTGAATTCAATGGAGCCGGCAATACAGCCGCCTCTATTGAAAGCAATGAGCTGCGGGCGATCTCACGAGGAATTTTCGGGAAGGGCTTAAATATATAAGCCCTTCCCTGCAATTCATCCAGAAATGTGTAAAAATAAAAAATATATATATACTCACCTGGTCCCGGCAGACGGAGTTCAGCCGCGGCCGGCGGCAGTTCTCCTGAACTGCTCTCTGTAGTATTCAGCAGCCGGGGATTTAAAATCCCTGCCTGCTGAATGAGCTGCCTCTGATTGGTCACAGCCTGACCAAACAGAGGCAGCTCTCACTCACACCCATTTATGAATTCATGAATGGGTGAGTGAGTGCTGCCTCTGATTGGCTCAGCGCAGTGGACCTCTATAAAACAAGCATGAAAAACATCCTAAAATTCAGACTTCTTTCCTGCACCACCAGTCACAGTTGCAAGTCTGTTTATGACTGTAGGGGTGCAAAAGTAATATAACAGTTCAGGCAGAAAACCCTCCTAATTTTATTCTAGTTCTGTGACTTAAATCACCAAGACAAAAGAAAGAAGGAAAAAAGTTCTACAAATGTTCAATCTGCTTATTTAAATTTTGCCGCTAACAGAAACAGATGCCCGGATTTGCCAAAATGCTGGCAAAGAAATGAATAATATAAGTCATACAAAAACATTTTTGCTTTCACATTGCTAATTAAGCCACAGAAAAACAATTACAAGTGTAGACGTAGATAGCATGAAACAATAAGCAGTCCAGTTTCTCTACTATCACTTTAATATGTAGCACAACTTAATATTGTTTATAGAGAGATTACACGGCGGGGTATGCACTTACTCAGTACAGGTCTAGAACTTTGCGCTTAATGAAAAATGCGCTTTTAAGAGTTTTGGCAGCAGTGATGACAATTAAATTGTGTTAGCACACAAAACAGTATTAAAAATATATAAGCAAAACTTAATCCTTATATATTTCTCCTTTATTCACAACATTCCATCTGGCACAACATATTTTCAGTGCAGGTGGCAATTTAATAGGCTTAATCTCATAATCCCCCCTATGAAGCATAGAAACATTGTGTGCACAGGAAAAAAAAGTTATTTTTTTGATCTTTCTTAAAAACACGTTCCCTGAACCATCTTGGTGCTTCAAAGATGTAGAGTTTATCTTAAATTCAGTTTGCCTTTGTTGCGTAAAAACGGAAAATGATCTTGAATCAATTATGAAAGCAAATTTCTCAACATGAAACAAACAACAGAGATGGAAAATGATATAACTAATCATATAAAATGACTAATACTATTGATTCATTATATTTAGTTAAAACGGCTATAAAATTGCAATGATAATACTTCTTAGATTAATAGTAGTTGTAATAATAAGAAGAAAAGACAAACTGAAACTACTACTGGTACCTATAGAAAAATAATAATTGAATCTATAACTGCTTATTCTACTACTACAGATGTAGTAAATATGAAGCATTTGCAGCATGCTGCGGCATTGGCTTAATACAACTAGACTTTTTATAAAACATGCTACTCATTTACTATGCATTGCAGCAATTTCACTATGCAAATAGCTTAGCATGTTGTGTCAAAGTGATTAATTCAGTTTGGTGTAATGAATGTTTGTTTGATGTGCGCTGCATCTGTATTAATAGTAATAACAGTAGTAGTACTACTGCAGATCTAATATACACTACATGAATGTATTGTGCACTAAATTTGTTTATTTAATTCACCGAACTATCATTCAGTGTGTTATGCTATTCGTGTAGCCATTAACCAATAATGACTGTCGGTCTACGCAAATTTAGCAGGTGTGCTAGAATAACAATGTAGTGCACCACAAAATTTAATTTCAGAAGTGCTACATTGGTTCTACTACCACTAGTTCTAGACATACAACCATATTTTTTATAACTACTACTACTAACAATAATAACATTGTTATTATTATTAGTAGACATAGTAGTAGAGTTCAGAGAACCAAAACAGTCAAACCCTGTTTTGGGTCAAAAGTTTGTTAAAAGTTCAGTTAGGCACAGATTCCTATGGAACAGTAGAAGACCCAGGCTTTCACATAAGCTCCTAGCCCAGAGAAAAGAGCATGGAGGCATAAACCTCCCAGATATGGAACAATATTATAAAGCAATACAGCTCAACAGATGGAATTAATCAAACCCTCAAAAAACCTAATTGTAAGTGCACTAGCACAAGCGTCATATGGAAAATCCCTCAAAGGAGATCTATGGCGCTCCCCTCATAAAACCCACATTAAAAAAAAAACCCACGACCTTCTCTTGAAAGGAATATGCGAAACATGGGCTTAGCTTCAAAAAGAAATAGCTCCCCATCCATCCTCCATAGCGCCTTTATCCCTTGTGCCAGAGTACCTCGATATGGACTTAGACAAACACACTAAACAGGTCTGGACTAACCTAGACAAACTTTCAATAGCAGACCTTTGGTCCCAACGAGACCTCAAAAACACGCATCTAACTGAAAAACTGCTAGCTTCAATACCGGGCCTTCGACTCAACCAACTTCAAACCCTACACATAACCAAAATCCTCGACAAATTCAATAAAAAGTTCCCATCGACACGTCCTCTTACAGATTTTGAGAAAAATGTCGAAACTCGAACCACTCAAAGTAGAAAATTAGCTCTCCTAAAAAAGAAATTCATAACACATCAAGAAACATCTAGAGCAGCATACATCAGATCCTGGGAGATGGAGCTCAGAAGTAACTTATCAGACAAAGAGGTGAAATTCATATTGAACAACTCACACGGATATTCTAGATGCACCAAATTACAAGAGAACCACTATAAGCTTATCACTAGATGGTATAAAACCCCTGAGTGGCTTTACGCATATAAACTTTCTAACACAAATCTGTGCTGGAGATGTAATGAGCATGTAGGCTCCTTTATACACATATGGTGGTCATGTCCCCGAATTAGGCTTTTTTGGAACCAAGTCGAAAATAAAATACGCGAAATAACCCGCAGATCATTTACTCTCCACCCGGAACATGTGTTCTTAGCAAAACCGTCAGCAACCTATAAGCCCTCAAAAACCAATCTGATTACTCACCTCATATCAGCAGCGAAAGTTATAATCCCTCTAGCATGGCTTCAACCAACAGCTCCCACCTACACGGAGGGGATAGCGAAGGTAAACAAAATTCGCCGCTTTGAAGAAATGACAAGCTGGTCATGTAGAACACACGAACAATTCAAAAACATATGGGGCCAATGGCCAGGCACCCCCTCCTCTACATCCCACTAAATGGCATACAGTCTCTTTAGCTACAATTTAATTCAAACAGAACTTGCATATCTCACTCGTCTCATGATTTTCTTTTGGAGTTAGAGGTTATAATATAATAATAGATGTTCTCCCCCCCCCTACCTCCCCCCCTCCCTTCCACACACCCTTCCTACCCTCACCTTTTTCATCATCCCAACCTCCGTTAAAAAAAATAATCAAGAAACGTTTTGCTTCTGTAACAATTAACATTGTTCAACTATTTTTCTCTGTAACAAATGTTTATTACAACCCTGTCGGTTGAACTTGTACATGCCTTTCTTGAATAAATAAAGAATAATTAAAAAAAAAAAAAAAAAAGTTCAGTTAGTCGCGAACTCAAACCTTGGGTGAATTGATTCAGCCAAAACAACTAAAATTCTTCTTCTTCCCACTTGCTCTTAGTTTTTCTTCTGCTTCTCCCTTCTTTTAAATAGATAGAAAAAAAGAAAAAACTTTCTTTATAGCTGCGCTACAACATTAACCCTTAGGTAAACAAGGGAATAAGCCTCTAAAAAACCTCAGTTCAAATAGAAAGCCAATATTTTTATTCCCCACATAACAATCAAGTATAAGTGAAATATTAAAAGCAACGCGTTTCTGCGTCTAGCTGACGCCTTTATCAAGCTTAAAGAATAATTAAAAAAAAAAAAAAAAGTTCAGTTAGTCACGAACTCAAACCTTGGGTGAATTGATTCAGCCAAAACAACTAAAATTCTTCTTCTTCCCACTTGTTCTTAGTTTTTCTTCTGCTTCTCCCTTCTTTTAAATAGAGGGGGAAAGAAGGAAAAAGGAGAAGGAAAAATAAAAAGAAATAAGGAAAAAAAGGAAGGAAAAGAAAAAGGAGTAAAAAGAAGGGAAAAGAAGGAGAAATGGAAAAAAGAAGGAAAAGGGAGAAGGAAAACAAAAGAAAAAGAAGAAGAGGAAGGAAAAAAGAACAAAGAGAAGGAAAAGAGGAAGGAAAAAGTAAGAAGAAGGCAAAAGAAGGAAAACAAAGAACTCTGCACTTAAAAATGGTAAAAAAGTACTTAGATAAACTGCTCGGTGGATTAAGAATATTATACAGTGCTTTTATGGCTCTTAGCCAGTGTCATACACCAGTTTTAGTGGAACTGATAACGTTCTGGTTCAGTTTGAACAAAAAATCGGACCAAACCTCTTGCTGAAATTCAGCAAACAGTGTTACTGGATTCTTCAAATGTTCACTCATCACTAAATACTACTATTGATAATGTTATTTAGAAATAATAATAAAATAAAAGTACTACTGTTACTACTGCTTAACAACAATTATAAGTAACTTATTTATTATTGCAGTTATGATTCATATAGATATAAAGTAAGTCTTTACATCTAAAAGTTAGAAAGAGCTGCTGGGAGCAGTAAATCACTTTCTATGTGAGGACAACAGCTTCTTCAGGGTGTGTACAGAGCACACAATGCACCAGAAAGTAAGATGGAGCTCTCCTCACCTGGCGTCCAAGGAAGTAGTTCATCCTGGCAATGGTAAAGGGCAGTACAGAACATGTGGTACCTCATTGTATTATAGAGAGGATTATAGAATCAAAGAAGAATCATAGAATGGTAGAGTTGGAAGGGACCTCCAGGGTCATCGGGTCCAACCCCCTGCTCAGTGCAGAATTCACTAAATCATCCCAGACAGATATTTGTCCAGCCTTTGTTTGAACACTTCCATTGAAGGAGAACTCACTACCTCCCATGGTAACCTGTTCCACTCATTGATCATCCTCACTGTCAGAAAGTTTTTTTTCTAATATCTAATTAATAATAATAATAATAAACTTTATTTGTATAGCGCCAACATATTCTGCAGCGCTAATTTGTGTCTCCTCCCTTTCAGTTTCATCCCATTGCTTCTAGTCTTTCCTTGTACAAATGAGAATAGGGCTGATCCCTCTGCAGTGTGACAACCCTTCAGATATTTGTAGGCAGCTATTAAGTTTCCTCTCAGCCTTCTTTTTTGCAAGCTAACCATTCCCAGATCCTTTACCCATTCCTCATAGGACATGATTTGCAGACCACTCACCATCTTGGTAACTTTTCTCTGAACTTGCTCCAGTATGTCAATGTCTTTTTTAAAGTGCGGTGCCCAGAACTGGACACAGTATTCCAGATGAGGTCTGACTAAGGAAGAGTAGAGGGGGATAATTACCTCACGTGATCTAGACTCTATGCTTCTCTTAATACGTCCAAGAATTGTGTTTGCCTTTTTGGCTGCTGCATCACATTGTTGACTCATGTTCATTCTATGATCTATTAGTATACCAAGTCCTTTTCACATGTACTGCTTACCCCAATTCCTTCATTCTGTATGTGCTTTTTTCATTTTTATTGCCCAGATGTAGGACTTTGCATTTCTCCTTGTTAAATACCATTCTGTCAGTTGCCGCCCACTGTTCAAGCTTTTCTAGATCTCTTTGAATCCTTTCTCTCTTCTCAAGTGATGGCTATCCCTCCTAGCTTTGTGTCATTGGCAAATTTGATCAGTTTCCCATCAATTCCCTCCTCCAGATCATTTATAAAAATGTTGAACAACACTGGGCCTAGGACAGAGTCTTGTGGTACCCTATTTGATACATTCTTCCACTTATATGTGCAGTCATTTATGACCACTCTTTGAGTACGATCACTCAGCCAGTTGTGAATCCACCTAACAGTTGCCTTGTCAATAGCATATTTGGTCATTTTTTCCATAAGTATGGTATGAGATACTTTGTCACATGCTTAACTAAAGTCAAGATATACTATATCCACCACATTTCCTTGATCAACCTAGTTGGTGATTGTGTCATAGAAGGAAATTATATTCGTCTGGCATGACTTGTTTGTTACAAACCCATGCTGGCTCTGGTTAATTACTCCATTTTCATCCAAATACTTGCATACATGCTGTTTAATAATTTGTTCACAGATCTTTCCTGGTATAGAAGTCAGGCTTACAGGCCTATAGTTTCCTGGATCCACTTTGTTCCCTTTTTTGAAGATAGGGACAGCATTTGCCCTTTCCCAATATTAAGGGACTTCTCCTGTTCTCCAGGAATTCTCAAAGATTATGGCAAGTGGTTCAGCAATTACCTCTGCTGCTTCCTTTAGTATCCTAGGATGTAATTCATCTGGACCTTGGGACTTGAATTCATTTAAGTTAGCTAAGTGTTCGCTCACCATCTCTCGGCTTATAGCTAGCCTGCATTCTTTTATTCCCCCAATAGCACAGGGAAGATCAGTTGATGTTCCATCTACTTTCTGAGAGAAAACAGATACAAAATAGGAATTTAAAAGTTTGGCCTTCTCAACATACTTCTAAGAGGTATCATACAGCTAATATGTGCATGCATTTCAGTCATACAAGCATTTTACCAATGGTAAAATGGTCACCAATGATCACCATGCTAAGTGGCTGTTTTCTCCAGCAACATGCACTTGCCATAGATTTGGACTGTCCACGACGTTGTATGTTGAATCTGGTTACAGTGATCCAGAAATGACCACTGTATGTGAAAACATGATATCCTGAGACTACTTCTGGGATTACTGTTATATAAATAATAGTAATAAGTCTACAAATAATAATAATATTATACTGGTATTACATCTAATGATGACAATAATAGTAATTACCATTATCATAACCATAATCACTTCCACCATTATAATTATTTGCCCGAAGCTAAAAAAGGAAATGAAAAATCTGCACTCTTCACTGCAAAAATTGAAATTATCCATGATCAGCTTTGAAAGAGTTTAATAATGTCAGTATCCAAAAGCATGGGATATGTAATTAACGTAAATTATATTACAGTAATAGTAATCTAATTATTCAGAGAGGACATTCATATAAACATGATATATGACATTTTTAATAAAAAATGCTACCGTGCATTTATATTCCTCCGCTGAAAATAATATATCCCTCTTCATTAGACGCCTTGTAGTTTAGGTGTAATGTTCAACTGCTTTAGGTAATTACATTTAATCAAAAAGAAAATATGTTAGATAAAAATAGGAAAGGGCAACCACAAGCTTAGCATCGTGCGAAAAGTGTGATAAATGTAATAAAACTATTCACAAGACCTTTAAAATGTGCAGCATGCATAGTAAAATATCAATATTTGCAGATGATACAACACTATATAAAGTAATTAACACTAGAGCAGACAGTATACTGTTGTAAGTGAATCTGGAAATATTGGGGGTTTGGGCAGAAAAGCAAATGAGGGATAAGACTGATAAATGTAAGGCTATGCACATGGGTCGGGGAAATACATGTCACCATTATACACCACATGGGAAAAAACTGGGTAACACTGACATGGGAAAGGACTTGGGGATTTTAGTTGACTGTAAACTTAATTGGAGCAACCAGTGTCAGGCAGCTGCTGCCAAAGCAAGTGGGATCATAGGGTGCATCAAAAGAAGTCTAGAGGCACATGACAAGGACATTGTTCTTCCTCTTTACAAGTCACTGGTCAGACCACACATGGAATATTGTGCACAGTGTTTGGCACCGGTACTCAAAAAGGTCATGTCAGAGCTTGAGTGGGTTTGAAGGCAGGCATCTAAATTAACAAATAGACTGGGTCGACTACAATACCCCGAGAGAGGCTATCAAAACTGGAGTTATTCAGTTTAAGAAAAAAATCTGACTTAATAACTATGTATGGATGTATCCGGGGACAGGCTAGAGATTTCTCCCATTATCTATTTATACCCAGGACTGTGACTGTTACAAGGGGGCGCTCTCCACATCTAGAAGAAAGAAGGTTTTTACACCAACATAGAAGGGGGTTCTTTACGATAAGTACAGTGGGACTATATAATTCTCCGCCTAAGGAAGTGGTGATGGTGAACTCACTAGAAGAATTCAAGAGGGGCTTGGAGGCCTTTCTTGAGTGTAACAATATTAATTGCTATAGTTAATGTTGCATATTATATTCACAATTACTTCAGAAGGGTTGTTACAGGGTTGATACAGAACGCTGTTATGACTGCCAGATATGGAGTCGAGAAGGAGTTTTTTTCCCTTAAATGAAGAAAATTGGCTTGCACGGTATTGGTTTTTTTTTTTTTGCTTTCCTCTGGATGAACAGAGTCTTTTTTCAACTTAAAATACTGTGTTACTATTAAAAAAAAGCCTGGCTATATTATGAAATCTTTTCTGGTAGACTCTCTATTTCTCCAATAAAAATATAAGTAAAAAATATATATAAAAACTAAAAACAAGCAGAAACATAAAAAAACAATATTTTGTTTTTCAATATTTGAGGATGACACAAAATTATACAATATAATTAATGCAACGGAGGACAAGGTATGGCTACAAACGGACCTAGATAAGCTGGGGGCTTGGGCAGAAAAATGGCAAATGAAGTTCAATGTTGACAAATGTAAGGTTATGCACATGGGCAACAAAAATGGATGTTACCAATATTCACTTAATGGGGCACTGCTAGGGAAAAGTGATATGGAAAAAGACCTGGGGGGACTAGTGGATTGTAGATTAAACTGGAGTAACCAATGCCAATCAGCTGCTGCAAAGGCTAATAAAGTCTTGGGATGCATTAAAAGAAGTATAGGGGCGAGGGACGGAAACATTATCCTTCCATTATATAAGGCACTTGTCAGACCCCACATGGAATACTGTGTACAGTTCTGGTCACCGGTGCTCAGGAAAGATGTTACGGTATTGGAGGGGGTTCAAAGAAGAGCGACTAAGCTAGTACATGGAATGACTGGACTGGAATACCCAGAGAGGCTATCCAAATTGGGACTATTTACTCTAGAAAAAAGAAGGTTAAGAGGCGACCAAATAACCATGTATAAGTACATGAGGGGACAATACAAGGATCTCTCCCATGATCTGTTTACACCCAGGACCGCGACGGTAACAAGAGGGCATCCGCTATGTTTAGAGGAAAGCAGGTTTCATCAGCAACATAGAAAGGGTTTCTTTACTGTTAGAGCAGTTAGACTGTGGAACTCTCTGCCTGAGGCAAAATCCTTAGAGGAGTTTAAGAGGGGACTAGATGTCTTTCTAGAGAGGAAGGATATTACAGGATATAAATCTTAGGTTCATTGTTAATCCGGGTATACAGGCAGGTAGGAACTATTAGAGGTTGATTCGGGGAACAGTCTGATTGCCATTAGGGAGTCGGGAAGGAATTTTTTCCCCAAAAGGGCTAATTGGCTTCTGCTCTTAGGGTTTTTTTGCCTTCCTCTGGATCAACAAAACAGGAGGCTAACAGGCTGGACTAGATGGACATTGTCTTCATTCAGCCTTACGAACTATGTTACTATGTTACTATGTTACAATAGTATTGCAAAATGTCTAAATTCTTCCTGTATTATAATACAATTTTCCTTAATTAAAATAGTGCTAAATGAACATTTATATTGGGTTTCTCTCCGGCTTGGCCCTTTTAAAAAATGTTGTGTAGCAGCTTTTCTTAAATTGTCACTAACATTTCAAGTAACTTGTGCTTCTATGATGTCTAATATGATAAATAGCAAAAGTGCAAATTACTTTATTTACCCAAAATGGTGCTTTTGTGCTGAAAACCTTTGTGCTGGTCACTTCCTTCCAATATGCTGCCCACTGTCAGTTGTTAAAGAGATTATGTCTGAAGTTTGGCTTGGAACTAAGCTCTGAGCCACAGAGGTGGGCCGCACCACCCTCTGCCCGCCTGCAGCATGCAGAGTTACAGCTCTCTCGCTTTACAAAAAAGGGGAAGAGCTGTCAGTCTGCATGATACAGGCAGAGACAAGCTGGCTGAGCACTGAGTTAAGCTTCATGAGTCTTAAGAGAGAATCCCTTGAAATTATGCAGATATCTAGTAACAGAGATAACAAGAAGGAGAACGGGTGGTGTAGGAGTGTGATGACTAGAGATGAGCAAGCACACTTGTTTAAGGCTGATGCTCGAGCGAGCATCGGTCTTTTCGAGTAACTGATTACTCGTCCAAGCACCATGCGGGGGGGGGGGAAGGGGCGGCGGGGAGACGGTGGGAGTGGGGGGTAGAGAGAGAGCTCCCACAAGCCGCCTCCCCCGCTCCCCGCATGGTGCTCGGACGAGTAATCAGTCACTCGAAAAGACCGATGCTCGCTCGAGCATCAGCCTTAAACGACCGTGCTCGCTCATCTCTAGTGATGACTCATGCTGCTCATAGAAGTCTATAGAGCAGAGAGAGTGAGGATGGAGAGGAGCAGAAACACAGACATGTTGCTATAGATATATCAGACATAGAGACGAGCATCTCATGGGAAGAGCATTTTAAAAGAGAATTTCTCCAGCTATAACATCTTCAGCAGCCATAGAAAATACATTTTAGAAACACTGTTACCTCACCATTTCATTGCTATAGGTTATTCAATATGTTTGAACTTGCTGACAGGTTCCCTTTAAGTTACTCTATAACATACTCTGAACACATAAATAATCATGATTCCACTTTTTATCTTTAGCTGCAAAATGACTTCACATTTCACTCATGGACGTTTCATTCACTCATGGATGTAATTAATAAACCCCTGCGCACACATTTCCTAAGTGCACCTTCTCATGTTGAATTAAATTGGAAACACATGTCATTATACTATGGCAATTATAGGAGAAGAAGGATCATGAAATGTGTAATGTCCCAGAACATGTACAGTCAGGGAACTGCAGAATGCAATGCAATGAACATAGACAACGACATCAACCCTAGAAAGCAGAGCTCCCTTTAATCAGTGTCTTGATGTTGCCCTTTACACTTGAGACAGTTGATCTTACAGACCTATTTGTCACTGAAGACATCTTGTGATGTCAAAATGAGTGCTAAGGCAGCAGATTGCAGTCCTAAGCTTTCACTAACAACCTGAAGTTTGTGGGTTCAATCCCCGCGTGGTTCAGGTAGCTTGTTCAAGGTAGATTCAGCCTTTCATCCTTCTGAGGTTGGTAAAATGAGTTACCTGAAGTTACCTGAAAGCATTGCCGAATAAGTTCACGCTATACAAATAACAAATCCTTTCCCCTTATGTTTTCTAACATTTGATTGTCCAAAGCTTTGGACTGTACTGCTGAAAGATTCTTTGACATTGACTTTTCTTATTTCTGTAAGTGTCTTGGAGAACTTGTGTAAAGTCAAGTAACATAAACACATGCCTCAGTACTCATACACAGTTAATAACTGAATAAACCTGCACAACTGTTGTTTATACTAACCACATAAAAATGCAAGTTTCTTAGCTCACATTTTGGTCAAATCATGGGGGCCCATCTGCCACATCCAGGCAAACCTTTTGCAAAATTACTAGGTAGAAGTGTGTGTTTTTCTGTTAATGTGTCTAAGTGATTAGCACTGTTGCCTTTTAGTGATAGAATCCTAGGTTGAAATCCCATCAAGTCACATTTGAACCTACCATTTAGCACTGCAGAACAGCACAAACAACTGAACCACCACACTTGCCTGACTTATGCTAGTGAAGGAGAAGATCACCTGCAGGAATAAATCAAAAAAGAGAACAAAAAAATATACCCATTCAGATGTTGCCATTGGTCAGATTTGAACCTATATGTCAAGCACTGCAAAGCAGTAGTGCCAACAGCTGAGTCACCAAATATTGTTGGTACTTCTCTAAAGGAGGAGAAGAGCAACAGCAAGAATAAACACAAAAGGAACAGAAAAAACAATTCCAGATGGTGTCCATGGTCAGATTTGAACCTACAATACCTGAGCCTCTACACTTCTTTCTTCTCCTGTCTCCAGAGGAGGAAAGATAAAGAAGAACAAGAATAATAAACACAAAGAGAACATACAAACTCAATGCAGTTGCTGTCCACAATTAGCCATGAACCTAGAACCCCAGTGCTAGTCACTGAACCATCAAGCTAATTCTTTCCTCTTCTTCGGAGGGAGAGAAAGAGAAAATAAGAAGGGGAATGAGAAGCATAAGAAGATCTTCTTAGTCTTCTTCATCATCACCTTCTTCCCTGTCCCCTCTTACTTCTACCTCTCCTCCTTCTCCTCTTTCTTATCCTTCTTTTTCTTCTACTCTTCCTTCTTCCTATAAAGAGAAGTAAGAAGAAAAAGGAGAATAAGTAAAAAAAAGAAGAACAAGTGTAGAGTCTCAGTCATTAGCATTGCTACATTGTAGTCCTGTGGTCCTATGTTCAAATCTCTCCAAGTACAGCATCTGCATGGACTTCTCTCTTTGTGTTTTTCAGTCACTACATCCAGAAAAGGAAGACCAAGACTTGTTAGCACTGTTTGCCTTGAACATGACAAAATTCAAGACAGGACATGGTGTCAGCAGAATCTTGCAGTAGTGGACCTTCAGGCTTTGTAACTTGAGTTGGTTAAAACTCAGAATACATTTTAGGAGATTAAAAGATATATTTTTAATGCTTTTAATAGACACTAATACTGGCAATCACGTTGAGTCTTCTTTAGTTCCACCATTACAACCAGGGTCAGCATCCACCATTACAACCAGGGTCAGCATCCACTATTACAACCAGGGTCAGTGTTGTGGGTGAAACTTACAATTGCCACTTACCCCCTTCCCTAATGGGATCCCAATGCCAGTTTGGGGCACTGTGCAACATCAGGTATGGTATTGGGGCCAAAGAAGGCAGCAAGAGGCACATACTTGGAGGTATGAGCAGGACAGAGAGTATGTGTAGAATGTCAAAAGATAGGTAGGGTGCTGGAAAAGTGAAGACTCAAAATGTATCAGCAGTAAACCCCCACATACACAAGTCATAGCTGGAGGAAGTTGTCAAACCTAGATCAGGTAGAAAATACAGGAGAAGTGAACAATTCAAATCAGAGACGATGTCACCTGTTAGCCATTGGAGATAACTGTACTGTAATCACTTATATATTCTGCAAAGCATCTATGTAGAAGTAGTATCTACCATGATATGAACACTTTATAGTGGAGATAGTATTGGCAGTGATTTTTATTTACTAACAGTATAGTAATTAAATAATGTCAACTAGATTGACTCGATGTTTGCTACGTGAACATAAAATGTTTCAAAAATGGTGATTGTGAACTTCTAAATCTGCTTGATTAGGTGATTATTTAGGCCGGCTGCACACGAGCGTGACGGGCTCTGCCGCGGAATATTCCGTGGTGAAGCCCGTCACGGCGCCCCCCAGAGACCCCATACTTACCAGCGGATCCGGCTTTTTCGCTCCCGCATGACGCTTCCCCGCCCACCGCCGCCGCGTCACATGACACGCCCACCGCATCACATGATGCGGCCGGCCGTGTCATGTGACGCGCCGACCGCGTCATATGACGCGGCAGCGGTAGGCGGGAAAGCGTTGTGTTACAGCGGGAGATAGCGTGAACGGCGGCTTCCATTGAGTGCAATGGAAGCCGTCAGCGCGTACACCTGCGGCAAATAGAGCATGCCGCGGGTGAGGACGGGAGATTTCACGGTGCGGAATTCCGCGGTAGAATTCCGCACCGTGTGCCCTGAGCTATTAGGTTCAATAGAACCTAATAGCTGCGGGCAACGCAGCGGATTTTCGCCGCGAATTACGCGGCGGAAATCCGTTCGTGGGAAGGAGGCCTTAGAGTGGCACTTTGTATTTGGAGCAGATATCTAATAAAAAAAAAGCCTAAAGGTCTCTCTCTGTTTGTCTGTCTTTCTCACTGTCTGTCTCTCACTCAGTTTTTTTCTCTCTGTTTGTCTGTCTTTCTCATTGTCTCTCTGTCTGTTTCTCTATCGCTCTCTCACTCTGTCCCTCTAATGCACTCTCTCTGTCTGTCTCTCTATCACTCTCTCTCTCTCTATGTCTCTCTCTATAGCTCTTGGTTGGGCAGTGTATGATGCAGCTTAGCAGTGTATGCTGTGTTGCTTAGAAACGCTTCACTCATTCCAGCGCATGCTTGAAGCACAGCATCGCCGCCCATAGACTTAACATTCTATTTTTCAACACTCATGAGAGTAGCTGAATTTATTAAACTCACATTTGATGATTTTACAGCACCAGTGAGCATGTGTGTCATCTAATGACACCAACCTCATCCACCAAAGTTACAGCAAAGGGGTCAAAGTGTGGTGCAAGAAAAAGCAGTTAGGCTTATTTATATTAGATATGGATTGGTAATAGCAGTGGTCATCATGTAACAGTATTACTTGGGCCATGCATCGTGGTATTATTGAAAATATTGGTCTTTACACAGAGGGTTTTTATCCAGTAACAGTATTACAACATTGGTAAGTCACTATGTAATATGTGCTTATGATGTTGCAGTATTATTTGTAATTTGTATAGTGGTGTCATTGCTAATATTGGTCTTTGAATGGTGCATTTAATTCATTAGCAGTATAGAGATAATATTCAGTCACTGAATGCTAGCTAGAATTGATCCCAGTATAGCGATATTATTGAAAACTACATATGAATGTATCTTTTTGTGTGTGCCTTAGACCTTCTGCACATGGCAGAGCCTTTTTCTGCTTCCGAAATCCCGCAGCGGAATCTGTCTCCATACCTGTCATTCAGCAGTGTGGCTTGCCGTCACAAATGAGCAGTACAGATTTTTTTCTTCAAATGTATTTTCTCTGCGTCGTCGCCTAGCAACTATGACCTATCCAGAATGTTCATTGCGGACGGGCCGCAGGTTGGGCGGCTTCCATTGACTTCAATGGAAGCCGTCCGTACGGAATTCTCATGAAAATACAGCATGCTGCGATTTTTCCTCCATAAGTGGAAATCACAATTGATTTGCGTTTGTGGAAAGGAAGCAGTGGATCTCTATAGGAAGTAATGGGTGGTATTTGCTGTGGATTTTCGATGTGGACGCCAACCATGGATTCTGCAACAAATATCTGCCCATGAGCAGGAGTCCTTATAGTGTATATCAACTCCTTCAACCACAATGAAAGCAGATTATGAACGTGAATATTTTGGTTAACTCTAGTAAGGCATACTGCAATGTACATTTTCAAATTTTAGTGTAGTATGGCTATAGGAAAGATGTGATAACATCTAAAGAGACAATATAGTACACATACTGTATTATATTTTGCATGTCATACTTTCTTATTAAAGTTTATGCTGGACCCCACCATTATTTGAAGGCCTAGCAATATGGGGCATGGCTGGGTGTTGCCCATTAGATTTACTATTATTTATGCCAGAAACAAGCTTGAGGCCTCTTTGACACGGGTGACAGTGATATCACAGCTACAAAATCATGGTGATATCGCAGCTTTATCCCTGCAATTTTGTAATGTTAGCAATCCGTTTTTTTTTTTGTGAAAAATCATGCATCGCTGCTGTCTGTGATAAAATCACGCAATAAACTCGAAACTAAGCCCTAGTTGCATTCTATTTAAAAAAAAGGGAATACTTACCTAAAACTCGGTCCGGGTCCTCCTGCTGCTCTTCGGAGCTCCTTCAGGAATCTTGCAGTCCTCGTTCGTCCGCGGAAGATCGCTTCCTGGTTGCTGGATTCATTAATCCCTCCTCTAGGAAGCGATGGCTCTGATTGGTTCATCCAGTGCTGCTCAGCCAATTAATAAAGTGCTGGATGAACTGTGATTGGTTCATCCAGCGTTGCATTGATTGGCTAAGCTACGGCTGAAGAACCAATCAACAGCCAGTGCGTTGTGGAGGCGGGATTTAAAAATTGTCCAATCAATGTCGTGGCTCAAACATTTCATAAATCTTGGTAATATAGAGCATACCACGATTTTTTTTTCCTTGCAAACAGTGCTAATGTGAAGGAACCCATTGGAAAGCATAGGCTTCCTATACATACATTTTCTTGTGCTGTCACATCGCGGCAAATTCATGCAATTCTGTCATCCGTGTGAAATTAACCTAAATTGTACCGGAAGCCTACATCAGTTCATTGTTTGTTTAGACTTTTATAAGCAAACATACCTGATTGTCTCCCAGGAGAGGAAGCTATTCCGCATTTATTATGTGGAGTCGATAAAAGGTGCAAAATCGTGGCACAAATCTAAATCTGCTCTTAGCAGTCATGAAACTACTTTTTGAGCAGTTAAAATGTGCCAAATTTGTTTAGAAATATGCACTTTTTAATAGATTTTTCACAAACCTTGTTTACTCCTCTCTCTTGTTTGATTGGTCTAAATACGCATTAGTAATTAATGTGGGTAATTGTGGTCTTGTATCATAAAAACACATGTAAATTAAAGGGAATGTATCAGCTATATTTTATTTACTAATTAATGCCAGATAGTGAAGCCTTCTTCATTTTTCTAATCACTTTTTAGTTTCTGATTGCATATTTTTTAATCTTACTGTCTGTACATGATTATGGGATAGCCATCTTCCTTGAGCTGCAGTTAGCATCATTTAGAGATATCTATGCTTTACAGCAGCCTTTTAGGTCTTAGACACCAAGGATAAGAGGGGATCCATTAACTTCTATGAAAAAAATGAAACCACAAACGTGGAAAAAACAACAATTCCAGATCTTTGCTACATAAAATTCAAGGAAGAAAATTGAAACTTACTTGGCTGGGGGAGTTCTCATGCACAAGAGACTCCTCGTGTATAAGTATTGTGAAAACAAGTCAATGTTGGAGGGTGTGCATCCAACGGAGTATAAAAGTCCACAGCAAAGTCAAAAGGATTGATAAATTCATTAATTTAATAGTAAATAGGATCGCATCAATAAACTTCACTTATTAACACATGATAAAAAAAAAAAATACGCAACGCGTTTCGGCACATAGAGCAAGCTCCTTTCTTAAGCATTGACTTCTACGGAAGAGTGCTACGGGTATGCCCCATGGCATATGCAGGGAGGGAGTGGATATGAGCTGTGACCATCACCTACTGTAAATCGTGGATCTTGTGTTGTTTTAGACCACACTACTGTATATATGGGTATAATCCTGCCTATGAAAATAATGAGAGGACCACTGAAAAGTTTTCACTACAGAAGTTTCAGACTATTATGAGGCTTAGTGATAAGTGTAAAAAATATAGGACATTAGCATTTTTCACAGCATAGATAGCGACATTGAAAACTAAACAAATCTGAAAAAAATTACCAAGAATCCTCAGTAAATATGTCTACAATAAGTCTTTTTCTGGTGACGCTTTCCCTTTAAAGGTTGGATACTAATGTAGAAAGACAAGGTGTGAAGTACATTTTCTTCAGGATCTAAGAATGTGTGTGGTCTAAAACATCAAGCAAGCGGTTTTCTGCTGCCTTTTGCTGGTGTGAGAATTCGATTATTCCTTGGGGATGATACAGAAAAGAACACATTATAAACCCCGTAATAGGGATACTATTGTTAATGGCTAGCTATTCAAATATCTCAATATAATCACCTTTCCCAATGTCTCCCAGTTGCCTACTTGCCGGAAGAACTCATCGCTCTGCTCTTATTTTATTGTAACGAATTTAGTTTGCATTTGCTTAGTGAGAAATTAAGAACAGCCAAGTGATTTATGAGCGGCTGAAACGTATAAACTCACAAACTTTCAGAAGACAGTTTCATTTACAGGCAAGTATAATACATATGATAATACAGTATCAGACACTAGTGTTTACATACAGTAAGATGAGTGATAAAACAAAATTCCAAAAGAAAATTCATGGTTCAGGGTTTATACCTGTAGTTCGCAATCAAAAATATATACTATAGTGTTTGCATATGTTTAGGAGTCATTTAGCACTGGCAAATACTTGTTTCTTAATTATATGCAGAGAGGAAAATATTTAATTTTGCAATTAAAAGGTCCACCCATACGTGTCTCTCTAATGAATTGTTCATAGACATGTTTTACATCAACAGCACACCTAGTGGTCAGGAGCTGTACTGCAAGTAAAAAATAGTTGGAATACCAAAGCTCAGTTGTGAGGCACAGTCAGTCTGGACTAATGTAATCATTGTTTCTTATTTTAAAGATTTTCTAATCCTAAAAAAGTAGAAATGAAAGGGAATGTATTGTCAGAAAATGGCATATTGGTTAAATTATGCTTTTATGTTAAACATATGTTTTTTGGTGATCTGTTTTTCTAGTTTTCCATGTGATTTCCACGTTTTCACACTGTGTAATACTTCTTGTATGTAAATTGTGATTCTTTTAGCAAAGCATTAAATACATTAAGCATATGAGATTGTAGTTTTGGGAAAAAAAGGTTTTACAATGATGAATAGGTAACTCATCTGGACCTGGGCTGTATTCCAGAGGACACTTCAACAGGATGGACTTCAGTTCAATCAATGTGAATGGAGCATTCAGCAGAGATTGTTGAGTCTGGAAAATTTGTTCATTGGACTATTTTTGTCAACTTTTCACAAAGAGTGTCCCTCATTCTTAAACACAGTCAAAGGGAACCTACCTACTTGGTTCTTAGACCTTTTCTGGGCACATATGCACAGGTAATCTGTAGAGGCCTGTTCATATGGTTTGGTGCTCTATGGCGGCCCAGATTATTATGGTGCGGTGTAAGTGGGGTGGTGTGATTCAGAGTCATGTAGGTTGAGCTTGGAAGCAGTAATGTTCTTTGGCAGCTGAGTTGCTTCTCCTATGAGTGCTGTGCAGTGGTGGCATGGGTCGCCATGCTGTGCTGAGCCCAGTAGTCTAGGAAGCCACTAAAAAGAGGTCACCATGAAGTGGCTAGGGGGCTCATACATTTTCATCCAAGCATAACAAAGAACCTTTTTTTTTATAAATATTGCTGAGAAGCACTACATTAATGTATAATATATGAATGTGTTGTGTGCCCATGTCTTTTTTTCTACAGCTTTGGTAAAAAAAAGTTATTGATATTGAAAGGTAGGGATAAAAAATATAGAAAATGAAAAACTATAAGATGTCAGATCTTCAAGGGGTTAAACCGTTATCTTATAATCAGTCACCCTTGAAACTATCCAATCACCTGTAAATATTTATAACAAAAAATGACTTTAAAAGACTTGTAATTAGAGATGAGCGAGCATACTCGACCGAGCTTGATGCTCGTTCGAGTATTAGGGTGCTCGAGATGCTCGTTACTTGAGACGAGCATCACGCGGTACTAGTCTCGATTAAACGAGCACTGGCCATTGAATTCAATGGGCTGTCGGCGAGCGCGGGATGAATTTTCGGGAAGGGCTTAAAAATATAAGCCCTTCCCTGAAATTCATCCAGAAATGTGTAAAAAGTAAAAAAAAAAAAAAACTCACCTTGTCCCGGCAGACGGAGTTCAGCTGTGGCCGGCCGGCAGTTCTCCTCAACTGCTGTGAGTAGTATTCAGCAGCCGGGGATTTAAAATCCCCGCCTGCTGAATGAGCTGCCACTGATTGGTCACAGCCTCACCAACCAGAGGCAGCTCTCACTCACCCATTCATGAATTCATGAATGGGTGAGTGAGTGCTGCCTCTGATTGGCTCCACGCAGGGACCAATCAGGGGCAGCTCTCAGCTGTCATTCAGCTTCTTCCATGTTCCTTTCCAGCACTAATCCCTTATAATATTTTTAAGTTTGGAAACATGATATCACCTCTTGGAACACTTGAGAAGATTTTAGATGTACACTCATTGTCAAAAAACAAGCACCTAGAAGGAGTTGTCAGAATCAAACTAAACTTTATATGTGTGATTGTAATACCATGATATCAGAGCAAAAGGATCATTACAGTTGTGGAAAACTGAACACTTGAAGGGATGCTCTAGTATTCTGTTGAGCTGCCTCTTGATTCAATGCAAGATGTGATATGGGTAGTATTGGAGGCTTACAGTTCTGTATGGTATGTTGTGGCATATCGGTTCACATTTGCTGTACTGAGCCTCCAGAATGTGCAAACTCGTAGACTGTCAAAGTTGGTGTCCCAGATGGTCCCATACATGTTCTATTGGCTGTAAATCTGGTGACCAGGCAGGCCACAGAAGTGTAGCAGTGTTAAGGAGGTATTCTAGTGACGCCCTTGCTATGTGGTCGAGCATTATCCTGCTCGAAAATGCCTCTTGGAAGGCCTGCCATGAAAGGCAACATATGTAACTGCAGGATGTTGTGAACTTATGACTGAGCTGTCATTATCTCATATACCACTTCTGGGAGTGATGGACTGTCGAATGTGATGGCCCCCCAGACCATCACACCAGCAGTGGGTATAATGTGCCTTTCCACAGCAAAGGCAGGATTGAGACGCTGACTCCTAGGTGCCCAGACATGAACACAGCCATCGTCAGTGCCCAAACTATACCTGAATTTGTTGCTAAAGACAACCCAGTATAGTTGTTCATAACAACACTGCAAACGCAGGTGACAGTAGGTGTCAAAGACACTACACATAATGGATGCCATGAGACCAAATGCCCTCCAGCCAAGGACCTGGAAATGGTTCCAACAGACACAGAGGTCTGTAATGATGGTGCCACCTGTCTCTGGATGGTGGACAATGAAACAGTTGGAGCTGTTTGCGCTTGCTGGATGATCCTCTTTACTTGTGGTCTGTTGAGGGCATCCTGAGACCGGTCACCTAGCGTGCAAACCTACATGCATCCACTAGTCCCAACACCCCCTAGCAGTCTGATCAGAACAGCCCAGGTGGCAGGCAATTTATTGATATGACCATCCAGCTTTTTGCATTCCAATAATGTGCCCCTCCTAGACTCTGTGAACTGGGCAAAATCATGTTGATTGCATCGTAGTGGTCAACAAGCTCTACAGTAGTGGAAAAAAGACTCACTACAACACACAAGTATCCCGTGAGAGCCTTTTTAAAGTTCAAGGATGGAACCACGTTTAGGGCCTCAGGCCTCATTTACTCACGCCACAACTCTAATCATTTGCATATCTGCCTGAAATATAAACGCATGCACAGTTTTGCAGCAAAACAACAACACCTTCCAGGTGCTTGATTTTTTTTTTACAAAGAGTGTATATATAAACAGATGTAGACTCTATTAATTTCAAGTAATTAAACTCAAATTTATCCCATCAAGTGTTCTTCAATGTGATTTCAGCAGATGGCTTTAGGTTCCAACTACATAAGTGCCTTCACCTGCCAAATCTCCACCATCTTGAGACATCTTCTGCAGATCTTAAAGCCGAAGTAAACATTAGAGAGCTCTTACGTGGTTTACTTTTTTAGAAACCAAATTTGCCAAGAAATTTCTAAAAATGTCTGATAATTGATTACCGCATATCAGATGTGTCAATTATGAGCACAGATCACCCATAACATTAAAACTGAAAACTTTATAAAGTAAATGGCATTATCCCATGACCGTAGCACCTGTCTGGTATATTAGGAAGGAAGTGAACTGCAGTTATTGTTGGGTGTTCCTAAGATGCAGTCATCGGTGTCTGCCAAAAGTGCTACAAGGAAGGACAACTGGTGAACTGACAAGAGGGTTATGAGCACCCAAGGCTCATTCATGTATGTGGGGAGTGAAAGCAACTTGTCCGGACCAGTGAATAAGAACGACTGAATGCTCATTGTCCAAACCAAACAATTAGCGAATGAGCCAAGAATGATTTTAATGCTTGCAGGAAATGAAAGTTCCAATGATTTGTTTAACAATATTCATTCTGTGTTTAAGCAACTTAAGATAGAATGATTGGAGACCAGACAGAACATCACTGATCAGATCACCCATGCTAACCCCTGTCCAACACCAAAAGTGCCCAGAATGGGCAGGTGAGCATTAGACTGCACCATCGAGCAATTGAACATTTTCTTTCTTCCATGGATGGCTGGGTATGTGGGCACCACTTTCCTGGAAAAGATATGGCACCATAAAAAAGACAAGCCGGTGGAGGCAGTGTGATGCTCTGGACAATGTTCTGCTGGTAAACCTTGTATCCTGGCATTCATATGGATGTTGCTTTGACACATTGTACAGACCAAGTACTTCACCAGTGTTCCCAGAGCCCGATGTTCAGGAATGGTTTTAGAAACAAGATAAATAGTTTAAAGCAATAACCTGCCTTCCAAATTCCCCAGATTTCAATCCAATTGTATTGTAGAGCACACGTTATTCCCTAAGCTAAAATTCCTGCTCACCATTGATGAATTGATATGGCACAATCATGTGTAATATTATGTATTGCAGCATCAGATGTGTATATTAGTATGTTCACATGCGGCAGATTGTTTCATAAATTTCTGCCACTGAAACTCCATTCCACACATTTGAATTAAATTATTACCGCAGGATGTGCTTGGTTTTCCAGCTCATTCAGATGAATTAGACATACACAAACATTTCTGCAACAGATCTGCTATATGAACATATACTATCCTACCAAAAGTATCAAAGAATATGCATCAACCTGTCTACAGTAGTGTAAGTAGCATCATCATTGGACAATGGAGCAATGGAAGAACATTCTATGGAGTGATGAATTACGATACCCTATCTTTAAATCAGACGGACGTAACTGCGTGTTGAAGACACCTGGGGAACATCTTAGCCTGAATGTGTCATACCAACAGTTATAAGTACATTGCAGGTTCCATTATGGTCTGGTACTGTTTTACATGGCATGGTTGTAGTGACAACAGCCATGAACATGAAGGTGTACCTTGATATTCTAGACAATAATGGGCTGCTAAGAATGTTGCAATACTCTGGGAATGGTCAGCAATACTTCAAACAAAGCAATGTGGCTTGTAAAAAATACAACTGTGGTTTATGCTGGTTTGAGGATATGGATGATCCGTGATTGGACTTGCCTGCACAGTATCCTGACCTGAACCCTACTGAACATCTTTGGGTTGACCTAGAACTTTATTCAGGAAATGTGGTTAGCATCCATTTTCTTGTAAAAACTCGCTAGACATTTGCAGGATCAATTCAGGGAAAAAGCTGATCAAATGTTAGTAAAAATTATGCCACGGAAAGTATCTGATGTTGTTAGGGCCAAACAAGGCTCCACTAATTATTAACATAAATAAATACTACGGTACTTTTGATTCTTGCTCAGTCCAATTAATTTTGGTAGGATAGTGTATACTGAAGATACTATGATGTTCTGTAGTAACCAGGCCCTAAAACTTGAGAAATCTGAAAAGAAAAAAATTTCAGGAGATTCCTTAAAATTACAGTAACTTTTCAAAGATCTGGCATTCTACAGTGCAGAAATCCTTACCATTTTGTGTATCAGTACAGTATGAGCACGGTTTGAAGGCAGCTAGCTCATTTGATGACATTTTGCTTTTCAGCATTTTCTCATTGTGTCATGAATATGAGCTGCCCTTTTCAGTATCACTAAAAGAAGATGCTGTCAACATTATGTAATAAACATGGAGCACAAGATTAAAAAATGTGACTGGCAAAATTACGGCGAGTTGATGCATTTCACATTTCCTATTTAAATTTCTGAATGTTGATATTCAGGATACATGCGCTGCCAATGCTCCGAGCCGCCAATAGCACATCAAAAGGGCAGAAGCTATAAGATCAGACATAAGCAGAAATACGACATTTGCCTCCATCTTAATATAATAACCTTATCGTGGCCTAAAAAAGGGCATTTTATGAGATGAAAAGAAAATCTCTCTGAATTAGATATAAATACAGACACATTTAAAGAAGGTATACAGTAATATATACTTATCAAGACCACCAGGTAAGGTTGGGACATCGACACAAAAATATTGATAGTATCGACTATCGCTGAAGAAACTATCGATTATTGTAAAATATCGGTGGAAAACTATCGATATTTCTATATATCAACTTTTTAAAATGCTGTATAAGAATAAAACAGGTCTAGGGTTCAAAGCAACAAAATCAACAAAAAAAATAATAGTTTTCCTTTAAAACTTTAAACTGTTGAATTTATTATTAACTTATAACTAATAATAACATGAACATATATTAAAGTTACAAATGAAAAGAAAAAATTACAGATGAAACATATAATAAAAATTATGTATAAAAAATAAGTTTTTTATCATTGGCCCCAATAATCGTTATCTAATGAGCCAAGAAATATTAATTTGCTCGCATTCTCTCCTTTCAAAATGCTCCTTTGAGCATACATAATTCCACCAGCTTGACCCGTAGTGCACAAAGATGATAGGAGCTAAACACACAGAAACAAGGTCCTGCCAGCTACTAGGAAGCCAGAAGATGGATGCTGGACCTGACGGGATGTGAGCATGATGTGTGTGTGTTTGTGGGGCTGCGTGCCCTGCATTTTTTTCTAGTTGCCGCTGAGGGACCAACGGTCTCTATGGCACGTCACACACATCTCTGCATTGTTGCTTTTGCATATGAGCTGCATGTGAATTACGAACTTCAGCAGCTCGCTGAGGAGACATGTTCACTAGTAACTTTCGAATATAACCTGCACGTTATTCACGAACTTCAGCAGCTCGCTGAGGAGTAGAGATGAGCGAGCACCAAAATGCTCGGGTGCTCGTTACTCGAGACGAATTTTTCGCGATGCTCGAGGGTTCGTTTCGGGTAACGAACCCCATTGAAGTCAATGGGCGACCCGAGCATTTTCGTATATCGCCGATGCTCGCTAAGGTTTTCATTTGTGAAAATCGGGGCAATTCAAGAAAGTGATGGGAACGACACAGAAACGGATAGGGCAGGCGAGGGGCTACATGTTGGGCTGCATCTCAAGTCCCCAGGTCCCACTATTAAGCCACAATAGCGGCAAGAGTGCCCCCCCCCCCTCCCAACAATTTTTACTTCTGAAAAGCCCTCACTAGCAATGGATACCTTAGCTAAGCACCACACTACCTCCAACAAAGCACAATCACTGCCTGCATGACACTCCGCTGCCACTTCTCCTGGGTTACATGCTGCCCAACCCCCCCGCATGACCCAGTGTCCACAGCGCACACCAAACTGTCCCTGCCCAGCCTTCAGCTGCCCTCATGCCACGCCACACTCATGTCTATTTATAAGTGCGTCTGCCACAGGAAAAGCAGGCACACACTGCAGAGGGTTGGCACGGCTAGGCAGCAACCCTCTTTAAAAGGGGCGGGGCGATAGCCCACAATGCTGTACAGAAGCAATGAGAAATCCAATCCTGTGCCACCTCCATCTGGAGCTGCACACGTGGGCATAGCAATGGGGAACCTATGTGCCACACACTATTCATTCTGTTAAGGTGTCTGCACGCCCCAGTCAGACCGCGTTTTTTTATAAATAGTCACAGGCAGGTACAACTCCGCAAGGGGAATTCCGTGTGCACCCACAGCATGGGTGGCTCCCTGGAACCCACCGGCGGTAGTAATATCATGTTAAACGCAGGTGGGCTTCGGCCCACACTGCATGCCCCAGTCAGACTGGGGTTCTTTAGAAGTGGAAACAGATGCATTTAAAACTCCGTGTGGACCGACAGCATGGGTGGGTGCCAGGAAGCCACCGGTGGTACATAAATATATCCCATTGCATTGCCCAACACAGCTGAGGTAGTAATGTCATGTTTAATGCAGGTGGGCTTCGGCCCACACTGCATGCCCCAGTCAGACTGGGGTTCTTTAGAAGTGGAAACAGATGCATTTACAACTCCGTGTGGACCCACAGCATGGGTGGCTCCCTGGAACCCACCGGCGGTACATAAATATATCCCATTGCAGTGCCCATCACAGCTGAGGTAGTAATGTCATGTTAAATGCAGGTGGGCTTCGGCCCACACTGCATGCCCCAGTCAGACTGGGGTTCTTTAGAAGTGGAAACAGATGCATTTACAACTCCGTGTGGAGCCACAGCATGAGTGGGTGCCAAGAAGCCACCGGCGGTACATAAATATATCCCATTGCATTGCCCAACACAGCTGAGGTAGTAATGTCATGTTTAATGCAGGTGGCCTTCGGCCCACACTGCATGCTCCAGTCAGACTGTGGTTCTTTAGAAGTGGAAACAGATGCATTTACAACTCTCTGTGGACCGACAGCATGGGTGGCTCCCTGGAACCCACCGGCGGTACATAAAAAATATCCCATTGCAGTGCCCATCACAGCTGAGGTAGTAATGTCATGTTAAATGCAGGTGGGCATCAGCCCACACTGCATGCCCCAGTCACACTGGGGTTCTTTAGAAGTGGAAACAGATGCATTTACAACTCCGTGTGGACCGACAGCATGGGTGGGTGCCAGGAAGCCACCGGCGGTACATAAATATATCCCATTGCATTGCCCAACACAGCTGAGGTAGTAATGTCATGTTTAATGCAGGTGGGCTTCGGCCCACACTGCATGCCCCAGTCAGACTGGGGTTCTTTAGAAGTGGAAACAGATGCATTTACAACTCCGTGTGGACCCACAGCATGGGTGGCTCCCTGGAACCCACCGGCAGTACATAAATATATCCCATTGCATTGCCCAACACAGCGGATGTAACGTCAGCTGTAATGCAGGTGGGCTAAAAATTCATTTGATTACACTGTAGGCGAGGGCCCACAAAAATTGCTGTATCAACAGTACTAATATACATCAGAAAAATTGGCCATGGCCAACCAAGAGGGCAGGTGAAACCCATTAATCGCTTTGGTTAATGTGGCTTAATTGGTAACTAGGCCAGGAGGCAGCCCAGTTAAAATAAAAATTGGTGGAGGTGAAAGTTTCAACGCTTTAATGAGCATTGAAACGTATAAAAATTGTTTAGAAAAATTATATGACTGAGCCTTGTGGGCCTAAGAAAAATTGCCCGTTCGGCGTGATTATGTGAGGTTTTAGGAGGAGGAGCAGGAGGAGGAATATTATACACAGATTGATGAAGCGAAAAGGTCCCCGTTTTTGAGGGGGATACAGAACGATGCTTCCATCCGCGGGTGCAGCCTCCTATTGCTTAGGTATCGCTGCTGTCCGCTGGTGGAGAAGAGAAGTCTGGGGAAATCCAGGCTTTGTTCATTTTGATGAGTGTTAGCCTGTCGGCACTGTCGGTTGACAGGCGGGTACGCTTATCCGTGATGATTCCCCCAGCCGCACTAAACACCCTCTCTGACAAGACGCTAGCCGCAGGACAAGCAAGCACCTCCAGGGCATACAGCGCGAGTTCAGGCCACGTGTCCAGCTTCGACACCCAGTAGTTGTAGGGGGCAGAGGCGTCACGGAGGACGGTCGTGCGATCGGCTACGTACTCCCTCACCATCCTTTTACAGTGCTCCCGCCGACTCAGCCGTGACTGGGGATCGGTGACACAGTCTTGCTGGGGAGCCATAAAGCTGTCAAGGGCCTTAAAGAGTATCAGGCTGCCTGTGCTGTACATGCTGCCTGATCTCCGCGCCTCCCCTGCTACCTGGCCCTCGGAACTGCACCTTCGGCCACTAGCGCTGTCGTATGGGAATTTTACCATCAGTTTGTCCGCCAGGGTCCTGTGGTATAGCAACACTCTCGAACCCCTTTCCTCTTCGGGTATGAGAGTGGAAAGGTTCTCCTTATACCGTGGGTCGAGCAGTGTGTACACCCAGTAATCCGTAGTGGCCAGAATGCGTGTAACGCGAGGGTCACGAGAAAGGCATCCTAACATGAAGTCAGCCATGTGTGCCAGGGTTCCTGTACGCAACACATGACTGTCCTCACTAGGAAGATCACTTTCAGGATCCTCCTCCTCCTCCTCCTCAGGCTATACACGCTGAAAGGATGACAGGCCAGCAGCATGTGTACCCTCACCAGTGGGCCAAGCTGTGTCTTCCCCCTCCTCCTCATCTTCCTCCTCCTCCTCCTCCTCCTCCTCACCGCGCTGAGATATAGACAGGAGGGTGCTCTGACTATCCAGCGACATACTGTCTTCCCCCGGCTCTGTTTCCGAGTGCAAAGCGTCTGCCTTTATGCTTTGCAGGGAACTTCTCAAGAGGCATAGCAGAGGAATGGTGACGCTAATGATTGCAGCATCGCCACTCACCACCTGGGTAGACTCCTCAAACTTTCCAAGGACCTGGCAGATGTCTGCCAACCAGGCCCACTCTTCTGAAAAGAATTGAGGAGGCTGACTCCCACTGCGCCGCCCATGTTGGAGTTGGTATTCCACTATAGCTCTACGCTGCTCATAGAGCCTGGCCAACATGTGGAGCGTAGAGTTCCACCGTGTGGGCACGTCGCACAGCAGTCGGTGCACTGGCAGATTAAACAGATGTTGCAGGGTGCGCAGGGTGGCAGCGTCCGTGTGGGACTTGCGGAAATGTGCGCAGAGCCG
Source organism: Eleutherodactylus coqui (assembly GCF_035609145.1). Lineage (NCBI taxonomy): Eukaryota > Metazoa > Chordata > Amphibia > Anura > Eleutherodactylidae > Eleutherodactylus > Eleutherodactylus coqui. The sequence continues at coordinate 63,523,106 of NC_089841.1, read as the reverse complement.
GCGCACCTTTCCGAGCAGGTCTGACAAGCGAGGGTAGCTTTTCAGAAAGCGCTGAACCACCAAATTAAAGACGTGGGCCAGGCATGGCACGTGCGTGAGGCTGCCGAGCTGCAGAGCCGCCACCAGGTTACGGCCGTTGTCACACACGACCATGCCCGGCTGGAGGCTCAGCGGCGCAAGCCAGCGGTCGGTCTGCTCTGTCAGACCCTGCAGCAGTTCGTGGGCCGTGTGCCTCTTATCTCCTAAGCTGAGTAGTTTCAGCACGGCCTGCTGATGCTTGCCCACCGCTGTGCTGCCACGACGCGCGACACCGACTGCTGGCGACGTGCTGCTGCTGACACATCTTGATTGCGAGACAGAGGTTGCGGAGGAGGAGGAGGAGGGTGGTTTAGTGGAGGAAGCATATACCGCCGCAGATACCACCACCGAGCTGTGGCCCGCAATTCTGGGGGTGGGTAGGACGTGAGCGGTCCCAGGCTCTGACTCTGTCCTAGCCTCCACTAAATTCACCCAATGTGCCGTCAGGGAGATATAGTGGCCCTGCCCGCCTGTGCTTGTCCACGTGTCCGTTGTTAAGTGGACCTTGGCAGTAACCGCGTTGGTGAGGGCGCGTACAATGTTGCGGGAGACGTGGTCGTGCAGGGCTGGGACGGCACATCGGGAAAAGTAGTGGCGACTGGGAACTGAGTAGTTCGGGGCCGCCATCATACTTTTGAAGGACTCCGTTTCCACAACCCTATACGGCAGCATCTCCAGGCTGATAAATTTGGCTACGTGCACGTTTAACGCTTGAGCGTGCGGGTGCGTGGCGGCGTACTTGCGCTTGCGCTCAAACACTTGCGCTAGCGACGGCTGGACGCTGCGCTGAGAGACATTGCTGGATGGGGCCGAGGACAGCGGAGGTGAGGGTGTGGGTGCAGGCCAGGAGACGGTAGTGCCTGTGTCCTCAGAGCGGGGTTGGATCTCAGTGGCAGGTTGGGGCACAGAGGGAGAGGCAGCGGTGCAAACCGGAGGCGGTGAACGGCCTTCGTCCCACCTTGTGGGGTGCTTGGCCATCATATGTCTGCGCATGCTGGTGGTGGTGAGGCTGGTGGTGGTGGCTCCCCGGCTGATCTTGGCGCGACAAAGGTTGCACACCACTGTTCGTTGGTCGTCTGCACTCTCAGTGAAAATCTGCCAGACCTCTGAGCACCTCGGCCTCTGCAGGGTGGCATGGCGCGAGGGTGCGCTTTGGGAAACAGTTGGTGGATTATTCTGTCTGGCCCTGCCTCTACCCCTGGCCACCGCACTGCCTCTTGCAACCTGCCCTGCTGCTGCCCTTGCCTCCCCCTCTGAAGACCTGCCCTCAGTAGGCGTAGCAAACCAGGTGGGGTCAGTCACCTCATTGTCCTGCTGCTCTTCCTCAGAATCCTCGGTGCGCTCCTCCCTTGGACTTAATGCCCTTACTACTACCTCACTGATAGACAACTGTGTCTCATCGTCATCGGCCTCCTCACCCACTGAAAGGTCTTGAGACAGTTGCCGGAAGTCCCCAGCCTCATCCCCCGTACCCCGGGAACTTTGCAATGGTTGGGCATCAGTGACGATAAACTCCTCTGGTGGGAGAGGAACCACTGCTGCCCAATCTGAGCAGGGGCCCGAGAACAGTTCCTGGGAGTCTGCCCGCTCCTCAGAATGTCTCATTTTCATGGAGTGAGGAGGCTGGGAGGAAGGAGGAGCAGCAGACAGAGGATTCTGAGTTGCAGCAGTGGACGTCGCAGAACTCTGGGTGGACGATAGGTTGCTGGAAGCACTTTCTGCCATCCACGACAGGACCTGCTCACACTGCTCATTTTCTAATAAGGGTCTACCGCGTGGACCCATTAAATGTGCTATGAATGTGGGGACGCCAGAAACGTGCCTCTCTCCTAATCCCGCAGCAGTCTGCTGCGATACACCTGGATCAGGAGCTCGGCCTGTGCCCACACCCGGACTAGGGCCTCCGCGTCCTCGGCCGCGCCCACGTCCTCTAGGCCTACCCCTACCCCTCAGCATGCTGTATTACCAGGAATGCAGAAACACAACACTGTAATTAAATGTGCCGCTTATTGGCCTGTGGTTGGAGGCTGAGTTCGCTTACGGAACGCCAGGAAATAATTTGGCGCAAGCCTGCTGTAACACTTAGCTGGCTGCGTATTTATTTGGAGAACTACTACCCCCAGCACACACGGACCCAGAACACTGAGCACAGTGACAGGCAGGCCAAATAGATTTTTTTCAAATATTTTTTTCCAAACGACCACTGCGTATATTCAATCTATATATGTCTTCTGGCCCTGCCTACACAATTCTGTCCCTGATGTGTGTGTGACAGAACTGCAGTGTTGCACTGTTATTAACTGCAACAGACCGGTGATTTCAGAGCCAGGAAATAATTTGGCGCAAGCCTGCTGTAACACTTAGCTGGCTGCGTATTTATTTGAAGAACTACTACCCCCAGCAGACACAGACCCAGAACACTGAGCAGAGTGACAGGCAGGCCAAATAGATTTTTTTCAAATATTTTTTTCCAAAGGACCACTGCGTATATTCATGTCTTCTGGCCCTGCCTACACAATTCTGTCCCTGATGTGTGTGACGGAACTGCAGTGTTGCACTGTTATTAACTGCAACAGACCGGTGATTTCAGAGCCAGGAAATAATTTGGCGCAAGCCTGCTGTAACACTTAGCTGGCTGCGTATTTATTTGGAGAACTGCTACCCCCAGCAGACACAGACCCAGAACACTGAGCAGAGTGACAGGCAGGCCAAATAGATTTTTTTCAAATATTTTTTTCCAAAGGACCACTGCGTATATTCAATCTATATATGTCTTCTGGCCCTGCCTACACAATTCTGTCCCTGATGTGTGTGTCACGGAACTGCAGTGTTGCACTGTTATTAACTGCAACAGACCGGTGATTTCAGAGCCAGGAAATAATTTGGCGCAAGCCTGCTGTAAGACTTAGCTGGCTGCGTATTTATTTGGAGAACTACTACCCCCAGCAGACACAGACCCAGAACACTGAGCAGAGTGACAGGCAGGCCAAATAGATTTTTTTCAAATATTTTTTTCCAAAGGACCACTGCGTATATTCAATCAATATATGTCTTCTGGCCCTGCCTACACAATTCTGTCCCTGATGTGTGTGTCACGGAACTGCAGTGTTGCACTGTTATTAACTGCAACAGACCGGTGATTTCAGAGCCAGGAAATAATTTGGCGCAAGCCTGCTGTAACACTTAGCTGGCTGCGTATTTATTTGGAGAACTACTACCCCCAGCAGACACAGACCCAGAACACTGAGCAGAGTGACAGGCAGGCCAAATAGATTTTTTTCAAATATTTTTTTCTAAAGGACCACTGCGTATATTCAAGCTATAATATATGTCTTCAGCCTCCACACTACTGCACACGGTTAGATGTGGCCCTAAGAAGGACCGTTGGGGTTCTTGAAGCCTACAATCACTACTAACACTCTCCCTGCCTAACCACCACTTCTGTCCCTGTAGTATTACTGCAAGGCGCAATGCTCTGCACGGCCGATATACCAAAAAAAAAAAAAAAAGTGCAACACTGCTAAAAGCAGCCTCCACACTACTGCACACGGTTAGATGTGGCCCTAAGAAGGACCGTTGGGGTTCTTGAAGCCTACACTAACTCCTAACACTCTCCCTATTGCAGCTCCGGCACCAACAGCACTGTCCCTCAGCTATCTCACAACGCATCTGAGGCGAGCCGCGGGAGGGGCCGATTTTTATACTCAGGTGACACCTGATCTCGCCAGCCACTCACTGCAGGGGGGTGGTATAGGGCTTGAACGTCGCAGGGGGAAGTTGTAATGCCTTCCCTGTCTTTCAATTGGCCAGAAAAGCGCGCTAACGTCTCAGAGATGAAAGTGAAAGTAACCCGAACATCGCGTGGTACTCGTTACGAGTAACGAGCATCTCGAACACGCTAATACTCGAACGAGTATCAAGCTCGGATGAGTACATTCGCTCATCTCTACTGAGGAGACATGTTCACTCGTAGCTTTCGCATATGAGCTGCACGTGATTTACGAACTTCAGCAGCTCACTAAGGGGACATGTTCACTTGTAGCTTTCGAATATGAGCTGCACATGATTTATGAACTTCAGCAGCTCGCTGAGAAGACATGTTCACTTGTAGCTTTCACATATCTGCTGCCCAAGATTTACAAACTTCAGCTGGTGGCTGAGGTGAAATCGTGGCTTGTCGCTGTGTCATGTAATCTGCATTAGCTTCACGGCGGCGTTGAACGCTCTGTGGTGACATGTTTGCATCATAGTAACAGTTTGTTTCAACACTGGACAACGGTTCATGATTAGATGAAGGCTGGACTGGTGTTGGAGGCATTAGCACTTGACATGATATCACGTTCAGGAGATATGAAGATAGTGGGGAAGGACTCTGCTTCAATGTTGTTGGTCAGTATGCACAACCAGCTATGTATGTGGACATTTGTAAGATGTAATTTGTTGGAGTCTCCACTCAGGTGTGCAGCTGTCTGACAATCAGATACAAACTGGCAGACTGAGTATTGGTGTATCCATAGCAACTGATGTAATCAGGGGCCGGAGCTAGGAGCTGGTAACTGACATTCACAGGTGCTGTGAGGCTCTGCATTCAACTCACACACACACAGACGAACGGATAAGTGGTCCTTAGAACTTTGACTAATAACTAGTCTTACTTACTTCTGGTGACCTATCCTGAGGATTGACCATCAGTAGTTTATGACTAGACAACCTCTTTAAAGAACATTACAGGAGTTGTCCAAATTAGTTTTCATTAAGTAATTAAGAGTTAGTAGAGGGGGGTTCTTTGTTCAGGATTCACATCTGTTGGTCAAAGTAAAGGAAGGTTATGAGGAGTGTCTATTTTTCCTCCAAGACCTGTCCTGTCATGCAATCCACAGACAATGCATTGATTTGAATGTGCACCCTGTAATGCTTCATTACTCCTCTGGTGGCACTACTGAGATGTTGAACAATTACTTCCAGGTTTTCCCACAGATTACAGCTAGGGGAACACTTTGTGATCAATTTATTGTCAAAGAAGTCCTTCAACCCATTGAAGGACTACCATTTTTGTTTTCTATTTTCAAATAATGATGTTTTTTTTATTTATATTTTATAACGAAAAAAATAAGGACCAAGCGCACACAGCCGTCCCACAGCATTTGCATATTACCCCTGAGGGAAATGTAGCCCAGGTGAGCTTGTATACTGCTACATCTACAGTAAATCTGCTGCATGTGAACACACACTTATATGCCCTTTGTAATTTATTTCAATCTCTGAATACTCCTTCAAGGAGTTTACACATGGCTGACTTGCTGTGGATTTCCCAACATCAGTATCCATTTGGTGCACATCTTGATGTGGATTTTGGTGTAAATTTCTGGTGTGGAAAATCTGTTTGTGAACATACTCTTTATATAGTCCCATCCATGATTGTCCCTTACACTTTATTAGAGCCAAGATATGGGGACTTAATGGGGATGGGTTGGTAGCTGCCTCAGGGCAATTCTATAGCAGCAACAGTACAACCAATTAAAGGAAAAAGCTGCTGATTAATGCTGCACTACTGTTCTGTCTCACTGCTTGGTGAGGAATTCAAAAAATGTTTTGATAGACCTATAAACTACATGGGGGGAGCAGAAAATTAAATTCATGAGAACAATTTCTGTCCCCAAGCGGTTAGGTTGAAACTGTGTATTGGTAACTCCAAAACATGGTGGCTAATCATGTCAATGAAATTAATGTAGAATTAAAAAAAGTAATTTTCTCCACACAATGTGTACTAATGCTTGTAGCTTAGAAAGCAAGCTCACTGAGCTAATGGTTATTATTTCCAGGGATAATTTTGACCTGGCTGCAATAACAGAGGCATGGTTTCAGGATTGCAATGATTGGGAAATAGCCATGCCTGGGTATACACTGTACAGATAAGAAAGAGTAGAAAAAAGGGGCAGTGGAGTACATATTTATGTTGCAGATAGTTTTAAATCAACAGCTTTGCAAACCAAAGAGGAAACTGTGATTAGAATTGGTGTCATATATAGGCCTCCAGGGTTGATAAAATTACTCAAATGGCAATAAAGGGAGATATTGTAATAATAGATGAATTCAAAATGCTTACTGTAGATTGGAGTTTCCCTAATGGATTTACAAATAGAAGCAAAAATTTGATAAAGGCACTTACCAAAAGAAATAATATTCTAGATTTAGTGTTTACAAATGAAGATCTGGTGTCTGACGTTAAGGTGGAAGAGAATTGGGAGTCCAGCTACCACCAATTTCCAGTTTGTGGTTTGACATCATAACAGACTTTGAGAAATCCTTGACTATAACTAAAGTGTTACATTTTACAAAGACTAATTTCAAGGATATGGGTGAGTTGTTTTTTTTAAAATAATTGACAGGGTGGAATAAAACAGCAGGTGTGTATGCCCAATGGCCATCTTAAAGGCAATTAAACTTTCTGCCAAACAAACAAGCAAAAGCAATAGGAGAAAGTGGGCAAGAGGGTTTGTACCTCTATTTTTTTATACTGTACTGCAAAGCATTATTGCTATTGCTAGCAATCATATGCCATGGTAACCAATTGGCTCTCCACACTGACATTGTGGTCGGCTGATAATGTCACAGAGAGCGCTCTCTCTGTGAACGCTTTTCATGCTATGATCAACATTGATCATGGCATGTAAGAGGTTAAAGGGGTTGTCTCGCGAAAGCAAGTGGGGTTAAGTACTTCTGTATGGCCATATTAATGCCCTTTGTAATATACATCGTGCAGTAAACATGCCCGCTGCCTTGGAGTCATATTTGATTCTGATCTCTCTTTTACCCCCTACATCCAATCTCTGGCCCGAACATGTCAGCTGCACCTCAAGAACATCACAAGAATCCGCTCTTTTCTCACTGTGGACACGCTAAAAACGCTTACTGTTGCCCTCATCCACTCCCGGCTCGATTATTGCAACTCGTTGCTGATCGGCCTCCCCTGCACCAGACTCTACCCTCTCCAATCCATCCTGAATGCGGCAGCCAGGCTCATCTTCCTGTCCAGCCGCTACTTGGACGCCTCTGCCCTGTGCCGGTCACTGCACTGGCTGCCCGTTAAATACAGAATTCAATTTAAACTCACCACCTTCATCCACAAAGCCCTCCACAGTACAGCGCCCCCCTATATCGCCTCCCTCATCTCAATCCATCAACCAGCCCGGGCTCTCCGCTCTGCTAACGAAACCAGATTGAGCGCCCCTTTAATTCGAACTTCTCATTCCCGCCTCCAAGACTTCTCCAGAGCAGCACCGGTCCTCTGGAACGCACTACCAAAGGCTACCCGAGCAATCCAGGACTCGCAGAACTTCAGGTGTGCTCTAAAAACGCACCTCTTCAGGGAGGCATAACGCATTCCCTAAACAAACCCCTCTGTACTCCGCCTGATAACATGCTCCCTGACCTACTGACTGCAATCCCTGCTAGCCATCATAAACCGCTCCTGCAGTCATACTGTTTCTGCCGTCACACGGCTAAATGTCTGACCATTGTCTATGTGTATATCACCCCTCACTCTCCACCTCGCCATACAGTGCACATCTCCAGCCCCTTTACCTTCTGTATCACCCCATTACTTGTAGTAGGTAAGCTCGTTGGAGCAGGACCCGCACCCCTATTGTTTCCATCAATTGATTACTTTGTAACCGTGGTTCTGTAATGTTTGTACTTTTGTCTTTCTGTATCCCCTGTCTATGTAAGCGCTGCGGAATATGATGGCGCTATACAAATAAAGTTTATTATTATTATTATTATGAGCCATACAGAAGTTATTCACTTACCTACTCCGTTGCTGGCGTCCCCGTCTCCATGGCTCCGTCTAATTTCGGTGTCTTCTTGCTTTTTTAGATGCGCTTGCGCAGATGGGTCTTCTCCCTTCGGCTCGGCAGCAGTGGTGTTTTGGCTCCGCCCCCTTGTACGCGTCATTGCGTAGCTCCGCCCCGTCACATGTGCCGATTCAAGTCCCCGGCTGCTGAATACTACTCAGAGCAGTTCAGGAGAACTGCCGGCCGGCCGCGTTGAACTCCGTCTGCCGGGACCAGGTGAGTATATATATTTTTTTTTTTTTTTACACATTTCTGGATGAATTTCCAAGAAGGGCTTATATTTTTAAGCCCTTCCCGAAAATTCATCGTGAGATCGCCCGCAGCCCATTGCTTTCAATGGAGCCGGCTGTATTGCCGGCTCCATTGAATTCAATGCGCTGGACAGCTCCAGCCCGTCTCTATTGAAATGCGGCTAGGAGCAGTTTTTTCGGGCGATTTTTCGGCCCCGGTCACGCGATTTGTGGATGCGCATCCGTCATGCGATCCGCAAATCGTGGGGAAAAACGCTCGTGTGACTAAGGCCTTAGTTGGAAGGGCAGATATAGTGTTTTTGGAGGCTAATGTTATAGGTGAGCTTCCACATTTAAACTTGAATAAAATGGGGGATTCAGATGGCATCCACCCAGAGTTCTTTAAAAACTTCAATTTGTGATTGCGGAACCTTTAACTGATTTGTTTAACCAGTCCTTTCTAACAGGTGATGTTCCTAATGACCGGCCAATGGGCAATGTTGTACCTATCCATCCAGAAAGGTAGTGGAGAAGAAGTCGGGCACTACAGACCAGTTAATTTGACATCTGTAGTATTTAAACTAATGGAAACTCTCTTGAAAAAGAGGATATTACACCACTTAAAAAACAACAACCTGCTGGACCCTAAACAGCATGGATTTGCTGAGGGCAGATAATGTCAAACTAATCTCATTGATTTCTTTGAGTATATCACAAAAGTGGAGGATGAAGGTGATGCTGTGGAAATCACATATCTGGATTTCAGTAAAGCCTTTGATACAGTTCCACATAAGGAGCTTATAGATAAGTTATTGAAATTTGGACTTAATTCTTTGATAGTTCAATGAATTCGCAATTGATTAAAAATAGATATCAGAGTGCTGTTTTTAACAGAGTGAATGCTAAAAAGGGACTAGTGCCAAAAGATCTCCACAAGGATCTGTTCTGGGTTCTGTTCTTTTTAATATGCTCATAAGTAACAGGTCTGTCTGTTTGCTGCTGACACAGAAGTGTGTAGTAAGGTTGATACTCCTGATGATGTCTCGAATATGGAGAAAGATTTAGCCTTACTGCATTAATGTTCAAAACAATAGAAACTGCAGTTTAATGTTTCCGAATGTAAAATAATGCACTTAGGTAGAAGAAATCCTTAAAATGAGTATACATTACCAGTAGAAAGAGCAAGATTGTGATCTCGCTGTAGAGAGCTCCGGTAAGAACATATCCGATATATTGTGTTCAGTTTTGGAGACCTCCCCTATAGAAAAACATTGATAAAATAGAACAGGTCCAGACATGGGCTTCAAAAACGGTGGAAGGTCTCAGGATCAAAATCAGGAAAGACCTAATAACATAGTTTGTATAGTCTGGAGATGACAAGGTAGAGAGGGGACATGATTAGAGATGAGCGAGCACCAAAATGCTCGGGTGCTCGTTACTCGAGTCAAACTTTCAGTGATGCTCGAGAGTTCGTTTCGAGTAACGAACCCCATTGAAGTCAATGGGCGACTCGAGCATTTTTGTATATCGCCGATGCTCGCTAAGGTTTTCATTTGTGAAAACCTGGGAAATTCAAGAAAGTGATGGGAACGACACAGAAACGGATAGGGCAGGCGAGGGGCTACATGTTGGGCTGCATCTCAAGTTCCCAGGTCCCACTATTAAGCCACAATAGTGGCAAGAGTGAGACCCCCCCCCCCCGCACTGTCAGCATAAAGATCGTTCTCCTCTGCCACAGCTGTAACAGCTGTGGCAGAGAAGAACGATGTTAGCCCATTGAATTCAATGGAGTCGGCAATACAGCCGGCTCCATTGAAAGCAATGGGCTGCCGGCGATCGCGGGATGAATTGTCGGGAAGGGCTTAAATATATAAGCCCTTCCCTGCAATTCATCCAGAAATGTGTAAAAAAAAAATATATATATATATATATACTCACCTGATCCCGGCAGACGGAGTTCAGCGCGGCCGGCGGCAGTCCTCCTGAATTCATGAATTCATGAGTGAGTGACTGCTGCCTCTCATTGGCTCAGCGGGACCAATCAGATTGGTCCCTGCGCGGAGCCAATGAGAGGCAGCAGTCTCTCACCCATTCATGAATTCATGAATAGGGGTGTGAGTGAGATCTGCCTCTGATTGGTCAGGCTGTGACCAATTAGAGGCAGCTCATTCAGCAGGCGGGGATTTTAAATCCCCGGCTGCTGAATACTACTCACAGCTGTTCAGAGCAGTTCAGGAGGACTGCCGCCGGCCGCGCTGAACTCCGTCTGCTGGGACCAGGTGAGTATATATATATATATATTTTTTATTTTTACACATTTCTGGATGAATTGCAGGGAAGGGCTTATATATTTAAGCCCTTCCCGACAATTCATCCCGCGATCGCCGGCAGCCCATTGCTTTCAATGGAGCCGGCTGTATTGCCGGCTCCATTGAATTCAATGGGCTAACATCGTTCTGCCGGGACAAGGTGAGTATATATTTTTTTTATTTTTACACATTTCTGGATGAATTGCAGGGAAGGGCTTATATAGTTAAGTCCTTCCCGACAATTCATTCCGCGCTCGCCGGCAGCCCATTGCTTTCAATGGAGCCGGCTGTATTGCCGGCTTCATTGAATTCAATGGTCAGTGCTCGTTTAATCAAGACGAGTAACGCGTGGTGCTCGTCTCAAGTAACAAGCATCTCGAGCACCCTAATACTCGAACGAGCATCAAGCTCGGACGAGTATGGTCGCTCATCTCTAGACATGATCAAAACTTTCAAATATATTAAAACTATAAATAAGGTTCAGGAGGGTAGTGTTTTTATTAGGAAGCTAAAGAATAGAACAAGGGGGCACAATCTGAGATTAGTTTGGTAAAAAATAAGAAACAACGTCAAGAAATATTTTTTTACTGAAAGCTTAGTAAATGGAAATAATATAAGGGCTGACTAGATGAACAATGTGGTCTTTTTCTGCCGTCGATTTTCTATGTTTCTACGAGTATGTCTACCTCTTCTTTTCTTTATGATGAGTCTCCAAATGTCTCCCAAACCCAGCCAGATATTCCTCCTCTGCTATTTCTGCCACTCCAGCATTCCACAGAGTTAGCAGGTTGGCTGGCTCTTTCCTCCTCGCATGTCAAATGACCTTGGATGGGTTTCTGGCACTCATCGTGTGCTATTACCTTGTTCTCCAGCCAGCAGTCAAGACTGCTCATCTGACCCGCTTCACTATGAGTGTGAGGATGGTGAGGGTCCATTATAGTAGCACATAATGTATAAGGTCAGTTTCTATGGTTTCGGGCCCCTGGTCATATCAATCGCCCTTATTATAATCCATCATTCTTTGCAAGAGTAACATTGCATAATACAATTGCCACTGTCATGAAAGACTGCATAATAATGCAGAATTCTGGATACAATGCAGTAAAAAAAAGTAATCAAAGTATATACAATTTATCTAAGAACAAAGAAATGAAAATGAACAAGGTTAAGATGACAATTATGCAATTAAACTTTTACTGTTGAACAACAACGCAAACTATGGCTAACCGAGCTCTCAGGTTAATAATACTTTGTACACGATACAAAATGGCAGTAATGATGGAAGAACAGTACTAATAAAGCCATACGAAGATCACCAAGATACAAATCATGTAACCTAGCACCCTGTTCTTCTGTGAAAAGGATAACACTCAACAATACAGTCTATTGGAAACACAGTGTATGAATCCCCACTCAAAGTATTCCTATTGTAGCCACTATAACAGTATCTTAGTCCATATGGGGCAGTACAAGTGACCACAGTTGGCTAAAAAGCAGGCTTTCCTCAGCACTTTTAATGTCATTGTAACAGGTCTGTTGACTACTAGCTGATTCCCCATCATTTGAAATTAGAATTGAGGCCAGCGGAACCACCACTGCTATGAGGTCAGGAGTGTGACTCTACCGCTTTGCCCTCTTTAATGACTCGTGGTCAGCATTATCTTTGCTCGGTCAGATGCAGACCCATCACCTCTGCTATACCTTTGCCCCTTCTCCATATAGCAAAAGGGATGTGAAAAGAACTGGTATGGAGGCGCAGCACTCTAAGCTACTAGAAGATGTAGATCAAAGTCCAATGTGTGATGGTGAAAGCACTTCTTTTTTATTATTTTTTCAAAAATTAAAAACCAGCAATGGAATACGCGTTTCGGGGAAGAACCCCTTCGTCAGTTCGGCTGGATAGGACAACAGGATGCCTAGGGGTGACACGATTCCAAAGATATATAGGATGTGTCGGAGGTCCTGTGTGCAGGAGGACAGGGGAGAAAAAAGTGCTTTAACGGTGCCCTTGAAGTACCTGCAGCTCCAGTCACGGCATTCTGCACTCTCCTATTGCGCGGCAAGAAATTGCTCCATTTATCTGAGTGCCTCTGCCAATCATTGGTCATGCTAAGTTTTAAAGAACACAGTATTTTTGACACTATTTTTGATGCGATTTCCAGTTCGTTCTTGTAGTAACGTTTTAACCCTCTAGGTGAATCCCATACATCGACCTAAAAGCCACCAGTAACTTTCTATTCTCAATGTAAGGGCTTCTTCACAAGGTCTTATGCGTAACTATGCTCTCCGCTATGGAGTCCTATCTTTTCTCGCCCATAGTATAAATGGGTGAAAATACCTCTAGTGAAAACAAAACCAATGAAATCAATGTTTTTGCTTCTTTCCGTTATGCGGCCGAGATAATCACGGGCGCATAACGGGACTTAATTACACCCATCTGAAGAAGCCCTTAAAGCTGAGGTCATGTATTTGACATCTCACAATTACAAATGGGTTGTAAGAAATTCCTAAGAGGGTAACTCTATGCTCTGCTATTAATGGACAAGGGGCCCATATAATGTTCTTGCACAAGGGCTTTGTATCGACTGTGTCATTCATACTCAACACTTCCATTCTAAATAAAATATAGATTTAAAAGTCATAAGAAACTTTGTATTTTCCTTGAAATATCATTAAAAATATTCCATGTATTTACATCTAGTACAAACATACAATACACTATAAAATGCAGATATGAAAATATAATGACTTCTAGTTAATTATCTCTCTACTAAACAAGTAGAATTCAAGGAAATCTTAATGTTTGGCATTTTACTTTTACAAGTTTGTGTTGATCATACCCATTAGAAATTGGCCACATACTCAGTTGTTAATTAGATCTTAGTCTATTAGAGGGAATGTACATGCTGTGTAAGTTCATATCATTAATGCTTAAAAAATGCAATCTCATTATGGTTTAATGTTTAGCCATTTTTTTCTTGGGAAAACATGACTAAACTTACAAGTTTTTTTTTTAAAAAGCTACTTGTAATGTGTTTGCTAATTTTTCCGTAAGCTCTTTTATTACAGTGATGTACGTAAGCTAAACATTTCCCATCAAGAGATAGAGAATTATGCTCCTAAAACCATTTTATAATGCCAATTGCAGCTATTTAACATTGGAGTAAATGAAGCTGATAAAAGCTGAGAATTGGTTGGTTTAAAAGAAACCTAGCATTCCAATTGCCTGCTAAAAGCCCGGGAGCCTATATGATTTGGTGCGCCGTCCTACACTTGCGGCTCAATCTGTATGAGGTTTCTATTGAGGTTAATAGGGGTTAGATACAAATTGGCACCCTAGTGGTCACAACAGGAAGCTGACATTTACACAAATTAGCATTTGGAGGGTATATAGTGTGGGCAGAAATACACAGGGTAGCAAGGAAGCCAACTGTTATTTGGAGACCCATTTTCACACTGAAGTAAGATGTAGTTGCATTAGGCTGTATTTACATAGGCGATATTCCCACGAATGTTCCATCTGATGGTGATATGGCTAGAACTCACTTTCAATGGTTTTATGTGCATGTGAAATTTTTTACTGGGACTGGTAGTCCGAGATCAAAAATTTGCAGCTTGACCTTTTTTCAAATGATTTTTGTTAAAAAAAAGAAAAAACAACACATCGCAAGTGCATGTCATGCGATTTCCTTGCATTTTTCTAGAATTTTATCTTTGGAAGCCCTGGCAATTTTTTTCATGAGTATGAAACATGCAAGTAAGTGCTCCTGCACACGAGCGTATGCATAGATATGCTTGTGAGAGGATGACGTGATTGCACCCTGAATGGAGCGAGATGCAAAAACAGTCAATGTAAGGGAACCTATTAATATCTGTAGGTTTTATTGCCTGCAGTTTGCGTAAACAAAATCCCCCATATAAAGGAGCCCTAAATCCGATGCAAGTTACCCGTTTTTAATACAAAAAGGCATCAGACATGCATCAATATTGCAGGGAAAGCGCTGGAAAACAGATACTAACCGATATTACATGTGCCTGTGTGAATGCAGTCTTAGGGATTCGACAGACAAGTGTGTTACGCAACACTCACAGTTCTGCGCAATTTTTTTGCGCAGTGAACGAGTGTATTTTGTGCTTATCCACCCTGATTTAGAAGGCTAATTAGCCTAATGCAGTTCCGGTAATTGCACTTATATGCTGCATTTATAAACCTCTATGGGGCTCTTTGCTGCACAAACACGCACAAGATAGAGCAGGTCCTATTTTTTGCACCGGCAAAAACAACGAGCTCGAAAAAGAGAAGTGAGAATGAACTTATTGAAATCTATGTTTTTTTGCATTTTTACACAAGACGAATGAGAGGCAAATGGTGCCCCACACTCGTCACGGTGTATACCCGCTCCTGTGCTGTTACAGAGGAGCAAGTATCACTGGATCACTTACAGCACAGCCGCTAGGGAGGCGGGGTGGCTGGGGGAGAGTTCTCTCAGTACAACTACTGCTAACACTGAATGACTTGTCGTTCGATTTTTAAGCATGCTGAAACCCGAATGACTGGGCAGCTCTCGCTCAGTCGTTCAGTCTCTGCATGCATTTACAAGGGGTGGCTAGCGTTCAAAACCCCATGGGTGTGCTGGTTTTGAACAACTACCAATGATAATCGTCCTGTGCAAAAGGGCCTTTAGCTTACAACAAAATTTGTGCCATTTTTGGTACACTTTTTGATGGACAATGTCACATTTTGATGCCCCTTTTCATGAAGCCAGTTCAAAAAAGTTTTCAAAAGTGACTAAATACACATGACAAAAGTGTTACACAAATTATGTAAGACAGTTTTCTTGTTTAATTTGTGCCAGGAAACTGTCGAATTTTCAATAGCAAATCTGCCCATTATGTTTATTTTCCTTGTCTTGTGCCATCACTTGGTGAATTATTGTGCTGTGACATCACTGTGTTTATTGTCTGTGCGCTTTCACATCGTTGTGTTCATTATGTCTGTGCTGTGACATCATTGTGCTAAGAATGCTGCATAGTGTAGAGGCAAAAAGTATATACATGTAAGGGCTCCCACCCACTGGCGATATTTTCTTTCTTGCGCTACGAGAGCACGAGAAAAGTCTTGCATCGCAGCGCAAGAAAGAGGCCGGTATAGAACCGGCATATCGCAAGTGGTTTCAATGGGGCCAGCGACAGCAGCGCTAGCCCCATTGAAAGCATAGGGAAAATGACGCGTACTTCTGCCACAGCTGTGACAGCTGTGGTATGAGTTTCCTTCATCCCCGTGGGGACCGCGGGGATGAAGGAATCCTCTGCCACAGCTGTCACAGCTGTCACAGCTGTGGCAGAAGTCCGCGGCATTCTACTCTATTGCTTTCAATGGGATCGGCACTGCTGCTGATCCCATTGAAATCAATGCTTTCAGCAAGCCCCGCGGAATGATTATTGGGGAAGGGCTTGAAATATAAGCCCTTCCCTGATAGTCATCAATAAATGTGAATTTTTTTTTTTAAATTATACTCAACTCTCGGCTGAGAGCAGGAGAGGTGAGTATAATTTTTTAAAATTTTTTTCACACTTATTCATGATTATCGGGGAAGGGCTTATATTTCAAGCCCTTCCCCGATAATCATTCCACGGGGCTTGCCAAAGCAGTGCTTTCAATGGGATCGGCAGCTGTGCCGGTCCCATTGAAAGCAATGGAATAGAATGCCGGGGACTTCTGCCACAGCTGTGACAGCTGTTACAGCTGTGGCAGAAGTCCCTGGCATTCTTCATGTCTTTTCAATGGGGCTAGCGCTTCTGCTGCTGGCCCCATTGAAAAGACTGGCGATATGTTGGAGTGATGCCGATATCCCCGGCGTCATGCTGATTTTTTTCTCGCACTGCGATGCGAGACTTTAACTTTAGAATTGCATCGCAGTGGAGAAAATATCATCAGTGGGTGGGAGCTTTAAGAACGAGAAAAAGAAAAAATTTACAAAAAAAGAAACAGTTTATTAACAGCACATATAAACAACCACGGACAAGTTAAATAATTTGAAAATAATAAGATAGTATGATGAAGGGATAAAGGACACTCCAATAATAAAGAGTGACCATAAAGTTGGGAGGTATGCACATGTACAGAATATTTCCAATAAGAAGACACAAATGACTCATATTATACATAACCCAGGTTATAGAATAGAAAACTAGTGGTTTGTTTATTATTTTTAAGTACTGGTAAACGGGTTCATTTGAACAATACTAAAGGACATTTCGGAATGAGCATGGTGAAGGAAGCGAACGACAAAATCTTGTTCTCACAAATTGGTGAAAAAATTTAAAACAAATTAATGGAAGGTTACATTCACTAAGATGGTGCAGCATGCCGTGCATCTAAAGCCAACATGAAGGAAACTGAAAGTTATTTCGGCAACTGACCCATTTTTAAAAATCTGTGGTCACCAAGATTACCAGGCCTGACACCACCTAAGCTCATCTTGTAGGGTTTACTGAAGAATCGTGAGTACAGCAATAAGCAGCAAACAACTGGCGCCCTCAAGGATGCCATACGCCAGAGTATTTCTGCCCTTACTAATGTCACATTAGCAGATGTCTTCGCTAACATGCAACACGCATGCACATACAAAAGTGCTTGGATGCTGGAGCGACTGTTTGCCGCATATTCCCCAGGCAACATTCAAGATAAATACATATCAATTTTGAAAAGGAACCAGACGAAAATTTGAAGCAAAAAAAAATTACAAAGACTTTACTTTTCTTAAACTATATAAGTGGCTTTCTACACCGGTTGGATAAACAAGTGAAATCTCCTCTCACAGGGTCTTACACAGCCTCAGTATTCTAACTCAGCACTCCCTTCACAGGTGCAAGGTATCTCCATACAGAGAACTACAGATACTTCACAAGGCTGGAGAATCTCAATGGGCAAAGACTCTGAGGCACACATCTATTGGGTTTGTTCAATAGTTCTCACAGAGAGAAGCCAGGAAGAAAAGAAAAATACGGGAACGAGCAATTTTGAAAGGAGAAATCCCTGCTCCTTTATTAGACATTCAGAAGTCACCTCTTCTTGGATAGCATATAATATACTATATGTGAACTACAGAGTCAGCACTTGACTGGTTTTACCTTCCGGCTTTCTCAAAGGTCTCATCTTATTTGAAGCTCTATGAAAAAGACATGGACTGCACATCCTTAGATTCTACAGTAAGCTAAGGCTTCTCAGCTGTATATGGAAACATGAGGCTCTTAGTTACACTTCAATCAAATCATATAAGCCCACTATTCACTTCACGGCAAGTAGTGGGTCTCTACAGTACTGGGTGCGGCAATGGATAAAGAACCGCTGCTGCCACAATAAAGCACTTATAAGAGGTGGGACCAAAAAGCCCAACAACATTACAGCTGACAGTCTTAGTCCCATCCCTCTGGCTCTGGGTCCCACCACCACACAAATATCACACCACAGAACTAAATAACCCCATGCAGCACTGCATCATTAAACAGCTCCCTCCACCCCACCCCCCTCCTATCTTAGTTAGAGAAGAATCACTATGAGAACCCCTCTAGCCCTGCCCCCTCTCTAGCCCCACCCCCTCACTCCTGCTCTCTGGAAAGCTCTCTAGCCCCACCCCCTATATATTCAAATATTGGAGACATGTAAGAGATCCCCTATAGCTCCACTCCCACCTCTTTCTCCTCATTATTGGGAATTCCAAAGCTCTTTCACAATCTTCTACCATTGATTTCAACTGAATAAATGGCTGAGCGCTGCCTCTGATTGTCTGAGCGCCGTGACCAATCACATGTAACACTCAGCTGTCATTCAATGAATGGCTGAGTGCTGTCTGTGATTGGCTGAGCACTCAGCCAATCAGACACAGCCCTTTCAGGAGGCAGGGATTTTTAAATCCCTGGCAGGACAAGAAGCTTCAGAAGAGTGCCGGGGAAGCCAGCAAGAAGACCCGCGGGAGCTGCACAGCGGCGAAGAGGGGATGTATATATATTTTTTATTTTTTACAGCAACTAGGTATGATTTTCAGGGAAGGGCTTATATTTCAAGCCCTTCCCCGAAAATCACTGCAGGAGTTGCCTGCATCCCATTGCTTTCAATGGGGCCGGCGGCAGTAGCGCCAGTCCCATTGAAAGCAATGGGAGAACATCGCAGTCTTTTGCCATAGCTGTCACAGCAGTGGACCTTACAAGCGTACGGATGTCTTATCTTTTGCAGGTGCAAGTATTTTGCGCCTGTAAAAGACAGACATGTGAACACACCATAAGAAACCAATGGTTTTTTTAGACGCACTTTTTTTGCGCACATAGGCATGCGCTAAAAAGGCTTGTCTGACTTCGCCCTTAGGCCTCGGTCACACGGGCGTTTTTTCCCGCGACTTGCGGATCGCATGATGGATGCGCATTCGCAAATAGCGTGACCGGGGCCGAAAAATCGCCCGAAAAATCTGCTCCTAGCCTCGTTTTATTAGAAATGGGCCGGAGCAGTGCAGCGCTGTCCAGCGCATTGAATTCAATGGAGCCAGCAATACAGCTGGCTCCATTGAAAGCAATGGGCTGCGGGCGATCTCGCAATGAATTTTCGGGAAGGGCTTAAAAATATAAGCCCTTCCCTGAAATTCATCCAGAAATGTGTAAAAAGTAAAAAAAAAAATATACTCACCTTGTCCCGGCAGACGGAGTTCAGCCGCGGCCGGCCGGCAGTTCTCCTGAACTGCTCTGAGTAGTATTCAGCAGCTGGGGATTTAAAATCCCCGGCTGCTGAATGAGCTGCCTCTGATTGGTCACAGCCCTCACCAATTCAATGCAGCTCTGGCAGCACTCATGAATTCATGAATGGGTGAGTGAGTGCTGCCAGCTGTGGCAGAGGAGAATGATTTGTCTAGTATATGTTCTCAATGGGGTCGGCGCTGCTGCCGCGGGCCCCATTGAGTGCATATAGAGAAGAGAACAGGAATCGCAGATAGGTGCGATCTGCGATTTCTGTTCTATAATTTATCGGACAAGCGCATAAAAAGCGCTCATGTGTCCGATACCATTGCAAAGCAATAATTTTATAAAATCGCACACCGCATGCGCAGATCGCACGGAAAATCGCCCGTGTGACCGAGGCCTTAGTGTGTTTGCTCCTGCTCGACATGAACCAGTTAAAGGGTATTTAAACATCTTGTTTTATCAGTATATTTTAACTATATTATTTTATTATTTGTGTCATTCTTTAAATTTAATTTGTAATTCTAAAACAATATAACAATTCTTACGTTTTTTTTATTCTTGATTATTGTGACAGTTTGCAAGTCCACAATCTTTGTTGTATCCGTTATAAAGCAGTTCCAAACCTAGCCTAAATAATAATTTTGCCAAGTCGTCCACTTTGATTTCTCATCCTTTTCAAATTTCATCCAGCATGAGGCTGCCAAAAATAATTGCCTATGCGGCAACAGAGGCAACTGAAATGAATTATGTATTAAGAGAAACTTATAGTTATGTTGAAAACTTTAACTTCTGCATCTTAGAATTAATCTGAATTTGGGAAAATGCAGGAAGTGAGCACAGATATCACGAAACTATGTTATAAAGTAAAATTTCATAATTTTGCCCCGTACATTTTAATGTGTAAGCAAAAGCAGTCCACACTTTTTTTTAAGTTATCTAAAGAGATGCAAAATTCTGTTCTAATTTTTATATCTATTAGTATAGTGATTATAGCACACGATTCTTGTTTGCCCAAACGAGTGAGCTGGGATTGTCATCACCAGTCCGTTTGTGCTCAGACAGCGTGCTTAGGCCTCATTCACGAGAGTGTTTTTACGCGATAAAACATCAGCTGAAAATCACGACCATGTGAAGCATTAGTTTCTAATTAGAGATGAGCGAACGTACTCGGTTTGGATGTTTTTGGACCCGAGCACCGCTTTTTCCGAGTAACTGACTACTCGGACGAAAAGATTCAGGGAGCGCCGGGGGTGCGCAGGGGGTTGTAGAGGGGAGTGGGGGGGGAGACAGAGAGCCCCCCCCTGTTCCCCACTGCTCCACCACGCTGCCCCCCGGAGCCCCCCAAATCTTTTCGTCCGAGTAGTCAGTTACTCGGAAAAAGCGGTGCTCGAGTCCAAAAACACCCAAACCGAGTACGTTCGCTCATCTCTAATTCTAATGCATTCATTCCCATGGGCGATTGTCAAGCACATAAAAAAATCACACCATTATAGCATTGAATCGCTGACCGTTTTTGATCGCCGATTTTTCATGCTGTGTCAAAAAATAGGTCTTGACCTATCTTTTGACGAAAAACGTTAAAGGCTTCCATACACTACCAAAAAAAGGGGGGAGAGGGAGTTTACCTGCGTCCAGTGTTTGGAAAAGAAGACAGCTGGCTCTATTTAAGCATTAGAAGTCATTCCAAGGATTTCCATTAACCGGCAGAATTCCACTCTGCATCGTTTTTCTCACATGATACGCCCGTGTGAATGGAGGAGAAAACGCTAATTAATCTTCGGACTCGATCACGGCTAGTCTTCATTATTGCGATTTCTGGCCATGTGCAGCCAGCAGGAGAACACAAATGCTTATGTGAATGAGGCCTTAAACTGCACGATTGTCACTGAGAATCATGTAGTTCTCATTCACTAATTGTTCAGTGTTTCACATTCCTATTTGAAAGACTGACTGATCAGTGTTTAAACGATCAGCGATCATGTCGGTTAAAACTGAACAATGAACGAGAACTGCATCATTTTTCTTCGTCGTTAACTTCTTGGCTGCATTTAAACTGAACTCGTTTGAACGATTATCGTTCAGTCTAAATGTAGCTTAAGATGTGAAGGCTCTATGTGAGGAGATCTCAATACATCAAACAAGCAACATTAATCTTATTTATTGAATTTTGGAAAACAATGACTGATCGCGAAGCCAGCAGTAGTTATATGGGCTAATTTGGGAGAACTCATGAACTATGGAGTGAAATAAAAGGTTATGTCCAAAGTCGTAAGGGTTGCACACGTGTAAAATCAGTAAGGGGAAGATTTGTGATGGCACTAGTTTTTAAGTCCCTAAAGCGGATGTCAGAGTAATTTTTCTTTCTAAGGTTGTTATGTCCAAAATGCAAAGGGTTGTGTACATGTCAAATCAGTAAATGGGAGGTCAATGGAGGCATTCATTTTTAAGCCCCTAAAGGGGTTGCCCAGGATTTTTTTTTCCAATCTGCAGGCAGTGGTGAAAACAAATAAAAGAGTCTATATTCACAGGCACCAGACCCCACTGGTTGAGCGCTGAATTTACTGTTATCCCCTCCAACTCTGTTTAAATCCCGTAGTTGGTGATGTACCATAGACAGGATGATCACTGCAGCCAATCACTCTCCACTGCTTACGTCTGTGATTGGTTGCAGCAGAGACTCTCTGGACCCTGTTCTCGGGATTGGTGTGAATTCCTTTGCCCAAACGCCCACTGATCATAAAGTTATCCATCATCCGGTACTTGGGGGATAACTTTAGATCTGGTATAAATAAGCCTTTTGAAGACCTAGCAAAGTAATTTTTTAAATGTTTGCCTTAACATGTTCTGATCATCATGCAATTATTATTTTACTGTGAAATGGCAGTTTAACCCCTTGAGTGGCAGGTTTCCTACCACCATGTCGTGCCCACCAGGGCAGGTTTTTTAAAATGGTCTAATCATTGAATTTCAACTAGTTTTGCAGTTGCGTCTCAAGAGCCAGAACTTTTTCATTTTTCCATTGACATGGCCATATGAGGCCTTTTTTTTTTGCAGGACAAGTTGTGATTTTTTAAACAGGGGGAAGGAAAAAAAGAAATGGGGAAAAAAGAAAAAAAGGGGCCATGTCATTAAGGGGTTAAATAATGTATTAACTTCCTTCTCTGGGTCATTACGACGCATGGATACCACATGTGTGATTGTATTTTTGATTTTTTACAAAGTAAAGGGAGACAAGTGTTTTTTTTTATTTTTTTAATAATTTTTTAACTTTTTTTTTTTTTTAATTTTTTTTTTTGTCCCTTTAGGGGACTTCCACAGGGACCCATCAGGACCCCTGATCACATTCCGGGGGTCCGATGGTGACAGCCCTTTACATGCTGCAGTCACAGCCCTTTACATGCTGCAGTCACATAGACTGCAGCATGTAAAGGGTTAACACAGCAGAGATCAGAGATTTTCTCTGATCTCTGCTGTAAGAGCTAGTACCTAGCTGTCCTCTGACAGCTAACAACCAGCTCTCCCTGCCACAGAGACTTGCTTCTGACAAGCCGATGGTCACTATGGCAACTTGTAAACAAAGCAGGACATTGCCGACATGTCGGCAATATCTTCTGCTGGTTTTTCAAAGCCCTTGCTTTGTTCTTTGTGGGTCTGTGCAGGCAGAGCACACTGTCACAGCTGGTGGCATTGTGCTCTGCAGCTCCCATAGTGATGCATAGCCCGGAAATCTTCCGGGCTGTATCGCTATGAGCAGTGGAGCTCGTCCCGGAAAATTTCCGGGCGTGCTACTCAAGGGGTTAAGGCTTTGTTTTTGCAATCAAGTTCTATCTTGTTTACAAACCATTTTAGGTGCACATCTATTAGTATTCATTATTATTTTGTAATTCAGATAACGTGAAAAGTACAGAATAAAAAATGAGTAAGCCCTGGCAACTGGCAATACTGAAAGACCCTGTGATTCTTCAATTCTGATAGGGACATCCTATAAGGGGCAGACATAAACAGGAGAGGGCCCCTCTCCAAAAACATTCTCCTTGCTCTAAAATATCTCAACAAAGAGCACCCCCTTATATATCTCTAACAATACACTAATAACTGTCAGCCATAAAATATATTGTATCAGCAAAGTCCTTCTCACAGACACCATGAGCCAGAATAAGGGTATTTGTGAAAGATTTCTGGTATTAAAAAGTAACAAACTTTGCACTCTTAAAAAAAATAGTTCTTTCCACTAAAGTCGCCTATTGTTACATTCGTGTGGGCAAACAGACAACGGGCCCACACGAACGTTACCTGAAGACATGGCCTAGGGGAAACTGACCCTGTGCTGCAGCGACAATGGCAGGGCCCTACCTACAAGCAGAGCAATCGTCTCAATAAAGGTGACCCCACGCTGGAACCTCGGTCCTGCTCTCCCTGAAAGGGTGACACTCACAACCAGGTGGAACTGACACATTAAATGCACAAACTCACTTACCACACAACCTCGCACACTAAAACAGATGGTAAAGCTGAATATAAAAGTGAGGGATTAGTTCATACATTGGCCAATGAACTCAAGCTGCAAGGCCTCAACAAGGCTCCTCGTGTCCTGTAGTCCCTACCCTAGCAAGACACTAAGCAAGCAGCACCGGACACTATACACACACAGCAAGCTGCAAGCTGACAAGACACTACTCACACAGCAAGTTGCAAGCTGACCAGACACTACACACACAGCAAGCTACAAGCTGACCAGACACTACACACACAGCAAACAAGACTGAGGAAATACAGCTTCCTCATTGCATAGGGGCTGGGGTAAATATCTACACCCAGACCCAGGGCATTGGCTGACCTGAACAACCACACCTAGCCAGCTGAATTAACCCTCACCTGGGCAAGTGTGCTTCTGAAACCCTGTAGAACAACAAACTCCAGCAGCACAGCCTATATTCCAAAAAGTTAGCTGGAGGGCTGTGGCCTCACTTGGATCAAAGTGTTTACTATAATTTACACCTGGGACTGTGGCATTAATCTATGCCAGCTCTTAGCTAAATAAGAGCCTATTAGCCACATATCCCATTGCATGTCTATACAATGGGGTGTGTTTCAGCCCAATATTCAGTCGCAATATCCTCCCAATACACACCTTTGATATAGTCTCAAAATGCTATGTGAACAAAGTCTTACATGACCATTGCTTAGAAAAGTATTTCTTGGTTTCCTAAAAATAATGAAGAACAATATGATGATGGTTATAAATCATGTTTCTGAGAAATCACATAAAAGACGATGTTGGAAGATAACTCTATAACGGCATATTTTGCCTTTGAATGATCACCACAGAACATTAATCAAGCTGGATATAGCTATACATACTTGTATACTTTACTACAGAAATTAGTTTCCCACTGATACAGAAAAGATTCCTTAAGGATATTGACAAGGCTTTTCAGCATCTGTTTTAAACAATTCTACATCTGTATTTGATTTTTAGTGTTTTGCGTGTTGACAAACTATAGCTGCAAGGTTTATTTTAGATTTCAAAATGAATGTGTTGGCATCCAAGTATATGCACAGGGGGATGTGTATTCTTATGTTCTAACAAGACATGGCACATCTTGTTTGCATCAAATTGACTAGATGAAAACAGCTTTTGTCTTTTTATATATGTATGTAGTAACTTCTGACCGCAAAGTAAGAATTTTGTCAAAAGTAGAAGGCAAATATGGTTAAGAACTATCTTCAGCTTAAGGCCTCATTCATCTGAGTGTGTGCTGGTGCATACATACGTGCGCACAAAACTGGCACACCCACGCACATGCACAAACACGCATTAATGCAGGTCCATGCACCATTGCTTTCATTGCAGCCATGGCCCCATTTAAAGCAATGGTCTGCTGGCAACCCCTGCAGTGATTTTCAGGGAAGGGCTTTAAATACAAGCCCCTCCCTGAAAAATCATCCCTAGCTGGTGTAAAAAAAAATAAATAAAAAATACTCACCCCTCCAGCTGTGGCAAGGGAGTCTTTACTCCCCGCGGGCAGTCCCCTTGTTACTGCACACTATGCTGTCACATTGTTCAGTGACAAGGGGACTCCCCACTGGGGAATATTGACATGTACCACCGACCTATGGTGCACGCATGTCTTATGCTTTGCAGGTGCACACGTTTGCACACCTGTTAAACATGGACATGTGAGCACACCATAGGGAACTAATGATTCTAATAGATGCACGTTTTTTTGAGGAGGTATGTATGCACATAAACATGCAAATCTGAATGAGCCCTAAGGAAGAACAAGAAGTCATGGAAGTGATGATATGGCCCCACAGAGCCCTTAGTCCTCCAAGATGTTTGGAACAATCTCCCTGCCACTGTATGCAATAGTGCCTAGAAGAATTGATGCTGTTGTGAAGGCCAAAGAGTGATCACAGCGAATATTGATCTGATTTACGTTTCTCTTTTATTCATTCACTTTGCATTTCGTTATTTCACAAAAAAATAAACTATTATCACGTCTATTTTGAAAGCATTCTTACTTTGTAGCACTGAAGTCTTTGCAGGCAAGACTCCAGTGGACAAAAGAGCACAAAGCTTGTATCACTGAGCAGTACAAAAACGTATCCAAGTCAGATGAATCCAGATTTCTGTTGCACTGGACTGATGGAAGGGTAAGAATTTGGCACAAGCAGCATGAATTGTTGAGCCCTTCTTGCTGTCAGCTGATCAAAACAGGTCATCGCCTCCATCTAATATGCAGCAATTAGAAGAAGCTTACTGTCTGCATGGACCAATATTCTATCCACTGCCATAACTGTAGGGGATACGGTTGCACCCAGGCCCAGGAGCCTTAAAAGGGTTGTCTCGCGGCGAAAGCGAAAAAAATATTTTTTCACTTACCCCCGCATTCTGCCCTGTTAAAAAGAAAGCATAGGTTAGTTTTTAAAAAGCACATTGCACTTACCTGCATCAGCATTCTGCAGCTTCTTCTATTCTTCTTTTAAAGATGGCACCACTGGTCTTCTCCCACGGTGGACTGCGGGCCTTCTCCCATGGTGCAACGTGGATTTTCTTCTCCTTCCTTGCGTTCCATTGCCGATTCCAGCCTCCTGATTGGCTGGAATCGACACACGTGACGGGGCGGAGCTACGATGACGACGCGGTGAGCAGCTCTCCGGCACGAGCGGCCCCATTCACCAGGCAGAAGACCGCACAGCGCAAGCGCGTCTAAAAAAGCAAGAAGCCAGCGAAATTAGTCGGAGCCATGGAGACGGGGACGCCAGCAACGGAGCAGGTAAGTGAATAACTTCTGTATGGCTCATATTTAATGCACGATGTATATTACAAAGTACATTATTATGGCCATACAGAAGTGTATAACCCCACTTGCTTTCGCGAGACAACCCCTTTAAGGGGTCCATAAAGCCTCTATTCTCCATATAGGGAGCCCACTACTATAAATAAAGCATTATAGTTTGGGGGCCTGTTACAGGTTTTGCATTGGGGTCCAGGAGCTTCAAGTAGCACCTCTGCGGTAAAGGGTTAAGAGAAGTTGGGGAGCCCCAAGATAAACTTTTGTACCCAGGCCCATGAGCCTTTAGCTACACACCTGAATCCGGCAGAAGAATTTTAACACCTAGTGGAATCTATGCCACAAAAATTGTTGCTATTTTGAGGGTCAAAGGTTGAGCAGAAGACAATTATCTTTGGAAGTGATTTCGAAGTCAATCACTTACCACTAGGATTTCTTACGCATTATTTCCAAACAATCTACTAGCTTTTAATAATAATGATATGTCCTGAATGCACAATGATAGCGAAAAGGATTACATTGACAATAAAAGTGGACAAGCACATGGTCTGTGTTACAGTAATCTACCCTGGATATGCCAGCCCAGGTTGCCCTGGATCTTACCCGCAACCACTGTCCCTGCCTACTTGCCTCCACTCCTGGCTAACCCCAGGCGGGCAACTGGGCGGCAGTCCCTATGCTATCTAGGGTAGACTACCGACAGGACAGGCAGATGATGAATACCAGCCAGAAAATCTGGGACAACCAGAAAATCTACAGCATAAATTTGCATGAAAGTCCTCATAATCTCCATTAAAATCTGTATGTTACAAGTGGATTTCGATGTTGGATGTGGATTTTGCGACACATCTGCAGAAAATCTGCTAATTGAGAACATAACTTAAGAAAATGAAAAATATAAAACTTTAACCACTTAAGGACATGGCCTGTTTTGACGCTGAAGATGGAACAATTTTTAGGGAATTACATCTCCAATTTTCAGAAGCCAACTTTTTAATTTTTCCATCAATGCAGTCTTATAAGGGCTTGTTTTTTTGCGTGGCAAACTGTAACTTTTATTGGTACCATTTTTGGGTGCATATAATGTACTGTAAAACTTTTAGTATTTTTTTTAGAGCAGAGAGAAAAAACAAATCACTTCTGCCATTGTTTTTTTTTTTACAGCGTCAATCATACAACATAAATGACACAATACATTTTTTTCTGCATGACGCTACGATTACAACGATACCAAAAAATTTTTTAAGTTTTCCACTTTTGCACAATAAAATCTTTTTTTTGGAAATTATAATTATTTTTACATCGCTGCATTCAAAGACCCATAACTTTTTTTTATTTTTTTCATGAATAGAGCTCTGTGAGGTCATGTTTTTTGTGTGATGAGATGTCGTTTTTATTTGTACCATTTGGGGGTACCTATGGCTTTTTTATCACTTTTATTGCACTTTTTGGGAGATAAAATGAAGAAAATAAGCATTTTGCCTCCATTTTTTTTACAGCGTTGCTGCGCAGGATAAATAGTGTGCTCAAATTATAGTACAGGTCATTATGGACACAATGATACGAAATATGCGGGGGTTTTCTAAAATTTTTATTTTTTTATACAAAATAGGGGAAGATGATCAAAAATATTTGTTATTTTTATTACATGCTTTTTTTTAAACAATTGTTTTGTTTTCTTACACTCTTTATGTCCCTGAAGGGAACTTGATGCATAACAGCTATGATCGCTATGGTAAGGCATTGCAGGACTTCTGTACTGAAATGCCTTATCGCTTGTAATAGCGATCATAGGCAACGGCATAGCAGAATGCCTCTATCTGGTATCCTGTTGCCAAGAGAACCCCTCGGCCCTCCTCGATTACATCGTGGGGGTCCCACGGTGTCACAGAGGGAGCACCCTCCCTCTGTGAATCCTTTACATGCCGTGATCTACATGGATCGTGGCATGTAGGGTATTAACAACGGGGGTCACTGTCCTCATGTACCCCTGCTGTTGCAGCTGTAGTCTGTCTATCGGTAACAGCCGGCTCTTGCTGCCAGATGATGCGGGCTCATTTCTGATTCCACGCCATCCACATGGCATAAGGCTATGTCCTGTCGCGCTTAGCACCTCGCTGCCATTACGTAACCTTATGTCCTGTGGCATTAAGGGCTTAAAAAAACATAAATAAATAAGGATAATAGATGGATAGATAGATAGATAGATAGATAGATAGATAGATAGATAGATAGATAGATAGATAGATAGATAGATAGATAGATAGATAGATAGATAGATAGTAGGGCAACATGCACGTCTCTGGTCCCGGAAGAATTCCAAATTTTGTTTGTAATATTTCGTGAAAATGAAATAAATGACCGAAAATATTTTTCTAGAGCCTATTGTATTTTTTTCTCACAACATCCTTCATTAGTGCTTTACTAGAATGGTGGCACCATAACATAATGGTGGTTGGGTACTGAGAATTTCACTATCCCAGTCTTTTGTCATATGTTGAATTAACTATACTAAAATTCTAGACTACTCAAATAAACTGCATTGCACATTGCTGCATTATGCAGTACAATGACCCTAGTTCTAAAAAATATATGTTAATATACATCATCTGTGAAGATAATGAAATAGAGAAATGAGAAATGACTGCATTAGGCTTTGTGAAGTGTTAGCTGAAAGGACATTCGTGTAAACCCATGAGCTCTTCATATCCGAAGCAGAGATTCAGGTCACACATTGGATAAATGTAACCAGTTTTAAATTCCTGCAGATGAAAGTCTAATCCTACCTGAAAGATGGAAGTAGTGGAGCATTACATGGGATAAAGTAAGAGAGGAAGCATCCTATAACAACGGCTCACATCAACAATATAATGTTAGATTTAACGATATTACCTTTGGGAAGGTGCAAAAGTTTTATTGAAACATTTTAGTTTTTAAAAAAGAAACTCACAAAAAGTTATAAACGGCCATATTAGTATCTTTGTATTATACAAGAATTTGTACTCAGGGCATTCCACACAGCTAATCAGAACTGTATTCTAAGGACTCTAAAACAGTGTTGTCTACAGATAGGGTCTTTGGTTTGGTTAATGTGAACATTCAGAAAATGTGCAACAATATTCTGCAAGTGCCAAGAAAAAGGCCAACATTGAATATATTAATGTTGAATTAAATTACTGTTAGATCTACTATGTATTTAAATATGAGGTTCTTAGTTCACAGTTCAATCAAATTGTGAGAGCTCATCTGTAGAGATGAGCAAGCTTTTGAAAAGTTTGGTTTGGCTGGTTCACCGAATTTCAGAAAAAAGTTTGGTTTGGTTCAAATTAGTTTGAACCAAAACTTACCTAATAATAGTGGTTAGTACTGTTACCTTGCAGTGTCGAGTCCTAGGATCAAATCTGACAACATCTGCATAGAGTTTGTATGTTCTCCCTGATTATTATGAAGAGGAAAACCACACAAACACAGGGAGAACATACAAGCTCCATGCAGATGTTGTCAGATTTTAACCCTTAGCAAAGTTCAACTCAAAACAGGGCTCAACTGGTTTGCTCAACACTGCCTGGCAAGGCAACCTTCTCAGATGGGTCCCTATACTAGCAGACTTGCCTCTCTTTGGTTTGGTCATAACCAGAGGCATGTCTCAGCCTTCTTTATGGGTCCAAGACTGATTTACATACTAGCCAGCGATCTAAAGCTGGCACTTGAGAGACAGTTTTTGTTCTTATGAAGCAGAGCTAGGTTGCATACTTTTTGTAGAGAACATTGCCATGAAGACTTACTAGTCTGGATATTTGTAACAAGAATCATGTTTCCCTCTCACTAATGAATGAAATGTGCACACTTTCTAAGCTAAGTTTGATATTTATGGTGGAGTCAGAAGAAGTAGCTGTCAGCAAAAACATATGTATGGCCATCTTTGGAGTTCATTCACATTTATACAGGAGGTTTCATTTGAAGCCTCCGTTGCAGATTCCATTAGCATGTTGGAAGCCATGCAAACTCCTGAAAGTACAATGAAAGCAAGGTAAACCCCTTGATACATAATGGAATCCATTTGGCGCCATATGGTTCTGTCATTGAACAGAACTATTTTGGCTAAGGTTTCTGTTTAATGCTCCAATGACAGAACAGGGAAATTGAACCCATAAATGGCTATGTGAACAGGTTTTTAGTTGGTTTACTAATATTTTAATGGAATCTTATATATTGCTACAGTATTGTGTCTTCTTATTTTCAGATTAAATAAAGGCATGTTTTACAAGGCCCAATTATTGGGCATGAATGTTCTTCCATTCGGGCTGTGTAAAAGGGTCAATGATCAGCCGAGCAAAGAACAACACTAGATGGCTCATGGTTGATTTTCAGTGAGCATAAAAATGCTCGCTGATTGATTGTACCTCTCTTCTTGTGAACAGTTTGATGTACAGCCGGCCAATGGGGATAAAAGTTTGTACTAACGATTATTCGTCCCCAGAGGTTCTTGACCCAGGTCATACAAAAGCAAATGAGCACTGATCGACATGCATGTTGCTTGTTTACACAAGAGGCTCACCTTTAAGGGGCTTCCCTAAAGAGTTAAGTAACTAAGAATATGTCCATTAGTGGCCATTAAAAAAAAACAACAAAAAACTGCACCCAAATATTGGCTCCTATGTGCTGTGCTTTGATTGGCTGTTGGGAGGTCACATATGAGGAAGGTCCTAGAACTTCCTAGTGGAATGATGTCAGCACTATAAGACGATTATTTCCTGTTCCATCAGAGAGCTCAGAGGTTGTGTAGACCTGACATGCTGCTGGAGGCTGCTGCTGGAAGGGTGCAACAATCTGCAGATAGACTGTTGCTGTTGGAGCCTGAACCCCTGTATGAGAGTAGGGCAGTTTGGAAAAGGCAGAGAGCACCGTGCAGCGGAAATTGGAACTGCCTTCTGCCAGCAAAAGAGAGTGCAGAACTACAGAGCACATGGATCAAGATCTAAAGAGGACATCGAGAAGTTAGTCAGCATGGGGTCGTAAGTGTGGGCAGCCCCAGTAAACGCCATAGCTGTGCACACCGCTAAAGACAAAATAGTCAGTCAGCAGGACTGCTGTGAGTCAGTAAAGGGACTTCAGCAAGTATTTGAATGTTAGTTATTTGGACAGTAGTGGCAAATTTTGGGCTTGGGCAGTCAGGACTGGACTATTATCATGACATTAACTGGAGTCGAGCCTTGTTTAAGTTCACGCAAACTCTGTTCCTGCCTTACCAATCCATGATTGGCAGAGTATTACTACTTTAGCAATAAACCACATTATTGTTATTGTGCTTTACTGGCATTATAACGGTTGCATGCTAAGAACAAAGAATTATTGTTTTCTCATTGCATATAAACTACTAATCACAGGATTCAGCTAGTTGTAGTCAGCAAAGAGTAAATGTATGGTAAAAGGGAAACTGTTAGTTATTATGACATTACTCAATCGCATTTCTTTGTTCGCAAATATATAGTGTATATTCTGTAATTCCATCTGCTGCATCACATCCTCAACCTGCATTTTGATGCCATCTCCTGTGACACTTTCATCGGGCTTACAATCGACCTCTGTAAAAGGAACCGGAGTTGCTAGGCGATCCCAATATACAATGTTGCAGAGCTGAGCTATCACAATATGTTATCTGTGGCTTTCCACATGCTCATAGGATTTGTCTTTGTGATTTATCACCACACACCTAAGAATCATACGTACTCAGGCCTACTACCTCTATGTTTTATATGGGCATTTACAAGATCGTCAAGGATCAATTTCTACTCTAACCGAATAGGAGGATAAGGTGCAAAGTGGCAAATAAAATCTATTTTATACAACATATTCTTTCTCTTCATAAATTAGGTTTCGTTTCAGCCCTGGATAAATGTTCTATCAAAAACCTTCCATCTACAACAGGAACATTAAATAATTTTATGAAACTTTTTCCATAAACTTTCCTCATAACTATTATTACAGCATTGCCCTGGCATCATTGAACTTTTAAACTTCAGCTGAAATTATTCGTTTTTTTCCAAATTCTCAAAAATAAAATAAAAAATATAGTAAAAGAACAGCTGTGAAGTGTGAGCTGGATTAACATGAAATCCCTCTGGGAAAATCTGAAACATGAAATGAAGGATCGTAAGTGACAAGATCTTTTCAGTATGCATTACAATTCAATAGCACTGTACATTTGGTGCAGCCTCTCCAGAACATCATATTCAAGATGTAGTTAGATTGTGTCAAATAGAAACATGGCTGTAATAGGGAGATATCCACAAACTTCGAAAGCGCGACTAATTTCCAATAAAAAAAAAAAAAGTCTGCATTGAAATAACATTAAATGTCGTTTAACTAATTCACTGCCACACATCTGTATTTAGATCTGGGCAAAAACTAAAGCAATCAGAATGGCGAAATATGCAATAAAAAATAAATACTTTTGTAACGACATCTGGTTCACTGGAGGAAATTGTATTACAGATAGGAAGGAACTGCCGAGCTTCGAAAAGCATTCGAGTCTTTTTATTTCTTTCTTTTTACTGATAGATGATAAAAAATACTTTTATATAATTTTTCGATGCGTAATAATAATGAGAAAATTATATTTAAATTTGACTTAATTGCCATCATCTCAATGCAAAATGATGATTGTTAGGTCCAATTTTTCACCTTGTGCTTTTAATTATGTTTGTTTGCATTTTTTAATATAACAAGCCCATTCAAACCATAATATATAATAAAGCACTTTTTGCACTTATTTAACATGGTTCTACTGGTTTGTTAATAGCTCCAGTCGCTTCAATGGCAGCTCCCGAGATTACCGATTCAAGCGCTTTGGCAATCGCATGTACTGTCATTGAAGTGAATAGAGTAGCATGACGCCTGCACTACTTCTCTTCCATTCACTTGGGGACTGACCGGACCTCTGTTCTTGGTGGTCCAAACAGTTGGACTTCCAACAATTGTAAAGTCCTTATCCTGTGATAGTGAATAACTTGGCCCAATTCCTTAATTGTTAATTGCAATAACAATAAAAACATAATTTACGTAAAAAAAAATATATATATTATGAAAATATTTTAGTAGTTCTACAAAAGGGGAAGGGCTCATCTCTCCCATGATCAACCCCCTCCCCACACACAAGATTGCAGGATGTCATTTAGTCGTGGCAGCTGGAAATCGAGTAAAGGCCCCTAGGCCTGCCATTCTACTATGTCTACTGCGCTTTTAATATAATTAAAACAGGTATATCAAGGGTTAAAACAACCTTCCCTTTTAACGTGAAAGATAAAAAAAAGAACAATTGGTATCACCACATTCAAAAAAGTACAATCTAATAAAGTATAAAGCTATCTATCCTACATGGTAAATTCCGTGAGAAAAAAAAATATGCAATGCCAGAATAGAGTCTTATTCTGGTCACTAACACTCCCCAGAAAAATAGAATAAAAAATAATCAAAAAGGTATTCCGCAGCAATGTCCGTCCATAGCATGCCATGTTAAAAAGATTCTTCCATGCCCACAAGTGGAAATCAACTGTGATTTTCTGCTTGCAGGGAAGAATCCCAGCATGCTCTATTTTGAGTGGAAAATCACACAGACAGCTTACATTGCAGTCATTGGAAGCTGCCCAATCCAAGGCGATTAATGTCATGCCCTGCACTGCGCTGGCGCGCCAGCCGAGACACTTGTCGCAGATCCGGACAGGTGAGTATAGAGTCTCTGGCCGGCACCAGAATCCTGGCTTTGGTCACTGCGATCAAGACTGACTAAGGCATAATCAAAAGTGAACTGGATTACCATCTTTCCAATAATGCAGTACATGACTGTTTAAATCCTGTGTAGTCACCCCTGGAGACCTGTGCAAAATATTACCCTAGAAGCAATTTGTGTCAAAATGACAAAACTAATAATGTATTAATATACATTATGAGTTTAAAATAATGAAAAAAAGCTTGGTACCGTGTTAGCCAGTAGAGCAAAATGTGATTGTTCTCAGTGAGAGAAACCAAGTAATCTTGTAGATATGATAGCTTTTAATAGCTAACAAAAATACATGATGTTATTGCAAGCTTTCGAACCTCTCATTATGTCTGAGGAAGAATCCTGGGAGGTTTGAAAGTTTGCAATAACATCATGTATTTGTTAGCCATTAAAAGGTATCATATCTACAAGATTACTTGGTTTCTCTTACTGGGAACATTCCGAAGTTTAAACTAAAGACATTAAAGTAAACTCTTAATGGTGTTTCAAATAAAAACTCTATCAAAAAACAAAATACAAAATTATTTATCTAGTATAAAATAAACATTGGAGATGAGCGAACGTACTTGGCCACGCCCCTTTTTCGCCCGAGCGCCGCGATTTTCAAGTACTTCCGTACTCGGGCGAAAAGATTCGGGGGGCGCCGTGGGTGAGTGGGGGGTTGCAGCGGGGAGTGGGGGGGGGGGGAGATGTTTCATACCTCATTTTATACCACCAAAATGGCAATTTCGGGGTCCATGGAGCACAGTGAGTTGAAAAAAAGTCTGATTATTCTTGTCATCCTATATCTCAACCTATGGTTATTATAGGCTTATGCAGAAAAATGTCTTGATAGGCTTATGAGGCTTTGCACATTGAGACGGATGGTTCACGTGAAAATCTCATGGCATGTCCTATTCTCCCTCTGGGGCGCAATTCACTCTGTCGGCCATTGTACTAGAGCCCTTATAGGATGTTTTTAGAGTTGGAAGCGAAGTAAAAATTCTGGAAGAAACCCACACAAACATCAGGAGTCATATCAAACTTCATGCAGATGGTGTCCTTGATCTAAAATCCAATTGTAAAAAGAAGAGTGTTGAAATAATTGTACATAAAAAGTTTAGGTATTTTTTGGAAATTGTCAGTAATTTTTATCAAACTGTTTTTACCAATCGTATCATCAATATTTTAAATGTCCATAAATACATTATTAGAAATGCACTAAATTACAGAAGAGAAGACAATTTTTCTCAATTTGACTTGTTTGTATCCTAAAACGCTTTCTTGTTGAGGACTACTTTGTATCGCAGTTTATTGAACAGACCCCTTAAGCCCATATATATTCACTATGTAGTTATTTGGCAGCAGGAGTCATTTCTGCTTTAGATAAGCCAGCTGTCTGCACTGAAGATTCAAAGTTTTATTAATGACACTATTCTGCCTTTTCATTTTATTTTCCCAGATTGAGGGCTTTTTATTTTAGGCACACCATTGAATCTATCGACCAAGAACCATACCAGTAATTTTGTGAGTCATTTATAATTTGCGCAGTTGCAGAGAGGTCTATTTAGAAGACAATTAAGAATACATAAAATTGCTTCTAAGATGGAGTAAAGCTTTGAAGGATTTTCTTTTCTCCAAGCGCAGTAAAATGCTGTAAATACTTAATTTGGTGTAGATAGTCATGTTGTTTGATTTTTTGATATAGATTTTTTTGTTTTTCCTTATAGATATTGAATTTTAATCCTTAAATAAAATATTGTATTGAGTATATGATAGACATTTGGAGTAGGAAAATTATTGGCCATAAACTAACCTCCCTATACAGGGTGTAGTCAAAAAGAGTGATCCAGTGCTATATATCGATAGTGGTGGCCTATACTGAAATAACAGTAGCTATAGAGAGTAAAACCCAATTAAAAAATTTAAAGAATGGCATGTAAGATGCAGAAGTCTGCTTTCCGCATCTTTCCGAGTCCCGTGGGACCACTGCTATGATGTAAGTAAGGAAAGTATACTTGACGTGCCTCTCTCTGTTACAATAGGGGCAGATCATCCCGGAAGTCGTCCACCTTCATATGCAGATTACAGTACCAGCCATATGGAAGAAATTTTAAAAAATCCTATCTACATGTATCAGAAATTTTCTCGCAGAAATTTTCAGATCCGCAGCATGTCATTTTCAATTGTGTATTGTATGTTGTTTTTTTGCAGACCTTCCCCACTAAGTTCAATAGGGAAGTGAAAATATCCGACTAAACCCAATTTTTCCTTTTTTTTCAATAACCCGAGAATCTGCAGGTAATCCAAAGTGCAGATTTCAAAAATATACTGTAGATTTTTATTTTTTCGCATGTTTGCATAATCAAAAGGAAAATTTGTAATAAATCCACACTATTTTTTTTGTATGATGTGTCACAGATTTGTTATTGCCCATTTCTCTACAGATTTCTTTGGATTTGGTATGGAACTCTAATTAATCTACAGTTTTCTTCCCAACTTCATTGCAGTATCTGTTTTCAATGCAAAGCATAATATTCTACCATATTAACTTATCCTGCACTGAGCAGGGGGTTGGACCCGATGATCTTGGAGGTCCCTTCCAACTCTACCATTCTATGATTATATTCTATAATTCTGTCATGCAATGAACATCAACATTGTCAAAGGTCTGTCAGGTTTCTTCAAGTTGCCCTGCATGTAGCACTATTTTTTGTACTACATATAATCTGGTATGGAGGTCTTACATCCAAACTGGAAAATAAACACTTGTTCCGGATTGGTGGTTTTCCAAAAAGAACAGATATACACGCAATGTATTAACGTGGAGAACATAAAATATGAAAAACAAAACGAAAAATGTGGGAACAAGAAATCTGACCCTAACTACTAGTGCGATCAAGACCCTACCTACAATCACCTGATGAGGGTGACTCCATATCAGGAATCTGGAGCGAACCTGACTTTCCTTTGTTGAAATACAGGGATATATAAGTCCAAAGAATAATAGGGAGAACAGTTCAGATGGAGGCTTGCACACGATGAACCAGATGAAATACAATAACAATATAATCAGGAGATAAATATTCTTTACACTAAACAGATTTGTCTGACAATGGAGCAGGATAGAAGCCTCAAACATGACTAGAAGCATAACCGGCATTCTCCATGAGGAGGAGTCGTGATGCACCCCTCCTAGCTGACCCATATCACCATAAACCCAGAAAGAAGTGTTCAGCAGTTGGATCACTTGGGCTGATTCTGATGCTGTGATGTCACCCTGGACCTAATCTGGCCACAGAGCCATGACAGAAGGCTCATGATGACTTCATATGCCACATTGTGTCTCATGATAACATGGTACATATAATGAAATGGCTCCAACATAATGTCAATATAATGTATTTAGAAGTAGTCAGTGAACCATTGCACTTCTACAACTTATTGTAATCTAGCTTTGTAAAACAATTTTGTGGAATATCGCCACAGAAGAGTTAGGATGTGTTAGAAGTATCTACCTCAGCAATCTCCAGAAGAGAAGTTGCTGGTCTTTGGTGAATTGGGATTACAGATTGTCGAACTCTCTCACTATTGCCTTAGATTTCCAAATAGTAGCGATTGCATTTTGGAGAATAAATAGAGAAGAGAATTGTTTAAAAATTCACTCATCTATACTTGTGAGGGGATTTGTTTGTAAAGCACCAACTCATTCCTCAGCGCTTTCAGGTAATTTATTTATTACCCCCCAGCAAGCTGGGTACTCATTTTACCAACATCGAAAGGGTTGAAGGATGAGTCAACCTTGGGCCGGCTACCCGATAGCGAAAGAGAATGTGGTAAGATACTGATGGTGAAGGCACAACACTCTAAGCTAGTTGAAAGCTAAAGGTCCAACATGTGATAGTGAAAGCACGTCTTTATTTAACAACATAAAAAATCTGAAAGTGAATATGTGTTTCGGGGTCGAGCTGCTTCGACAGTTTGGCTGGATTAAACATGACAGGATGCCAGGGGGTGACACAATTCCAAAGGTTTTTGGATGTGCCAGAAATCCTGTATGTGGCAAGGAGACAGGGAGGAAAGAGGTGCTTCAGAGTTTAATAGACTGTAGAGATGAGCGAACGTACTCATCCGAGCTTGATACTCGTTCGAGTATTAGCGTGTTCGAGATGCTCGTTACTCGAGACGAGTACCACGCGATGTTCTAGTTACTTTCACTTTCATCTCTGAGACGTTAGCGCGCTTTTCTGGCCAATAGAAAGACAGGGAAGGCATTACAACTTCCCCCTGCGATGTTCAAGCCCTATACCACCCCCCCCCCCCCCTGCAGTGAGTGGCTGGCGAGATCAGGTGTCACCCGAGTATATAAATCGGCCCCTCCCGCGGCTCGCCACAGATGCATTCTGACAGAGATCAGGGACAGTGCTGCTGGTGCCGGAGCTGCTATAGGGAGAGCGTTAGGAGTATTTTAGGCTTCAAGAACCCCAATGGTCCTTCTTAGGGCCACATCTAACCGTGTGCAGTAGTGTGGAGGCTGCTTTTTGCAGTGTTGCACATTTTTTTTCTTTTTGCATATCGGCCGTGCAGAGCATTGCGTCCTGCAGTAATTTTACATTGTCCAGGGCCAGTGGTGGTGAGGCAGGGACAGAAGACATATTTAGTGTATATGGGCAGTGGGCCTTTCCAAAAACATTTGGGAAAAAAAATCTATTTGGGCTGCCTGTGACCGTCCTCAGTGTACTGGGTCTCTGCTGGGGGTAGTTGTCCTAATTCATACGCAGCCAGCTAAGTGTTACAGCAGGCTTGCGCAAAATTCTTTCTTGCCTCTGTGTTGCCTCTTACATCACCGCTGTATTCCTGTCCACAAGTGTACTGGGTCTCTGCTGGGGGTAGTTGTCCTAATTCATACGCAGCCAGCTAAGTGTTACAGCAGGCTTGCGCAAAATTCTTTCCTGCCTCTGCTGTGCGTTCCATAAGCGAAGTCAGCCTCCAACCACAGGCCAATAAGCGGCACATTTAATTACAGCGTTCTGTTTCTGCACTACTGGTAATACAGCATGCTGAGGGGTAGGGGTAGGCCTAGAGGACGTGGACGCGGGCGAGGACGCGGAGACCCAAGTCAGGGTGTGGGCACAGGCCGAGCCAGTGCGGTGGCCAGGGGTAGAGGCAGGGCCCGACCGAATAATCCACCAACTGTTTCCCAAAGCGCCCCCTCGCGCCATGCCACCCTGCAGAGGCCAATGTACTCTAAGGTGTGGCAGTTTTTCACAGAGACGCCTGACGACCGACGAACAGTGGTGTGCAACCTTTGTCGCGCCAAGATCAGCTGGGGAGCCACCACCACCAGCATGCGCAGGCATATGATGGCCAAGCACCCCACAAGGTGGAACGAAGGCCATTCACCGCCTCCGGTTTGCACCACTGCCTCTCCCCCTGTGCCCCAACCTGCCACTGAGATCCAACCCCCCTCAGAGGACACAGGCACGAGTGCCTACCGGCCTGCACCCACACCCTCACCTCCGCTGTCCTCGGCCCCATCCAGCAATGTCTCTCAGCGCAGCGTCCAGACGTCGCTAGCGCAACTGTTTGAGCGCAAGCGCAAGTACGCCGCCACGCACCCGCACGCTCAAGCATTAAACGTGCACATAGCCAAATTGATCAGCCTGGAGATGCTGCCATATAGGCTTGTGGAAACAGAGGCTTTCAAAAGCATGATGGCGGCGGCGGCCCCGCGCTACTCGGTTCCCAGTCGCCACTACTTTTCCCGATGTGCCGTCCCAGCCCTGCACG
The DNA here is from genome assembly GCF_035609145.1 of Eleutherodactylus coqui. Lineage (NCBI taxonomy): Eukaryota > Metazoa > Chordata > Amphibia > Anura > Eleutherodactylidae > Eleutherodactylus > Eleutherodactylus coqui. Next base: position 63,483,056 of record NC_089841.1, on the reverse strand, counting down.
ACCACGTCTCCCGCAACATTGTACGCGCCCTCACCAACGCGGTTACTGCCAAGGTCCACTTAACAACGGACACGTGGACAAGCACAGGCGGGCAGGGCCACTATATCTCCCTGACGGCACATTGGGTGAATTTAGTGAAGGCTGGGACAGAGTCAGAGCCTGGGACCGCTCACGTCCTACCCACCCCCAGAATTGCGGGCCCCAGCTCGGTGGTGGTATCTGTGGCGGTGTATGCTTCCTCCACTAAACCACCCTCCTCCTCCTCCTCCTACGCAACCTCTGTCTCGCAATCAAGATGTGTCAGCAGCAGCAGCAGCACGTCGCCTGCAGTCGGTGTCGCGCGGTGTGGCAGCACAGCGGTGGGCAAGCGTCAGCAGGCTGTGCTGAAACTACTCAGCTTAGGAGAGAAGAGGCACACGGCCCACGAACTGCTGCAGGGTCTGACAGAGCAGACCGACCGCTGGCTTTCGCCGCTGAGCCTCCAACCGTGCATGGTCGTGTGTGACAACGGCCGTAACCTGGTGGCGGCTCTGCAGCTCAGCAGCCTCACGCACGTGCCATGCCTGGCCCGTGTCTTTAATTTGGTGGTTCAGCGCTTTCTGAAAAGCTACCCACACTTGTCAGACCTGCTCGGAAAGGTGCGCCGGGTCAGCACACATTTCCGCAAGTCCAAGACGGACGCTGCCACCCTGCGGACCCTGCAACATCGGTTTAATCTGCCAGTGCACCGACTGCTGTGCGACGTGCCCACACGGTGGAATTCTACGCTCCACATGTTGGCCAGACTCTATGAGCAGCGTAGAGCTATAGTGGAATACCAACTCCAACATGGGCGGCGTAGTGGGAGTCAGCCTCCTCAATTCTTTACAGAAGATTGGGCCTGGCTGCCAGCCATCTGCCAGGTCCTTGGAAACTTTGAGGAGTCTACCCAGATGGTGAGCGGGGATGCTGCAATCATTAGCGTCACCATTCCTCTGCTATGCCTCTTGAGAAGTTCCCTGCAAACCATAAAGGCAGACGCTTTGCGCTTGGAAACGGAGGCGGGGGAAGACAGTATGTCGCTGGATAGTCAGAGCACCCTCATGTCTATATCTCAGCGCATTGAGTAGGAGGGGGAGGAGCATGAGGAGGAGGGGGAAGAGACAGCTTGGCCCACTGCTGAGGGTACCCATGCTGCTTGCCTGTCATCCTTTCAGCGTGTATGGCCGGAGGAGGAGGATCCTGAAAGTGATCTTCCTAGTGAGGACAGCCATGTGTTGCGTACAGGTACCCTGGCACACATGGCTGACTTCATGTTAGGATGCCTTTCTCGAGACCCTCGCGTTACACGCATTCTGGCCACTACGGATTACTGGGTGTACACACTGCTCGACCCACGGTATAAGGAGAACCTTTCCACTCTCATACCCGAAGAGGAAAGGGGTTCGAGAGTGATGCCATACCACAGGACCCTGGCGGACAAACTGATGGTAACATTCCCATCCGACAGCGCTAGTGGCAGAAGGTGCAGTTCCGAGGGCCAGGTAGCAGGGGAGGCGCAGAGATCAGGCAGCATGTACAGCACAGGCAGGGGAACATTCTCCAAGGCCTTTGCCAGCTTTATGGCTCCCCAGCAAGACTGTGTCACCGCTCCCCAGTCAAGGCTGAGTTGGCGGTAGCACTGTAAAAGGATGGTGAGGGAGTACGTAGCCGATTGCACGACCGTCCTCGGTGATGCCTCTGCCCCCTACAACTACTGGGTGTCGAAGCTGGACACGTGGCCTGAACTCGCACTGTATGCCCTGGAGGTGCTTGCTTGTCCTGCGGCTAGCGTCTTGTCAGAGAGGGTGTTTAGTGCGGCTGGGGGAATCATCACGGATAAGCGTACCCGCCTGTCAACCGACAGTGCCAACAGGCTTACACTCATCAAGATGAACAAAGCCTGGATTTCCCCAAACTTCTTTTCTCCACCAGCGGACAGCAGCGATACCTAAGCAATACGTAGGCTGCACCCACGGATGGAAGCATTTTTCTCTATTACCATCAAAAACGGGCACATTTTTGCTTCATCAATCTGTGTATTCTATTCATCCTCCTCCTCCTGCTCCTCCTCCTGAAACCTGACGTAATCACGCCGAACGGGCAATTTTTCTTAGGCCCACAAGGCTCAGTCATATAATTTTTGTAAACAATTTTTATACGTTTCAATGCTCATTAAAGCGTTGAAACTTTCACCTGAACCAATTTTTATTTTAACTGGGCTGCCTCCAGGCCTAGTTACCAATTAAGCCACATTAACGAAAGCGATTAATGGGTTTCACCTGCCCTCTTGGTTGGGCATGGGCAATTTTTCTCAGGTACATTAGTACTGTTGGTACACCAATTTTTTGGGGCCCTCGCCTACAGTGTAATCCAATTAATTTTTTGCCCACCTGCATTAAAGCTGACGTTACATCAGCTGTGATGGGCAATGCAATGGGATATATTTATGTACCGCCGGTGGCTTCCTGGCACCCACCCATGCTGTGGGTCCACAGGGAGTTGTAACTGCATGTGTCTACTTCTAAAGAACCCCAGTCTGACTGGGGCATGCAGTGTGGGCCGAAGCCCACCTGCATTAAACATGACATTACCTCAGCTGTGATGGGCAATGCAATGGGATATATTTATGTACTGCCGGTGGGTTCCTGGCACCCACCCATGCTGTCGGTCCACACAGAGTTGTAACTCCATGTGTACACTTCTAAAGAACCCCAGTCTGACTGGGGCATGCAGTGTGGGCCGAAGACCACCTGCATTTATTCGGACGTTACCTCAGCTGTGATGGGCACTGCAATGGGATACATTTATGTACAGCCGGTGGGTTCCAGGGAGCCACCCATGCTGTGGGTGCACACGGAATTCCCATTGCGGAGTTGTACCTGCCTGTGACTATTTATAAAAAAACGCGGTCTGACTGGGGCATGCAGACACCTTGACAGAATGAATAGTGTGTGGCACATAGGTTCCCCATTGCTATGCCAACGTGTGCAGCTCCTGATGGAGGTGGCACAGGATTGGATTTCTCATTGCTTCTGTACAGCATTGTGGGCTATCGCCCTGCCCCTTTTAAAGAGGGTCGCTGCCTAGCCGTGCCAACCCTCTGCAGTGTGTGCCTGCGGTTCCTCCTTATGGCAGACGCACTTATAAATAGACATGAGGGTGGTGTGGTATGAGTGCAGCTGAAGGCTGCGCAGGGATACTTTGGTGTGCGTTGTGGACACTGCGTCGTGCGGGGGGGGGGGGGGTTGGGCAGCATGTAACCCAGGAGAAGTGGCAGCGGAGTGTCATGCAGGCAGTGATTGTGCTTTGTTGGAGGTAGAGTGTGGTGCTTAGCTAAGGTATGCATTGCTAATGAGGGCTTTTCAGAAGTAAAAGTTGTTGGGAGGGGGGGCCCACTCTTGCCGCTATTGTGGCTTAATAGTGGGACCTGGGAACTTGAGATGCAGCCCAACATGTAGCCCCTCGCCTGCCCTATCCGTTGCTGTGTCGTTCCCATCACTTTCTTGAATTGCCCAGATTTTCACAAATGGAAACCTTAGCGAGCATCGGCGATATACAAAAATGCTCGGGTCGCCCATTGACTTCAATGGGGTTCGTTACTTGAAACGAACCCTCGAGCATCGCGATAATTTCGTTCCGAGTAATGAGCACCCAAGCATTTTGGTGCTCGCTCATCTCTAATAGACTGCTGTCATAGGCTCAGTAGAATGTACGACATAAGTAATGCAGTGTATTGTACTAGTGAACAATCATAACTTCAAGTCCCCTTCAGTGACTTAAAAATAGTGTCAAGAAAGTTCAATAAAGTTGAATTGAATTCAATGAATGGCAGAGCGCTACCTGCGATTGGCTGAGTGTGGTGACCAATCACAGGCAGCGCTCAGCTGTCATTGAATGAATAGCTGAGCACGGCCTGTGATTGGCTGAGCGCTCATCCAACCAGACGCAGCCATTTCAGCAGGCAGGGATTTTAGATCCCTGCCTGCTGAACGAACTTCATTACAGTGCCGGGGACCAAGTGGCTAGACACGCCTGAGCCCCGACAGCAGTGGACAGGTGAGTATATATTTTTTAATTTTTTACTACAGCTAGGGATGATTTTCAAGGAAGGGTTTGTATTTAAAGCCGGCAGTGGCATCCCTATTGAAATCAATGGGAGAGCTTCACGATCCTCTGCCACAGCTGTCACAGCTGTGGCAGGGGACTTCTAACAGCCCTCGGGGAGTCCCCTTGTCACTGAACACTGTGACAGTGCTGTCACAGTGTTCAGTGAAAAGCGGACTCTCCACGGGGAATATTAACACGCAGCACGGACCTGAGGTGCACGCATGTCCTATGTTTTGCATGTACGTGCGTTTCCATGCCTGTAAAACATAGACATGTGAACACACCATAGGGAACCCTTGGTTCTAATAGATGCGCTGTTTTGTGTGCATTGCGTGAACAAGGCCAAAAGCTGTGTTTTTATTGTGCAAAATTAGTAAAAAAAAAATTTATGTAAAGCTATAAAAAATCTATATCAAGCTAAGCCATCATCATAGCCACCCTGTTATCCGAGACAAATTATATACAAATTATATATCAACATGTCCGAAACAAAGGAATTACCCCATTTCTATACTTTATTTTAGTGTTAATATACTAATTTTAAAAATAAAGAACTACAAATAAAGGAAACAATTTTTTTTAAACTTTTTTGTTTACCTCCTAGCAAAATGGAAAAACAATCTGTAAAATAAAGCATTGTAAAGAATCCGTGTATGTCACTAAAAATGCTAAAAAAATCATTTTGTTACCCAAGAAAAGAAATAGGGACATGAAAACAACCACATGCCTAAAATCACTATAAAGTGTCTGGTTATTTAGGACTGAAACACTCTGGTCATTAAGCGGTTAAAGTAAAATAAATAGCGCTGTCAATAAGCGTTTGACTTTCGGACTACTATGCACGGCACGATTGTTTTGCTTTCTACTATTAATATGTATTTTTGTGCACATAATCCATTTGCTGTGATCCAGCCACATGACCGCTTTCTGCTTATCTTTTGACAAGACTTGTTTTGTGAGAGTGTCGAGAATGAACTGTTACACTATATTTATCACATTTATGTGAATTATTCAGCATAAATAGTAAAAATACAATTTACGTGGAACAAAACTGAATTAGTTATAAGGACGATAGCGATGATTAAAAACCACAGAGAGACCAGTGTTCTGCATAAATTACTTCACACGATACGTTTATTAAATTAAAAATATTCATAAAGATGTTTAAAAACTTCTCGTGTTCATTACTTAATGCACGTTCCAAGTGCAGAGAAAAATAGCCTTCTGCTAAAATAACATTTCTATATATTATAGTTGACATTTTTACATAATTATACAGAAGATTTTTCTCCATTTTTTCTTTAAATCTATTTATGTAAAAAAAAAAGTTGCTTTGTCAGCAATATGCACAAAAATGTTTTACCCTTTTTCCATTTACCCATTATAAAATAACATTCTTATGGGAAATAATACTTTGCAGGGTAACATTATTTCAAACTTATTAACCCTTTAGTGACATGTAGAGATGAGCGAGTATACTCGCTTAGGCCTTAGTCACACGGGCGTTTTTTCACGCGATTTGCGCATCGCATGACGGATGCGCATGCGCAAATCGCGTGACCGGCGCCGAAAAATCGGCCCAAAAATCGCCCGAAAATCTGCTCCTAGCCGCGTATCATTAGAAACGGGCCGGAGCTGTCCAGCACATTGCATTCAATGGAGCCGGCAATACAGCGGCTCCATTGAATGCAAGCGCTGCGGGCGTGCGCGGGGTTAATTGTCGGGAAGGGGTTAAATATATAACCCCTTACCTGCAATGCATCCTTAAATGTGAAAAAATAAAAAAAAAGGATGTACTCACCTGCTCCCGGCAGCTGGAGATCCCGGCGGTCGGCCTGCAGTGGGTGTGAAGGAGGTGTGACTCAGGCTTGCCCCTGATTGGCTCAGCGCTGAGCCAATCAGAAGCAAGTCTCAGTCACACCCATTCATGAATTCATGAATGGGTGTGACTGAGCTCAGCCTCTGATTGGCTCAGGCTGAGCCAATCAGGGGCAAGCCTGAGTCACACCTCCTTCACACCCACTGCAGGCCGACCGCCGGGATCTCCAGCTGCCGGGAGCAGGTGAGAACATCCTTTTTTTTTATTTTTTCACATTTAAGGATGCATTGCAGGTAAGGGGTTATATATTTAACCCCTTCCCGACAATTAACCCCGCGCACGCCGGCAGCCCATTGCTTTCAATGGAGCGGCTGTATTGCCGCTCCATTGAATTCAATGGGCAAACATCGTTCTTCTCTGCCACAGCTGGAACAGCTGTGGCAGAGAAGAATGATTTGTCTTCTATATGTTCTCAATGGGGTCGGCGCTGCTGCCGCCGGCCCCGTTGAGCGCATATAGAGAAGAGAACAGGAATCGCAGATCGCAGATAGGTGCGATCTGCGATTTCTGTTCTCTAATTTATCGGACGAGCGCATAAAAAGCGCTCATGTGTCCGATACCATTGCAAAGCAATGGTTTTAAAAAGTCGCCGGACGCATGCGCATGCGCAAATCGCGGCAATAAACGCCCGTGTGACTAAGGCCTAAGACTAACTACTCGAGCGAGTAGGGCCTTAGCCGAGTATTTCCCCGCTCGCCTCTAAAGATTTGGGGGCCGGTGCGGGTGACAGGTGAGTTGCGGCGGAAAGCAGGGGGGAGCGGGGGGGAGAGGAGGAGAGAGAGATCTCCCCTCCGTTCCTCCCTGCTCTCCCCCGCCGCTCCCTGCCCCCCACCGACCCCCGAATCTTTAGAGACGAGTGGGGAGATACTCGGCTAAGGCACTACTCACTCTAGTAATGTGCCTTAGTGAGTATACTCGCTCATCTCTAGTGACATGGTCTATTTTGGCCCAAAGGACGCAACACTTTGTCGGAGTTTTTTATTTTTCCATTAACATGGCCACGTGAGGGCTTTGTTTTAATGTTGCAAACTGTAGTTTTTATTGGTACGATTTTTGGGTACATGAAATGTATTGTAAAACTTTTATAATTTTTTTTAAAGGGAGAGAAAACACATCAGGTCTGCTGACCTTATGGTAGATGGCACTCTGGGCAGAGTATTTTCTGATGCTCTCTGTGAGAGAAAAACAAACAATATATATTGCACTGATAGACAGTCTTCCCACATTCTGCTTATGCAGAAAGCAGCGAGATAGCAGCATACGTACACCAAGACAGCTCAGTAAATAAATACTGTACCAGAACCAAGCACATAATAAAATACATACAGCGCCAGAACCAAGCTTAACACATAAATACAGTCCCAGAACTAAGCTCATAACATAAATACAGTAGCGGAATTAAGCAATTATGTAACTAGAAGCTATTGGGCCCCGATGCAAAATCTGTAACAGAGCCCCTTGACTACCATGTGCTGTTTATAAACCTGGTGTCTTTTTATGTGATGGAGGGGCCTTTGGGCCCCCTAATGCTCCTGGGCCTGGGTGCAACCACATCCCTTTTAGTTATGCCCCGGCTTAGATGGGCTGACAGCAGCTCCTTGGCATACCAGAGAGGGGAGACAGAGCCAGGAGGGACACATTTTTAGTGATGATCTGAAAAACATCTCTCTCTATATATATATTCATGTGCTTCTATATATAGAGCCGAGGCAGATAAGAATTTAAGGAAGAATAACTTAAGGAGGGCAATTGCTCCCAGTCTACATCTTCTTAGTGCCTGTTCCTACAAATTATTGGACAGCACTCTGTGAGACCACACGGGTTGTACGTAGCAAAGGCTGGCCATGGTTGCTATAGTGGGGACTTTAGGTTTAATATAAAGAAATTAATAAAAAAAAATAAATAAATAAAAATAAAAAAAATAAAAAAAAATATATATATATATATATATATATATATTTACCACATCTATGTATAATTTTTGACAATTAAGGATTGTGTGGTTCAAAGGTGAATATTTATTTCAGAGCATTTCAACCTTCATTATGCTACGTGAAAAAAATATGTTTTTTTTATAATATAAAAAGTTACATGTCAGCAAGTTAAATTCTAATATTTTAAGTTATCTGGGAATCATCAGTATTAGTATAAGATTCAGTTGTGGAATACTGCAGGTCCATTTCCAGCGTCTTTTTCTTCTGACTGCTTTTGATAAGCATAATCTAGACGAAGAAGGGCAGGGGTGTATGGGTGCCCCACTTGATACACGACAGCTGATATATCATACTATCCTATAACTGTAATCATAGGAGTAAACCACAAGACAATGAAAATGCATAGTAGAGATACATACTAACCAACAATAGACCGATACCATTCTTCAAAGACCCCATGATGTCCACAAACAATATATCACTGATGTCTAGCATTTGATTAATAGTGCCACCCCCCTCCCCCCACGCCCACAATATCCAACATGAATTCTTATCTGAATCAGCAGCATTGTACTGTCGGTGATGCTAGAGGGACACATTTTTAGTGATGATCTGAAAAACATCTCTCTATATATATATTCATGTGCTTCTATATACAGAGCAAAGGCAGATAAGAATTCAAGGGAGAACAAAAGGAGGGGGCGATAAATCAAATGTTGACCTTAGAGTAAAGTAGTGTACACTCAGACACCCAGGTGCCCGGAATACTATTGGTGATGTCCTGCCCCAGTCCATTGTCCATACATGTAGAAGTGACGTTATCTCACGTTTGCCATGGTTGAAATCTACATACTGAGATCTCACAAAATCATTAAAGTCAAAAGTTGAAGTATCACATTAAAATAACAAGCCTTTTCTAGACCCAGGTGGATTTCTGAAAACCACTTTACTAAGCTAGATGTAGGAAAAGGTACATTTAGGGTTCAGTCAGACAAGCGCATTTTTCCCGCATGTATAGAAGCATTTTCAAAACGCATCTATTAGAACCAATGCTTTTCAATTAAAGCAGTTACATGTCTGTTTTTTACATGCAGTAAAAATTTGCACCAGGAAAAAATAGGACAGTGTTTTTCGATTTTTTTCGAAAATGCAGTTTTCGTGCGAATTGATGTAACTTTGACAGTAGGAAATCCTACTGTCAAAGCCCTTAAATAAGCCCTAGCTGCAGCTGAAAAATATTAATACATCACCTAGAAGGGCTGTCAGGCTCTGGCGCGTGTTCTCCCTGGGTCCCTTCTCCATGATGTTCTTCTGGCCTCTGATAGGCTGAGCGCTTTGACCAGAGGCAGCGCTCAGCCATTCATTGAATGACAGCTGAGCACTGCCTCTGATTGGTCACTGTGCTCAGCCAATCAGAGGTTGGAGGCGGGGATTTTTCAAACCCAGGCCATCCAAAATACAGAATAAGACTTCCAGGGATCAGGGAGAAGAGCCGAACAGTGCTTTTAGGTTACTTAAGATTTTTTTTTTCTGCAGCTAGGGATTACTTTCCGAGTAAGGCTTATATTTAAACCCCCCCTCCCGCAAATTATCGCAGCAGGGGTTGCCTTCATCTGCCTTCAATGGGGTGGCAGAAACGCGGGCCCCATTGAAAGCAATGGAATAGCATTATGCTCCTCTGCCACAGTTGTGATAGCTGAAGTAGCTGATTCCTTTATCCCCACGGGGAGTCCCCTCATCACTGAACACAGTGACAGTGCTGTCACAATGTTCAGTGATAAGGGGACTCCACACGAGGATGAAGGAATCCCCTGCCACAGCTATGGCAGAGAAAGCGTCATCTTCTCCCCATGTTTTCAATGGGGGCTGTGCTGCTGCCACCGGCGCCATTGACAACAAGGTGAAGTCCCTGGATGTGACAGCATCCAGGGGCTTCATATCCAAGGAATCTCCTGCTGTAGCTGTCACAACCGCAGCAGAGGATCACGATGGAACAGCACTTTTATGTGCAAATTTTACCATTGGGTGACCACACAAGTGCCAATACAAAAAGCGTCTGCCGCTTTGCTCACGTGTTTTTTATACATGCGTTTTGTTTTCACTGACCTATGAAAAAAATGCTTGTCTGTACAAGAATGTCATACCCTAACCCCTGGCCAAAAGTGACATTTCATTAGCAATGTACTCTTCCACAATTTATGAAGCAAGATTTTCACATGTAATGCGTTAAGACTGGGCCTCATGTGATGCAGAATGTTAAGGCCACAGAAATGCAGTTCTAACCTCTCACTCACGACCTGAAGGTCGTGGGTTCAATCCCCACATGGATTCAGGTAGCCTGCTCAAGGTTAACTCAGCCTTCCATCCTTTCGAGGTCGGTAAAATGAGCACCCAGCTTACCTGAAAAAGCTGCGGAATAAGGCCTTAGTCACACGGGCGTTTTTTCCCGCGATTTGCGGATCGCATGACGGATGCGCATCCGCAAATCGCGTGACCGGGGCCGAAAAATCGCCCGAAAAAACTGCTCCTAGCCGCGTTTCATTAGAAACGGGCCAGAGCTGTCCAGCGCATTGAATTCAATGGAGCCGGCAATACAGCCGGCTCCATTGAAAGCAATGGGCTGCCGGCGATCTCACTATGAATTTTCGGGAAGGGCTTAAATATATAAGCCCTTCCCTGCAATTCATCCAGAAATGTGTAAAAAAAAATAAATATATATATATATATATATATATATATATATATATATATATACTCACCTGGTCCCGGCAGACGGAGTTCAGCCACGGCGGCCGGCAGTTCTCCTGAACTGCTCTGAGTAGTATTCAGCAGCCTGGGCTTTAAAATCCCCGCCTGCTAAATGAGCTGCCTCTGATTGGTCACAGCCTCACCAATCAGAGGCAGCTCTCACTCACACCCATTCATGAATTCATGAATGGGTGAGTGAGTGCTGCCTCTGATTGGCTCAGAGCTGATTGCAATGGTTTTATAAAATCGCCGGACGCATGCGCAAATCGCGCGAAAAAAACGCCCGTCTGACTGAGCCCTAAGTTGGTGCTATACAAATTACAAGATTTATTTTTATTTTTTATGAGAATACAAATAATAATTTAGATACACGCAACATGTGAGGGCTTATAAAAAAAAGAAAAAAAACTTTAAATGCAAAAAAAAAAGTTGGGATGTGTCATTATTTCCCTGAGCCCCCCAATTGACTGTTTCAAGTACCATGGTGTGATGCTTTATTCACCACTGCTCCCTCAGACACAGTGGTGCCTTCCAGAGATGTAACAAGTAACCACGGTGCATATAGCATAGCTTGGAACTGCACCCCACTCCACCCTGACCATCTTGAACAGCAAGATGAGAACATATAAAGCTTATGATTAAGACAGGTGTTTTCTGTAATGCATGGGAATGATGCACAAAGTGATGTGCTAGGATAAAGCACCCAGTGATGTCATAGCATATAGATAATAGAGTGATGTCACAGCACACTGATAATCTACTCAGTAATGTCGTATTATAGTGATGTCACAGTGTATGCATAATAGAATGATGTCACACTGTATTCATAATCTACTCAGTGGTGTCATAGTGTAGGGATAAAGCACATAATGATGTCACAGTAAATACTGTAGTTAATAGAGTGATGTGACAGTGCACTAATAATCTACTAAGTGATATCATAGTATAGTGATGATATACGCAGTGGTGTCACACAGTGATATAGCACAAATAAAGTGCACGATGATGTCAAATTGCAGGAAAATTGCACACAGTGATGTCACAGCATAGGGATAATGCACAATGATGTCAGAGAATAGGAGTAATGTAAAGGGATCATTGGGAGTGATGTCACAATACAAGGATAATGCACACACTGGTATCATAGCACAAAAATAATGCACAGTGATGTCACCGCATAGGGATATTGCACATTCTGATGTTACAATACTGTATATAAATAATAGAGTGATGTCATAATACATTGATAATGTACTCAGTGATGACATAGTATATGAATAATGCACACAGTGATATCGTAGCACAAAAATACTGCACAGTGATCGCACAGTGTAGCGATGATGTGCACACGTAATATCACAGTACAGGGATAAAGGTTCCTTCACACGGGCGTATTTGCACACATTTAGGCTTCTTTCACACGAGCGCATATCAGCTGGCCATTTTACGGCCGGCCGATATGAGCTGTGATCTGATGCATTGGATTCCAATGCATCAGATCACATGGGCGTATTTGCAAGACGTGAAAACGCCCAGCCAGCCAATATAGCACCGGGTTTTTTTTACATCGAGCCCAAAACATAGTTCTGGAACTATGTTTGGGCCAGAATACGTCGGGCCGCTGCATGGGCTCCTATGGGAGCCCATGGCAGCGGCCGTAGGTGGGAGGGAGTTTAGCAGCGTGGCTGCTAAACAACCTCCCTTTGTTCTCCTCCCCTTTCCCGTGCAAGCTCACCTCTCCTCCCCGCTCAGTCTCTGCAATGGACGAGGGGCAGGACGTGGGGGGAGCTAAGCACCCACCTTGTCCCCGCCCCTTGTTCATAGCCATCAATGGGAGGAGGCGGGGATGACCGTTGCTTAGCTCCGACCCCGTCCCACCCTCTCCCATTGCACAGACGGAGCGGGGAGGAAGATAGGTAAGCCTGCGATGGGGAGGGAGGGGAAATGAACGATGGCCTGGTGAAGCCATATGAACGGGCCACAGACATTTGATTTGTGCGCCCGTTCACCAGACTTTTCGCCCCCAATGTATAGTGTTTATCGGCCGGCCGTGAAAGCGGCCGGCCGATATGAGCTCGTGTAAATGAAGCCTTATACTCATGCAAAAATTGCACGCACAAAACGCAGAGAATAGAATCCAGTGATTTCAATGTGTTCATTCTCATTTACTTTTTCTGCATGCACATTTATTGCACGTGCAAAACATATAGAACCTGTTCTATTTTGTGCACATTTGCACACCAAAGGGAGTGGTTGGGGGTTCGCAAATGCACATGCAGTATGCAAGGGTATTCAGGAAAAACAATGCAAAAGCGCAGGGAAAAGAACATAGCTGGACCTCAGTAGGTGAATGCACACGGGCGGATATAAATTGCAGAATCCGGAGCAAGCGAGGGGGTGTCCCATGCTTATGTCAACATGCCCTGCATGTGCAAAAATGGGTTGCGCTGAGGTTTGTGCATTTGCGCATACGGCCATGTGAAGGAGCCCTAGTGCACAATGATGTTGCGGTATAAGAATAATGCAGGCATTAAGTCACAGCACAGGGTTAATATACAATAATGTCTGAGAATAGGGATAATGTACAGAGATAAGGGACAATCATTTCACACTACAAGGATATCATAGCATACAGTGATCATAGCACAAAAATAATGCACAGTGATGTCACAGTATAGCGATAATGCACATAGTGATGTCAAAAATACTGCACAGGAGAGTGATGTCACAATGCACTGCTAATCTACTCGGTGGTATTGTACTATAGCGATATATAAATAATATAGTGATATCACAGTGCATTGATAATCTACTCAGTGATATCATAGGATACGGATAATGCACACAGTGATGTCACAGTGTATAGATAATAGAGTGATGTCACAATGCGCTAATACAGTGATGTCATATGATAGGGATAATGTGTGCAGTGGTGTCACACAGTGATATCATAGAACAAAAATAATTCACAGGGATGTCATAGCATACGGATAATGCACACAGTAATGTCACATATGCTGTATAGAGATATGTATATAGTGATGCTAAAATGTACTGATATCTACTCAGTGATGTCATAGTATAGGAAAAAAGTATGCAGTGGTGTCACACAGTGATATCATAGAACAAAAATAATTCACAGGGATGTCATAGCATACGGATAATGCACACAGTAATGTCACATATGCTGTAAAGAGATATGTATATAGTGATGCTACAATGTACTGATATCTACTCAGTGATGTCATAGTATAGGAAAAAGTATGCAGTGGTATCACACAGTGATATCATAGAACAAAAATAATGCACAGTGATGTCATAGCATAGGGATAATGCTATACCACAAAGGTAATAGACAGTGAATTGTCACAGTATATAAGTAATGCACACTGTAGTGCCACAGCACAGGGATAGTGCATAGTGATGTCAAGGCACGGGCACAATACAAACAGATGATGTCACAGCACAGTGATATACAGTAACAATAAACCAACTGCACTTTGCTCCCCTTAGTTTTTAGGGCCCATAGCAGCTGTTATTCCTGCTACCCTGATAATTACGTCCATGTGACCTCTGTCTCCGAGATATGGGCTATCTTCAATGGGTTAAACATGCTTAGTGCTGCTAATGTGACCACATAGTGTAATGTCACTAGTTATTTACTTTGGGTAATTCCTGCATCTCATCAGCTTCGTTCAGTTAAAGAAACCTTGGATCCAATTACAGAAAACACTGTGACTAGATTCTTTGGGTAATTAGATACCCCATGCTAGTGAATATGGACAAATTCAAGCAGCAAACAAGTATCAGTCTTTCTTTTTTTCACTCTTTGTCCAGCAAAATGCAATTTATTGATCACATGTCACAGAGGAACCTTCTTCCCTGGCCATGAAAAGGGACAATAACATGAGAATACAATTACTAATTCGATTCTAATATTATGAAGAATGTCATGAAATAAACTTTCGTTCTGTGTTTTTGGGGAAAAAAAAGTCCAATATAAAATTATATATAAAATTTTATGATGATTTGCTTTCTAAAGAAATTGTGGCTGTTGTTGTGTTCGATTTAAAGGGCAGTGGTGCCACACAGCAGAAGAAAGTGGAATTGCAACTACAACAAAGCATCGGACAACATTTAGCTTTGTATGGTAAATTTCAGTATTGAAAGGAACCAATATCATCACAGAAGAAAGTGTGATGTGAGAGACACAGACAAAGAGGAGTCAGATGCCCTCTAGGGCTGGGTTCCCATCAATCAGTTTGGTCAGGATGTGCTTTACACAGAAGTCGGGCACAACTAATGCCATTTTCGTGCACTTTTTGCTGGCATCCATAGTGGACATAGCTGGACGGAAAATGCTGCATGCAGTTAGGCATTTGACATCAAAAAACGATTTGCTAGATGCTTTAAACTATCCCTGTGGGATCAATTCTGACATCAGTTTGAGGCTTTATTCGCATGAGCGTATATCGGCCGCCGTTTTCACAGCCGTTTTCACATGCTACTATCTGATGCATTGGATTCCAATGCATCAGATCACACAGGCATATTCCCGTGGCGTAAAAGTGCCCAGCTGGCCCATATAGCGCCAGGCGCTTTCACGCTGGCCAGGAAAGATAGTCCTGGATTTATCTTTCCCAGCAGGAGCACTTTACAGCTATAAATCTAAGCCTAATAAGATAACTAATCCCTAACCCTAACCCTCCAGGGCAGGCAAAAAGCAGTACACATGCTACAGCTGTCCCTGCGCTCCCTCAATGCTCCGTGCAGCCATTTTTTGCAGCCGCTGTGCTGGCTGTCAGCTCTGTACCTGGCGCCAATTGCCCTGGTCACTCACTCATGGGGTCCACTATCAAGTGTTCCTCAGCTGCCGCCTCTGCCTTACCGCCACTTCGACTCTTGCTGCGGTCTTCCTCCCGTGTCAGGACGCCATTTGAAGTATTAAAGAGGCCGCCACTCGCAGCCTCAGTGGTGTCCTCCGGCGCCTCTGTGTGTGCCGCCGTGCCCAGCCTCACCACTGTCTTCATGCCATCGCAGAACGGCAGTGTCCGGTGTCCTCCGCCAACTCTGTCTGAGGCTGTGCGGCCGCTCCCTGCCTCACCGTTGTCCTCCTGCCCTGTCTGAATTTAGTAACTCCCCCCAGCCAATCAGAAGCTGGGGGCATTACTAAATTCTTTGACAGCTGGTACCTTGTCACCACCCCTAACTTCCAGTGGTGACATGATACCCTGGATAAGTTGGGGGCTTGGGCAGAAAAATGGCAAATGATATTTAATACTGATAAATGTAAGGTTATGCACATAGGCAGAGGAAATACATGTCACCATTAAACACTAAATGGGAAACCACTGGGGAACACTGACATGGAAAAGGACTTTGGGGTTTTAGTTAACCGTAAACATAACTGGAGCAACCAGTGTCAGGCCGCTGCTGCCAAGGCAAATAGTATCATGGTGTGCATCAGAAGAGGTCTAGGAGCACATGATGAGAACATTTTTCCACACATGGAATATTGTGTACAGTTTTAGGTGCCGGCACTCAAGAAGGACATATCAGAGCTTGAGCGGGGACAAAGGAAGGCAAGTAAAGTAATAAATCGACTGGGTGGACTACAATACCCGGAGAGGTTATCAAAATTGGGATCATTTAGTTTAGAAAAGAGACAGCTGAGGGGCGACCTGATAACTATATATAAATATATCAGGGGACAGGCTAAACTGGATGGCCATATGTCTTTTTTCGGCCTTACATACTATGATACTATGACTTGCAAAAATGCTGCCATCCAATAGATGGCGCTGCAGAGGTATTGTTCAATCTTTACATTTGCATATTTCCAAGTGAAGCATGGATGGCCTTATATGTCTCCTCACCCACTTCATAGGTGCTCTGCTTAAGGAGAAACAATACCCTTCCTGACCCACATCTATAGATCCCTCACAAGCCAAAACAGCTGTCAGTGTATGGTTATTCTGGTTTTGGCTCACAATTCCCAGTCATTGTTATAAGGCTTGTTTAAAAAGTCTGACTTTTACTTGCAGAAATGCTGCCTTCCCGTATTTGGCACTGCAGAAGTATTGTCCCATCAAAGGAACGGCTCATGCTAAGATTCTTTTAACTAAAATCTGTCTTTTTTTTTTACATTTTTTTTAAATGTGTTTCAAGAACAAACTGCTCCTTATTCATGCACTTTGATTTTATTTCTATTTCCTAATAACCTCCCCTCAGATTTTTTGGGGCATCTATTTGCTTAATGACCCATTATTTTATCCGATGTATTCAGTCTGTATGTGCATTTTATCTGTTGATCTGCTGGATTATACTTTTACGTTTTTTTTGTAATTTTGCAGTGGCCTATTTGTTTTAAGTATTTTGGGCTCTGTGTAAGGACTCTTACCCACTAGGGATATGACTTCCCTCTGATGCAAGAGTGAGTGAAAACGCATGATAATGAAACCAATGATTTTCAATGGTTTCATTCTCATTAGCGATGTTTTTATTCAAACCTTGCATAGCAAAGAAGAATATCGTGAAGCAGGCTAGGGAAATCCCCCCTGAGAGAGGAGAGAGGGGAGGCGGAGCTACAGGGGATCTCTGACATATCTCCCCATATTTGGAAAGACAGGGGCAGGGCTAGTGGGTTTTCCTAAGAGTGCGGGTGGGGCTCAAGAGGGGCAGAGCTAGAGTGGTTATTATAGTAATCTCTCTCCAGCCAATTGAGGGTGCGGGGCTAGTGGGCGGAACCCACTAGCCCAGCCCCTTTACTTGGCCACAGAGGGATCACTATGATAACCCTTCTAGTCCCACCTCCTATCAAGACCCACCCCCGCTCTTGGGGATACCCACTCGCCCCGCCCCCTATTTCTCCAAATATGAGGAAATATGTCAGAGATCCCCTGTACCCCTGCCCCCCTCTCTCTTCTCTCTCGGGGGGGGGGGGGGATTCCTAGCCTGCTTTGCAATCTTCTCCTATTGATTTTAATAGGGTTAGCGCTGCTGCTGCCAGCCACATTAAAAACGATGGGTAATATCGCACATTCTTCTTTGCGATGCGAGGTTAGACTGAAAACATCGCTAATGAGAATGAAATCATTGAAAATCATAGGTTTCATTATCATGCATTTTCACTCACTCTCGTAGTGCAGGAAAGGCATATCGCCAGTGGGTAAGTGTCCTCAGATCTAATTTTATGCGATTATTCTGATTTGTACCCTTGATTTTATGTTTAGATTTTTCTTTGTTTGCTATGTGTTTATGATTTAGCCATGTAATTAGCATACTTATATTTTCTTTGTACTTTTAGTTTTATCTTCTCCCTTTTATGTTCCCTTTTACATTTTGCTGCACACTGCTTCACCCTGAATCATATAAGACCCAATATTTCACTGGAGGACAAGATGGCTGGACTCAGACTCACGTATTTTGGCCATGTAATGCGTGCAGAGTCACTAGAAAAATCTATTATGCTTGGACAGATCAGTGGCAAAAGAAAACCCGGCCGTCAAAGGACACGATGGCTGATACTGTTAAAGCTGATACTGGCATGGATATCACACAACTGAAAGAAGCAGTGCAAAACCGAAAAACATGGAGGGAAGGAGCTCGCATTTAGGGTCGCCGAGGGTTGTGAACAACAACAACACACACTGCTTATGTTTTAACTACTTCACTGCCTTTCTTGTATGTTAGTGCCTCCTGATATGGCTTATGAAAAGGCTCACTCCTAAATGCGTATAGAATTTGGATATTGTATCCCATTTTCTCCTGTCTCTTCACTGAAGACTTGCGCCAATGTACTAGATCTTTCTTTTCGTAGACACATCTCCTTTTTTAGATCATAAGACAAGACAAAACAGGCATTACTTTTGTAGTGGATAAAGCAGGAAAATTTGAAAAAAGGAATACATCACTCTATGTAGTCTTTTAATAACTAAAACCAGATAATGAAACATTTTCAATTTTTCTTCTCTGCTTTTATGTTCTGATTTTATATATTTTAAATTCTATTGTCTGTATATAACTTGGGGTCATATTGTCTGAGTGGCACTTAGTAACAATTAGAAATATGCTTTACCAAAGCATGAGCCATTCACACAATAGACAGGAAAGGACCCATGGACGTCTCTGGGAGAATATTGTGGGCATGCTCTGTGACCTCTGCAGAGGTCATCATGGAGGAAGGAGGAGGTGTGCTGTGACCATCACCTATTGTGAATTGTGGATCCAGTGTTATCTATATATAGTTGTTGGCTTTCATTGTAATCCTACCTGTGACAAGAGTAAGATGACTGCTGAAAAAAATTACCTAGATAATTCCTCAGTGTGAAAACTGCAGGATTTATAATGAATGGAGGGAAATACCAGCTGGTGTATTAGATGTTAGTAGAAGGTATGCCACTCAGTGTATCGAAAGTCATTAGCGCCAAAGAAGGTGAGACTAAGTATTAACATATGAAAATAAATTCTACTTTTGATTCTTGGTCAGGTGTTCATTTAATTTTGGTAGGATGGTATATGTTAAAGTATCAGGTAAAAAGTCCTCCAAAAAGAATGGAGGCTAATACAAAAAGTGGCCTGTCTACATGTTAATAGCCAAGGTTTTGGAAATCACATTCATCAAGCACATATTTTTCTAACATGTGAGTGCCCAAATATTTTTGGACATATACGGATCTAGACAGGCTGCTCATATTGTATTTCAAAGCAATTTATCAGTAATGACCTAAGAAACTTAGATTCCCTTTGCAATAAAAAGTATACCCTATGTTTGCTGAGTTGATTTAACATATAGCTAATTTTCTCTGTCTTTTTTAAGTCTCTTCCAGAGGAAACATGATGTCCTTCATTTCAGTTCAGTTTGCCATGGTTAATTTATTTTAAGCTACTAAAGTGAATGACATGACAACATTTGCACAAATCTGTCATAATTATGCTGTCAATCACGAACAAGTTGTCAGCACGATGAAGGCAATTTAAGAATCTTTCGTCCTGTTAGAAATACAGTAAGTATGGATCTGTCTCGTTGATTAATCCTGCCAGGCGAAATTTTTTGTAAAAGCCATTACCAAAATAAATTGAATGGTAAACAACGTGAACTAACAAGAACTTGGAATTATTTTTCATTTTAATTACTCTTAATTAACCCCAGAAAGGAAACATTTTTTCTTCTAGCTAATAATTTTAAAAGGGTTTCCCAAGAGTCAAACAAAATTCTATGGGGAGGTGATAGGCTAAAATAAAAAATAAGGCATAATTACCGATCAGGTCAAGCATACTACATTTGGTCCTCACTGTTCTGATCCCAGAAGAAGCTGCAACTGTGAGAGCATGTAACTGCTGAAGCCAGTAATTAGCTGAGCAGTCAGGTCTACAATGCATGGCATATGACCACTGCAGATTTTTCCAGGACTGGAGTGTTAGGGACCAGGACTCCTGTGCTCGACCAGCGGGGACCTTTAGCAGACATGGACAAAGTGTTTTGTTTTTTATTTTAGCTCATTACCTGCCAATAGAATTGTAATGGTCTCTTGAAAAATCCTTTTAATACATGTTTGAATGTACCATAGAAATTATTTGTCAAGTAAATAAGTTGTAATAAACCAAGAGAAATACTCTCTAGCTGTCCTTTTTTTGTTTGTTCCTCATAATGAGTGAGCAGGGGTATAACTATAGGGGATGCAGAGGATGTGGTTGTACTTGGGCCCACGAGCCTTAGGGGGCCCATAAGACCTTTCTTTTCCATATAGCAAGCCCAGTACTACAAATAAAGCATTATAGTTGGGGCCCTATAATAGATTTTGCATTGGGCCCAAACATTTCAAGTTATGCCTCTGAGTGAGACTTATAAAATTATGTCCCAAAGTGGGTATTGCAAGGAGATAGTGTGAGTATTTATGTGTGGATATAGGCTAGATGTTGCGTTCGTGTGGGCAACTAAGCACCGGTCCCAGGCGAACGTGACCCCAAAACCGGATGGGGACACTGGATAGGGAAACTGACCCAGTGCTAAAGGGAAGATGACTAGGCTCTGCCTACAAACGGAGCGATCGCCTCGATAAAGGCAGCCCGATGCTGGAACCTTGGCCTTGGCTCTCCTAGAATAGGTGGTACACGGAACCTGAACAAGTACAGACAAACCCAATGCTCAAACTGGTAACTGTTAGATGACAAATGCACTTATCACTCAGCCTCGCACACTAAAGCAGATGGTAAAGCTGAATATAAAAACGAGCAATTAGTTCATACATTGGCCAATAAACGTAAGCCGCAAGGCCGCAATCAAGGCTCCTCGTGTCTTGCGGTCCCTACACTAGCCAGACACAAAATCAGGCAGCACAGGATACAAAACACCCAGCAAGCTACCAGCTGAACAGACACTACACACACAGCAAGCTGCAAGCTGACATGACACAAACACAGGCAGACAAGACTGAGGAAATTCAGCTTCCTCTTGCAGGGGGGCTGGGGAATATATCTACACCCAGACCCAGGCGATTGGCTGGCCTGAGCCACCACACCCAACAGCTCAAATAACCCCTCACCTGTGAAGGTGTACTCCTGGAACTCTGAAATACAACACAGAGTCCGGCAGCACAACCAGACACTAGGGTTGAAATTTTCTACTACTAGACATTCAAATGTTGGGAGATATGTCCAGTGGGTCACTATTGGACTTATTTTAGGGTAAGACAGGGGAGCAGTATCTAAGGAATTATCTGTTCTTTGTCCTTAGCAAGAGCGTTTCATGTATTGTATTTAATTTTAGGTTCTTTAATTAGATGTAAGTCTAATCGTGTTATTTCTTGGTTTTTGCAATATCGTACAGTAGATATTAATTTTCTATTTCAGAAACTTCCCTGGGGGGGCCATATTGAAGACACGCCATTCCTTTTTGCATTCCCTATATTGACAGTAAAGCAGGGTGCACTGTATGTGCTTTATGACAACAAAAATAAATGGGAGTTCATTGATAGGGAATGACATTGATTAAGTCTTCAGAAAGTGGTTTACTGTAGCCCTCAGAAATCAGTTTGTGGTAGGCTTCAACCAGAGGGCTTAGTCACATGGGCGCATCCGGGCGCCGATGCGCCCATCTTCCTGCGTGAAGAAGACGGGCACACTGCAGGTGTGGACATCTCTCCGCAGCACCAGAAGGAAGAACACATGACCGGCAATGGAGCCGGTCATGTGTTCTTTCTCCGCACCTGCAGTGCGGCTGTCTTATCCTGCAGGAAGACAGGCGCATCGGCGCCCGGATGTGCCCGTGTGACTAAGCCTAGAGTCTTATCTACTGTATGTGAATAGTGTTATTATCTTGCCTTACGGGTCATTTACACAGGATGATTATTGCTCAAAATTAGTTGAAACTAATTAATTGGAACAATAATGATGCAGTGCAAATGCAAAAAAATCACTTACTATTCATTCACAAGTTCTTATCTCTGACTTTCAATCAGCTTAAAAACCACCACTGAATTGCAGACTTGTCCTTCTGTATAAACGCTCCCCACTCAGCGCTTCACGTAAAAGGTGAAGCTTAAGAAGCCAACAAGAAGCCTGCAATCCAGCAGTCAAGTCTGTCTGTCTAAACGCTCTGCACGAGCTCTAACAACCTTAGCAGTGACATCAGCTAAGTCTTTTAGCCGACTATTGTCCCATGTTAAAGGGTTATTATTTAAGCCTTTAACCATACACATAAGCTGTCTTGCAAGGAGTTGTCCAATAAAAACATGATGGCACATAACTTGTTGATCAGTGGTGGTACAACCACTGCGACCCCTAACAATTCCGAGAATGAAGACCCAGAGCATTTCACCATAGATCCAGCAGCAGTTGCATATGTACACCAGCACTCCATTCAATTCAATGGGACTGCTGGAAATATCTAATTTCAAGGTTCTGGTTATCTCAGGTGGTCTAATTGAAGTCAATGCAGCAGCAACGCACTTGTGTAACTGTTGCTGCCTTCACTGCAAGAAGTTCTGGACCCCTGTGGTTTGTACAATGTTGTCCTAGCCATCAGTACCCCGACCAATCAGCAAGTTATCCTCTATCATGTGGATAGTTGATAAAGTTTGCATTCTAATGAAAGGTGATTCTCCTTATTTTGTTCCAGTCTATACAGAAAAACTGACAAGTAAACGTCAGAGTTCACCAAATATTAGTCTATTGTGACTTTTGTTACAGCCAGAGTGAAAACTGAATCATGTAAATTTTCTATATAAATGGTCATACAATAGATGCACCGGTGTACCACTAGGAGTTGCAGGGGTTACCCCTGTCATACACCATTAAACCAATGCGGCTCACAGGTCAGCACTCAAGGAAGGGGATGGCCATTATTGGGAGAGCAAGCGGCCAATTACAGGCTGCAGACTGCTCCCGGCGTGCGGTCCTCCCTTCCACTGAGAGTCTGCAGTTGTGATTGGTCACAACTGCAGTCTTTCAGTGCACTGCTAGCTGCGTGATTGGTCTGGCTGACAGTGCACTGATAGTGTTGGGGAGTGGAGGAGGAGAGTAGACCATGTGGTGCAACGAGGTATGCACTGCATGTAGTTTTGTATGTATATCTGGTATATGTTATGGTTTAGGTATGGTTAAAGATACAGGTACTAGTGGGGGGAAAGCTGAGCTGAACTTTTGCACCTGGGCCCCTGAGCCTTTAGTTATGCCCATGAATACAGAGGTACCTTTCCCAGATGAAGTTCCTCAGTTGCAATTCCCTGAAGAGACAACAGCTCCAGTAAATGACAGCTGATTGGAAGCCAAAAGCATACTACAAAATCAACAGGTACAGTACTCTAGCTTGTAGTCAGACAAGTAGGAGATCTGGTGAGGCAGAGTTTATTCAGGCAGCAAAATTATGTCAAGATAGGCTTAGTTAGTAATGAGTAGACAAGACGCGCGCATAATAACAGGAACTTGAAAACCAGTTGCTGAAGGATCAGAATGGTGTCCTAATCTGGAATGTACATTTGTTATTATGAAAAAGTACCCACCCTATAAAACTGAAAAAAATGTGTACATACCTCTAGATTGGCAGGTAGCAGCAGAGAGCAACACCAGGAAATAGTGAACACATCATGTGGCTGGAGGAGGAAAAGTAAAAAATGACTACATTGTACAGGTAGGTTGCAAAAGCTGCCACAAACAAGGCTAAGGGCGGTTGTTATGAAAGGACAATCTGTAGCTAAATGCTTTAATTAAAGTTTAAATTAAAATTAACTTCAGGGCCTAAAATACTAATTTAAAAGCTAACTTCCATAAAATTACATATTTTAGTCAATTATATGATAATTCAAACAGACCAATCCCACCTCAGCGGGTCAATCACAAATGACTTCTAAAAAATTATAAGCTCTGGGAGGCAATCAATTAAAGATAAATGTCTTCAGTTTCCTAGAATTAATTTTACAAATTAAATATTAATATTCAAGCTCCTATTTTCACTTACGGTATAATCCAATTACTTTCTAAAATATTCGAGTCTGACAACCATGTTTTTATTTAACATGCTCCAAAAAGTTGACTGGAGCACGAACCCCCAAAAATAAAGAGTCAGAGAGAAAGTACAGATATAGAAAATGTTAACTTGACATTTCATGCGTCATGATAACTCAGCTACAATGTACTACGGTGCAGAAAAACAAGTTATCACAAAATGCTAGTGATGTTAACAATTACTACAACTGTACAGGGAGAAAAAGTAAGTGAACCTTTGAAATTACTGAACTGTAGATTTAGTAGCAGCAATCAGGAGAAGTTTCATGTAATTGCAAATAAGGTTTGTACAACATGTGCTAAAAAGTTCTACTTTGTCTCATCTGTCAAAAGAACATTTTCCCAGAAGCATTGTGAAGAATGAGGATTTTCGTTGTGCTCGTGAATTGATCTTAAGAGGACTTTCACTCCTAGGGAGCGTAGTAACAGTCTTGAATTTTCTCCATTAGTAAATAATTTGTCTAGCCATGGATTGATGTACGCCCATCATCTATAGCAATGTTTTTGTACCCTTTTCCAGCTTCATGCATCACTGTACCATGTGTTATGGAGTCTTTTAAAAGTCATTTGTATTGAGGCATGCTTAGCACTAACCAATCTGTCTTGAGAACAGATTTGTCAGTAACCAGACTTTGTGCAGTTTGTCTAATGGGGAAGACACTTGTGAAACCCTCACTGCCAATCTAATCTCTTTAATTGATACACTTTTTACCAACTCCAGATGTAATACCGCTAATGCACCTTGCTTTAGGGCTTATTCACATGAGCATATATCGACTGGCCTTTTTATGGCTGGCCGATATATGCTACCATGTGATGCACAGGCTCAGCGTAAATGCTGTGGGGGGCGGGGGGGGGGGATAGATAGCTGTGCTAAGCTCTCTCCCCTCCCTCTTCCCTTCCCCTTGCTGGCTCACCTCATCTCTCCTCCCCTCCATCTGTTTGCACTGAGAGTGGGCGGGATGGGGCTAACCTCCCATCCCCTCCCCACCCCTTGTCCACAGCCAGCAATGGGAGGTGCAGAGCGGGTGGAGCTTAGCCCCTGTCCCTTCCTCTCCCATTGCAAACAGCGACAAGGGTGGGAGAGGAAAAGAGAAGGGGGGGGGGGGTTTAGCAGTCACGCTGCTAAATTTCCTTCCACCTCCCTTCTCTAGCCACTGTCATTGGTTCCCATCAGATGGTAGTGTATATCGGCCGGCTGTGAAAACACCAGCCGATATACGCTCGTGTGAATAAGCCCTCAGCCGGTAATCGCAGTAATAAAGTTGCGGCTTAGCACGACTTGCCGTGGCTTTGATAATTGCATAACACAGCTACCAATGAAAGTGAATAGTAGCGGCCATGCTAGACAATTAGTGTATCATGGCTGTCAAGCCCCTGGTGATCTGTCCTAGATGTAGCATGCCTGAAAACTAAATCAGCTTTGCTATGCCTGTAGCTCTTAGAGAAGCTATTGATGCAAAGGTTTACTTACTTCAGTTGCCTACACTGTGCATACTTAATAGGTTATGAAACCTTTTAAAACTGATGGCCAATCCTTTGAATAGGCCACCAATATCTGATCAATGAGGGTCTGCTGCTCAGGATTCCCATTGATCAACTAGCTGATTTAAAAAGCCATTGTACTGTTTGAGTGCCGCGGCCCCTCTAATGTTTACATCTTAGCATGAACCTTTATACTTAGAATGCTGTATTATTTATGGGACAAGCTTGTAGCATGAAGGACTAATGACCCTTTAACATGGGCTGACAGTCCTTTAAACGACTACACGAGCGCTGATGTCACTGCTAAGGTTGTCACCGCTTGTGCAGAGCATTTACATGGTAAGACTTCATCGGCTTCTCGTCCACTTGTTGGTCAGTGCTTTACCTCCTGTTACCATGCGGTGGTCGTAGCTCCTCCTGAGGCGCCGGTGTGCTGGGTCCCACGGTCGGGGTGCGTCCCTTCCGACTTGTGGTCCGGCTCCTGGGGGCACGGGTGCGGGCTAGCATGGTGCTGGTGGCTCGCGGTGCGGTTCGTGCACTCGGTAGTCCTGGTGGTGCCATGCGTACGCGCACCTGGAAGTGCAGCTGCCATGCAGGAGCTTCCTTTTGATGTGCTATTGGGAGTTGGCTGTCTCCCTCTCTCCGCCTCTGGGCAAAGGCTTCTGTTTAAAAGTCTGGCAGTGACTGCAATCACTGCCAGTTATTGGTTTCCCTCAGGTTGCTAGCTAGTCTGCATTTGTAGGTCTCCCGTGTTGCGTCCTCCGGACGTGCAACCACAAAAACACAGACAAAAGGCACAACTGTGCAAAGAAAAACATAAAACTATGGGGAAATTACTTCCTATAGTCCCCTAACCCGGGAGGGGGCCCTGCCTACTCGGCGGACCGATCGCTCTGACAAGTGCGAGCCCGCACGCGTGCCTGGGCCACTGACAAGTCTCTATCAGGGAGCCCTAGCACAAAAGAAAGGCGAAACAGCAAACCAAACAAAACAGAAAAGAACTTAGCTCGCATGGAGAGCTTCAGCCAAGATGTGTTCCTCCGTCGCTGTCCAAAGGCAACTGAAGTATTGACCAGCACAGGAGATAATGCTGGCACTGTTTAAGTAGGAGCCTAGCTACTCAGCATCAGGTGCTGACTGACATTACTCCTGCAACTACCACACCCCTCAGCTCCAGGAGAAGCAAGGGCACACCCAAAACCTGGTCTGGCCTGCAAGCAAGGTGCAGGCCTCAGAACGGCTGCAACATCCTGCCTCTGTCAGCTTGTCTGTTATTTTGTTACCATCTGCCAGGTTGTTCCATCTGCCTCGGTACTATCAGTATTGTTTTGTGTTGTTTTTTTTCATCTGCTCGTCCTGTCGGTAGTCTACTCATTTCATCTAGGTACGCCAGCGCTCCTTCTCGGTCCCTATATAGTGTAGGGACCACCGCCCAGTTGACCGCATGGGGTTAGCCAGGAGTGGAGGCAAGTAGGCAGGGACAGGGGTTGCGGGTAAGATCCAGGGCAACCCGGGCTGGCGTATCCAGGGTAGATTACTGTAACACCTCCTATGTGAAGCGAGGAGCAAAGAGCATTTACACAAGATGAGAAGCCAGTGATCCAGTGATGTTTTTTAAGCTGACTTTTCACTCTACGACTAGTGAGCAATTTTATTGCATTTACATTGGATGTTTATCGCTCAAATTTATTTGCTTGAACGACTTTTGAGAGATATTCGTTATGTGTAAATGGGCCATAAGAACCACTACTAATAATATGGTGTTCTGAGTGCTCAATCAGCTGACTGGTAGAGATCCAAGAGGTCGACCCCCACTGTTCACATATTTATGGCCATTCTTGAAGATAGGTCATGAGTTTTAAAAGTAATTGACCATTTACACGCAACAATTATCACTCAAAATTTGATCAAATTAATGACTTGACCGATAATCGTGCAGTGTAAATGTAAAACAATCACTCACTATTTCTTCCCTTGTTGTAATGGCTTTCAGTCAGCAAAAAAAAAAAAAAATGCTGTAAATTGCTCATTACTTGTAAATGCTCCCCACTCAGAGTTTCACATAGAGGGTGACTCACTGAGCAAGAAGCCAGCAAGAATCTTGCATTCCAGTGCTAAGTTTTTCAGTGTAAACACTCTGCATGAGCACTAATGAGCTTAGCAGTGACGTCAGCGCTTGTGCAGTCGTTTAAATTACTGTCGACCCATGTAAAAGGGACATTAGGATAACCCCTTTAACTCAAAGTGCTCAGTGAAAGACATAAATGATACAACTGTTCAGGAGTAGAGATGAGTGAGCACCAAAATGCTCGAGTGCTCGTTACTCGAGTCCAACTTTCAGTGATGCTCGAGAGTTCGTTTCGAGTAACGAATCCCACTGAAGTCAATGGGCGACTCGAGCATTTTTGTATATCACTGGTGCTCCGCTAAGGTTTTCATTTGTGAAAATCTTAGCAAATCACCAAAGTCATGTAAAAAAAACACAGAAATGGATAGGGCAGGCGAGGAGCAACATGCAGGGCTGCATTTCAGGCTCCGAGGTCTCACTATTAAGCCATAATAGTGGCAAGAGTGAGACCACCCCCCCCCCCCCACACTGTCAGCATAACGATCGTTCTCCTCTGCCACAGCTGTAACAGCTGTGGCAGAGAAGAAAGGTGTTAGCCCATTGAATTCAATGGAGCCGGCAATACAGCCGGCTCCATTGAAAGCAATGGGCTGCCGTCGAGCGCAGGGTGAATTTTTGGGAAGGGCTTAAAAATATAAGCCCTTACCTGAAAATCATCCTAAAATGTGTAAAAAGTAAAAAAAAAATATACTCACCTTGTCCCGGCAGAACGATGTTAGCCCATTGATATCAATGGAGCCGGCAATACAGCCGGCTCCATTGAAAGCAATGGGCTGCCGGTGAGCGCGGGATGAATTTTCGGGAAGGGCTTAAAAATATAAGCCCTTACCTGAAAATCATCCTAAAATGTGTAAAAAGTAAAAAAAAAATATACTCACCTTGTCCCGGCAGAACGATGTTAGCCCATTGAATTCAATGGAGCCGGCAATACAGCCGGCTCCATTGAAAGCAATGGGCTGCCGGCGAGCGCGGGATGAATTTTGGGGAATGGCTTAAAAATATAAGCCCTTACCTGAAAATCATCCCAAAATGTGTAAAAATAAAAAAAAATGTATAACTGGATGGACACATGTCTTTTTTAAGCCTTACATACTATGTTACTATGACTACAATTGTACAAACCACAGTTTGTTTACTCTTTTAATTACTTTACAAAGGCTTTTGTTGAGTTAAGATAAGAGAACACTAAAAGCCCATTTACATGCAAAGATAATCTTTCAAACAAGTGAAAGATTGAAAGTTTTAGTGATCTATTTGCATTAAGTGTTAATGGTCATTAATGGCCATTAACACTTTATCATCTTCATTTGCATTTAAAAGGGCCTTCAGGAGCTGTTTGCAGAACCAAGTGTGTGATTAAAAACACACTCAGCTGTGTAAACAGAGTGGGGTCTATTGGCAGATAAATGTGTTTGAACGATGATTTTAAGGCCGGCTTCACACGAGCGTGACGGGCTCCGCCGCGGAATATTCCGCGGCGAAGCCCGTCACGGCGCCCCCAGAGACCCCATACTTACCAGCGGAAGATAGCGTGAAGACGCTTCCCCGCCCACCGCCGCCGCGTCGTGTGACACACCCACTGCGTCACATGACGCGGCCGGCCGTGACGCATCGGCCGCGTCATATGACGCGGCGGCGGTAGGCGGGAAAGCGTTTTCACGCTATCTTCCGCTGTGTTACAGCGGGAGATAGCGTGAACGGAAGGCTTCCATTGACTGCAATGGAAGCCGTCAGCGCGTACAGCCGCGGCAAATAGAGCATGCCGCGGGTGAGGAGGGGAGATTTCACGGTGCGGAATTCCGCGGTGGAATTCCGCATCGTGAGCATTGTGCTATTAGGTTCAATAGAACCTAATAGCAGGGGGCAACGCAGCCGATTTTCGCCGTGAATTACGCGGCGTAAATTCGTTCGTGGGAAGGAGGCCTAAAGGAAAATTAAAATCCATCATTTAGCTACCGAGAGATAAATGTGTTTGCTTTATCTCTTAGTAGCTGAACGATGGATTTTAAGTTCACCTTAAAATCATCGTTCAAACGAAAAGTGAGTGATGCCCGCATTTACATGTAAAAATTATCAATAATTTTCGGTCATTTGAATGAATTTTGAGTGATAATTAGAGATGAGCGAACACCAAAATGTTCGGGTGTTCGTTATTCGTAACGAACTTCCCGTGATGCTCGAGGGTTCGTTTCGAACAACGAACCCCATTGAAGTCAATGGGCGACCAGAACATTTTTGTATTTTGCCGATGCTCGCTAAGGTTTTCATGTGTGAAAATCTGGGCAATTCAGGAAAGTGATGGGAATGACACAGTGACGGATAGGGCAGGCGAGGGGCTACATGTTGGGCTGCATCCTAAGTTCACAGGTCCCACTATTAAGCCACAATAGCGGCAAGAGTGGGCCCCCCCCCCCTCCCAACAACTTTTACTTCTGAAAAGCGCTCATTAGCATGGCATACCTTTGCTAAGCACCACACTACCTCCAACAAAGCACAATCACTGCCTGCATGACACTCCACTGCCACTTCTCCTGAGTTACATGCTGCCCAACCGCACCCCCTCCCCCCCACAGCGCACACCAAAGTGTCCCTGCGCAGCCTTCAGCTGCCCTCATGCCACACCACGCTCATGTCTATTTAGAATTGCGTCTGCCATGACGAGGGACCGCAGGCATACACTGCAGAGGTTGGCACGGCTAGGCAGCGACCCTCTTTAAAAGTGGCGGAGCGATAGCCCACAATGCTGTACAGAAGCAATGAGAAATAGAATCCTGTGCCACCGCCATCTGGAGCTGCACACGTGGGCATAGCAATGGGGAACCTATGTGCCACACACTATTCATTCTGTCAAGGTGTCTGCATGCCCCAGTCAGACCGGGCTTTTTAATTCATAGACACAGGCAGGTACAACTCCCTATTGTGAAGTCCCTGTCGACCCACAGCATGGGTGGCTCCCTGGAACCCACCGGCGGTACACAAAAATATCCCATTGCATTGCCCAACACAGCTGAGGTAGTAATGTCGTGCGTAATACAGGTGGGCTTCGGCCCACACTGCATGCCCCAGTCAGACTGGGATTCTTTACAAGTGGACACATGTAGGTTTAACTCCCTGTGGACCCACTGCCTGGGTGGGTGCCAGGAAGCCACCGGCGGTACATAGAAATATCCCATTGCATTGCCCAACACAGCTGAGGTAGTAATGTCGTGCGTAATACAGGTGTGCTTCGGCCCACACTGCATGCCCCAGTCAGACTGGGATTCTTTACAAGTGGACACATGTAGGTTTAACTCCCTGTGGACCCACTGCCTGGGTGGGTGCCAGGAAGCCACCGGCGGTACATAGAAATATCCCATTGCATTGCCCAACACAGCTGAGGTAGTAATGTCGTGCGTAATACAGGTGGGCTTCGGCCCACACTGCATGCCCCGGTCAGACGGGTTCTTTAGAAGTGTACAGATGTATTAAAAACTCAGTGTGCACCTACAGCATGGGTGGCTCCCTGGAACCCACCGGCGGTACACAAAAATATCCCATTGCATTGCCCAACACAGCTGAGGTAACGTCAGCTGTAATGCAGGTGGGCTAAAAATTAATTTGATTACACTGTAGGCGAGGGCCCACACAAATTGCTGTATCAACAGTACTAATGTACATCCCAAAAATTGGCCATGGCCAGCCAAGAGGGCAGGTGAAACCCATTAATCGCTTTGGTTAATGTGGCTTAAGTGGTAACTAGGCCTGGAGGCAGCCCAGTGTAACGAAAAATTGGTTCAAGTTAAAGTTCCAATGCTTTTAAGCGCATTGAAACTTATAAAAATTGTTCTGAAAAATTATTTGAGTGAGCCTTGTGGCCCTAAGAAAAATTGCCCGTTCAGCGTGATTACGTGAGGTTTCAGGAGGTGGAGCAGGAGGAGGAGGAGGAGGAATATTAGACACAGATTGATGAAGCAGAAATGTCCCCGTTTTGGATGGTGAGAGAGAACGTAGCTTCCATCCGCGGGTGCAGCCTACGTATTGCTTACGTATCGCTGCTGTCCGCTGGTGGAGAACAGAAGTCTGGGGAAATCCAGCCTTTGTTCATCTTGATGAGTGTTAGCCTGTCGGCACTGTCGGTTGACAAGCGGCTACGCTTATCTGTGATGATTCCCCCAGCCGCACTAAACACCCTCTCCGACAACACGCTAGCCGCAGGACAAGCAAGCACCTCAAGGGCATACAGGGCTAGTTCAGGCCACGTGTCCAGCTTCGACACCCAGTAGTTGTAGGGGGCAGAGGCGTCACCAAGGATGGTCGTGCGATCCGCTACGTACTCCCTCACCATCCTTTTGCAGTGCTCCCGCCGACTCAGCCGTGACTGGGGAGCGGTGACACAGTCTTGGTGGGGAGCCATAAAGCTGGCCAGGCCCTTAAAGACTGTTGCACTGCCTGGGATGTACATGCTGCTCGATCTACGCACATCCCCTGCAACATGGCCCTCGGAACTGCGCCTTCTGCCACTAGCGCTGTCGGCTGGGAATTTTACCATCAGCTTGTCCGCAAGGGTCCTGTGGTATAGCAACACTCTCGAACCCCTTTCCTCTTCGGGAATCAGAGTGGGCAGGTTCTCCTTATACCGTGGATCGAGCAGTGTGTACACCCAGTAATCCGTCGTGGCCAGAATGCGTGCAACGCGAGGGTCACGAGAAAGGCATCCTAACATGAAGTCAGCCATGTGTGCCAGGGTACCTGTACGCAACACATGGCTGTCTTCACTAGGAAGATCACTTTCAGGATCCTCCTCCTCCTCCTCCTCCTCCTCAGGCCATACACGCTGAAAGGATGACAGGCAATCAGCCGGTGTACCGTCAGCAGCGGGCCAAGCTGTCTCTTCCCCCTCCTCCTCATCCTCCTCATGCTCCTCCTCCTCCTCCTGTACGCGCTGAGAAATAGACAGGAGGGTGCCCTGACTATCCAGCGGCATACTGTCTTCCCCCGCCCCCGTTTCCGAGCGCAAAGCAGCTGCCTTTATGGTTTGCAGGGAATTTCTCAAGATGCATAGCAGAGGAATGGTGACGCTAATGATTGTAGCATCGCCGCTCACCACCTGGGTAGACTCCTCAAAATTACCAAGGACATGGCAGATGTCTGCCAACCAGGCCCACTCTTCTGAAAGGAATTGAGGAGGCTGACTCCCACTGCGCCGCCCATGTTGGAGTTGGTATTCGACTATAGCTCTCCGTTGTTCATAGAGCCTGGCCAACATGTGGAGCGTAGAGTTCCACCGTGTGGGCACGTCGCACAGCAGTCGGTGCACTGGCAGCTTAAAGTGATGTTGCAGGGTGCGCAGGGTGGCAGCGTCCGTGTGGGACTTGCGGAAATGTGCGCAGAGCCGGCGCGCCTTTACGAGCAGGTCTGACAAGCGTGGGTAGCTTTTCAGAAACCGCTGAACCACCAAATTAAAGACGTGGGCCAGGCATGGCACGTGCGTGAGGCTGCCAAGCTGCAGAGCCGCCACCAGGTTACGGCCGTTGTCACACACGACCATGCCCGGTTGGAGGCTCAGCGGCGCAAGCCAGCGGTCGGTCTGCTGTGTCAGACCCTGCAGCAGTTCGTGGGCCGTGTGCCTCTTATCGCCTAAGCTGAGTAGTTTCAGCACGGCCTGCTGACGCTTGCCCACCGCTGTGCTGCCACACCGCGCGACACCGACTGCTGGCGACATGCTGCTGCTAACACATCTTGATTGTGAGACAGAGGAGGAGGAGGAGGAGGAGGGTGCTTTAGTGGAGGAAGCATACACCTCCGCAGATACCAGCACCGAGCTGGGGCCCGCAATTCTGGGGGTGGGTAGGACGTGAGCGGTCCCAGGCTCTGACTCTGTCCCAGCCTCCACTAAATTCACCCAATGTGCCGTCAGGGAGATGTAGTGGCCCTGCCCGCCTGTGCTTGTCCACGTGTCCGTAGTTAAGTGGACCGTGGCAGTAACCGCGTTGGTGAGGGCGCGCACAATGTTGCGGGAGACGTGGTCGTGCAGGGCTGGGACGGCACATCGGGAAAAGTAGTGGCGACTGGGAACTGAGTAGCGCGGGGCCGCCGCCTCCATGATACTTTTGAAGGACTCCGTTTCCACAACCCTATACGGCAGCATCTCAAGGCTGATGAATTTTGCGATGCGGACGGTTAACGTTTGAGCGTGCGGGTGCGTGGCGGCGTACTTGCGCTTGCGCTCGAACACTTGCGCAAGCGACGGCTGAACGGTGCGCTGAACTACACTGCTGGATGGGGCCGAGGACAGCGGAGATGAGGGTGTGGGTGCAGGCCATGAGGCGGTAGTGCCTGTGTCCTGAGAGGGGGGTTGCATCTCAGTGGCAGGTTGGGGCACAGGGGGAGAGGCAGGGGTGCAAACCGGAGACGGTGAACGGCCTTTGTCCCACCTTGCGGGGTGCTTGGCCATCATATGTCTGCGCATGGTGGTGGTGGTGAGGCTGTTGGTGTTGGCTCCCCGGCTGAGCTTTGCGCGACAAAGGTTGCACACCACTGTTCGTCGGTCGTCAGGCGTCTCTGTGAAAAACTGCCAGACCTTAGAGCACCTCGGCCTACGCAGGGTGGCATGGCGCGAGGGGGCGCTTTGGGAAACACTTGGTGGATTATTCGGTCTGGCCCTGCCTCTACCCCTGGCCACCGCACTGCCTCTTGCAACCTGCCCTGCTGATGCCCTTGACTCCCCCTCTGAAGACCTGTCCTCCTGAGTAAGCGTTGCACACCAGGTGGGGTCAGTCACCTCATCGTCCTGCTGCTCTTCCTCCGAATCCTCTGTGCGCTGCTCCCTGGGACTTACTGCCCTTACTACTACCTCACTGCAAGACAACTGTGTCTGATCGTCATCGTCCTCCTCACCCACAGAAAGTTGTTGAGACAGTTGGCGGAAGTCCCCAGCCTCTTCCCCCGGACCCCGGGAACTTTCGAATGGTTGGGCATCAGTGACGATAAACTCCTCTGGTGGGAGAGGAACCGCTGCTGCCCAATCTAAGCAGGGGCCCGAGAACAGTTCCTGGGAGTGTTCCCGCTCCTGAGCAGGTGTCATTGTAGTGGACTGAGGAGGCTGGGAGGAAGGAGGAGCAGCAGACAGAGGATTCGGATTGGCAGCAGTGGACGGCGCAGAACTGCGGGTAGACGATAGGTTGCTCGAAGCACTTTCTGCCATCCAGGACAGGACCTGCTCACACTGCTCATTTTCTAATAACCGTCTCCCGCGTGGACCCATTAATTGGGCGATGAATGTGGGGACGCCAGAAACGTGCCTCTCTCCTAATCGCGCAGCAGACAGCTGCGACACACCTGGATCAGGAGCTTGGCCTGTGCCCACACCCTCACTTGGCCCTCCGCGTCCTCGGCCACGTCCACGTCCACGTCCTCTAGGCTTACCCCTACCCCTCAGCATGCTGTATTACCAGTGATTAGATTTCCCAGGCAGGAAATAAATTGGCGCAAGACTGCAGGCCAAATATAATTTTTGCCCTTTTTGGAAAACGAAAGGCCCCACTGCCTCTAGTGAATGAATTATCTAAGTTTAATAACTGTGCTGTGTCCCTGCTTATGTGTCACAGAACGTGAGGGTAGCAGAGTTATTATAACTCTTGGAGAGCAGGTATTTTTTTTCCCAATTAAGGAAAGCAAATGGCGAACCCAGCAGTAAAGCGTAGCTGGGTGCGTATGATTTAGCAATGTTTTTCACGCAGCTCACACGTCTACACAGGCGTAAGGACGGACACAGGCTGGACAAATAGATTTGTTTTCAGTTTTTTCCCACCAACAGGCAGCACTGCGTATATTCAATGAACCTGCGAAGTTTAATAACTGCGCTGTGTCCCTGCTTATGTGTCACAGAACGTGAGGGTAGCAGAGTTATTATAACTCTTGGAGAGCAGGTATTTTTTTTTCCCAATTAAGGAAAGCAAATGGCGAACCCAGCAGTAAAGCGTAGCTGGCTGCGTATGATTTAGCAATGTTTTTCACGCAGCTCACACGTCTACACAGGCGTAAGGACGGACACAGGCTGGACAAATAGATTTGTTTTCAGTTTTTTCCCACCAACAGGCAGCACTGCGTATATTCAATGAACCTGCGAAGTTTAATAACTGCGCTGTGTCCCTGCTTATGTGTCACAGAACGTGAGGGTAGCAGAGTTATTATAACTCTTGGAGAGCAGGTATTTTTTTTCCCAATTAAGGAAAGCAAATGGCGAACCCAGCAGTAAAGCGTAGCTGGGTGCGTATGATTTAGCAATGTTTTTCACGCAGCTCACACGTCTACACAGGCGTAAGGACGGACACAGGCTGGACAAATAGATTTGTTTTCAGTTTTTTCCCACCAACAGGCAGCACTGCGTATATTCAATGAACCTGCGAAGTTTAATAACTGCGCTGTGTCCCTGCTTATGTGTCACAGAACGTGAGGGTAGCAGAGTTATTATAACTCTTGGAGAGCAGGTATTTTTTTTCCCAATTAAGGAAAGCAAATGGCGAACCCAGCAGTAAAGCGTAGCTGGGTGCGTATGATTTAGCAATGTTTTTCACGCAGCTCACACGTCTACACAGGCGTAAGGACGGACACAGGCTGGACAAATAGATTTGTTTTCAGTTTTTTCCCACCAACAGGCAGCACTGCGTATATTCAATGAACCTGCGAAGTTTAATAACTGCGCTGTGTCCCTGCTTATGTGTCACAGAACGTGAGGGTAGCAGAGTTATTATAACTCTTGGAGAGCAGGTATTTTTTTTTCCCAATTAAGGAAAGCAAATGGCGAACCCAGCAGTAAAGCGTAGCTGGCTGCGTATGATTTAGCAATGTTTTTCACGCAGCTCACACGTCTACACAGGCGTAAGGACGGACACAGGCTGGACAAATAGATTTGTTTTCAGTTTTTTCCCACCAACAGGCAGCACTGCGTATATTCAATGAACCTGCGAAGTTTAATAACTGCGCTGTGTCCCTGCTTATGTGTCACAGAACGTGAGGGTAGCAGAGTTATTATAACTCTTGGAGAGCAGGTATTTTTTTTTCCCAATTAAGGAAAGCAAATGGCGAACCCAGCAGTAAAGCGTAGCTGGCTGCGTATGATTTAGCAATGTTTTTCACGCAGCTCACACGTCTACACAGGCGTAAGGACGGACACAGGCTGGACAAATAGATTTGTTTTCAGTTTTTTCCCACCAACAGGCAGCACTGCGTATATTCTATGAATAATAACTGTGTTGTGGCCCTGCCTATACAATTCTTTCCCTGCAGTATCAATGGAGGGTGCAATGCTCTGCAGAGGCGATTTTGAGAAGCCCAAAAAAAATGCAGCACAGCCAACAGCAGCCTGGACAGTACTGCACACGGATAAATATGGCCCTAGAAAGGACCGTTGAGGTTCTTGAAGGCTACACTCACTCCTAACACTCTCCCTGCCTATGCAGCACTTCTGTCCCTAATGCCAGGTGCAACGGTCTGCAGAGGCGATTTTGAGAAAAAAAAAAAAATCCCACTGCTAACAGCAGCCAACACACAGCTATCAGTGGCCCTAATAAGGACCTTTGGGGGGTCTTGAAGCCTACACTAACTACCAATTCTTTCCCTACAGCAGCTCCGGTATAAACAGCACTGTCCCTCATCTAACTCACACCGCATCTGAGGCGAGCCGCGGGAGGGGCCGACTTTTATATTAGGCGAACACCTGATCTCGCCAGCCACTCACAGCAGGGGGGTGGTATAGGGCTTAAACGTTGCAGGGGGAAGTTGTAATGCCTTCCCTGTCTTTCAATTGGCCAGAAAAGCGCGCTAACGTCTCAGGGAAGGAAGTGAAAGTAACCAGAACACCGCATGGTGTTCGTCACGAATAACGAACATCCCGAACACCCTAATATTCGCACGAATATCAAGCTCGGACGAACGCGTTCGCTCATCTCTAGTGATAATCATTACGTGTAAATGGGCCTTAACTTTTCAATAGATTAAGATAAGATAACTTTCCAAGACATGTAGTCACAGACAAGTTTAGGTCTGCTACATGTGTAACAATCAGATCACATTTTATAAGTAATCAATGCAGAAATACAGATAATTCTAAAGGGCTTATTACTTTTTCTTGCATCTGTATACACATATACAATATTTCAAGTAAACTCTGTAAAAAGGAGTTGTCAATTTGCGGCAAAACTCAGCATACTGTTATATCTCAGGCAGATATGCAAATGAGTTGTGGCATAATTTGATGAACGGTCTTGCCACCTGAGACCCTATAATTGATTCCATCCTTGGCCTATTTAAAGGCTTTCAGAGGCTATTTGTCTGTAGGGGATCTCTTTTTCCACTTATGTAGAGC
Source organism: Eleutherodactylus coqui (assembly GCF_035609145.1). NCBI lineage: Eukaryota > Metazoa > Chordata > Amphibia > Anura > Eleutherodactylidae > Eleutherodactylus > Eleutherodactylus coqui. The sequence continues at coordinate 63,444,906 of NC_089841.1, read as the reverse complement.
TCGTTGACCACTAGACATGCCTCTACAATGCAAGCCATATATGTTTCACTTAGTTAAAAGACTTTGAGAGGGGGCACATTGTTGGAATGTGAAAAACTGGGTGGTCATATTGATGAATTGCTCACCACCTGAGCTGTTCTGATAAGACTGTTAGGAGGTGCTAGAACCAGTGGATATGTGAGGGCATGCCCACAATGCGACTGGGCTCAAGGCGCCCTCAAAATACCACAAGTAGAGAGGATGGTCTGATTTTCTAACAAACTCGAGCAGCTCCAACTATGTTGCTGTCCATTATCCTGAGACAGGTGGCACCATCATTATTTGCCCCTGTGTCTGTTGGAACCATTTCCAGGCGCTTGGCTTGGAAGGACATTTGGTCTCATGGTGCCCCTGAAGTGTACTGCCTTGACACCGACCTACTATTGCCTCTGTTTGCAGTGGTGTCATGAACAACGAAACTAGACTGCTATGGAGTGGAACCGAGTTGTCTTCATCAACGAATCAATGCTTAGTTTGGGCATGGATGACGGCCGTGTTCACATCTGGACGACCTAATTGTGAGTGCCACAATCCTGCCTTTGCTGTAGAGTGGCACACTTTCCCCATTGCTGGCGTGATGTTCTGGGTGGTCATTGCATATGACAATGTGTTGGTCACCCCAAGTAGTGGTACGAGAGACATTGACAGCTCAGCAATATATTCAGGATATCCTACAGCCCCATGTGTTCCACTCACGGCAGGACCTCCAAAAGGCATTTTTAAGCAGGATAATGCTTGCCTGCACACACAAGGGTGTCACAAGAATGCCTTCACAACATTGCCACACTTCTGTGGTCTGCCCGGTTGCCAGATTTATAGCCAATAGAGTATGCATAAAATTTGACAGCCTATGTGTGGGTTCACTTGGGGCGTAAATCCCACGAAAGTCTCACGGAATGACCGCTAGGAAATAATGCAAGATTTCTGCAGCATAAAATACAGCTTCAAACCTGTGCAGTTCAGCATAGGTTTTGAATAGAGATGAGCGAGCACCAAAATGCTCGGGTGCTCGTTACTCGAGTCGAACTTTCAGTGATGCTCGAGAGTTCGTTTCGAGTAATGAACCCCATTGAAGTCAATGGGTGACTCGAGCATTTTTGTATATCGCCGATGCTCGCTAAGGTTTTCATTTGTGAAAATCTGCAAAACACAAGAAAGTGATGGAAACGACACAGAAACGAATAGGGCAGGCGAGGAGCTACATTTTGGGCTGCATCTCAAGTTCCCAGGTCCCACTATTAAGCCACAATAGCGGCAAGAGTGAGACCCCCCCCCCCCCCCCACTGTCAGCGTAAAGATCGTTCTCGGCTGCTGAATACTACTCACAGCTGTTCAGAGCAGTTCAGGAGAACTGCAGCCTGCCGCGCTGAACTCCGTCTGCCGGGAGCAGGTGAGTATGTATATATTTTTTATTTTTACACATTTCTGGATGAATTGCAGGGAAGGGCTTATATATTTAACCCCTTCCCGACAATTCATCCCGCGATCGCCGGTAGCCCATTGCTTTCAATGGAGTCGGCTGTATTGCTGGCTCCATTGAATTCAATGGGCTAACATCGTTCTGGCGGGACCAGGTGAGTATATATATATTTTTTATTTTTACACATTTCTAGATGAATTGCAGGGAAGGGCTTATATATTTAAGCTCTTCCCGACAATTCATCCCGCAATCGCTGGCAGCCCATTGCTTTCAATAGAGCCGGCTGTATTGCCGGCTCCATTGAATTCAATGGTCAGTGCTCGTTTAATCGAGACGAGTACCGCGTGGTGCTCGTCTCGAGTAACGAGCATCTCGAGCACCCCAATACTCAAACGAGCATCAAGCTCGGACGAGTATGCTCGCTCATCTCTAGTTTTGAAGCAGCCTCGCCGCCTGCGTTCCACTGTGCCAATCAATCCCCATAAAAAGGAGAGAGGCCACAGCGTAGACAGCGATAAAATTGACATGCCACGACTTTGAATTCCGCGTGGCATGTCAGTATCAGCGCAGCTTGGCCGCAATGGCTTCTCTGCAGCGTGTTGATGAGATTTTAGCAAATCTGGTCCACTTTGCTGCTTTATCCCGGGATAAAAACTGCCAACAAAATTTCCGCTCAGAAAGTCTGCCGGGAAATTCCACAACAATTCTGCCCCGTGTGAACCCATCCTAAATGCTGCACGATCCAGAGGCTCAGTTACAGCAAATGTGTATCAATATGCCGCGGGATGCCATATGAAAACTATATGTCTCCATGTCCACCAATTTCCCATCTTGCATCCAAGCTAGAGGCAGTCCAACAGGGTACTAGAACCTCCCTTCAAGTGTTCAATTTTCCGCAATAAATTTGTCTTTCACTTTGATTTTGTAATTACTTACTTATATCAACTTACAATTGCACATATAAAGTTTTAGTTAAAGGGGTTGTCTCGCGAAAGCAAGTGGGGTTAAACACTTCTGTATGGCCATATTAATGCACTTTGTAATATACATCGTGCATTAAATATGAGCCAAACAGAAGTTATTCACTTACCTGCTCCGTTGCTGGCGTCCCCGTCTCCATGGCTCCGTCTAATTTTGCTGTCTTCTTGCTTTTTTAGACGCGCTTGCGCAGATGGGCCTTCTCCCTTCGGCTCGGCAGCAGCGGTGTTTTGGCTCCGCCCCTTGTGCGCGTCATCGCGTAGCTCCGCCCCCTGTCACATGTGCCGTTTCCAGCCAATCAGGAGGCTGGAATCGGCACATGTGACGAGGGCGGAGCTACGCGATGACGCGTACAAGGGGGCGGAGCCAAAACGCAGCTGCTGCCGAGCCGAAGGGAGAAGACCCATCTGCGCAAGCGCGTCTAAAAAAAGCAAGAAGACACCGAAATTAGACGGAGCCATGGAGACGGGGACGCCAGCAACGGAGCAGGTAAGTGAATAACTTCTGTATGGCTCATATTTAATGCACGATGTATATTACAAAGTGCATTAATATGGCCATACAGAAGTACTTAACCCCACTTGCTTTCGCGAGACAACCCCTTTAATTCTGACAACTTCTTCTAGGTGTTTCATTTTTTTTTTTACAGTAAGTGTATATAAACAATGACATTAAACCTTAGCATATGCATTTAGGATCTCAAATTTTGAGCTAAATTCTCCGAGTAACATTTACAATTTCACCTTCAGAAGTGAAACTATAGAGTGAATATGATGAAGTTAATCCATTTTCTTATACCTTATGCAAATAATATAACCTAGAAGTCTCTCTTTCAAGTGCAAGATACCATCAAAGAAGTAATGAGAGCTTTTCATAATATATTTATCAAAGATGAATCCTAAATTAGGGCACCAAAGTCTAATACAGGGTGTACTGGATAAGGTAATGCCACTTTATTTTTGGTGTCAGCTTTAAGTGTGATCATATAATTTAACCATTAAGTCTTTGTAAATATTTTTCTTTCTAAGTTTTTCAATAAAAATCCTGGAAGATATAGAACTATGGGGCTGTCTGGTTGTATGTACCCCTTTCCCCCAAATGAGCCCTACCTTGATTTTTGGGGGGATTTTCAGGGAGGCTTGAAATATAAGCCCTACCCCCAAAATACGCCCTAGCTGCATTACATTTTTAAAAAGGGGAATACATTACTTAGCATTACTTGTCTTAATGTATGTGTGTGAGTGCTTCTCATGCTCCGCCCCTGCTGATGTCATTGCTCCACCCCCTGGTAACACTATCAAAGGTCCTACAACATATATAAAACTGACCGACAGAAGAACAACACAGGGCTCTTGGAAGAGGAGGACAAAAATAACACACTGAAAATACAACTAAGGGTGGCTTCACACGAACGTGCTGTTGTGCGTGCATACACGTGCCCAAAAACACGCTTCTATTAGAACCAATGTATTCCCTATGGTGTGTGCACATGTCCGTGCTGTACAGGCTTGTGCCTGCAAAGATAGCACATGCGTGCACCATAAGGAATGCACGCATTGGCTTCAATGGAGCCACAGCTGCTGCCAGTGGCTCCATTGAAGATAATGGTCTGCCGGCACCCCTGAATTGTTTTTCAGGGAAGAGCTTTAAATATAAGCCCTTCTCTGAAAAACAAGAATTTTAGTGTAAAAAAACCTGCTGCCGTGTCCCCGTAGCAGAGCTGTGTGGCACAACACTGGTACTATAATTTCCTACACAACTCAGCAGTTCTGACAGAATACATTGACCTACCACCACCACAGAGATTCAGTGGGCTGCAGGATCCGTGGTGATGTCATTGCTGAGGGAGGAGCCAAGCTGTGTTTGTCTTTTGTGGTAATCAAGCTACTGTGAGTGTGATGTGCCACCCAAAACACTGCTATTATAATGTCCTAATAATTACTAGTCAAACTACTAACAACCACTTGTCAGTGAGTATGTATATGAGCGCTTCTCATGCTCCGCCCCTGATGTCATCGCTCCACCCCTGGTGACATCATTGAAGGTCCCTCAACATATATAAAACACAGAGCCTGACCGACAGAAAAACAACAAAGTTAGGGCTCTTGAAAAGGGGAGGAGAAAAATAACACACTGAGAATATAACTAAGCCGTTATTATATCAGATCAGACACAACTCAGCAGTAATGACAGAAGACAACGACCTACCATCACCACATAGTAAAGATATAAGGTCAAAGCTCACCTCCACATCTGACGCCTTGTTTTTCCTTTTTCAATTTTTCCTTTAGCACTCATTGATCTCTGTATGGTATAGAAGTGTCCTCAGTTCATTGCCATTCGATCCAGATGGCTATTCGTCCAACAATTTAAAGAATTTCAGGGAGCTTTCAGGGACGCGTTTCGAACTTAACTTCAGTGAATACAAAACTCCCCTGTTACTCACACGATGAGTAACAGGGGAGGATCCTGGTTGGTTTAAAAATAATGTGGGAAATATATTTTAAATAAAAAGAACATGCATATAAAATACTAGCATTAATTTGAAATGCAGAACTTATTTGATAATAGGTTTGTTGTATAGTTGTATAATATCATTACCAAATTTCCCTCTTTCCAATATTTATTAGAGATTGAATATTTTATGTGATATAGATTGGAATCGTGTGAGTAACAGGGAGTTTTGTATTCATTGATGCAAATCATATGGATTTCACAAAGGGTTAAACATCAGGTGGGGGCCATTAAAAAAAGGTTTTTAAAGTTGCACAATGCATGATGGAGATGAGATGAGTAAGATCTGAAGCTAAGAACGAAACACGTCCTCTGTGGGCACATCCCTGCTGTGATGTATTGAGCTGTATTTAAAGGGGTTGTCTCGCGGCAAACCTCAAAATTGTACCTTACCCCATTCCCCCTGTCACCCCCCCTGGCATAAAATAGCAAAGTAAAGCGGTTTTTAAGCCACTTGCTACTTACCAATCCAACAAAATGAGGACTTTAAAAAATCTTCTCCCAAGATGGCCGTCGGTCCTTTCCCAGGGATGCACTGCGGTTTTCTCCCATGGTGCACCGCGGGTCTTCTCCCATGGTGCACCATGGGCTCTGTGCGTTCCATTGCCGATTCCAGCCTCCTGATTGGCTGGAATCGGCACACGCGACGGGGCGGAGCTACGCGATGACGCGTAGAAGGGGGCGGAGCCAGAACGCCGCTCGTGCCTGGACCGAGCAGAAGGGGAGAAGACCGCACAGCGCAAGCACGTCTAAAAAAGCAAGAAGACATCAGAATTAGACGGATCCATGGCGACGGGGACGCTAGCAACGGAGCAGGTAAGTGAATAACTTCTGTATGGCTCATATTTAATGCACGATGTACATTACAAAGTGCATTAATATGGCCATACAGAAGTGTATAACTCCACTTGCTGCCGTGAGACAACCCCTTTAATAAAGTATAGAAGTTGATTCAGCAAGTTCAAGCTCCCTGAAATTTTTTACATCACCACATAGATCTGGTGGGCTGAAGGACCTGTGGTGATGTCACTGCTGTGGGAGGAGTCATTCTGCAGTTTGGAAGAAAGTACTGTATGGGGGTTCTTCTTATGCTTCACCCCCTGGTGACATCATCGCAGGACCTGCAGGATATATAAAACACAAAGCCTGACCGACAGAAGAACAACACAGTTAGGGCTCTTGAAAAAAGGAGCACAAAAATAACAAACTGGGAATATAACCAAGCCGTTATTTACTTAGACACAATGCAGCAGTCCTGACAGAAGATGCTGACTTACCACTACCATAGAGATCCGGTGAGCTATAGGACTGTGGTGATGTCACTGCTGTGGGAGGTGGCAAGCTGTGTTTGTCGTGTGTGGGAATCAAGATGAATGCAATAGAGCTGTGTGGTTGATGTGCTGTGTGTAAATTGTGTGGGAATCAAGTTGGATGTTGTAGAGCTGTGTGTGTGTGATGTGTAGGGATCATAATGGATGTACCATGGAGCACAGCTGTGTACCACATTGTGCCACCAGAAACGCTGTACTATAATTTCTTAATAATTATTAGTAATGTCTAATAATGAATGAATGCCTTATAATTAGTGTTACTCATCATGATCAGCCAGGTGATAAAATTGGGCTGTTTTTTGCTAACTTACCCAGATCTGATCTTTAGCACAAATTGCCAGAATATTGTCTCCCTGCTTTGAGTAGAAAGTGCAGGTGTGCTGGCTTAGCACTGCTGCCTTGCAGTGCTCAAGTACTGGTTTTGAATCTGACCTTGATGGAGATTTGAATGCTAACTGTTGGGCCACCGCCAACACTACTGCTTCCACTGTTGTTCAAGGGATATTATGGAGGCTAAATTAGAGAATCTGATTTTTACTCCTATTGACTTTAATTGAAGTCAGAATTGGGAGTCCCGATTTACAATTATTTTTTAAAATCAAGTTAGTCACTCCTGACCCAATTATTTCAATAATTGCTGAACACTACTAATGTGAAAGAACAGTAAATGTACTGTGTGATGCAGTGTTTCCCAATCAGGATTCCTTACAATCCTCTGTTTCCACTGAACTGGGTCATTATTAATTGCAAAAAATGATTTAAGCAAATAGTGGAAAAAAATAGAGACTTACTATAAATTAAAATTGTGCTACAAGAGATAGCCCTCGACATAAACTATACTTGCAAAATACAATTTCCCAAAATGTACTGGATGAATACTTTAATTAATAGTAGTGATGAGGAAACCTTTGGAAAGCTGTGTTTGTTTAAGCAGTTCAACGACTTTCGGCAAAAAGCTAGATTCAGTCTGAATTAGTTTAAACCGAACTAGAAATTCACTAATAACCCTAAAACTGGCATATAACACTGTCTAAATGTCAAACAAGCCTTATGTAGCACTCCTAGGTCACCTATGAGTGTATCTAAGTTATTGTGAGCTGTTTTAAAGCAAAGTTAAAGAAGATATTGAGAGAAAAGAAGGAAAAATAAGGAGGAAAATATGAAAGATATTTTCTTTCTTATTCCTTATCTTTTTTGCTTTGTGTTCCTTCTTTTAAAATACCATATTTTTCTACATATAAGATGCACCCCTGTATAGGGCCTCAGTCAGATGGGCGTTTTTTCGCGCGATTTGCGCATGCGCACGCGTCTGGCGATTTTATAAAACCATTGCTTTGCAATGGTATCGGACACATGAGCGCTTCTTATGCGCTCATCCGATAAATTATAGAACAGAAATCGCAGATCGCACCTATCTGCGATCTGCGATTTCTGTTCTCTTCTCTATATGCGCTCAATGGGGCCGGCGGCAGCAGCGCCGACCCCATTGAGAACATATAGAAGACAAATCATTCTTCTCTGCCACAGCTGTAACAACTGTGGCAGAGAAGAACGATGTTTGCCCATTGAATTCAATGGAGCCAGCAATACAGCCGGCTCCATTGAAAGCAATGGGCTTCCGGCGTGCGCGGGATGAATTGTCGGGAAGGGCTTAAATATATAAGCCCTTCCCTGCAATTCATCCAGAAATGTGTTAAAATAAAAAAAATATATATACTCACCTTGTCCCGGCAGCCGGAGTTCAGCGCGGCCGGCCTGCAGTGGGTGTGAAGGGGGTATGAGTCAGACCTGCCCCCTGATTGGCTTAGCGCTGAGCCAATCAGAGGCAGGTTTCACTCACACCCATTCATGAATTCATTGAATGCAATGCGCTGGACAGCTCCGGCCCGTTTCTAATGAAACGCAGCTAGGAGCAGATTTTCAGGCGATTTTCGTGCACCGGTCACGCGATTTGCGGATGCGCATCCGTCATGCGATCCGCAAATCGCGCGAAAAAACGCCCGTCTGACTAAGGCCTCAGACGCACGCCTAGTTTTCGCTCCCAAAACTTAGAAAAAAAAACATGTTAAACATAGAATAGTACACGTTTATTTAGTGCTCTTCTATGTTTAAACATCACTAAAAGTCCACGTTATACCCCCCAGCCATCATCTCATTGCTGCCGGCAGGTTCTCTGCTGCTCTCCCCTTTCACTTCTTGTTTACAAGTTGCTTAGGACCAAGCTCAGGAGACTACAGACTCAGCCAGCCAGCACTGACAGAACATGGCTGTATACAGTGGTTCTATGTGTGTGTGTGTGTGCTGTGTAGTGTGTATGAAGTGCGTGTGGGATGGTGTGGGACAGCGTCGGGCATAATCACCTAGCCGCTGCTTTCCCTCTATACTGTGCCGGCATGTTAGTGTAAGTTTTCGCTGGGTTGCTGCAGACGAAAACTTACACCATAATGTGTATATACACGGCATTCCATGTAGAAGACGCAGGGGAATTTTTTGACAAAAAACGTCTTATACACAGAAAAATATGGTAAGCAAAAATAAGAAGATATAGGAGAAGAACAATTATCTGTCAAGTTCACCGGAGATAAAACATCCAAGATTCAGGTCAACACTGAACTGAACTTTTAGCAAAGTTTTACCCAAAACAGGGCTGACTGTTTCGGTTTGCTCAACATTAACTTATAGTTAAAGGGGTTGTCTCGCAGCAGCAAGTGGGGTTATACACTTCTGTATGGCCATATTAATGCACTTTGTAATGTACATCGTGCATTAAATATGAGCCATACAGAAGTTATACACTTACCTGTTCCGTTGCAGGCATCCCCGTCTCCATGGCTCCGTCTAATTTCGGTATCTTCTTGCTTTTTTAGACGCGCTTGGGCAGAAGGGTCTTCTCCCTTCTGCTCGGTCCGGGCACGAGCAGCGTTCTGGCTCCGCCCCCTTCCACGCATCATCGCATAGCTCCGCCCCATCACGTGTGCCGATTCCAGCCAATCAGGAGGCTGGAATCGGCAATTGACCTCACAGAGCCCACGGTGCACCATGGAAGAAGACCCGCGGTGCACCATGGGAGAAAACTGCAATGCATCCCTGGGAAAGGACCGGCGGCCATCTTTGGAAGAAGTTTTATAAGTTGCTGAAACGCTGGAACTGTGAGTAGAAACCGTCTTTAAAAACCATTTATACTTGTGCATAGTAATGTTTGCTTTAGAAGGGGGACTGGGCAAAAAAAAATAAAAAATCACTTTTGCCTCGGGACAACCCCTTTAAATATGAATGAAGCTACTGATGAAACTGTTGGATGAAATTGAATATTTCCTCTTATAGTATGCGCACTATGTACAATGACTGTAACAGGAAAAAAGACAAGAGTGCTCTTCAGATACTGGCGTTCATAGTAGAGGTGGTTATATAGTAGAGATGAAACTGGACCCTCATTATTGTGCTTGGCTTGGACACCTAGAACAGAGGCATCTGGTGTTAATGCATGCCCTACGCATTATGTTTAAGTCAATTTTAACCCTTTTCTTTGGTAGCAATATGGTCTTTCGATTGAAACTTACATCTGTGAAAATTAGGCCAGCAGCCCCGAAGTGCAGCATAAAATCAAGTGACAAGTTTTCTGTTGAGTGTTTTGAGGTTCACTGTGAATCCTTAATACAATCCAAAAATCTGAGCGACTTCCAATGAGGACAGGTCATCAGTGATAGACTAACCAGGGCCAGAGAATTACTGTCAGCCTTGGGTGAGTTTTCTCATGCTCCGATGTGAAGAGAATACCAAAATGGTATGATCAAGAAAAAACATCCAACAAAATAGGACCCTGTAGACATAAACAACTCATCAATGAAAGGGGTGAGAGGAGGATGTCAAGAATCATTATAACAAACATGCTTTGTACAGTCAAACAACGTGTAGCTGAATAAAAACAATGGGGGTCCAACTAACATTTCTGAATGTGAAACTCGTGTAATAACATAATAACAGCAGATGACCAGTTCAATCGTCACTACTGTCTAAGAAACCCATAAAGATAATACTGTAGTAGGCAACAGGGCACAAAAATTGTATCACTGAGTAGTGGAAAAACATCTCCTGGTCAGATGAATCCAGATTTCTATTGCATCAGGCTGATGGGAGGTTAGAATTTGGCAATTTGGAATTGATGACCCCTTCCTGTCTGCTGATCAGGACATGTCAGTACCTCCATGTAATTAGCAGCATATATATATATCACAATAAGAGATGAGCGAATACCCAAATGCTCGGGTCCTCGTTATTCGAGTTGAGCTTTTCGTAAAATTCGAGATCTCTATTCCAGTAACGAACCCCATTGACTTCAATGGGAGACTCAAGCATTTTTGTATGGGACCTGCCGGTTGCCGAGCTTTTTTTTGTTTTTTGTATTCTCTCTCTCTCCCCAAGCCAGCCACAAACTACCATTGACATGCACAGCATCACAGTGGGAATGGGTCAAAACTAACACGTCATAGCGAGCACCATTGAGTATGCTAATACTCGAACAAGCATCAAGCTCAGCAGAGTGCTCAACTCTAATATATGTACATGTGCCCATTCTAATTGCTCATGCCAAAAACATCCCTACATCGTGTTAATTTTTTTTTTTCTAAAATGATCCATAGTCAAATACACCCATAATAAATAATGACTAATTAAGAAATGTTAGAGACCTATCCCCTTATTATTATGTGCATTGGTTTATCATTATATTTAATGTTCTTTTCATTATGTAATTCTTATCAATTATTTATTCTTTTTTCTTATTATTATTTGTTACCATAAAAAATCAAAATGTGTAATAAATATTTCAGTACATTAAATGTGTTACGAGCTCAAATGCATTAAGCTAAATATTTACTAATGTTTTACTTTTTGTACATAATTACTTATACTGTGTAAGTTTATACCTAAAAGAAGGTGACACACTCAGTAATGAGGTAGAATGCAAAGCTTGTAATGAAGCATAATTAGTGTTTTTTCTCTGACAAATCTTTATGGTTTGGATCGTACCCAGAAAGATAAGAAAATATTGTTTTTCAAACACTTAAATACTGCATCAGTCTTTGGTATAGTTAATTAGAATTTACATGGGAATACAAATGAACTGTACCCATTCGCATAATAAGAGCCTCTTTTGCATTAAAGTATAAACATGTGTCAGTCAAATTAATGTATTCCATTTATATTCATTTTGTTTTTTTTAATTGATTCTCTAGAAAAAAATTGAAAATACATTTTGGGTTTAATGGATAATAACCAAATTAGCTGAAGTTATGAACATTATAACAGGGATATTTAATAACAAAAAGCTTCACAGTGTTCCGTATTTAAACCTAGAAAAAATAAACATTTTCCTATTATTTGGAGTTTACCTGAATTAACCGAAACCAACATTTCTTTTAAATGCCACTGAAGAAGATAGTAAGTAATTATTAGTATTCTTAGTAATATACTGTATCACCGGAGAAGAAATTTAAAGCTCCTGAATCGCCATACATACTCAATTTATTGCGTATGGACAGCGTTGCATTTGCTGCCCGTAGAAAAGAATAGGGCTCACTTTGCATGGCATGCCGAGCAATAGAGCATGCAGCAATCTATGTCTGGGCATATCTGCACACAGTGTTTACACGCTCATGTGAATTGATCAATGAATGTCCATTTACTCTCATTGACTCTATTCACCGCATGTCACGTGCGTAATACGCAATGAAAATACGGTTATGTAAATGAGCCTTCACAGGGAACCCTAGCTTTTGCATGTCATTTATAGTCTTGAGCAAACCGTACCAAAAGGACTCTGTTTCATATTGAACTTTCTAAAAGTTTGGATCAGCACAAACCCGAACCGAGCTTTTAGTAAAGTTCTATCTGAAACAGGATTCTTCTGGTTTGGTTCACTCAGCACTAATCCTGAATAGTGATAAGCGATTACTGGAATAATGACTTATCATCACTGATTGGAAGGGATCAACCCCATTTTACAAAAATAATCAGGATCCCTATTAGATCAATGGGAATAAAAATTGTGTTCACTACTCCAGGAGAGAGAAAGAGTTTGAGTGTTCACCTTCAATTTTCCAAAAATAATTGGGACAATCTGATCCTCATTAGAGTCAATGGGAGAAAAAAAATCACTGGGTTCGCTAATTTGGGAAAGAGAAAATGCTTCTCAGGGGTTAGCCCTGTTGCCTTGTACAGTGAGACCCCTGCACTTATGTTCAAATCTCATTAGGACAACATCTGCATGGACATTGAAAAACTTTATATAGGTGTTGCCCTTGGTTAGATTTGAACCTGATACTCCAATACTGCAAGGCAAATGTTGTCCTTGTTGAGATTTAAACCTAGGACTTCTGTACTGCGGGGCAACAGTGTTAACTACTGATAAAAACATTTTCTCTTGACCAAATTAGTGAACCCAGTGATTTTTTTTACTCCCATTGACTCTAATGAGGATCAGATTGTTCCAATTATTTTTAGAAAATTGGTATCTCACAAAACTCTGCCTCCATACAGTGCTGAACACGGGGAACTAAATCATGCTGTGCTAAAATAAATCTGTCTAGATGAGTGCAGCCACACCTCCAAGCAGACTGCTCTGCGAGCCTAGGCTAACATGTAGCTGACCCCACATAAGTTGAAGCCAGGCAAAATTGTGTATGCAAAAGGGGCCAACCTGCCCAGCGTACCTTACCTTGTCCACGTGATGAACCTGATAGTCAAACAATTACTTACCAATTTTGCAGGTTTACATCCATGGCTGGAAAAGACCAGGAAACTGTGCTTTCACTTTTGGCATTTATAGACAGCCACCTGTCAGGACTTGAACCTGGGACCTCTTGCACTCTGGCCAGTGGCTGTCTCCGCTGAGCCATCCAGATCTCTGAACAAGTTACCTGTATACCTTGACCTTGTTTTCAGATCCTACTATGAAGACCTTGTTCTAGCTCCACCTGTTTCTGATTAGAACTTACTATAAAAGTCTGTCCTGCCACTCCCTCCTTGTGTGATTATTCTGCTCCACAGCATTGACTGGTCAAGCTCCACTTCTGCTTACTCCTCTGTTATTGCAACAAGACCTCCTGATACCAACTTCTGGCTTTCCATCTGACTACATTACCCACCCCACTCCTTGTACTGTAAACCAAGACTTCCTGTTGCTGACCCATGGCTTTTTATCTGACTATGTTACCACTTCATACATATGTACTGCAAACTAAGACTTCCCATTGCTGAATCCTGGCTCTTCCCTGACTACTCTCCATACTTGTGGCTACTACACCTGAGTCTCCACCCTAGTGTTTGAACCGCTACACTGCCTCTCATCTGGCGGAAGTCCAGTGACAGTACAGTGAGACCCCTGCACTATAATTGACTCCTACACCACCATACACTAATTTGACCAATCTTTTGAAGAGCACAGTGTTCCCCAGATGTGTGGCTGTATTTTCATGCACTTTGGGAGACGTTGGCGGCATTAGGGACCTTCTGGAGGACAAATTGGTAAACCTTATTTTTAATCCCATTGACTTTACTGGGAATCGGAATTTGATATTAATGATTTTTGGAAAATCAGGTCAATCACTCTTGACCCAAATATTCTAATCATTGCTAATCACTAGTTACAATGTCCTAGAAAAAGCTAAAGGTTATTGTCATATATATGCTTGGTGTAAGTTGGTTAGCTGCTTCTTAATGGAAACATATGTACATTATTTTCTATCAAAATGCAGGCTCCATTAAACTCAACTAGAAGAAAAACACCAAAAAATGAGTCTTAAGGTTTAGAGCTTTGGCAGTAAAAAGGTGCAAAGCTGATTCAACAGCTTTGACTGAGCATCTGTTTTTGCACATAAAATCTCTTTGCTGGAGCAGCATATGTTTATGTACTTTATGCAAATAGAGATTGACATATTCCATTTAAGGCTCTACCAGTGTATTGCTTCGGCAGCAGATTTTGAATGAACATGAGTTGGTCCATTGCTATAACTTCCTACATTTCACACATTGATGAAGAATTCTATTTCCAGGTTAGCTTGACTTCAATATGCACTGTTCCTTTTTTAAGGAAAATGTGTTATTTTACAATGAACATAATAACTTCTTTCTAGATAAAAGATGTGTGCACCCACTGATGAGAAGCTGTACTGCAAGTCAGGCATCAGTAGTCTGCTTAATGGTGTCTTACACGTTCTGCAATCCTCGATATTGATCAGCTGTCTGTCACGGTGCTGGCACCCAGGAACATGTGATGGGAGTAACATTTCCCTCTGATCCATTGCTGATAGGCTAGTTGGGTTGTCACTAAACAGTATTATTGGCTGCAGCCCCTATGAGGGGCAGGACTGCATCTTTAAACAAAGACCAAAGTGGAGGACCAAGCACACACGAGGGACACAGCCGGGACGGGGAAGGTAAGTATACTGCTTTTTGTTATTTTGTTGCATGAGCAAAGGGTTGTCTCAACATATTGCAACTTGGACAATCCCTTTAAGCTGCTATAGTAAAATAAAAGCTACATTAAGGGCTTCTACCCACTAGCGGTCTTTTTAACGTTGCGATATCGCTGCATTTTTTTCAATGGGACTTTCCAATGTTAACCCTTTGCAATCCAATTTTGGATTCAGGGTTTCGTAGGGGGCTTTCTCTTTCTGCCATTATACAATGGTGCCGTCTGCTGGCTAGAGCCAGTGCTGCGGTATGGGACATGCTGGAGAGGCCCCGGGACAACAGAGCAGCCAGTAATATACAGTAAGAATACCCTGCTGGACGTCTTCCGACATCGGAGCTGTACAGCCTTCAATCAGAATGACTTCAGACAGTGGATTGGAAAGGGTTAAAAATCGCATCACACAAAATCGCAAGTTTGTAGTGGGTAGAAGCCCTAATTCTATTTTTTACTTAATGACACGTTTTTTTCATATTTTTATTGCAAGAGCCATACCTTTTTATTCCTCCATCAACATACACCTATGCACATACGAAGGCTTGGCATATGCAAGCTAAGTTGTATTTTTTAATGGCATCATTTTGGGGTGCACATAATGTACAATTTTAATGAATGTTTATGGGAAGGATGGAAAGATAGAGTAATTCCGCAATGTTTTTTTGTGCTTCGTTTTTAGGGTCTTCGCTGTGCATTATACATACAAAACAGTATTTTTTAAAATAATATTATGTATTTAAATAAATTTATTAAATGATATCTTTATCATGCAGGTGATTATGACTAGGGCGATACCAGACTTACATTTTTTTTAATCTAATGCTACATTGGCAGAATTGAAACACTTTAAAAATATTTTTTGTTATCGTGCTGCCACGTTCCAAGAACCATATTTGTTTTTTTCCATTAACATAGCTGCGTGAGGACTTGTGTTTTTGTTTATTTTTTGTGAGACGTGTACTCTAGTTTTTATTGGTACAATATTGGGGGGCATTAGACTTTTTGATTCCTTTTTTTCAGAGATCGAATGAACAAAAAAGTAGCACTGTGTTCAATAATTAACATGATAATTTAATTGTTTAAGTTGCTGCAGATGTGAAAATATCGAACGAGCATTGCCTTTAGCGAGTATCTCCCCCACTCGAGACTGAAGGTTCGGGTGCCGGCACGGGGGAGCGGTGAGTAGCGGCTGTCAGCAGGGGGGAGCGGGGGGGAGAGAGGGAGAGAGAGATCTCCCCTCTGTTCCGCTCCGAACTCCCCTGCAGCTTCGTGCCCGCTGCCGGCACCCGAACCTGCAGTCTCGAGCGGGGGAGATACTCGCTAAAGGCAATGCTCGCTCGAGCAATTGCCTTTAGCGAGTATACTCGCTCATCTGTAGAAAATACCAAATATCTGTATTTTTTTTTTTTCTTCTGCATTTTTACCAAATCCTTAATCGATTAGAGATGAGCGAGCACCAAAATGCTCGGGTGCTTGTTGCTCGAGTCGAACTTTCCGCGATGCTCGAGGGTTCGTTTCGAGTAACGAACCCCATTGAAGTCAATGGGCGACCCGAGCATTTTTGTATATCGCCGATGCTCGCTAAGGTTTTCATTTGTGAAAATCTGGGAAATTCAAGAAAGTGATGGGAACGACACAGAAACGGATAGGGCAGGCGAGGGGCTACATGTTGGGCTGCATCTCAAGTTCCCAGGTCCCACTATTAAGCCACAATAGCGGCAAGAGTGGGCCCCCCCCTCCCAATAATTTTTACTTCTGAAAAACACTCATTAGCAAGGCATACCTTAGGTAAGCACCACACTACCTCCAACAAAGCACAATCACTGCCTGCATGACACTCCGCTGCCACTTCTCCTGGGTAACATGCTGCCCAACCCCCCGCATGACCCAGTGTCCACAGCGCACACCAAAGTGTCCCTGCGCAGCCTTCAGCTGCCCTCATGCTACACACTGGCCTCATAGCCACACCACCCTCATGTCTATTTATAAGTGCGTCTGCCATGAGGAGGAACCAGAGGCACACACTGCAGAGGGTTGGCAGGGCCAGGCAGCGACCCTCTTTAAAAGGGGCGGGGCAATAGCCCACAATGCTGTACAGAAGCAATGAGAACTCCAATCCTGTGCCACCTCCGTCAGGAGCTGCAAACGTGGGCATAGCAATGGGAATCCATGTGCCACACAGTATTCATTCTATCAAGGTGTCGCATAGCTCAATCCACACTGCAAGGGGAAAGCCGTCAGCGCTCTGCCCTCTACCCAAGTCAGTCAGTGTGTTTGTGCCAGACAGGTCAAACACCGCGATGGGAACTAAGTTTGCACCAACAACATAGGTGGGTCCTAGGAAGCCCAAGACATGAACTAAAAATTGATCTGAGCGGCCAAACATGGAAGACTTGCACTGCACCCAGGACA
Source organism: Eleutherodactylus coqui (assembly GCF_035609145.1). Lineage (NCBI taxonomy): Eukaryota > Metazoa > Chordata > Amphibia > Anura > Eleutherodactylidae > Eleutherodactylus > Eleutherodactylus coqui. Next base: position 63,427,745 of record NC_089841.1, on the reverse strand, counting down.
TAGGCCTCTGCACAAACCCTCAGAAATCGCGTGCCTACAGCGGACTCCAATGCTAGCGTAGCTGTGCACGTCTCATTAGCGCTGTATTGCTCCTGTAGTTTGTCCCAATGCAGTGCCCCGGATAGTGGAGATAACGTCAGATTAAATGCAGGTGGGCTTCGGCCCACACTGCATGCCCCAGTCAGACTGGGTTTCTTTATACGTAGACACAGGCAGGTACAACTCCGTGTGGACTGACAGCATGGGTGGGTCCCAGGAAGCCACCGGCGTTACATAAATAAATCCCATTGCATTGCCCAGCACAGCTGAGGTAACGTCAGATTAAATGCAGGTGGGCTTTGGCCCACACTGCATGCCCCAGTCTGACCGGGGTTTTTAATACATAGACACAGGCAGGTACAAATCCCTAATGTGAAGTCCGTGTGGACCCAAAGCATGGGTGGCTCCCTGGAACCCACCGGCGGTACATAAACAAATCCCATTGCAGTGCCCAGCACAGCTGAGGTAACCTCAGATTAAATGCAGATGGGCTTCGGCCCACACTGCATGCCCCAGTCTGACCGGGGTTTTTAATACATAGACACTGGCAGGTACAAATTCGTAATGTGAAGTCCCTGTGGACCCACAGCATGGGTGGCTCCCTGGAACCCATCGGCGGTACATAAATGTATCCCATTGCAGTGCCCTGCTCAGCAGAGCTAACGTCAGATACAATACAGGTGGGCTTCGGCCCACAGTGCATGCCCCAGTCAGACTGGTAATATGTACCTTAACAGTAACCACATTGGTGGGAATGTGGTGGCGACTGCGGACCTAGTAGCGCGGTTTTATTCAGTTGGTTTTCGGAATGTGGCCAGGATTAAGTGGGCCGTGGCGGGCGGATGGTGGGGGGGCTCTCTTGTTGTGTCGTTAAAGGTGAAATTCTTGGACTGCCACCAGACGGACCGATGCAAAGGTATTTGCCAGGAATGTTTTCATTGTTGGAGGATGAGGGGGATGTTTTTGAGGCACTACGTGTCCTCTCCACGTGTCCGTGGTTATATGCACCTTAACAGTAACCGCGTTGGTGGGAAATGGCCTCGCCGCCATCATGTCTTTGGGAAGCCTCCGTTTCCACACCCCAGTGACATAGCATTAGCAGCGGTATAGGCAGAGCCCAGAATTAGTAACATTTCAGCGTTAACATTAGGGACAGGCCCCAGTAACATATCACTAGCAGCAGTATAGGGGGAACACAGTATTAGTTCCATTTCAGTAGTAGTAGCAGTCCAGACAGGCCCCAGTAACAATTCCGAAGCAGCAGTATAGGGGGAGCACAGTCTTAGTTCCATTTCAGTAATAGTAGCAGTCAAGACAGGCCCCAGTAACATTCCCGTTGCAGCAGTTTAGGGAGGTAACAGTCTCTTTCACATTTCAGTAGTTGCAGTATAGACAAGGCCCCAGTTACATTTATGTAGCAAAAGTGTAGGCCAACCCCACACACCTTGCTGTACCATGAGTGCAGGCGAAGCCCATAAAAATTACTAGGATTGCACTGTAGGCGAGGGCCCAAAAAATTGGTGTACCAACAGTACTAATGTACCTCAGAAAAATTGCCCATGTCCAACCAAGAGGGCAGGTGAAACCCATTAATCGCTTTGGTTACTGTGGCTTAATTTGTAACTAGGCCTGGAGGCAGCCCAGTTAAAATAAAAATTGGTTCAGGTGCAAGTTTCAACGCTTTAATGAGAATTGAAACGTATAAACATTGTTTACAAAAGTAATATGACTGAGCCTTGTGGGCCTAAGAAAAATTACCCGTTCGGCGTGATTTCAGGAGGAGGAGCAGGAGGAGGAGGATGAATATAATACACAGATTGATGAAGCTAAAAGGTCCCCGTTTTTTATGGTGATAGAGAATGATGCTTCCATCCGCGGGTGCAGCCTACGTATTGTTTAGGTACCGCTGCTGTCCGCTGGTGGAGAAGAGAAGTCTGGGGAAATCCAGGCTTTGTTCATCTTTATGAGTGTAAGCCTGTCGGCACTGTCAGTTGACAGGCGGGTACGCTTATCCGTGAACATTCCCCCAGCCGCACTAAACACCCTCTCTGACAAGACGCTAGCCGCAGAACATTCAAGCACCTCCATGGCATACAGCGCGAGTTCAGGCCACGTGTACAGCTTCGATACCCAGTAGTTGTAGGGAGCAGAGGCGTCACGGAGGATGGTGAGGTGAAAAACCAGACAGACACCATATGCAGCGTGGTCATGTAACGGGCACAGCAGAGCCAGGAAACAATTATGCGCAAGCCTGTAGTAAGACGTAGGTGCGTATCACTCAGCTAGTGGAATTCACAGCACAGAAGCAGTCAAGTGGCCAAAGGGCAGTGGTAGGCCTTAAGTATTTGGCTTCTATTTTTTTAAATGGTGAGGTGAAAAACCAGACAGGCACTGTATGCAGCGTATATTATGTATACTGTTTCCCTCTGGCGGGATGACGGCGATCATGTAACGGGCACAGCAGAGCCAGGAAACAATTATGCGCAAGCCTGTAGTGAGACCTAGGTGCGTATGACTAAGCTGCTGGAATTCACAGCGCAGAATCAGTCAAGTGGCCAAAGGCCAGTGGTAAGCCTTAAGTATTTGGCTTCTATTTTTTTAAATGGTGAGGTGAAAAACCAGACAGACCAGACCGTATATTATGTATACTGTTTCCCTCTGGCGGGATGACGGCAGTCATGTAACGGGCACAGCAGAGCCAGGAAACAATTATGCACAAGCCTGCTGTAACGCTTAGCTGGGTATTAATTAGCGACTACTACCCCCAGCAGACACGCAGTAAACTGAAGACGGTCACAGGCAGCCCAAATATAGTATTTTTCCCCAATTTGTTTGAAAAAGCCCACTGCCTATATAGCCAGTATACCTCTTTCCCTGTACCACTGTCCCTGCCTCACCAGTACTGCCCCTATACTCTGTAAATTGACTGCAGACTGAGGACGCTATGGTCTGCACGCCCGATATACAAAAAAAAAAAAATTGTGCAACACTGCTAAAAGCAGCCTCAACAGTACTGCACACGGTCAGATGTGGCCCTAAGAAGGACCGTTGGGGTTCTTGAAGACTGAAATAACACCTAACACTCTCCCTATAGCAGCAACAGCATCAGCATGTGTCATCTGATCTCCCCAGCCACTCACTGCAGGGGGGTGGGATAGGGCTGGAATGTCACAGGAGGAAGTTGTAATGCCTTCCCTGTGCTTCTATTGGCCAGAAAAGCGTGCACATTTCTCAGGGAAGGAAATGTAATGGAGTCGAGCACCCAAGCTCGGACGAGTACGCTTGCTCATCTCTATTATCGATCTTTTTACAAACTTTTGTAGTACTATTATGGGACTTTGACCATGTGATCACTTCTACACTGCACTGCAATACTTCTGTACTCAATAAGTGTACCGTATACCAAGATGTAAGAGAATTAAGATGTATCACCAAAGTTGAAGCACTCTGTAGATACAGATCCATATTTTATACTCCTTTGATGTTTACAGGGGTCTTACCTTCGTAATCAATTATGGATAAAGCAATGCATTATGCATTTTTTGTTTGCTCTCTTTATCTCGTTTTGCAACTTAATATTTGAATGCTTCAGCTGGTTAAAGGATATAATAATGCTGCTCCATATGCAAACCTATGAGAGACAATACAGCATATGCTCTAACTCTAGGGTTCTGCTAAAATATATGATTTCAATTATGTTAGAAGCATTCAAAGCTTCTGTATACTTCAATTACGCCCGCTTAATTATATCACTACCATTCTTTTACTAAGATTTGTAAGTCTAAAAAGAAGGTGTTAACAAGTGGGGCTTCTAGTGTTAACACCTTTACTTCTGTACTCAATATACAGAGTTTATACAGAAATGTCAAGACCTCAGGTTTAATTCAACGGTAACTTTATGAGGCCAAAGAGAAATATAAATGACAATCTTATCAAGTAGCCCTAAATGGATAGGTCAAATACAATTTAGTTGGAAATGTTTGAAAATTCAAAATGTTTGAAATCCTGATGAAAGTGAATGAAAATGAAACTTTTAATTGAAAACTTATTTGTAAAAATCTGAATAAAAAGTGATTCAACAACAAGTGAGGACTGGATTTACTAATAGCTAAATGTTTCCAAAAGGGATACATTATAAATACTAGTATCAGGTGTAAGACAAGTTTTCTTGGAACCTAATGCAAAGATTTTGGAATATAACACCCCCCAGTCTCTAAAGTTCATTATAATAACTGTAAAACTGTAAGGTGGGCATATATTCTTTACTTGTCCCATAGGCCCAGCTTTCTACACTAAATCCCAGCATTCTAATGTTGTGTTCTTCCACAAATTGTGCCCTTTACTGACATTCTTGGCAGTAGCCTAGCCTTTATACCAAAAGTTTGGTTCAGCATAGGCCGAAACCAAGCTCTTAGCTAAGGCCTACCCAAAACAGGGTTTGGTTTGCTCAACACTAGTCCTGAGCACTGGTGTATAACACTGTCTAAGAGTCATAAAAGCCTTGTATAACACTTAGGGTGGAATCACACGAGGGTGCCTATGTGCATACCATTGTGCGCACAAAAGAGCACGCCTACTAGAACCATTGGTTCCCTATGGTGTGTTCACATGTCTGTGTTTTACAGGCATGCAAATGCATGTACCTGCAAAGCATAGGACTTGCGTGCACCATAGGTCCATAGTGCGTGTCAATATTCCCCAGTAGGGAGTCCCCTTGTCACTGAACACTGTGACAGCACTGTCACAGTGCTCAGCGACAAAGAGACTCCCTACGGGGAGTAAAGAATCCCCTGCTTGGCCATTCATTAAATTCAATGAATGGCTGAGTGCTGCCTGTGATTAGCTGAGCACTCAGCCAATCAGATACAGCCCTTTCAGGAGGCGTGGATTTTAAATCCCCGCTGCTAAAAGAGATTCAGAGCAGTGCAGGGAGAAGGCTCGGCTGCACGCACCTGAGACCTGGCAGCTGCGGAGAGGTGAGTATATATTTTTTTCTTTTTAACACATACTAGGGATGATTTTCAGGGAAGAGCTTATATTTAAAACCCTTCCCCGAAAATCCTTGCAAGGCTTGCCGGCAGTACACTGTTTTTAATGGGACTGCAGAAGCACTGGTCACATTGAAAGCAATGGGAGAACATTGTGATCCTTTGCCACAGCTGTCACAGTTGTGACAGCTGTGTCAGGGAAATTCTTCAGCCTCGCGGGGAGTCTCCTTGTGACTGAACAATGTGACAGTGCTGTCACAGTGTTCAGTGACAAGGGGACTCCCTGCGGGGATGAAGAAATCCTCTGCTACAGGTGTGGCAGGGGATTCTTTACTCCCCGCAGGGAATATTTACACAGCAGCGGTGGAGAGGTGAGTATATATATATATATATATATATATATATATATATTTTTTTTTTTTTTTTTTAAACACACACCATAGCTGATTTTCAGGGAAGGGTGTATATTTCAAGTGCTTCCCTGAAAATCACTGCAGGGGTGCCGGCATCCTATTGCTTTCAATGCGGCCACCAACAGTAGCCACGGCCCCACTAAAAGCGATGCTGCATGGACCTGCATTCACGCATGTTTGTGCACGTATGTGGGTGCGCTCTTTTGTGTGCACCTATGTACTTATACGCTCGTGTGAATGCACCCTTAGACAGTGTTAAACACCAGGTCTTGGTGTCCTTCTGGTTGGGTTTGAACTGCGTTGGATGATCTGAACGTTTTGCAAAAGTTCAGTGAACCCTCCAAACTGAACTTTTCAAACATTCACTAAGCCCAACTTTTATGTTCAAGACATTTATTTAGCAGTAACAAAGAACATAGGTGTCTTTGGTTTATTGAAAGACATTCTGACTCAGTATTTCCTATATTTTCCATACATGCTTGATAGTCAGTAATGGGATGAACCAATATAGTGCCTCTACATAAATATTTACAGATGGTACACAACGGCTTTTATCATACAAGACTAAGATCTTGTCATAGAGAATTATAATGTTTTACATGACATAATTTGTTTTGCCTGCAGTATTAGGCCTGACTACATGGAGTGCTGTTAAGATGAAGCACAATTATCAGTGACACCCCTGCTCTTGATGCACAGTTGTTTTTTTCTACCTGGAAAAGTATCTAATAAAGCAATAATTAACTGACATCACCATGTTCTAGCTGGTGGGACCCTTGAAACGTGAATTGGCAGCCAAACAGACACTTGTCTTTTGATAGCACTGTTTTGAAGCTGTAGGGGTCTACTAAATTTAAAGAAGACCTATCATCACTCCTGATGTGTCTCTTTTAATTCATAATTGTTTTCCCCATTAAATAACATATTGGGATCATCCTTTCTTAGAACTCAATTCCATTCTCTTATTATTTCTCCTAAACATTTATAAATAAGTTGATAATTATAACTTCCTTTGTCAAATGTTTTTTCCTTGCATAATCTATCATGTGCAGTATTAGTTTCCTCTGGTGGAGACCACCTAGTAGATGTGAGAAGACTTAAAAGGACGTACAGTGTTCCTATAGGAATTGTGGAATGTAACTGTGAGATGTTACAATGTGTCTGCAGTGCCAACTATTAGAATGCAGCGTTTCTACAAATCAATGTCCAACCTTTTAACAGGCCTCGTAATATGATGGAATATAAGCCAAAACCAAATTCTTCTCCATGTACAGATAAGTGTTTTGGGGGTTTTGCCCTTTGTCAGTGTACAGTAGGTTAAGAAGGAAAATATAAATGTCATGCCCGAGTGACGCTAGAGCACCACATCTAGCACGGACGCAGGGCGGCGTTCAGACAAAACCGCAAAAGCACAGACAATATAATGCTGAGAGAGTCCACATCTCTCCAAGCAATAGAAGATAGAGAAACTTGCCCCTTACTAGTCAGGAAGACGGGGAACTCCAGCCTAATTGTGGAGTTAGCATCCTGGTAAGGACAGCCCCAGAGTCTTCATCTAGGACCTGACTATCCCTGAGAAGGCACCTGTAGGGATGCACTAAATACCGCTAAGCAACTGTGCAAACACTAACAAGGCAAAAGGAAAGAAAATCAGCACTTATCTGAATGTAGATAGCTTTCACCCAGGATAAAGGCTCCAACCACTACCTCCTACTGAACTGAAAGGCAATGGACAAGGGGAGGGGTAGGAATATAAAGCCCTCCTCACCTACTGATAGGTATCACAGAGAAGAAACCACACCCTAAACCCTCTCTCACAGGTAGGACTCTCAGGTAGAATACCAGCATGCAGCATACAGGTACTGATAGCAGCCCCCACACAATGTGTGTTAACCAGTGACCTGCATAGTGGTAGAGTGACTGGTCTGTCCCCGCATCATGGCAACATGCCACGACGCCGTCGCGACTGACAAGCCGTGACAAAAACCCTGTGTAGACAGCTGCCAAAGTAAGCAACATCTTTGATATGCTTTCTAAATTTCCCAAAGGAACATTGCATGGGCTTTTAAGTCTCCTCACACATAATTGGTGGTCTATATAAGGAGAAACTGTACCCTCCCAATCCATATCACAGGTTTCTCAGCCTGCCAGAAATTCACTGTACACTGATGAGGGGTGAAAACCCTAAAACAGTCTGTCTGTACGGTTAGGCTTTCCTTCTTGAGAAGACTGTGGCTTTGGCTTATTGTATCAGTCATGCTACAGAGCCTGTTAAAAGGTCCGACATTGACTTATAAGAAAGCTGCTTTCTAGTAGGTGGTTCTGCAGAGGCATTGTTCCACCTTTCCATTTGCATTCCTACATAATTTGGCACTGTCAGAATTTATTCAACTTATTCATAAACATGACTTGGAAAAGGACTTATGGATTTTTTTGGCAGTAAACGTAACTAGAGCAACCAGTGTCAGGCAGCTGCTGCTAAGGCAAATAAGATCATGGAGTGTATTAATTAGCATAAGGGCACACGACAAGAACATAGTTCTCCCACTTTACAAATCACTAGTCAGACTGCACATGGAATATTATGTAGAACCTCTGGCACCATTGCACAAGAAAGACATAGTTGTGCTTGAGTGGGTTCAAAGACGAGCAACTAAAGTAATAAATAGAATGAATGGACTACAATATCCTGAGAGATTATCAAAACTAGGGTTATTTAGCATAAAAAAAGACAGCTGAGGGTAACCTACTAAATATGTATAACTACAGATGTAGCAATCGTTTACATAAATGGTACATCTTGATAACTCAACTTACAGCATTGTAGTACATTGTAATTAAAGGGAACCTGGCACATTGAAAATTCAGTCCGATCTGCAGGCATCATATTCTAGAGCAGGAGGGGCTGAGCAAATTGATATATAATTTTGTGGGAAATGCTCAAATATAACTTATCATTTCTTAATCTAAAGTTTGACTCATTTCGGGTTTAGGAATCCTGGGGTGGTCTTGCTGTGTGATCGATAACTTTCCCTGTATGACTGCAAGTAGAGACAGCTGTCAATCACTGATTAGGACCGCCTCCTGGACCTCTAAGATCAGAATGAGCAGACATATATTTTTAAGAAATGACAAGTCACACTGAATATTTTCCCAAAAAACTATATATCAAGAGGGCAGCTCCTTCTGCATTATAGCATCCTGCCTGTAGATTGGATTGATTTTTTTTATGTGACAGGTTCCCTTTAAGCTATCATAATACATTAAATGTGAAGTTAACATTTGCTAGAGATCTTTTCCATGATCTACTTAGACCAGTAACTGTAACTGCATCAAAGGACATCTCTTGCTATAGAAGAGGGTTCTTTACTGTAAGAGCAGTGAGGCAGTGGATGATGGAGAATTCACTAAAAAAGTTTAAAAGGGTGTTGGATATCTTTCCTGAGCTTTATTCTGTTTGCTAGATTTGGAGTTGGGAAGGATTTTTATTTTCTGATATAAGGCAGTAATGTAAAAAGTTTATAGACATTCTGGGCTGTGAGGTAATAGCTCTGTTAAAGGGGCATACCTATCTTGGAAATCCTCTTTTCAATCTGTTTGAAATCACAAAGTGAAGCACTCACCCATAAGGTTTCCAAAATGCTCCATTCTCCAGATATTTCAGCTATTGATTGCCCTGCCCTCTGGTTCTTTACTGCTCATTGTCAGGGAAACAGAACACCTCTTTTATGGAAAGAAATAGCAGAGTACAAAGGTATTCGGTGGACTGTCTGAAAGCTAGTGCACAGGCATTCCTGAAATCCCGACCACCAGATTTAGACGAAAGAAGTGTATAAGTACCAGCCTCCTCTGATATTTTTTTTCCATAGAAGAGGTGGTCTGTTTCTCTGGCAACAAACAGTAAACAATCAGAGGGCAGAGGAATCAATATCTGCAGTTCCTGGAAAACGGAGCATTTTGGAAATAAACATCTTATTGGTGAATGCATCATTTTGCAATTTCGAACACATTGAAATAGGATTCCTGAGATGGGAAAATCCTTTTAAGTCAGATATACACGTAGTTAAATTGTGTCATATAGGTGAACACTGACCTCCAGTTGTCACTTTAGACTATTGTTCCGTATTATTGATGCATTGTTAATTTATGGTGTTTCTGATTGGCTGTAAAAGGACACATGAGCCGTTCTGATGTCAGGCAGATGTGCACCATATAAAAGTACATGCACGCAGCATTGCAGATAGAGTTGTATGGCAGGCTGAAGCTTGTAAGAATTTGGTGGGACACTGAACCTGGTCCTCTGGCACAGCACCAAACACAAGCTGGTACCTGGTTTATGTTTCTCCATGAGTGAAGAAGCTGAGTAATGGAGAATCCTCACAGAATCGGGATACAGCTGCGTTGAAGTTCCAATGTCCGCCACTGCCTTCAGTTCCACTGCTGCCATTTCAAAGTACACTTTGAGTACTGAAGGCAATTTTATGGACTGTTTCCTGTTGTAAATTTTTGTTGTGGGAATCCATGTCTGAAGGTCCATGGTGAAAACCTCCGTCTTTGTAGTGTCAGATCACATGATCAAGTCTACCATCCCTGACATGGTTTTGAAATTAGGCAGTGGAAGGTGGCAACTCAAAGTGTGCTTCAATCTTCAGAACTGGACTGTGTTATGCTTTCCACTGTAGCTGCCGGGTCAATGCCATGGTGCCCTTCTACGATGAGTAGCTCTGAGATTGAGGTTCTCGCAGGTCCCTCATACTCCAACCTGCCAGTGGCCCCTCCTTCTTCCCCAAGGCCCCTTTGTCTAAAATGAGGAAAATTGTCTTCTGCCTCAAGGGGGTTTTGCCTTCTCCTGGATCAATAATGCAGGATCATAGAGTGAACTGAATGGACCTATTTCTGTATTCAGCCTTACAAACTATGATACTATCTCATGGGAAATAAAAGTATTTTCTAAAGAAAAAATAAATAAATAAATAAATCAAACTTTATATATATATATATATATATATATATATATATATATATATATATATATATATATACATATATAACTTTATATATGTATATATATATATATATATACACACACACATGTATGTTTTTTCTTTAGTAAATATCTTAAAGTAACTGAAAGTGATCATTTAATATAATGTTGCTCCACAGAACCAAAAAATTTTATTTTTTTCAATCACTCTCTATGGCACTTTTAGGAGCTGTTTGGCTAGTTTAAGCCTTTCCAATCCACTGTCTGACGTCTAAAGACATTCCGATTGAAGGCTGTACAGCTCTGATGTCGGAAGAAGTCCAGCAGAGTATTCTTACTGTATATTACTGGTCCCTCTGTTGTCGGGGGCCTATCCAGCATCTCCCATACCTCTGTACTGGCTCTAGCCAACAGATGGCGCCATTGTATAATGGCAGAAAGAGAAAACCCCCTAGGAAACTCTGAATCCAAAATTGGATTGCAAAGGGTTAAAGAGGGCTTGTCAGCTCTACCTACATACATATACTGTATATGTTGGTAAAGCTCACAAGTCCTCTTTTTAAACAAGCCAAACAGCTCCTAAAAGTGCTATAGAGAGCAGCTGAAAAAAAAAGCACTCCCTGGTTCTCTGGAGTAACATTATATCAAATGATCACTTTCAGCCAATCAGCAGCTCTGTAAAAGGATCACATGATGCAGTCTATGACTACTGTCATGGATAGTATATCTTCTCTTCCTTTTTGGAGCTTTTGACCAACACTATTAAGACATCACATTGATGAAGTAATCAGAAGCGTTCAGTCATAGTGTTGGTTTCTCTTTAATTAAAGCCACCCTTAAAAAGTTCTATTCTTTTACATATATACTAAGATATATAACAGTGATGTTTTTGAAGATGACTTATTAAGCATACAGTTACTGTAGAAGAATTTGTGTGATGTAAATAGACATCAAAAGAGCATATATACATATTCTATGTCTATCCAAAATATTGAGTCGTATAAAAGAAAACATAAAAAGTGTTCCACTAAACAATAGCATAAAAATGCTCACAAGCCGAGGCTCATCTCATCAAACATCTTTACGGCACAGCCTTAACGCACTCACTATTGATTCAGGGCATGTGCTATCACGGGAGTAAAAGGTTGCTCAAATTTACACCTTTGTTACTTTCTTCTCAAGACAGACATTATTCAGTGTAAAGTTCCCCTCAATGCAATGAAATGAATGTTGTTTCTAATACTGGTTTTATAGTCATTGATCTAAGTGATGAGGCCAAGAAACATGGGCTCTGAGTTTGACTGGAAGTCTAGCATACGTTTTCTTTAGACATCTAAAGACAAACAAATGGAACAATGCCATAAGCTTATACTGGACTCAACACAATAATAGTAACATATGCCTGTATACAGGGTGTAGTCAAAAAGACTGATTCAGTGCTATATCTCAATGTTAGTGTCCTATACTAAAATAGCAATAGCGTACTTGAGTAGGAAGGTGTGGATGTGCTACACGATGGCATGGCGCACAGGCCTCTGTAAGAGATAGAGAGAAAAACCTTAAGTCCTCTCTAAGCCCTGTGGGACCACTGCTATGGCCGAAGTAAGGAAAATGTACTTGAAGTAGCCTCCTTCTACTACAATAATGGTAATGATCTGCATTGAGAGTTTCTAGAATAAACCGAGGTCCAAAAAGGCAATTGCACCAAATTTCAACCCACACATTGTCGCAGACATTTGCATTGTCTTTTGATTGGGTTGTGCTCTTACTAGTAATTTGCACAGCATGTGCACAGAATTAGCAAGTCGCCAATCACTAACACGGTCCTGCAATGATAGCGTCAGTCCAGGACTGCACTGTCGAATGGCTCCATGCATGTATCATATTTCTATTATCACAGCTTTAAAGAGGTTGCCCTTCATATATGTATCACACTTCTTGTCCCTTGCATGACATCCAAGTTCTCTGTTACATGACTACGCAGCCACAACTGTCAAGCATTGAAGTGGGCCATTGTAGTTTATCCCATACCGCCTGTAAAGTGGTTAGTGCTAATGCACCTTGGTTGTGATGTCATGGTCAACACAGGGTTTATCTGAGACCTAGTAGAGGACAGCTGGTTATTTCTGCAATTGAGGCATAAAGATAAGCAAAATTTTAAGTAGATGTAGAGCCCAGCAGGTCTCTATATGATTGGCCAAAAGTAGATTTTTTAAAAATATTTTTGACCAGAGATTCAATTTAAAGTGGCCCTCCAGTTCTGGAACAAAATCCTGTCCTGTAATCAGAGGAGGATGGGGGTTCATTACCTATAATTTTTCTCCGGACCTTTTGTCTGATCTGACAGCTTCAGGTCCAAATTTCATCCATCCAAGATGGCCGAGGTAATCTTCAGACTACAGTACCTATTCCCCATGGTGCATTGGTAGTGTTAGGCTACTAATATACTGTACCAAATCTCTGATTGGCTCATGTCGACAGCACTGGCAGTTGTTAGATAAAAAATTGTAGTGGCCATCTTGGATGGCTAAAAACTGGGACCAGAACAAGTGGATTGGACGGACAGCAGAGAAGAAAGAGTGCAGGTAATATACAAATTGTATCCCAAAACTGAAGGGCCACTTTAACCCTTTAATGCTACAGGATGCAAGTTTACATCCTAGTCGCATGGTACTTAATGCAATAGAATGTAAACTTGTGTCACTCGGATGGCGCAGGATCAAAAGTGAGTCATCAGCGTCATTCCACTGCAGGAGCTAGCTGTGACTGATAGCTGGCCTATAACTGCAACAGCAAGGATCGATAAGAACAGTGATCCTCAATGTTAACCGGCAATCAATGCCGCATGTAAAGGGTTCACAGAGGGAGTGTGCTCTCCCTGTGATATTATCAGCACTGCACAATGTAATGGCAGAGGGCCGATGGGTTACCATGGCAACAAGATGCCAGAAGTACTGCAATGCATTATTATAGCTTTTATTGTTTAAGTCCCTTACAGGGCCATAAACAAATGCAATATATATATATATATATATATATATATATATATATATATATATATATATATATATATAGTGTACAAAAATAAATGTTAAAGAAAGAAAGAACAAAATAAAAATCCTTTCTTGCGTACTTTCCTGTTTGTATGAAAAAAACTTAAGAATGTTAAAAAAATCCCACATATTTGGTATCATCACATCTATAATGACCTGTACAATAAATTAAACATTTATCCTGCATGGCAAGAACAGTTTAAAAAATACATAAAAACAGCGGCAAAATGCTTATTTTGTTCATTTTGCCTACCAAAAGCCGCAATAAAAGTAAACAAAAAAGCCATATGTATCCCAAAATGGCGACAATAAAATGATAGCTCGTCACAAAAAACAATCCTTCACAGAGCTGTCCATGGAAAAATATAAAAGTTATGGGACTTTAATGCAACAATGTAAATGAATAATTTTGGTATTGTTGTAATCGTACCATCCCATGGAAAAAAAATACCATGTAATTATTCTGTATGATTACCGCTGTAGAAAAATAACAATAGCAGAATTGTGGTGTTTTCTCTCCCTGTCCTAAAAAAAAAATAATACTAAAAGTTTGAAAAATATGCCCTGATATGCCCATTTGATAGAAAAGTTAAAAAGTTGACAGTCCCTAAAAAATTGTTGCATTCTTATGGCCAAAATAGACCATGTACTTAAGGGGTTAACTGTAACTGTGATTAGAATAGCTATCTACACACTATATATATATAAAATTGAATGTATGTCTGTCTGTCTGTCTGTCTGTTTGTCCTTTATGCGCTACTACACAGTGAACATTTCTTTGTCCCTACTAGATTCCTGCAGGCCTTGATGGATCTCACGCAAACTTGGTACGCGTACTCTTCCTGATTTAACTTAAAATATTAGGGTAAGGGGGTGTCAAGTGCGTGTTGCTCATAGCAACCAATCACACAACAGCTTTCATTTTACTAGAGCAGCTTAAGACCTTATGTTCACGGGTGGATCAGATTCCAAATGCGGGAGCCCGCAGCGGAATCGAACCCTGCCCATGGCCGAGGACCCTGCATATCTGTCCAGGTTTTCTTTTTTTACTACTGCTGATGTGTGTGAAATTGTCATCTGGAGGTTTTTTTTTAAAACTCCCTCTTTGCAGTGGAATTTCATTGCAGACGGGTCGCAGATTGGATTGCTTCCATTGACTTCCATGGAAGCTGTCCGCACGGAATCCATACTAAAATGGAGCATGCTGCGATTTGTTTTCACAGCAAAAGGTCTACAAAACAAATCTGCATGCTTTAATTCAGTTGCAGGTGTCCATGCCTCCCAATGGGCGGATTGAATTGCGTATGTTCTGCGCAGGTGCCCTGTGCGAATTCCACAAATCAAATACGCCCATGGACATTAGGCCTAAATTATGAATGATTGCTATGTGCAACAAACACAGTGTCCTTTTTTACGCAGTCTCGATAGATGAGGACTATTGTATAATCTGTGGTAAAATGAGTGCCATGACTCAATATATTTTTTTATCATAATGTTTTAATTATTTCCTCGTCAACATTTGTGAGCTTAGGTACAAAACGGCTTGCTCCTTTCTGGAGGGAAATGTAATCTCTATTGGCAACACGTTAGCGTATGTATAATTTATCATTTCAACATATATATATATATATATATATATATATATATATATATATACATATATATATATATATATATATATATATATATATATTGTAGCAACCCGGGGATCATTCGCTCACATCACAGGGAGAAAACAATGGGTTAAACTCCAAATTCTCATTTATTTTCAACTTCTGAGCAATATCAGCTTGCTTCAGCACAGTACTTCAGCAAATAAACTTAAATGTCCTTTTGCTTCATATAGGTTAATATATAGTCCATCTGTGTTTCTCATCCACTCTCCAGAGCAGCTTCATACATTTGTCTCAGGACTCACTCTGTTTCCCCTCAGGAAGGCTTCACCCCAAGCTTCCTGAGGCACACGAACAGACTCTTTCCAGCATCCAGGTCTCTCTCCAGACCTCTTGCGTCCAGGTCTCCACCTGGATCTGTCTTGGGCTCTCACAGCCCAGGTCCCTCTCACTGGATCTGTCTATGGCTTGCAGCCCACTTCACCTCTGACTGCAGCAGGAACAAACACCTTTATCCTCCTTACTGACCGCACCTGTGGGTGTTTCCCCCTTGCCTCAGGCACTAGACTGCCTGTCTGTTGCCCCCTACAGGCCATTCTCTGTAGTGCTCCTCTGCAATATATATATATATATATATATATATATATATATATATATATATATATATATATATATATATATATATATATATATAAAAATAGGTAAGGGGGGAGGGAGATAACCGTTTCAGCTTTTATTCATTTTTATTCTTCTTTTTACTCATTTTTTTTTTGTTCTGCTTTCCACTCACTTTCTGGTAACTTATAGGTTATTACTTTAACTTTTATTCATTTTTTGGTGGGTGGGGAAAGGAAAAAAGCATAAATTCTGCCACCTTTTTTTGCATATTTCTTTTATACTTACTATGCATTTCAGTTAGCATGTTTATTCTACAGATTTGTACTAAGATGGGGAAACCAAATATGAACAGCTTTTTATGTTTTAGTATTTACTTGTCTTTTTAAGGGGGTCTTTCTGTTTTATTAATTAGTGATATAATTATTTTACTCTTATTTTTGTCCCTCTGGGCTAGAGATGCACAATGGTTTTCAATGTAAGGGCCACATTTTCGTACTGTTCCTCCTTCAATTCCCTTCACATTGGCCTATTACAGAATCAACACCCCGTTCTATGCAGTAAAGTAAGTGTAGATCGTGATGCTTTACGATAAGCATCCCACGACGTATATTTACGTTAGTGTGCACCAAAGAGTTAATATGTTAAGGAAATGGAAAATATTTTTTGAATTACATCACTAAAGAAATCACTTTATGGATAGATATAAAAAAATGTTATTGCCAAATATTTTTTAAAAACACCAATAAAAATGAAATGTCTGATAAGCTGTAAAATCTGCTGGCAGTGCATAAAAAGTGAAAGAAAATAATGTAGAAGCAAAAAGTCTAAAAATGTCTTTTTTTGTTTTGTTTTCTACGGTATCAGGGACCAGCGGAAGAAAACTTTTAAGTATTTGCAACATAACGGAACTTACAGCATCAATTATTCATAGTGTGAAGTCATGACTGACAATAACAGACTCGGAAACAGCGAAAGGTGCACATCAGCCATAAAATGTGCTTGTGCATTCCAGAGGACAGCATGTTACTAAATAATACAAAGTATCAGCAGGATATGTCTCGCTCTTTTATAACAGAGCAGTACATAGTACATGCGGTATAGTCATGTAATTCCATGACCCTAATCACAATACCGCAAATCGAATTCATCAAAAGCTAAACTAAGTTTTAGAAGGTCCACCGTAAATTTATGCTCATTGATATTTGGATGTTTTGTGTACATTCCAAATTCTTCTATATTTATTACATTTTTTATTGTATTTTTTTATGTTCTGTATGAACCATTGAAGATTTTTTTCTTTCTGGAGTTTATTAAACTATTTTCAAATGTGTCCGAAACCAAATATCCTTTAACCCTTTTTTTAAATGTTGTTTAAATGTTCTTTTAATCCCTTAATGCCATGGCCTAATGAGATACTTACAAACAAGGCGATTTTGGGGACTTTTTCATTTCACTTTTCAAAAAACATATTTTTTATATTTTTTCTGTCCACATAGCCATATGAGGGCTTGTTCATTGAGGGGTGAGTCTTACTTCTTATAGATATTATTTTGGGACACATATAAAGTATTGTATAACTTTTATTACTTTGAAGGGCGAGTTGAAAAACAGATCTGTTCCACCATAGTTTTTTGGGGTTTTGCAAAGTTTACCATGTGATATAAATGACATTTTACTTTTTTTTGAAGGTTCGTACAATTACGACAATTCTAAAACATATTTTCTTTTAAGGAAAATTATTTTTGTCATCATTGCAGTCAAAGAACCATAAGTTTGATTTTTCTTCCTTCAGTTTAGCTGTGTAACGGCTCTTTTTTTTTTTTTGCTTGAAAAGCTGTAGTCTTTATGGGTCCCATTTTGGGGTACATACATATTTTTTATTACTTTTATTGCATTTTTTGGGAGGTGAAATTAACAAAAACTTCTTTTTGGCTTAGTTTTTTTGCTTTTTTTACAGTGTGAGGTGAAAAAAAAATTGTGGCCAAGATTGTTTACAGCTTGTTATGCATACAGTGATATAAATGCATATTTTTTCATTATTTTCTTACAAAAAAAAGAACAGCATGCAAAATACATTTGTTGAATTTTTTTTACTTCTTTGTTTTTTTTCAGCATTTTTATTTTATTCCTCTTTTCTATGTTCCTATCCCTTGAATATACAATCTTATGATCATTCAAATAAGCCACTGTTAGGCCTCTAGCTGCAATGCTAACTCACTGACCTTCTAGAATTAGTTTGCAGCAGGCCGATGACATGACAAAGGGTACTTCCTACTTCTGGTAACCTCTTACATGCTGCGGTCAGCATTGACCATGGCATGTAAGGGGTTAAAGACCAGGATTAGAGTTATCTCCAATCCCGGCCATTGCATAAGGACTCGAGCTGACAGTTCCAACCGGCTCCTGCTGTGTATATAAGCTATGGAAGTCCCCATCTTCTCGACTGTGGACCCATTTTAGACTGCTACTTTGAAGTTGGAAATTTTGTATGTTTGCCTGCTTTAGGATTTCTTTGTTTCAGGCAAATAATTTAGCAATGATGATGACTGTGAGGTTGTGATTCTATTATATTGCATTGTGTGGCATGTATACAGGACCTGTGGTCACATGGCTATCCTGTGCAGGTCCTCAGTCAGTGATGTTCATGATGCAAATGTGGTGGATGTTGTCCCAAGTAGACTTCAGTTCCAATAGGGAAGTTTGGCACTGGGCACCATTTCTGGAAATTGAACTATGCATTTAAGGCTCTTCCTAAGAAGACCCATGCCACACATAGAGCATAGGGACACTATACCTAAGTCTCATTATGATAAGGACTGTCAGGGACCAGATGAGGTACTAAACCATGCAGTGAAAAACACCATTCCCTTCACTGTGAATTTCAAAGATCGTATGTTTGCATTGCACTGATGAGCAATGACCAGAGATTGTGAAAGATACATTTAAAGGGGAAACCACCACAGCCAAACACTGTAACTTGTTGTTTGTAAGAGCTTGTAACAAAGAATTGTGCCCATTGTGGAACCAGCAAGTGCATTGTGTTCATGCGAGTAACCAACACCCTTAGGGCTCCCACCCATTGGGGTTTTTTTCTCCACTGCGATGCGATTCTAAAGTTAAAGTCTCGCATCGCAGTCTGAGAAAAACGCAGGCAGATATTCCAAAATCGCTGGGATATCACTGCGACATCACCAGTCTTTTCAATGGGGCCAGCAGCAGCAGCGCTAGCCCCATTGAAAAGACATGGAGAATGCCGCTGACTTCTGTCACAGCTGTCACAGCTGTGGCAGAAGTCAGCGGCATGCTATCCCATTGAAAGCAGTGGTTTCTGACAAGCCCTGCAGAATGATTATCGTTGAAGGGCTTTAAATATAAGCCCTTCCCCGATAATCATAAAAAAGTGGTTAAAAAAATAATTAAAAAGTTACTCACCTCTCCTGCTGTCAGCCGCGTCCTCCGGCTGGCTCCCCGACACTGCTACTGAGCTCTTTCGGGCAGACGGGGATTTAAAAATCCCCGCCTCCTGAAAGGGCTGTGCGGATTGGCTGAGGGCTCAGCCAATAGCAGCTACTGCTTAGCTATTGGCTGAGCGCTCAGCCAATGGCAGATAGCTCTTAGCTATTCATTCATGAATAGCAATATCTTAGCTATCTGTCATTGGCTGAGCGCTCAGCCAATAGCTAAGCAGTAGCTGCTATTGGCTGAGCCCTCAGCCAATCTGCACAGCCCTTTCAGTAGGGTCACAGGGTCACTTTCACAGGGTCACTGTATACCTGTGGTGGCTACTTTTGCGACACCTCCTGCTTCAAACCAATCTTTGGTGTTAGTATGTGCTGCTGCATTGTGGAGATGTGTAGAAGTGCTGGCACCTGAGTCCCCTTTATGCCCACGTTTGCGGCTCCTGACAATTTTGTGAAGGAGGTGGCACGGGATTGGAATGATGATTGTACGTCAATCTATTATCAATTCTCAACAGCATTGTGGGCTATTGCCCACACTTTCAAAAAGGGTCGCTGCCTGGCCCTGGCAACCCTCTGCAGTGTGTGCCTCCGGTTCCTCCTCATCGCAGACGCACTTATAAATAGACATGAGTGTGGTGTAGCTATGAAGCGAGCGTGTGGCACGAGGGCAGCTAAACGCTGCGCAGGGAAACTTTTGTGTGCGCTGTGGATGCAGGGTCGTGCGGGGGGTTGGACAGCAATGCCAGCATGTAACCCAGGAGAGAGGCAGCAGTGTCATCCGCAGGCAATGATTGTCCTTGGTTGCAGGTAGTGTGGTGCTTGGCTAAGATGTGCCAGCGCGTGTGCCTTGCTAATGAGGGTTTGTCCTAAGTAAATTGTTAGGGGGGTGACCGCCAGACTCTTGCTCCCATTTTGGCTTAATAGTGGGACCTGGGAGCCTCAGATGCAGCCATACATGCTGCTCCTGCCCTTCCATATCTGTTTCTGTGGTGTTTCCATGACTTTCTGATGTTTTCTGGTGTTTGACAAGTCATCAACTATGCGGAGCATCGGTCCCATACAAAAATGCTCGAGTCCCCCATTGACTTCAATGGGGTTTGTTACTCAAAACGAGCTCTCGAGCATTACGAAAAATTTGACTCGAGCAACGAGCACCTGAGCATTTTGTTGCTCGCTCATCTCTAATTATGTGTAATGGTGCAGTTAGGATATTATAACATTCTCTGTCATGGCTCAATAAAATTATACATCACTCGGTACCATGCTGGGTGGGGTATGTACATTTGATGCGCGAATGGTAGGACACATCTTACCCTGCAGAACTGTGTCTCTATTTTGGTACAAAAAACAGATGTGGCACAACATTTTTGTTGTGTTGGTCCTGTTGGTGGAGTGAGCAGCAAGTACATGAGAGTTGTGCAAGATTGGGTGTGGCCCAAGTTGTGGGCTTTGAAAGGAAGCCCTGAAAGCCAGTTGTGGAGATGTTTGGTGTAGCTGAAGTGTGTCCGCTATGAATTGACCTGGAGCCTTCTGATTAGAAAAGAAAAGAAATATCCAGTCAGTCAGACCATGGTAGCTGTGGGAGTTCCGATTGTGGATTCACTGTATTGTTAAGAGTTAAGTTGTTGTATTATTGAGAGTGTTGTGAGTGTACACCATTGAAAACTGTTGATAGTGTCCACCAAGTCATGCCAAGCCTGTAAAGTAACTATGAGACTGTGAAATTACAAAAGCTGAGACTTGATTCTGTAAGGGCCAACATACCTAGTGTTGCCAAATAGTAAAGCCAGAACTGCCCAAGTATATGAAACTATGTTGCAATGTTCTGAAACTGTGTGCCAAGCTAAAGTGACTGTTCGCTAAGTCAGCTAACAAGTTTATTATGTACAGCAATATGTACTCCGTCTCTTAATCTACTTGTAACTTGGGGGTTCCGACATTCTATACGGGGGGTATAGTTTCTATAATCTGTTTTATTGTTAAGATATTCCTTTACTAATATCTGTGGCTTAAGGAGGGCTGAGGAAAATGGAGTAGCTCTCTGAGCTGGAAGGCCACTGGAAGTGTTAAGCCAAAGCAGCTATGCTGCAGTACAAGGAGCTATGGAAGCTCCCTGTATGAGCCTGGGGTCCACAGTAACTGCCCTATGGGCGCAATCTCTTTATTTGGAAGAAAGGATTTGGTGAGACATCATACTTTAGAGTGTCAGCTACTTCCCCATTCCCTGCCCAACAAGATCAGTGAGCACTATGATCACCCCTGTTGATCGAATATAAATTCCCCGATCAACGGGCAGAGGCTATGGAACTCAAATCACCCGTCAAATGGGTATAGACTTAACTTTCATAGGAGAAGGGGGGCTTTAATGGTTTGCAAATTGTTAATTAAAATTATTGAGCATCTATGACAGCTCCTGGATCCTTCATGACCTATCCTTAAAGCCTCCTATTAGGCATATTTCCACACTCGACCTTCTCACAAACCATTCTGGCTGGGGCATGAGTCCCTTCTGTTACCACCGCCTTAGTAAAGAAATAGGGGCACTATGGTCATGCTGAAGGAACCAGACCTGACACGCTTTCTTCCAGAGCCAGCACGAACCACCACAACTTGTATTGAATCACTGCTCCAACAGGAGAAAAGGGGGATCTTGAACCTGAATCCTGTGCCCTCTTACAACTTGATAATGGGCTCTCTGCATTTTCCCTGGTGGGCCCAAGGTACAGTACCTTAATGCAGCATTGGTCTGATACATCACATCCAAAATGTTGACCTAGTCTTTATGTTTTTATATCTTTTATTGAAACAAAATGTGATAAAAATTTGATTACAAGTAACTTATCTGTATTTGCTGCCACACACATCTGAGAAAGGTTTCCTCAAACAGCATCTGAGTATTTCTCAACAGATTTTATTAATTGTATAAAACTTGAAAAAAAGATGATTTCGTATGCTGCAAGTCTCCCCGATCTACAGGTTTGTCTGTACACAAATCCTTTATACTGTCATTGTTAAGTACCGCAGGGCAGATCTGAAAGGCAGAGAGCCAGTGGGGAGCGCATGTAGCTGTCTGCACATACCATTCAGTATTGTGAAGACTCGGGAGGCCGGGATGTATTGTAAACAAAATGAAATAAATTACAAGGGCATTGAAACATGGGAAATAAGAACAGTCACTGCTACATTGCCCTTCTTTGTAAAACAAATCAGAGTTACTGTCTGCTGCTCCTGTGTGTAGTAATTACAGTTTAAACTGTGTATGAGTGTCTGATACATATCATGCAAAACCCATTGTGTGCAGGACAATGTAGCGTATTCACACGGACACATGTGCAGGTGTAAAACATCAGTCGAATCCAGGGGACCATATGTTATTTATACCTATACTTGGTCCTTTATAAAATATTTAAGGTGCATCCAACTGTTAATCAAGTGCAATACGTACTGTAACTCTGTGATATTTATGTTTTGCTTTATACGGCAATGTTCATTTTTGTCTTAATCTAATCTCTTTATTAGTTAGCAAGATATAAAATAAGATATAAGCCATCACAGGCCATCAGGGTGAGACATGCAGCTCTCAAGGCAACATACAGTATGGTACTTTACTAGGGTACAGAGGTTAGGGGTTAAAATGAACAGTTAATTATGAGTGAGTCAGAAATCGAAAGTGTGCAAAGTCCTGAACAGAACTTTGAGATAGTGATCCCATGCAGGCTCAGCAAGGAATTTAATGAGTCATGATTGTGAAACAAAGAAAGAGAGAGAAGAAAAGAATAGTTCAGTGAGATCCGATATTAAAGGGGTTGTCCCGCGCCGAAACGGGTTTTTTTTTCTTCTTCCTTACCTTACTAAGATGGCCGCCGGGATCTTCACCCACGATGCACCGCGGGTCTTCTCCCATGGTGCACCGTGGGCTCTGTGTGGTCCATTGCCGATTCCAGCCTCCTGATTGGCTGGAATCGGCACACGTGACGGGGCGGAGCTACGAGGACCAGCTCTCCGGCACGAGCGGCCCCATTCACCAGGGAGAAGACCGGACTACGCAAGCGCGTCTAATCGGGCGATTAGACGCTGAAATTAGACGGCACCATGGAGACGAGGACGCTAGCAACGGAACAGGTAAGTGAATAACTTCTGTATGGCTCATAATTAATGCACGATGTACATTACAAAGTGCATTAATATGGCCATACAGAAGTGTATAACCCCACTTGCTTTCGCGGGACAACCCCTTTAAGTTTGCTTAGTGGCACCTACCAGCCATAGCAGTAAGCCCCCAATTCCTATACAGCAGTTGTATGAGACATTTACTAAAGTGTTTCAGCAACATGTGGAATCATAGAATGAAAGAGTTGGAAGGGACCTCCAGGGTCATCGTGTCCAACCCCCTGCTCAGTGGAGGATCACTAAATCATCCTAGACAGATGTCTGTCCAGCCTTTGTTTGAAAATTTCCATTGAAGGAGAACTCACCACTGGAGCTGAGAGCAGTGTGGTTCTTTGTACCATGTGACCAGCTGGAGATCCTATGACCGGGCCTTCTTCTACTGACACAGGCAGGAGGGGTTAGTTTACCACCCCTATGGGATTCTAGTACCAATGACGCAACGGGAGGAGGTTGTTTGACAACTGGAGTCCAGTAAGCTGACAGCTCCTATCTTGACTACCCCCTATGCCTATTTTGGCCAGAAGTGAGACTTCACCACCACCTGTCAGGAAGGCTTCATGCAGGTCCAATGGAAATCTCACGATGTATATGTTGTCCAAGGGAAGTAGGCTAGTGGCTATGTCCACCCACCTCCACCCCTGTGTCTCTCCATTTTTGTGGAATTAAGAGTTTTGTAGCAGAGAGTAGCATAGTTGGAAGACCAGTACATGATGAGTGCAGGTGGGGAGATTTCCAGAAGAGAACCAATTCTGTGGTCAATGTAATAGAGGTCAAGCAAATTTTATTAATTTGTTCACATATGATTGACTAGAAATGCACATCTAGTAGGCATTCTCACCTTGGATGCAATAAATTGCCTTTATAGGTATTGGACCTCCAAACATTTCTGCAAAGACACCAGATTTAAGTTAAATAGGTATTGCTGGATAGTATACCATCTTACTAGGAGTTTGTGTGGGTTTCATTGGATTCATACACATTTGGAAAAACCATGTGAGTTAGTGAGGACCCTGTCAACCTACTTTTTTTAGAAGAAAATACTTAGATACCTCTGAAAAAGGAGTAAGAAGAAGCATGGCAGCTCAGTAATTAGAACTGTTGCGTTGCAGTGCTGTGGTCCAGAGTTCAAATGTGACCAAGGGTACATATCTGCATGGAGTTTGGAGGTTCTCCCTGTGTTAGAGTTGGCTTCTTCTTAATAATTACTTTTATTTATATAGTGCATACATTTATTAAAGAAAAGAAGGAAGAAGAAGCATGGTGGCTCAGTGGTTAGCACTCTTGCCTTGCAGCACTGGGGTTCTACATCAAAAACTGACCAATGGCAACATCTGAATGTAGTTTGCATGTTCTCTCTGTGTCTGTGTAGGTTTCCTCCCACACTCCAAAAACAGGTGAATATAGATTGTGAGCCCCAATGCTGTCAGAAAATGTTAAGTGATGGAAAGCGCTGTGTAAGGGCAAAGTCAGACGAGCGTGTATTTGTGCGCACGTATGTGTGCACAAAACCATGCATCTATTAGAACCATTGGTTTCCTATGATGTGTTCACATGTCCATGTTTTACAGGCGTGAATATACTTGCATCTGTAAAGATAGCACATGCATGCACCCCATAGGTCCGTGCTCCGCAAGAATCCCCATGGGGAATTCCCCTCATCACTGAACACTGTGACAGCACTGTCACAGTGTTCAGTGATGAGGGGACTCCCTGTGGGGATGAAGGAAATTCCCTGCCACAGCTATTACAGCTGTGGCAGAGGACCCTGATGTTCGCCCATTGCTTCAATGGGGCTGGCGCTGCAGCCACCCCATTGAAAGCAATGGAATGCAGGCAACTCCCACAGTGATTTTCAGGGAAGGGCTTAAAATATAAGCTATTCACTGAAAATCATCCCTAGCTTGTAAAAAAATATATACTCCCCTCTCCCGCGCTGTCGGGGCTTGGCACATCTTGATGCTTAGTTCCCTGGCATTGTACTAAAGTTCTTTCAGCAGGCAGGGATTTAAAATCCCTGCCTTCTGAAAGGGCTGTGTCAGAAGAGCGATGCTCGCTCGAGCAACTGCTTTATCCGATGCTCTATCATCTCTATTAAAATTCCAAACTATTAAAATATCATAATATTTATCCTGCACAATAACCTCCATGAGAAAAAAATATACAATGGAATGATTATTGCTTTTTTTGAGCACCACGGCTGCTAAGAAAAATGTAATAAAAAGTGGTCAAAAAGTTATATAAGCCAGCATATAGTAGCAATAAAAGCTACAACTTGCCCTGCAAGAAATAGCCCCATCAACAAAAAAATAAAAACTTTTGGGTCTCAAAATGGAAAGCATTTTTTTCAGTTAAAAGTTTGTTGTCTTTTAAAAGTAGTAAAACAAAAAATCTATATAAATTTGGTGCCACTATAATCATGCTAATGCACAGAACAAGGTGAACATGTAATTTTTATTGCACTATGACCCCCATAAAAATCAACCCACCACCCCAAACATGGTACATTTCACCTCACTTAAGAAATGAAAAAAATAAAATAGTCATTCGGTTTATTATATGGCCCATTAGATAGTTCCATTAAAATACAACCCATCTTAGCTATTCTGATGGAAAAGTTAAAGGATCAGTCCAGCAAGAAACACATTTTCCATGCCTGCCCCCCTCACCTGATTCCTGTCACACTCTGGAGATCTCTACTGTATATTACAAACACTTCAATGAAGTGCAGCCCCCTGTCTAAAGCTTTTTAGGCACCATTTTGAGGCTGAGATTTTTTACATTCAATTTCACATCTATCCCAGGATGCATCAGCACAGCATTAGCCAATGTTAAATGATTCTGCCTGTGGGGGTGGGGTGGAGGATGGAGTTTAATTATCATTACCTTCTATATTCTTCTAAATATGTTTTATTCTATATATGCATAAGTGTACAGCCAGGAGGATGAGCTGTGATCTTCTCTATTACTACTGTGTGACAGGAACTGTGTGATCATCATCAGTAATTATGATAGGAGTATCTGTATCCCTCTGTAGGCAGTTTCTGTGGTAGGGTTCATGTCACAGCATCACACAAACTGAGAATCTGACTAGAAAATGACTACATAAGCCCCAAGTACATCAGAGCTGGTCAGAATTGAGATCACATGATCATCTGAGGAAAAAGAGACTGGAGTTTCAAACTAAAAAAAACCCAAAAAACTAACCAAGGTAACACTAGCTGTCTCATATATATGGGGAGGAAATAGCCTCGTAATTAATTACTTTTTCAAAAATCACCGAAGTGGCTCTCTTGGTAAGCAGAGACAAAAAAAGGCTAAACCAAAAATTTCTGATCTTGATATAGTTAAAAGCTTCCTGAAAAAAGGCTTATATAAACAAACAACAAACAAACCTTGTCATTTGTATAGCGCTAACTTACTCCGCAGCACTTTCTGGTAATTTATTTATTGGCTAAGTTGACAGAAAAAAAAAGTTATAGCTCTTGGAAGGCGGGAATAAAAAATATGAACAGGAAAACAAATTGCAGCAACAGGAAGGGGTTAACAAACCATGAGATGATATCAAGAAAAGTTGATCCAAATGGCAAACCCAACGGTGCTATATGTGCAAGTCATTTGGGAGTGTACACAAACATATACTGTACACACATACTTCCATTCTCTTGCATCCCTTGGATAAAAAATGTTCCGCTTGGAAATCATTTGTCCTATTTAGGAGAATATTTCAGAGAGATAGGAAAAGATAGAGCCCGAAATGATAGAATCCTTGACACAAAGCACAAGGGAATGAGATACTGATACATATTCTCTACATGACACGAGGCCTTGATAACACAAATTCAACTATTTTTCTAGCATAATACTTTGATAAGCCACACAGTACATACATAGAGAAATGATGAAGTTTATGCTTTCA
This sequence comes from Eleutherodactylus coqui, assembly GCF_035609145.1. Classification (NCBI taxonomy): domain Eukaryota; kingdom Metazoa; phylum Chordata; class Amphibia; order Anura; family Eleutherodactylidae; genus Eleutherodactylus; species Eleutherodactylus coqui. Next base: position 63,400,490 of record NC_089841.1, on the reverse strand, counting down.
GTCAGCTGTAATTCCAGGACTTATCTCTATTTAACAGTCTGTGATACTGCTAATATAGTGTTAGGGAACAGATTACATAAATCACACTGAAAGATAAACATGTCAACTCTTACGCATGTGACTGCAACTTTCTCTTCTACTCAGCTGGGAGTTATAAGTTTGGTTTTATTGCAGATGCTGTGTTTTATTGTTTTAGGACAATACAGCCAAGCGGCACAAGACATATTATTTTACCTTTGTATCGTATTATTTCCAAGTTTTAAAGGGAAACTGCGGTGAATAATCACTGGTAATCATGATGTGTGAGGTCAATGCTGTCTCACGTAGGTTGCTGAATAATATAGTATCCGGGAGAATTTTCCTGGGCTGCTGCATAGCAACAATTAAGTAAAATGCACGGGGTGTCATCTGCAAATTTGCAGAACCAGATGTGGTCGCTAAATACTTCTTGCCTATTGTACTAGGCTTTTGCCAATAATATATTTATGGCCTCTATGCAAAATGCTGGAGTTTGCATACTTGCTAATGAGATGCTGCATGCTGCTGCACAAGGTGCAGTATTCAGCCTCTCTTGGGCTCTTTCCTGGACTTTAGATCTGTCACTCTGTAGATCTGGAATGATCAAAGTATTTTGCAAACTTGGCATTTAACATGTTTAATACAGAATTGCAAGATACTTTAAAAGGGTTATACAGAGGAACATACAGTAATATCCTAATCCAGTACAGGTGCAACAGTGCTGGCACTTCTACTTCTGGGTTGGCCTCAACACCAGGTCACTTGGCATGGATTCTTCTTCATCCCTTGTTGTTGGTTATGTCATCACATAGGGGCTAGCTGTTCCACTCATTTCAATAACTGCATTATTCAAGACAAGGGAGGAGGCTGGTTTAGCTATTACAATGAGCCAGTCAGCCAAATTACCCAGTGTCATTCTCGGGCCAGAGGTTCTTGCACCACTGGATCTGGGCTGGATTGAGGTAGTGTCACATCCGCTTCAAGCATGCAATAACTGCAAAGCAAAATAAAGTGAACTGTGAATGGGACTTGCAAACAGACATCCAACAATGACTGACAAACACCAAATCACTTAGCTAAAATGCCAACATGCATAAGCAGATGGAAAAGCTAAAGTACGTACAAGGTATTGGTTCATGTTTGTCTAAGATACTTGAACTCACAATAAGTGTCTTCGAGTCCCTACTCTAACAAGACAACTCAAACCCCAGGGAGTCCTGCCTGAAAGTGGAGCGATCGTCCCAATAGGGACGGTCCCACACTGCAATCTAGGGGCCTGGCTCGCCATAGATGGTAAATGGCATACAAGCTGAACAGGACATTGTTCACCCCAACAGATGAGGGAATTTCACCCAAACCTCATGCATGCAACAACACCAAGCAGAACATGCAAGATTCCAAACACCAGGGTTCTGAGAGGGAACGAGGAGAAAAATAAATTACCAGCTCCCTCTAGCAAGAGGGGCTGGTATTTAGCTGCAGTAGACCGGTGATGGTTGGCTGACTGGAGAACTCCACACCAAGCCAGTTTAGTCATTCCACACCTGTGAAAGTAACATAGTCTGCTAGGCTGAAAAAAGACAAAAGTTCATCCAGTTCAGACTCTTTATGCCCCTTTCCTTCCCCCGTGTTGATCCAGAGGAAGACAAGAAACTCCAATGATGCAGAAGCCAATTTACCCCACCTTGGAGGACAAAAAATGCATTCCAATTGCATAATGGCAGTATGCTACTGGAAACCCATGGAACTACAGGTCCCAGGAGCACAATATAACAGGTATAAATTTCTCCCTGGATAGTAGAGAGTATTAACATAAATTAGATTTATATCCCTCTTTCCATGCCATAATGCTATTTTATGTTGGTGAATTGAATAGCATTGTGGGATGCATCAGCAGAATAAAATTTGACATTTGGCAGTTTTCTTTGTGCATTGTAATAAGTCATTAGACTAAGATATAGTAAATCAGCAGCTTAAACCTAAAAAAATTGCAAATAAGGTACTGGGAGATGATGCAGGGTATGCAGATGCAGACAGCTTCACTGTAGTATATTGTTACACAAGGAGTATTAAATCCCAGATTAGAAATTAATCTAAAAAAATTCACTTTGAATGGAGCTCTGAGTCAAAGAGGCGTGTAATGCCAGCCTATTCCCATCAGCAACACGAAGACTGACTGCTCTCCCTATATGTATATAAAAGGGGAGAGAGCTCTCAGTCAGCTGGTGGTGAGAGACCAGCATGGCCCACCTCTTTGACTCGATTTGTGTTTATTCCAAAATGCTATGTCACCGAGACAGAATAAATTCCCTGAAGGAATAACTAGGTCACCGAGGGAACCACTAACTGATAGGTAAAATATAACCTTTATTAAGGAAATTAAAAAGAATTTTAATATTCTAATATGTATACATAAAGGACGTGTTGAATTTCTCGTAGGTAATGAGCCTGTCACGATCAATCGGCACTATTACCAATGATAATTTACCTTGAAACAATAAATGCTAGATGGATGCATTTATAATGTACTTTCGTATTAACATTCGGCTATATATACCAAAAAATCGACACCAGTATATATGCTCTGAATGGTTATGATCATACTCTTATCACTATCTCCCCATTCCCAGATCGTGTGTCAAAGTGGAGATAACCAGGGCACGAGATATATATCCCTTCTGATAGAGCAATGATAGAAATTCGTGTTCAGTATTTTATGCACGATTTCTAATTTTGGTAGAAAAAACGCTAAGTCGATTGTTCAAGGTGTGGATACATCTAGTATGGAATAGGTGGCTAGAATATACTGCACACCATATCCATACACTAGATTGCTGCTCACAATTGTACTTCAAGAAGCACTTACTAATTATAGCTCCATCAGTGGTTGTCAACAGTCATATTAGTGGACTGAATGAACCCGCTTACTAGTGAGCTATATGATACTTTAAGGTAAAATCCAATAAAGAAGGCTGGACTAATTCATCGTCCACAACCAATAACTTTATAATCGGACTTCTACCTGGTGCTAAGTCCCGTATAGATAGTACCAATAGAGTCAATGTCAGGGTCAGGACTAGTTATATAATGTCCAAAACCTACAGACACTAAGTCTATTAGTGAATTAATTAGCTCACTTAATAGCAGGGTGACCCCAGTGAAAACTGCGTATGGTCACACTTAGATTCTTTTTAATTTCCTTAATAAAGGTTATATTTTACCTATCAGTTAGTGGTTCCCTCGGTGACCTAGTTATTCCTTCAGGGAATTTATTCTGTCTCGGTGACATATTTATTAAAAAATGGCAGGTTTTCTATCCAGTTCTATTAATACGGCCTCCTGGCTTATGGAGGCGAAAATGGTGTTTTCAGATAGGGATATGGATACTACTTTACAGATTACTTCTTTAAATCAGGCCTTTAAAAATATTACTAGAGCGTACAAAGACTTTGTTAGAGTCTGGTGGGAAGTGCAGGCCCTCACTAATTATCTTGAAAATAAGATTGTTCCCAGAGGCCTCCGTATTCACATTATGCCCCCCCCTAAATTGCGGAATATGGAATTCATGAGTAGATGGGAGAAGGAATCTACCGATAGCTCACTCAGATTGATGAATCTCCTCCTGGAAGAGGAAAAAATCAACTTAGAGAAAGCGGGCAAAGCCCTGGAGGAATTGATCAAAGAGGGAAAGAAGTTCTCCTCTGAGGCGGACTATGAAAAAAGAGAGAACTCCCTAAAATTGACAATAGAGAGATACACAGGTTTCCTCAAGGAGCGCAAACATAGTCAATACCAAAGAGACCTGCGTGACTTTACAGAGAATAGGGCTTACGAGATGAGACAACCTACAGAAAGTGAACTAAGCTCTTCTGAAAGTGACCATTCTACCCATGATTATTCCAAGAGAGGGGGTCATGGTGATAGGAGAAGAGCTAGAGGAGGCCAGAGAATGAGAGCAAGGGGTAGAGGTAGAGGTAATAATAGTGAGAGTCATCATTTTTTAGGGCAACCCATTACCCACTATATGACACGCAATCGGGGTATGCTGGAAACATCAGTACACCACCAGACCTAGCCATAACATCAACGCCTGTAAGAGGTAATACTGAGAATGTCGCTGAGCCAATCACTAAAGAGAATGAGTTACAAGTAACCACTAAAGAGAATGAGTTACAAGTCATCAACCTGTCGTCCAGAAACTTGACTAGACAAGAAGAATCCGTGATTAAGAAGGGTTTATCGTTTATCCCTACTAACAAATTCTGTCTGTTTGAATGGACAAAAGACATCGCTTTGTTTGTAAGGAAATTGCGATGGAAAAAACATTTTGCCATTCGTGATAGAAAAAAATGCGCAGAGTTAGGTCTGGACTATCAGGATTTGGAAGCCATTTTAGCCCTGGAAGCCCTTGAGAACGAGAATATGAAAGACCCGAGCAAGGGCCCCTTCACTAGTCTAAAACCTAAGAGCTCGAGTTCACCTATATCAGGCGATTCTCCATATATTGAGATCTTTGAAGCAATGGTGATTGAGGACCTTGAGAGGCTTTCCAGGGAAAAGAAGTATAAACATCAAAATCTTACCGTTGGTGAAAAAATGGCTCTCCAAATGCTTGAGAAGGATGAGACGATAATTATTAAGCCCTCCGATAAGGGGGGCAATATTGTGTTGATGGATCGTGAAGATTATAGGGCAATGTGCCTTCGGATATTATTGGATGAATCCAATTATCAGATCTTGAAGGAGGATCCTACTGACACCTTTCTTGCGGAGCTTAGAAAAATCTTGATGCAAGCTAAGACGGATGACTTGATTGATGACAAAGAATTTCAGTATCTATTCTCTCCCACGCCTCAAATAGCGACATTCTACGGTTTACCTAAGATTCATAAAGGCCTTACTCCATTAAAAGGCCGACCCATTGTTGCAGGCAATGACAGCCTGACACAAGGAATCAGTACATACCTAGACGTTGCATTACGACCATTCGTTGAGTCACTACCGGCATATATCAAAGATACAACCGATGTCCTTAAAAAATTGGAGGACATCGTCTTGTCTCCAAACACGAAACTGGCAAGCCTCGACGTTGAGGCTCTGTACAGTTCGATACCCCATAGTGGGGGTTTGCAAGCCGTTGAATATTACCTGGGCCAGAGAGGCACACATTTAAAACAACACAACAGTTTGCTAATGACTCTGTTGTCCTTTGTCCTCACGAAAAACTACTTCCTCTTTGAGGGGAGGTACTTCCACCAGCTCAGGGGCACAGCTATGGGGAGCCCGTGTGCCCCCAGCTATGCCAATCTGTACCTGGGCTGGTGGGAGGAGACCACCGTGTTTAGTGAGGACAATGAGACCTGGACCCCATTTATTGATCTGTGGGTCCGGTTTATTGACGATGTGTTTATTCTCTGGACAGGTGAGATTGATGATTTCCATCGGTTCGTAAATCATCTAAATACCAACGATCTAGGATTGTACTTCACGGCTGAAATTGACCTTTCCAAAATTACATTCTTGGACCTTACCATCACTAAGATGCCAAACGGATCTTTGCAAACGTCAATATTTCGAAAAAAGACTGCAACAAACACTCTGTTACACTGGGAGAGTCATCACCCTATCTCCCTTAAATGCGGAATACCTAAGGGACAGTTGATTCGCACTCGGCGCAACTGCTCTTCCGACAATGACTTCTTGGTTAAATCTCAGGAGACCAGTAGGAGATTTATCAACCGAGGTTATCCTGTAGAGGTAATAGAGAAAGCTGATAATTATGCTAAGAACCTCAAACGAGAAGATTGTCTAAGACCAAAAAAGAGAGTGGAGGGAGATGCAAAAATCCGGATTATTGGCACTTATGATGACCAGTCCTATGAAGTCAGGCACATCCTGAATAAATATTGGCATATACTGTGTAAAGATGCAGATATTGTTGAACATCTTCCGAAAAAACCCCTGATCACCTACAAGCGGGGACGCAATCTGAGGGATCGGCTAGTCCATAGCCATTTTGCAGTCCAGACATCGACAAGAACATGGCTTGGGTCAGATCTCCCTAAAGGTACATTTAGGTGTACTGGATGTAAGGCGTGTAAGTACATCAAACGAGGCGGGAGTTTCTCCAGCTCTTCTACTGGTACGACTTACCAAATACGGGATTTTATAAATTGTAGATCCAGTGGTGTCGTATACAAAGCCACTTGTCCGTGCCCACTCGACTACGTAGGCAAAACCATCCGCCAATTACGTAGACGTATACTGGAACATATCGGCAACGTCAATCGAGGTGACAAGACAAGTTTGGCAGTACATATTAGGGATGTACATAATAACGATCCAGATTGCATCCAGTTTCAGGGAGTTGAGATCATTAGATCAAATGGAAGAAGAGGTAACATAGATAGAATGTTGCTGCAAAAAGAAACACGGTGGATTCATCGTTTAGACTGTTGTAGTCCTAAGGGTCTGAATGACCAACTATCTTTTTCAGCATTTATTTGATTGCACTATTTAATTGAGCAGTTGTTGAACATCTGGTTCTTAGTGACACCATTGTCCTGCTGGATTGCATATATTGATCCAGCCCTTAGGCGCCATAGATGCGGTTAACCACTTTTGCAATAATATAGTTGCATGGCATCACCCCGTCAGATATTGGTGAAATGGTTGCTGTATATGCATCTAGGTGCATCAATAGATACGTATATTACCATCTACATTGTGGGATTTGGTTGCCTATTTTTTGTGGCATCCTAGATATAATAGGGTGGTCGTCTTAAACACTCGGTCCGTACACTAGAACCATATACTGTTTCTAGATTTACACTTTGCTCTAATATATTGCAATCTAGTGTAATCTTTGCTATCTACACATACTAATACTTACCTTCTTCCATTTATGCATCTATGTTTTTACTGATCTCCAAGGCTGCTGTGTTAAGTCTAATGCAGCTGAGAGGTTTGACAGATGGTTGGCAGTGGTTGTCATTTTTTATATTCAGGTACTGTGACAATGTTTGGGGACACAGTTGTCCCTAGTATATATTTTACAACCTTACCAGGCTGCAATTTTTTGCATTCTAATAAACACACTAATACCTACCTTCTTTGTTGCAAGCACTTATATCTCTATTGAGTCTTACTGCTGCAGATATATTCTCAATACAGTTGAGATAATTTATCCTTTTCCCTAATGTTTCTGTTCAACACCTCTATAACTATCGTCCTGTTCGGGGACTCCATGTTGCCCTGCATCCCGCTGTACACTACGTGCGCTTGTTCTGCACAGTGTCCGGATGCCGCTACGTCTTCCTGCTGGTTGGCGTTGGTTGGCATCCGTTAACGCTGTGTGGTCCTGCGCATGCGCGGGACCTCTATCATCGCGAGATCCCGGTTAGAAAAGTGACAGATGAGGATACTAAGCCGATTGGCTGAGCGGGGACGAGCCCCTACACAGGGGGGGCGTGGTTTGCTCTTTTTAAGCCCTGTCAGTCGGGCTACGGACCATTGCTGTTCATTTGTAGACAGCCGGTCAGGCTGTTCGTATCGTTACCCGTTCTTATTAGCCAAGTGCTGCAGCGCTGTCTCATACATCCATGACTGCTGCAGCACTTTGCTGGCTAAACGCTGACACTAGCTAATGCTGTAGTTTTGCCACTTAGATCAATGACTGCTGCTACACTTAGCTAGTTATGTTGATGCAATCTTCTCATCTTATGATTGACATCCATACATCTAGTAAACCATCCTGATGATACAGCTTATGCACCATAGGCTGTTGAAACGCGTAGATGGTGTCCTTCTTTCACTAAGTGATTAGTAGTGTGACCATACGCAGTTTTCACTGGGGTCACCCTGCTATTAAGTGAGCTAATTAATTCACTAATAGACTTAGTGTCTGTAGGTTTTGGACATTATATAACTAGTCCTGACCCTGACATTGACTCTATTGGTACTATCTATACGGGACTTAGCACCAGGTAGAAGTCCGATTATAAAGTTATTGGTTGTGGACGATGAATTAGTCCAGCCTTCTTTATTGGATTTTACCTTAAAGTATCATATAGCTCACTAGTAAGCGGGTTCATTCAGTCCACTAATATGACTGTTGACAACCACTGATGGAGCTATAATTAGTAAGTGCTTCTTGAAGTACAATTGTGAGCAGCAATCTAGTGTATGGATATGGTGTGCAGTATATTCTAGCCACCTATTCCATACTAGATGTATCCACACCTTGAACAATCGACTTAGCGTTTTTTCTACCAAAATTAGAAATCGTGCATAAAATACTGAACACGAATTTCTATCATTGCTCTATCAGAAGGGATATATATCTCGTGCCCTGGTTATCTCCACTTTGACACACGATCTGGGAATGGGGAGATAGTGATAAGAGTATGATCATAACCATTCAGAGCATATATACTGGTGTCGATTTTTTGGTATATATAGCCGAATGTTAATACGAAAGTACATTATAAATGCATCCATCTAGCATTTATTGTTTCAAGGTAAATTATCATTGGTAATAGTGCCGATTGATCGTGACAGGCTCATTACCTACGAGAAATTCAACACGTCCTTTATGTATACATATTAGAATATTAAAATTCTTTTTAATTTCCTTAATAAAGGTTATATTTTACCTATCAGTTAGTTATTCCAAAATGCTGCACCATTTCAGAATAAAACGTACATGGAGACAATGGCCATACCTGTCCCAGGTGCCTACTGACCATCATTCGGGCAGCATGAACTCAGTGGCAGTTTCCCCTTAGAATATTAAGTAAATGAAAGTCCTCATATTGGTAAAGTACACAGAAATGTTTTTCAGAACTAAGTTTGTTTCCCAACTATGGATTCTGGTACTAGGAAAAATGGACATCATAGAGGCATTTCCCTTGCTTGAGATCTCCCTTTTGGACAAAGGCGGATAGTCACTAAGAAAGTGCAGCTCCCCATCTAATGGACTTAGCCAGCCATATATCACATGGTTACATAGTCCAAAAGGGCTTTATGGGTGTTGAAGTTGAATATGTGGCCAAAAATTTGTATCGGGATTTTTAAAAAGTTTGGGTGATCTTTGCTTTTCATTTTTGATGTCACAATCGATGTTCGAAAAAAGAAATCCCCAAATCCTGCATTCCTCATATTGACCACTAAAGGCCCATTTACACGCAACAATTATCGCTCAAAATTTGTTCAAATGACAGAGTCTACACGGGTTTTGTGTATATTATTTCGCTAATTGGGAGATTCAAGGAACGGTCAATCTACCTTCGTTGCACTCTTATGTAAAATGTAATATGTGTTCCTATACAAAATTTCCAATAAATGATGATTAAAAAAATTGTTCAAATGACCGCTTGCGTGTAAACACTACCATCGTGCACCTTTTGTCTGAATGATGATTTTAAAGTGAACTTAAAATCCATTGTTCAGGCACAGAGAGATAAAGTAGCTCTCAACAGATTGCATCCTGTGTTCTCAGTGGGAGTTAGGAGATTACATTCTATTCTGCTGGCAGTCTTGACGAGAACAAGCCCACGTGCTGGGCTTTGCAAACAGCTCCTGGAAGCCCTTTTACATGCAAATGTAAATGATAAAGCATTAATGGACATTAGTGTCTATTAGCACTTTATGCAAAATGATCACTAAAACTTTCAATCTTTCAATCGTTTGAAAGATTATCTTTGTGTGTAAATGGGCCTTAAAGGGGTTGTCCCGCGCCGAAACGGGTTTTTTTTTTTTTAAACCCCCCCCCCGTTCGGCGCGAGACAACCCCGATGCAGGGGTTAAAAAAACCACCCGCACAGCGCTTACCTGAATCCCGGCGGTCCGGCGTCTTCATACTCACCTGCTGAAGATGGCCGCCGGGATCCTCTGTCTTCATGGACCGCAGGGCTTCTGTGCGGTCCATTGCCGATTCCAGCCTCCTGATTGGCTGGAATCGGCACGTGACGGGGCGGAGCTACACGGAGCTACACGGAGCCCCATTCAGAAAAGAAGAAGACCCGGACTGCGCAAGCGCGGCTAATTTGGCCATCGGAGGGCGAAAATTAGTCGGCACCATGGAGACGAGGACGCCAGCAACGGAGCAGGTAAGTATAAAACTTTTTATAACTTCTGTATGGCTCATAATTAATGCACAATGTACATTACAAAGTGCATTATTATGGCCATGCAGAAGTGTATAGACCCACTTGCTGCCTCGGGACAACCCCTTTAAGCCTAATAATAGTCTCATACTTCCTGTTATCTTATTATCATTACAATGAAAGGCAACACCTATATGTAGATAATGCAGGTTTTAGGATTCACGATAGGTAATGGTCACTGCTCACCTCCTCTGCTCCCCCAGTGCAATGACCTTTGCAAAGATCATAGAGCATGCTCATAACAGTCTTCCATAGAGGTCAATGACCCCTCCAGTCTAATGTTTCTATGGTCCATGAGTCTATTGTAAAGAACAGGAAACTTCAGCCTATTATTCAGCTTAGTGGTCAGAGTGAAAACTGCAAGAGATTAGGATTTTTTAATTGTACATGGGGACATGCAGAATAAAAAAAAAATCACCAAAGAATTTGTCGTTTAACATAAATTCTTAATTAAACTAATATCAATTGTCTGATTACACATTCCTTCCCACTGCAGTCTTTCATGCTTTATTCATTTTCATTTTTTTGCTCCTGACTTTCAACAAATCATTACTTTTTTATTAGTGTAGCGACGTAGCTGAATGAGGGCTTGATTTTTGTGGAAAAAGTTGTATTTTACAATGATACTGTTTAGTTTACCAGTAATATTAACTTTAAAAAAAATTCAAAGTGGGGCAAAATGCAAAAAATGAAATTACGCCATTTGGTGATGGCTGTTTTAATGTCTTTCACAGTGCAGAAAAAATGACGTTATCTTTATTCTTCGGGTTAGTACAATTATGGTGATACCAAATGTATTTAGTTTTTTATGTAGTTCTACTTAAAATGAATAAAATGCCTTTAAAAAAAATTACTGTCTGTCACCATCTTTTGACCCTCATAACTTTTTAGTTAATGCAACTGTGTTTGGGATAAGTTTTTGTGAGGTGACCTGTAGTTTTTATTGGCACCATTTTGGCTTACATATAGTGTCGTAATTACTTTTGATTCAGTGTTTTTGCTTTGGGGTGACTGAGAAAGTGCAATTTCAGCTTTCTATTTTTTTTATTGGGGCAGGGGGTGCATTCACCATGCTGCATTAACCCTTTAAGGCTACAGGGTGTACAATTACACCCTGGAGGTTTCGGGTTTGTATGGAGGAGGATCAGGGGTTGATGCCGCTTCATACAATGTGGGTGTTGGCTGTTTCTTACAGCCGACAACCTCCCACAACAGCTCTGACCAGCAGTGCCGCTGATCGAAGCAGAGGCAGAGGCATTTAAATGCCCTTATTGATGTTCAGGGGTCCTAAATGGCCTCCCATGATGAGATTGTGAAGTGTTGTGTGGTTGCCATGGTTGAAAGCCCAGAGGGCTGCCATGGCAGATTACCTATCAAGCCATGCCTGTGGCATGGCCTGATAGATTGCCTGCCATATTTCGATATAATGTAATACTATGACATTACATCATAGTGTAGGAGTGATCAAACCAAGTTCATGATCCCTATGGGGACTAAAAGAAAATGTAAAAATCAGTTTAAAAAAGTTTTTTCATTAATAAAAAAATAAAAGGTAATAAAGTTTAAAAAAAAAATTTTGCAACACTTATAATAAAAAAAAACAGAAACATTTTGTGTATCACTGTGGCCATAAAAGTTAGATCTTTAAAAGTAACATTTTATTTACCCCACTCGATGAACGTCGTCAGAAAAAAAAAGAATTGCTCTTTTTTGGTCACCCCGTCTCCAAAAAACTACGTAATAAAAAGAAATCAAACAGTTGTATGTATTCCAAAATGGTACCAATAGAAATGACAATACAAAAAAACAAGCCCTCGTACAACTATGGTGAAGGAAAAGTAAAGCACTATGGCAGTCAGAAGAAGACGACAGGAAATACATTAAAAAAATTAAATATCTTTGGAAAAAAATAAAAGTAGAACAACAAAAAAAACTATATAAGTTTGGTATCTTAGTAATCGCACTGACCCATAGAATAAAGTTATCATGTCATCTTTGCTGCAGTGTGGACACCGTACAGGCAAGACCCTCCCCAACATGGCAGAATTTCGTTTGTTTTTTTTTCATTTTACTTCACTTAGAATTTTTTAAAAGTTTCATATTATACAGTACTAGCGTACCCGTCGCGCGTTGCTGCGAAGACAGACATACATACATACATTCGTTGCTGCGAAGACAGACAGACATAGCTATCCAATCCAGTTATTTACACTTTGCTTGTCTGCCTGCGTGCCGTGGATTATTCTAGGGGTTTTCCCCAGCTCGCAACATTGTATCCAATAAGCGAGTTCTCCACTAAACATTGTTCTCCATGAAAGAACTGAGCGTACCTTTTTTAAAAATGACGGCAGCAGCGACCAATGAGATTTTGTAGGCCGCTGCTTCCCCCTTGCAGGCTGAATAAAATAGCCGTTGTGTGGAACATCCAATTTATCCGGCTGCTGTGGCTTCTTGGGAAGATAGCCTAGTACATGTTTGCCCACTTCCAACTCCAATGGAGACTGACTGTAAATGGCTGGTGTGCTCTAGTATTTATGGTTCCAAGCTGTACGTGTCATTGCATACAGTCTATCTGTCTGTCTGTCTGTCTATCTGGGTTATTGCATACAGTCTGTCTGTCTGTCTATCTGGGTTATTGCATACAGTCTATCTATCTGTCTGTCTATCTGGGTTATTGCATACAGTCTGTCTATCTGTCTGTCTATCTATCTATCTGGGTTATTGCATACAGTCTATCTATCTGTCTGTCTATCTATCTGTCTGGGTTATTGCATACAGTCTATCTATCTGTCTGTCTATCTATCTATCTGGGTTATTGCATACAGTCTATCTATCTGTCTGTCTGTCTATCTATCTATCTGGGTTATTGCATACAGTCTGTCTGTCTATCTATCTATCTGGGTTATTGCATACAGTCTATCTATCTGTCTGTCTATCTATCTATCTGGGTTATTGCATAAGTCTATCTATCTGTCTGTCTATCTATCTATGACATCAGGAAATGAGAGAATTAGATTCCGTACGTAAAATTTGAACGCTAATTCTTTGGCGCTTTGAATTGAATAATGGAGTTGGGACCCATTAGCTTTTCCCATTTATGACATAATCAATGCTCGTGCCAAATTTCAAGTTTCTATGACATTGGGAAGTGAGAGAATTAAATTCCGTATATAAAATTTGGACGCTAATTCTTTTGCGCTTAGAATTGAATAATCGAGTTGGGATGAGACATAAGGCCTTGCCCATAAGCATTCCCCAACCTCCAAGAACTGAACCTACCTACCTGAATGAGATTTTGTAGGCCGCTGCTTCCCACTTGCGGGCTGAATAAAATAGCCGTTGGGTGGAACATACAATTTATCCGGCTGCTGTGGCTTCTTAGGAAGATATCCTAGTACTTGTTTACCCACTTCCAACTCCAATGGTAATTGGCTGGCGTGCTCTAGTGGTTCCAAGCTGTACGTGTCATAATACAGCCTTAATGACATCACAATGCAGCTTTATAGAACATGTTGGGGCATGTTCAAGGGCGTCCGATGTTGATGACATCAGTGATGACATCACAATAGCAGGTGGCTTACTTATTCGATCTACGTGGGGGGGGGGCGTAACTTTCGACGACGCTCGCGCGCCATTTATCGTAGGATATTTGTACTATGCCTATAATCTTCCCAGGAGTGTACTTAACAACTTCCCAAAGTTTCATGGCGATCGGATGAATGGTGTAGTAGCGCATAAAGGACAAACAGACACGCACGCACGCACGCAGACACGCACGCAGACAGACATACATTCAATTTTATATATATAGATATTAAATAGTATCACTGCAAAGATACAATTCATCCGGCAGAAAACAAGCCCTCCGACAGCCATGTGGATGTTAAATAACTAAGTTATGATTTTTTAAAAGTGGGGAGGAAAAACCAAAAATGGAAAAAATAGAAGGGCCACATCCTTAAAGGAGGTAATAATGTGGCATTTTGATAAATTAGACTTTCATGGGTGCAACAATAGCACTTTTCAAATTATACATCTTGATACAATAACTAGGAAACGGGGTTTCTTTCAAACTTGTAATATTTTTTATGATTAGAAAAATCTTTCACTTGTTTTCACCTTTTTTTAACCCTTTCCAATCCACTGTCTGACGTCTAAAGACATTATGATTTAAGGCTGTACAGCTCCGATGTTGCAAGACGCCCATCGGGGTTCTCTTACTGTATATTGCCAGCCTCTCTGCTGTCTGAGCCTATCCAATGAATCACCTCATGCAGTACTGGCTTTAGCCAGCAGATAGCGGCGTTGTATAACAGCATAAAAAGAGTAAGCCCCCTAGGAAAACCAGAATACAAATTGGATTGGAAAGGGTTCATCCCCATAGAAGATTTAAACTTGCGATTGTTTGATTGCTTACAAAATATACCTTAAAATGGTAGTATAACATTATACTGTATGCTGACAGGCATCATATAAAACACTAGGTATTTCCAATCCATCAGAATGGATGGTCCCATTGTAATGCAAAAGTTTTTTTTTTTTTTTCAAAGCTGGTTATCTTGCGCCACTCAACTCGGGATATCTTGAGGAAAGGTAAGGAAGAACACATCTGTAAAATGACAGTGCTGCAATGCAGAACTTTGACATGTAATTATTGCATCGCTCTAGCTACAAAGTAATAAACACTGCTTTATTGAAATATACAGCCTCAAAGTTTATTTACAGCTAACCGGGACACCCACTTCCTTCCCAATTCCCTTAATAAAAGAGACACATTGTCATAAACCTTATTTCCAAAGTCCCAGTTAATAATACGCTTCCAGTCCAGCATTCATTTGCCGGGTCCCATTAGTCTTGGTTTGCAGCCCTCAATGCAATCACGTCAGTAAGAGGAAAACTAACAATCAACTTCTTGTGGCTCTTAGGACTTGGACATGTCAAAAGACGTAAAATACAATCTTTAAGTGACTAGCCCTCCTTAGGTTGTCTTGGCCTGTGCGCCTCTTCTTTAAATGCAGATATTCATGATGTTGCTGGGTATTGGCGTCTCTCTCCTCAATTTTTATGCTTAATGAGGCTGAGCTGAGTTAATAATGGGTGTAATAAGTAATGACTCATTGTTTTGGGGCCGGTGTCTCTGTGTGCTTGAGAATAGAGGGAGCAGGGGCTCCGCTACTATCTGTTCAGCCCTATCACTTGCAGCTAAGCAGTGCCACTCATCAATAAAAGGCAAGATGACGGATGAGTTCATTTAATACTATTCCTCTGAGTGTGCGACTGCCTTTGCCTTTCAATGGACTCGTAGCTTCGGCGTCTCTAGCAGGACAGTTGGGAAGCATGGTTGGATGAGGAGACGGCCATTTGTGCCAGCAGCTCCTTCTGCCACAAACAACTGCTCTCCTAAATCAAATTATAAGCTTTGTGCAGAGAGATTAGATGGATACGTCCTGACAGAGGCCTCCCAGGGGCATTTATACATATCCGTAGTTTCGATGTGTTAACTGCATCATTATTAATGGGGCATTATGCTACAATATAACTTTGTTACTAAAAAATGTAAACTTGTGCATAACATTTCATGATGGATTAAGCAACATTTGCATTGCATCTACTTAATTATGGCTTACCGGGAAATTATAGAGAATTTTCCAGAACAACTAGGTTATAGCTAATATAACATTGTACCAGTGGGGTAATGAAAAATACCAATATAAGGGCTTGTCAAGGGTTTGACTACTCTTGCTCACTCAACACTAGTTAAAAGTTTTGATCAATGGGGATGCAGGGGCTGAGACCAACGCTAATTTCGGAAATGAAGGGGCTGCAGCACTGATACCTGCCTTTTCCCCTTTAGAATGTCTTTGTTACCTGTTGGCTTCTCTAAGCAGCTGAAGACATATGCATGGATGCCTATAGAAGTCTAGGCGTCCATCATTAGCGGTTGAGCGGAGCCGGCAAGCCAAGAGGACAGCTGAAGGGGCCCCTTCAGTTCAGCAATCAGGAGAGGTCTCAGCACCTGGGCACCCACTAATCAAAACTTCTAACATGTTGCTCTGACATATCAAAGGTTTTAAGAAGCGTGGCTACTCTTTAAAAGGGTTGATTGAATATGAACAATTACTGTTGTTTATAAACACAGTAATAGAAATGAACAGTAATGAAATGGCAATAATGGTTAAGCAATAGAGATGAGCGAGCATTGCCCTTAGCGAGTACCTGCCAGCTCGAGAGAAAAGGTTCGGCTGCGGCGCGGGTGACAGGTGAGTTGCGGCAGTGAGCAGGGGGGGGGGAGAGGGAGAGAGAGATCTCCCCTCCGTTCCTCACTGCTCTCCCCCGCCGCTCCCTGCCCGCCGCCGGCAGTCGAACCTTTTCTCTCGAGCGGGCAGGTACTCGCTAAGGGCAATGCTTGCTCATCACTATTAAGCAATTAAACTTTTACCTTTGAATACCTTGTCGCTAACTACAGATAACTAAACCCTAGGAATAATACTACTTTGTACAATAGTGCCAGAAGCATAGTATTAATAACGCTTTCTGTAGAACAGAAAGAGGAATCACATAACATGCAGCTGTTTTTTAAAAGGTTAACACTATGCTAGCATCAAGACAGTATATTAAACACAGTGTTCAAACTTTAGACTATTACGTAGTTTTGCTCCTCTGTAACACTGTCTCAGTCGGTAATGACAAGCAATAGAAATGTACTAAATAGTCCAAGTCTCTTAGCGTGGCACCTCATTATACAACAGGCCTGTTGCTTAACTCGCTTTGTTCCTAACAATGGGCACACCACATGCCTGGATTGAGGCTGGCCTCACTTATGGTTCCATTGTGTGGGAGTCACAACTACTTATGAACCAAGCTTGTCCCAAGTCAGGAATACCACTACATCATTAATCTCCTTGTTCTCTGTCGTAGTCCAGATGCCCCTCCAGGTTGGTGACGTAGTGCAGATGTTCTCTGCCTTTTGACTCCAGGCAGTTTCTCCATCCAGTGCACATTGTCCAAGCAGCCTTTTTTGCAACCAAAGGTTCAGGTTCTTGCTATCTATTCCTCTTTCTCACCAGCCACAGCTCCTCTGCAGTCTATTGTGCTTCTCATAGCAGCTCCCCAGCAGCACCTTAGTTCACATACATAGTCCCTTCGCTGTCTCCTGTGGCACAACAAAAATTGCCCTTTCTATAGCCAGGGCAATTTTTGTGCCTTTTGCAGCCAGTGAGCATGCATTGGGGAGGGGTAAAAACTTCAAATACACACCTGTCAATAAAACTCATATCCTCTAACTAGTCAACAAACGGTGTTTCAGCCTGTAGAAATGCTCCAAACAATTCTTCAGCGATTGCAAAATTGAACACGTGAATATCAATCACTCTGCGTAAAAGCTCAAAAACAACAGTTATTAGTACTCAGCCAATAGTTGTCCTGTGTAAAGCCAACTTAAGAGTCAAAACAGATAATCAGAGGTTTTTAGTTTGACAGGTCTAGATCTTTGGTGCCTTTGATACATTTGAATGGCTGCCATGCTAGGTACTGTCCATTGACCATGGTTTCAGCAGCCATCATCGTATCAAAAAGCAATTGTTTTTGTGCAACCATCTCTTTTAGGGCTCCTGCATACTTGCGTTTTTGTTGCGCGTTTTTTCATATTGCTGCGTTTTTTTCATGCGATTGTTAATGGGACTTTCTAATGTTAAAAACGTATCGCACAAAAATCGCAAAGCACCAACTTGCGATGCGTTTTTAACATTAGAAAGTCCTATTGACAATCGCATTAAAAAAAATAGCAATATCATGTAAAAAAACACGCAAGAAAAACGTAAGTGTGCAGGAGCCCTTAACCATCACTTTTTAGGGTAAAAGATCTTCAGAAAGAAAGACTAGAGACTCAAAACAAAATGCTAGCAGAAAATACAGATGTCCCTTTCCCTACCTTTAGTCGTAGGACCCCACACCAGTGGACCCCAAACATCTGCACCATCAGTAGTAATGAGCGAACTTTTGAAAGGTTCCGTTTGGCCAGTTCGCCAAACTTTTGCAAAAGGTTTGGTTGGGTCCAAATTAGTTCAAACTGAAGTGGAAGTTCACCAAACTCCTAAAACCGGTGTATAACACTGTTTAAGATTCATAAAGCCCCTGTATAACACTCTAAGTATTATACAGGAGCTTGATGGCTCTTACGCAGTGTTATACACCAGTGTTCAGGACTAGTGTTGAGCAAGCAGAACCAGTAGAATCCTGTTTTGGGTAGAACTCGGCTAAATGCTTGGTTCAGGTTTGTGCCAAAATGAACTTTTAGCAAAGTTCTCCCTGAAAGAGGGTTCTACTGCTTCCATTCGCTCAACACTGACCTCCAGGAAAGAGCATGTAGGATTTGCAACATGGTCACTCTGTTCTGCTCTTATCACCTTTGGGTTTGGTCCTCAATATGTAACCTTAGCTTCATCTAATCTGCATGAAACCAGAGGATTTCCCAGTAGTTGTTTACCATGTGGTGTCATCTATATGTCTTGTGAAGTATGTACAGGGTGATTCTCTCACTTGGAAACACAAACACTGTTTAATAATGTTATAATTTCTGTCTGGTCCCCTATGTAAATTAACCTGGATGAAGATCATGAAGAGATTTATGAAAATCGTCTCAAAGAAAAACTGTCATTGTTGCCCCGTTGTAACCAATCACAGAGCAGCTTTAATTTTTAAGAGCTCTATGAGGAAAGATAGCTGCAATGTGATTGGCTGCTATGGGCAACAAAGACAGGCACTTTTCATAAATCTTCCCATCCATCACACCTCTGAATGAAGTGGATTGTACTGTGCCAAGATACGATTGAAAAACAGGCATCTGACTTAGGCCGCCTGCAGACGGGCGGAAATTCCGCGGCGGGAAGCCTGCATAGGATTGCGTTCACAAACACAATCCTATGCAGACGGCCACGGCATGAGCCCCGCACAGAAACGTCACTCACCCACCGCTGGCTCCGGTCTGCGCATGCGCCGGCTGCCCGGCAGCCGGCACATGAAAGAGCCGGGGCCACGGGGCGCGGGTGAGTACGCACTGCTCTCTGCAGGCACTCATGGCCGGGTCCTGCGGCGAGAATTCTTGCTGCCGGATCCGACCCGGCCGTCTGCAGGCGGCCTTAGTATGCCACAAACCTGTACTCACTTCAGCAGCGTGTGTTCATTCTTCTAAAATACTGACAAACAGGTTCATTTAAACAATGTCAATGGGCATTTTGGTCTCATATTCTTCAATCATGCTGTTCCCATACTTGAGCACATTCAGTAAATTTCTGAACCAGTTAATGGAAAATGACTTTTAATAAGATCTCACATCCGACTAAATCAAGGGGGAAACCAAAAGTTATTTCAATATTACCAGACCTGACGCCACCTGATTTCTTCTTGTGGGGTATATTGTAGGTACGTACATACTTCCTTGGTGACCCAGTTTTCTATCCTACCACCTGGTGAACTGTCAAAAAGTAAATTAAAGAGTACTATACTCACCTCTCTTTTACTCTTTCCGACTGCTTCAGACACTGTCTCTGCTGGGAAGAGGCTAGAGTGACGTAGGCAAAAGGAGGTCTAATGTGAGCAGGTCAGTGGACATTCCCCAGCACATGACTCTAGCAGAGGCAAGCTTTGTGTTACTAGGTCTGTAGTAGAGAAAGCTGGTGGAGGGAAGGTCTAAAAGGCACAGGGGGAATTTTTGGGGTGGACAAATCAGTTGAAAATTGAATTGGGGACTATGTGAGCTTCTGGGGTGCAAATGAGGCCCAGGGTGTTTCTGGGATTGGTGGAGGTGATGTAAAAAGCACATGGCAGGGGGCTGTGTGAGGATTGTGGAGGTGCAGTGCATGTATTTTTGATGGGGGTGATTTGAAAAGTCCAAGAAGGCTGTAGGATGCTTTGGGGCTGCATTTTATTCCACTTCATTCTAGACCCAAACATCCTTACCAGTTTCTGGTCACTTTTTAGAACTTGCCATGTGAATGGCTTGTGAGAAGACAGAAGAGGCTGATAGAATGGTGACAGGAGCGGCTGAAATAGGGAGTCAAGAAGTGCATATAATATTTTTTTTATTTTACTATATTGAGATATTAACAAGGGACACTAAAATACTGAGGAGGCGACTTGGGGTATACCTGATTACTGTGGCTGCCATATTTTCTGTAGGCTCAGCGTGTAATATAAGTAATTCTTATGGCATGGTGATAAATATAAGTAATTTCTATGGATATCATGTAAAGTAGGTAATTTCTGGAGGCATTGCTTGTAGTATCATGTAACATGGGGGTACAGTTCTGATGCAAGGTGTGTAGAAGAGTTAATACAGTTATAGTTAATCGTTCACTTTCAGGGGACACAGTATGTAGTAAAATTTAATACAGACAGAACGGTTTGTAGTAAAGTTAATTTCTGGTGGTATGAAGTGTGACATAATTTATTTTTGGGGCATAATGAGCGGCGCTATTTTCATGTGGCACAGTGTGTGACATTATTACATTCAGAGGACCCAAAGATGCCTGGGCAACAAACTCTGCAGAAGTAAGAGTATACCAAAGCATTAATGGCAACCCAAGTTGCCACGACATGACTGGACCACACCATCTTTCGTTGTCTCTCATTCTCACTCTTACTCTTTCATGTTCTCTTCCTCTCTCAGTCTTTTTCATTTTCTCCCTCTTTTTCTCATTCTCTCCCCTTTTTCTCATTCTTTCATTCCCTTTCTTGCTGTAGCTTAGTATTTAGCACTATTGCCTTGCAGTGCTGGGGTAATGATAGTATGGAACTGTACAACAGAAATACAGCAATGTATATGAGACCCGCCAGTGACCTCATGAAGTTAGAGTGTCAATCTATTATACTTTTATAAAATAAGCATCATTTTTTAATTTTTTTGTTATATTCCCATTGAACTTGTGGCACTAATTTTCATAAAACATCATCATATTTGACCTAATCCATTCAAATAAATATTGCATAACCCACATATCAAACACAAGGCCCATGGACCGAATCCAGCCCATTGCCACATTCTATGTGGCCCACTAGCCATGCAGCATTCCACTCACCCAGCCTGCAGCTTCGGTTCAGCAGCGGCAGTGCAGTCTGATCGCTGACCTCTCCCCTCCGGCATCTGTGTGCACTGACTTGTATCCAGCACTAACGCCAAAGCATGAGGGCAGCAGTCATAGACTACACTGCTGCCACCGGACTGAAGCTACAGGATGGGTTAGTGGAAAGCTTGTAGGAATGCTACCCGCCCCAAGGCCAATAGAGTGGGGGGGTTGGTATGATTACTGGGACTACTATGGGGGACCTATTATTACTGGGACCATCTATATAAGGGACACTAACTGTTGGGGCCATTATGTGGGTAACTATTACTACTTGGGCCTCCTATATAAGGGACACTTACTACTGGGGCCACTATTGGAGTCAGTATTAATGCCGGAGCCATTATAGGGGACACTATAAGGGCTCGCTCACATGCAACCATCTTTTGGTTGCACAGATACTATACATATCTTTGTGAGCGAAAATCGCTTACGCCCGTGTTTTCCGGCTGATTTGGCAAGTTTTTGTGTGCCCAAACACTTTTGTATTTGCACATGCAAAAAAAGAATGCAGACGGTCCCATTAAAACAGTGCACAAATATGAAATATGTATTTGCGCCTGCCCATTCACTGCAATGGTCTATAATATATAAAAATTTAGTAGCGCTGTAGGAAGGAGTTAAAACTTGAAATGTGAAAATGAAAATCTTAGATCCAATAATAATTTGCTTAATTTTAGCAAACTACCTATGCAATACAACAGGATATCAGAGCAATTGTTCTATTAACGTTGTTTTCTTCAGACTGCAGTCGTAAATATGCCCTTCTCTAATTAAAATAATTAGGATAGCTTCGTAAAATAAGCAAAAAAACAAATATTGAGCAAACGAGCAAAGTATGAATAATTGGAAAACAAGCCGCTAATAATGTTGAATTAAATTACTGTAGTTTACAGAGGTGTAAATATTTGCAATATGAAATGTCAGCAGAAAGGCTTTTTAGGGAAACTTTTTGTGTGAGATTCATTGTTTTACTAAACCGGCTCTCCAGTCACGGCAGAAGTAGGAATTTTTGAAATAATGAACCTTATAAGTACAAAATATAATGTATTACTCCGTATATTTCGAAACAAGTTTCCGAGCTGTCTTGACTCCCTTCCAAGCAGTAGTAGTGCAGTGAATATATTGCATCGGAACATAGGTATTGAATGGCTACACTTTTTATAGTATTTCATCCATTATATTTTATAACGATCGTGTATAAATATTTTTGGCTATTTCTAATACATGAATTTAAATGTTAATATATGTTTGTAATACTGTGCAGAATATTTAATACTTATGAGGTTTATTATTTAGATAATTCTTACTTCTGAGGTCTTTGGATACAGGGCTGTATTTAAAGTCCATGCTCTAGGCACAAAGCCTGACCCCATTAAAGACCCATTTATATGTGAAACTAATGAGTCAATCACTTCTGAGCCATTGTAATGATAATATTATCAATAAAACTATGTTTTATCATTAATTGTGATGCTACAAGAAAAACGTATTGATGGAATGACTGATAAATGTAAATGCTGCTTGTAATGATATTTATATAAAGTATGGCTGCTCAGCGCATGGCCAGGTACCGGTACACAGTGGAGTGGACTGACTGCTCTCCAATAGGGCACATGATGCTGTAATAGAATCTGTAGGTCTACATAGTCACTAAACATTATCACCATATACTACCTGGATAACACTACCATATCATTACTGGATTACATCTCCATACAATGAATGGCTATCACCACTATACAGTGAGTACATACGACTATATTACTATACTGCTGATAGGGATCCCACAGAAGGGCCACTGACAGGTTGGTGTATGTTAGCCTGCAAAGACCTCTAGTGACAGTTCTTTTTGGGGGGCTGGAGCATATCCTGGACTTCTTTATTCCATGTACCAGCATTAGGACCCTTCCGAGCATACTAGGCTACATGGCTGGCACCAAACAGACATGAGCCTTCAGCGTGGCACCCATAAGACATGTGCACACATGGTTGATGCTTAACAGAACAGTTTGTTTATTAATGAGACATACAACGTGGTATAGACTATGCAACAGCCTTCGGTAATCAAAGGTACATAGGTATGGCAGCAGTGAGACACGTGGCAGCAGAAGACATCAGATCTCCAAAGTAGCTCCCTCTCAATGTTGTAGACACGGACTGATACCAGTTCTTCTCTACTGCAGCCGTTCTGCTATACTACTCCATCCGATATGGTGCATACATGCCTTTGTATATAGAATGTGTCAGGTGTCCCTCCACAGCCAATCAGGAGCAACACACTTTAACAGTACAATATTAAAAGAGAGCAATAGTCCAAAGTGACCACACAACATAATACAATACAATATTGTACATCTTGCTTTGCAGAGCTATTACCTTACAGCCCAGACTTTCTACAGACTATAACACTACGCCCTTATACTACCAAATGTTAAAATGTGCCAAACCCAACCATGACTACTTGAACATTCATGCTATTCATAGACATATAACTATTTCACTCCCAAAGGGCAAGCTTAAAGTGGCTGTTCAGTTGTTAACCGTTAGTGACCTATCCGCAGGGCAAGTCAACAATAGTAGATCAGCAAGAGTATGACACCTAGCCAGTGCGCTCGTTTGCTGAGCTGATTTCTATAGTAAGCAGAATTCTTCATTCCCACTGCAGTGGCCATGTTTGGTATTTCAGGCAAAGTTCTTATTGAAGTGAATAAGTGAAATGAATTTTGTAATATCATGCCTGGCCACTGCAGTGGAAGCAGAGCTGTCTACTTTCTACAAAAATCAGCTCAGAGTATGAATGTACTGGAAAACAGCTGATCAGCAGAGGTTCCAGGCGGCGGATTGCCATCAATCTACTATTGCTTGCCTATCCTCAGGATTGGCCATCAACAGTTTACAACTGGACAACCCTTTTAATCCTAATCCCAGATATATATATCCTATATCATATTCCTCAGAGAACTAGTTCAGATTTCTTCATATCATGTTAATAGGTTAATTCACCGCAGCTCCATGCAAGTGGTGTTGTGTTGTCAGTCTGGACAGGATCTCATTTGAAGTAATTTCTCCATAACTTTTTTTGCTTCTTTTAAGTACATTCAACATATTTAATAAGATTCTAGGTCTGCAAAATTAATAAGTAAGAATGTATCAACTTTAACATGATATCATATCTTTTTTTAACAGAAACCCCGGTAGTATTTCCCCTTTGTCCAAAAATAAAGGCCCAAATAAGGATCTATTTTAAAAGGGTTCTGCAGGCAATGTAGAAATTTGTATAAAGGACGCTTTTGGTCTGTACTACATGCCTAGCAATACACTGTATGGCTTTCAAAAGTTTGCTATTGGGCCCAGCATTTTATAGCACATGTCTCGGATCCCCATCACCGAGGAAAGTGAAACTTCCCTGATTGCTGATCCTACCCAGTCAAGAAAAGGTGAAGACATGGCCAAACATGAATGGGGTTTTCTCCTTTAAAGGCTAAGGGAGTTGCTGGTTTGGCTGTCTTCATAACTACTTTAGACTTCATTCTAGAGAACTACAAATACGTAACACACTAGGGTACTTTGATAATGTGGAGTGTCTGTAATATTTGCATAAAGTGTTGGCCATATAAAATAAATGATGATGCTCACCCTACACAGATAGCATACAAATATTTAGTGTGCAACACAATTAACTTACACGGATCTTCGACAGAAAGGAAGACAAGGGGGTGATATCTAGTGTAGCATATTTAAGATTATCCATGAGAATAATGGTGAAACAACAGATAATGCTCTCACCTGGTCTAGTTGTGGCAATGATAAGTACAACCACATAACATCACATTGGGGTTGGTGAAATGAACCCTGTGGCAGAGTTGCAAGTCTTGTTCTGGTCCTACTGGAGAAAGTCCTTCCCTTGGAACTCACACCAGGATGATGGCATGAACCATACAAAACAGGACCTGTGGGTAGGCACTACTCAGAGGACATAAGCCCATACAATTTCAGGCTTACTTCACAAAGAGCAATCTTTATTTTCCAACACAGGTCACATGGGCAGCGCATTTCAACTCCCAAATGAAGTCTTCTTCAGGCATAGAAAACGTTTCAAACTTATACTATATTTCTAATGCCAACCTAAACTCTCCCACACTCAGAAGGTGGAGCCAGATTACATGATCAAAATCTAAAGAGAATAAGAATGATAATAATGATAGACCAAGGGATTAACGTAGTTATTTCATCTCTATTTATGAAGAAGACCCCATTTTGGAGTCAAAATTCATTGCCTGTGTTACCCATGCTGGAGAATAAAGATTGTTCTTTGCGAAGTAAGCCTGACAGTACATGTGCTAATATACCTTGAGCAATACCCACCCACTGGTCGTGTTTTGTATGGTTCATGATGCAATTAACACACAATTAGCACACCAAACAGAAATTTGCAAATCCTGCTGTGCATCCATATGTTCAGCCACTTATCCTATATGAAGTTGTGGGATGGACAAACTGATCCAAATGCCCAAAGATGGCATTAGTGCCTAAATCAGATTTTTTTGCCCACTTTGTATGGTAGTAGAGAATGAGGCTCCACCATGCCACAAAGCAAGGCATCTTGATATTTGGGCCTCTGAACTTAAAATCTATGTATTATACAGTATGAATGTGAACCTTGAGGCAAGAAGGTTTACTCGCTTGTGGATCACCGACCTCAGTGTCAGGAAATGTGCCCAACACATGCATACAGGCTTCAGGAAACTTGACTTTCTTTTAAATCTGGCTTCCACCATTTGACAGCACACGAATAGAGCATGCAAATGTCCAGCGTTCATAACCCACAGGGACCCCGTCACTTACCCCACCGGGGGCGTCTAAAGGGCATCCATCTCTTTCAGACTGGCGTGACAGTCCCCAAGCTGGTTCACATGGGACCTCCCTGGTCCAAACTAAACCTCAGGCTAGCAGTCTTTCTAGATCCACTGAGCTGTCATTCTGCCTCCATTGTGCTAGGAACTGCTCCTTTTAACTTAGTTCCTGCCACACCCACAGCAGCCAGTATGCCTTACTGACACCCTCTGCAGGCCATTCTGATACTTCACTTCCACTACCTATAGACATTATATATAGTACATTAATTGGACAATTTTGGACAATTGGACAATTTTTCGACTTGGGAGGGAAGAAACTCTAGCTTCATCCTTATCCTTATGCGACCACCACATAATAATATTTTGAAGTTGTAAATATAATTAGATTTATTATTCATGTTGAGCAAACTGAAACAGTCAAACCCTGTTTTTGGTTGAACTTTGCTAAAAGTTCGGTTAGGCTTGAACCCGAACCCCGGCAAAGCCAATTAAAATTATTTCTTCTTATTCTTAATGTATGCACTATATTAATAAAGGTGATCATTATTATGAAAAAGAAACCCATACAAACACAATGCAGGTGTTGTCCCTGGACAGATGTGAACCTAGGACACAGCACTGCAAACCAACAATGGTAACCACTGAGTCACAATGCTTCTTCTTCTTCATACTTCTTCCTATTCCAGAATTTGTATGTTTTTCCTCTGTTTGTGCGGGGTTCTTCTTCGTAATAATAATTATCACCTTTATTTAAATAGTGCATACATTTATGGAGAAGGGAACATTTTCATGGCTCTTCGGGTGGACTCACACGGCTGTATTTGTGCATGTATTTGCCAATGCAAAATCTGTGCATGTAATACGCAGAGAATAGAACCCATTGATTTTAATGGGTTTATTTTCATTTTTTGTTTTAACGCAGCATCCTCTATTTTAGTGCGCATTTGCTCACCAAAGGCTCCATAGAAGTGAGGGGATGCAGATGCGCATCCCATGCATGCTTAATTGTGCAATACACTGCATAATTTTATGGGACATTGAACATATCTGGTAGCAATTAGGCTGCACAGCTTTTCAAATCATAACACAAGTCTGTCCTATGCTGATGTGAACAGTCCCCGACAGTGCAAGTTATACACTAAAATGTACAGATACACATGTACTATCATGTGGATTTTTGCACTTACGCTCATGTAAGGCCGCCCTTAGACAGTGTTATACACCAGTTTTAGGGGGATTGGTGAAGTTCTGGTTTGGTTTGAACTAATTCAGACTGAACCCAACTTTTTGCTGAAGTCCAGCGAACCGGCTGAGCCGATATTTTCAAAAGTTTGCTCAGCACTACTTCTTATATAACTGACTTCTGTTACATCTAAATGCAAAGCTATAGATGGTCCAGAGTCGGGAATTGCATTTGGCCCTGGTATCTGGGGGAGTCCACAAGTTCCAGAAGATAGCAGTAATATAAATGGCATAAGGTAAGTGATAGACCCTGTTACAGATTTTGCATTGAGACTCAGGAGCTCCAAAGTATGCCTCTTATTAGATATAACTATGAAGTGAAGATGCCTGAAGGAAATTGGTGGGCAGTAGAGCAGTAGAACCCGGCATAATGTGCTTAAACTTGTAGTTGTCGAGTTGGGGGTACATTTTTTATTTTCCATGTGCTGAACACACTGAGATTGTTGAATGTTCTTTATATGCTGCGCACAATTTGAAGAGACAGTACTTATAATTTGGCATACACTCCTGTCAATATTGCCTCCTGTGATAAAGCTGATTTTCTGTCCTTCAGCTAAATTGTCTGTTTATTTACTTTAGCTTTGGTAGATAGCAGCTGGTGAATTAGAATCGGCCAACCATTGTACTTCCCAATTGTTTTTTCTCAAATGTCCACCTTTTATTGGAAGATAAAATCAATGTGACATTTTCAGTAAAACGATAAGTGACAATTGGCATCTTTCTATAATGCACAGAACTTGCTGGGTAAATATTTTCTGTTAGCTCTACAATATTTATTTATTAAAGTGAAAAACTTGATATAAAGCGACACGTGTAGAATTTGTCATTTAACTCTATGAGGCTGCAATGCTTCGGCAACAATGATAACACTGTCTTATGCCAATTACCGGACCTGGGGGGGTGGAGCATGGCGCAGGGGATTTAAAGAGAATGGGGCTTATTTATCAAGCCTTTTCCACTAGATTAGTGGCATAATTTGCATCAGAATAACGGTATACTATTTTTCTGACATATTTACAAGTGATTTGCACCAAAAAGAATGAAAAAGTGTTAATGGCTTTGCTATCTTTTCTTCCTTACGAATGTGGGGAGTGGGGGTGGGGGGGGGGCTCTGCGTCTCAGATATTTCTACATCTTTAGGGCTTAGTCACACGGGCGTTTATTGCCGCGATTTGCGCATGCGCATGCGTCCGGCGACTTTTTAAAACCATTGCTTTGCAATGGTATCGGACACATGAGCGCTTTTTATGCGCTCGTCCGATAAATTAGAGAACAGAAATCGCAGATCGCACCTATCTGCGATCTGCGATTCCTGTTCTCTTCTCTATATGCGCTCAACGGGGCCGGCGGCAGCAGCGCCGACCCCATTGAGAACATATAGAAGACAAATCATTCTTCTCTGCCACAGCTGGAACAGCTGTGGCAGAGAAGAACGATGTTTGCCCATTGAATTCAATGGAGCGGCAATACAGCCGCTCCATTGAAAGCAATGGGCTGCCGGCGTGCGCGGGGTTAATTGTCGGGAAGGGGTTAAATATATAACCCCTTACCTGCAATGCATCCTTAAATGTGAAAAAATAAAAAAAAAGGATGTTCTCACCTGCTCCCGGCAGCTGGAGATCCCGGCGGTCGGCCTGCAGTGGGTGTGAAGGAGGTGTGACTCAGGCTTGCCCCTGATTGGCTCAGCCTGAGCCAATCAGAGGCTGAGCTCAGTCACACCCATTCATGAATTCATGAATGGGTGTGACTGAGACTTGCTTCTGATTGGCTCAGCGCTGAGCCAATCAGTGGCAAGCCTGAGTCACACCTCCTTCACACCCACTGTAGGCCGACCGCCGGGATCTCCAGCTGCCGGGAGCAGGTGAGTACATCCTTTTTTTTTATTTTTTCACATTTAAGGATGCATTGCAGGTAAGGGGTTATATATTTAACCCCTTCCCGACAATTAACCCCGCGCACGCCCGCAGCGCTTGCATTCAATGGAGCCGCTGTATTGCCGGCTCCATTGAATGCAATGCGCTGGACAGCTCCGGCCCGTTTCTAATGAAACGCGGCTAGGAGCAGATTTTCGGGCGATTTTTGGGCCGATTTTTCGGCGCCGGTCACGCGATTTGCGCATGCGCATCCGTCATGCGATGCGCAAATCGCGTGAAAAAACGCCCGTGTGACTAAGGCCTTAAGAAGCTGAAAACAGGTGCAAAAATTAAGCACGGATTAGACCAAGTAAAACTTGGCCTAAATAACATAGGCAATGGGTTGCACATTTTATGGTGCTCGCTATGTATTTGTCAAATTTGGCGCAATTTTGTTGCACAACCTTAAACCTATGAGCTAAATTTTGAGTTTGGTCCAAAAATCTATTTCATTTTGCCGCATCTGTGCGGTTTTTGGCACAACTAAGTATTTTTTTTACTGTTTTATCAAGGCTCAAATATGCTTGCTCATTAAAGAGTTAAAAGAGGGGCCCACTGATTGCCTCACTTTTCTGTACACCCATTTGAACCAAGCTCCTAATGATCTGTACTTTATTAATGACAGAGAACTTCTGCTCATCTACTAGCTTATGGTAGTTTCATCATTTCTGTCATCTACTTGCATTAAAAATTCTGGGGTTTGCTACTGTGAATCACATTTGAAGTGGCTGTCAATAGGGGTCTCCCTTCCAGCTTCTATGCAATCCACCCTCTGTCATTAGGTACAGAGCTTCATTAGTAACGCACATGGATGTTTTCATAGTATCAGGGGGAGCATCTATCTTCACAAATGGCTTCCATACACTTAAAGCTGCCAGATTTGTAGACACTGTGATAAGGATCTCCACAGTCTCTGTCTCACTTGCTGTTGCCGCATGTGGATGTATGTCTGTGTGTACACATCACACTCATACACACATTATAGGGAGTTTACTAACCATTTGGCCAGAATGTCTGTGAATACCTAAATCATCCTGGAAAAGCAGAGGGGCAGACATTCAGATACTTCCTCTCCGACTGGACCATGGTATTGCAAATGGTACCAGCAGCACTCAATTGTACGTCCTTATTTAGGTGAGGTGAGAGAATGTAAGCCACAAAAACTAGAGTCTGAACCTGTAGACTCCACAGACAGTTCGAAAAATAGTAAAGAAAGTGGTAGCGTAAATGGTAAACTTCAAACACTGATTAGACCAGGGACAGTGCAATGCGGAATGGGAAGTAAGAGCAAGGAAGTCAGGACAGGGAACTACTGGCAGAATACTAGGCTTGCTACACACTCCTCCTTGATAGTGAATTGCGAATAGCAGAACAGAAAAATGGGGAAGACTCCCTGAAAATTAGAACTTAAAAGCATGAAACAAGCTGCAAACAGCAGCAAATGAATGGATAAGTAGAACCTGGTATATTTTAGAAAACTTGTAGAAAGCTCAAATGTGCTTTAATGAGATTAACACTGTAACCATATTCTTTTGGATATATAAAATAATGTTTATTCATTTTACTGAAATCAAAAATATTTAAATAGTAGAAAAAAACGCAAAAAAAATCTCATCATAACACTTTGTCTTCAGATGAACTGAAATTTTCAATAAAGTTTGCACATAAAAGCCCGGAGCAATAATAGTTTAATAGTCAGGAATAACTTTTTTTCAAAACAAACAATAATATAAAACAATAAAACTGAAATATAACCTAAAATTACAAGTGAACCAATATACCCACCAGGCGTTTCCACTGTAGCATGAAAATGATTCTGGGTAATAAATTGATAATCAAGTTCAAAACCATTTTATAAGGTGATTGTTATTATCTGTGTTGTGCCGTTCTGTTCAATGTTAAAGTCATTCCTGTGTAATTAGGGGCATTTGGTTACAACAGGTTGTTAGGAAAATAAACATTCGAATGCAGACTGCAATAATAGAAAGAAGTCAAGAATGCAGAACTAAAAATAAAACTCTGTACCGTGATACATTTTACGCTGTGTGAGTGTAATATTGGAAGAAGATAATGTCTGCAATGTTTTCCGAGCTCCAACATGCCTTATGTTTGTATCTTTTCTCAAATAAATGTATCGCTTTCTATTTTCTTTACATGGTTTTGTAGCAGCCATCTTACTATTAAGGCCAGAAATTTTCTTCACCGTAGGTATATGTGCATAAGAAAATGACCCATTAACTTCTATGTGTGAGTACAGAGAGTAGGAGCAATGTAGAATGTAACAAGCACCATTCGAAAATGCATGGCACGCGAACAAATGTTTATTTCATGATTCGTCTATTTGCGTAGTGCAACCAGGGTCGACTCCAGTTTTATACAGGCCCTTGTATGACAGAGTCCAGTGGCTTCCTTTGCAGTGTGTCACATGACATACTGCAGTGAATCCGCAGCAGCGCATACAGTGACTATGTAATGTCAGATATCAGCTCTACACATGTGCTTTACAGACCACATAAGTGACTACAGTATTGTTAAATCCAGTGATCACAGCCCTCCCTGACTGGAATAGTTCAGTTTTCCTTTTCTTCTGTATCTGACCCAGACCGTCATGATGATTTCTCCCGACCACAACTTGTCTCTCTGGAATTTAACACATAGGCAAAACAGGCCGAAAGTGCAAAATTGTATTATTGTTTTACATATTTTACTAGTTTTAAGCTTTTCTTTCTTTTTTTTTTTACATTTTTTATGTCTATGAAGGGAACTTGAACCACAATATCAAGATCACTGTGATAATACACTGCAGTGCTTCTGCGTATTATCACTATTCCTCCCCTGAATTCTCTGGACAGTGGGTAGACAGTGAAGAGATTCTATTGATTAAGGAGAAGAATAATCAAACTATCAAGGTGGGTATTTAATTGGTTGTACCAAGATTACAAGTTATGCCCTATCCACAGTCATCATGTAGTCCCAGCCTTAGGGACTACATTCGAAACCATCGCCTCAGATGGTCACGTATATACGTTTGGTCGCAAAAACGCGCCGTTTATGCGCTCGTGTGAACGCACCCTTATGGCTGAGATTGAATCACAGCTGTTTTACCCTTTGATTGCTGTGGTCAATCACTGGTCTCTCTTCTTTAATAGGATAAATGGACTTCTCAATGATGCAAACGAGAAACCCCTGACCCTTGGCATGATCCACTGTATCGTTACAGTGGATGCTAAATTGTCATTAGACTAATGCTCCAGCATAACAAGACACTGGTACAGGGATTATTATACAATGCCTCAAAAGGTGGGGCTATTAAATAATGTTCCTTATTGACTACTGCAGAAAAACGGAGCTTCAGTAATTGAAGAGGTTAAAAAAATTGTTTTCTCACCTTAACAAAAATTCAATGTCAATGAAATTCTTCCAGATAAATGTGGTAATTTGTCAATCTCATAAAATGCATATTTTATGGTTTCCGACACATGTGGATCTAGGTATTGCCCAGAGAGTACATTGTAATATCTGTCGACAATGAAACAGGAAGTTTTTGCATATGTAAACAGGAACAAAGAAATAATTGACATACAATAATATATCTCTAACATTTACATATGTATGCAAATTATCGACTCATAAAAACAAATCCCATATGGCATTCCTGAACATTGTGCTTACTATTGAAAAAAAGGAGAAGCTAACAGATTTGTGGAATTCACCAGCAGAAGCTCATCTTTATTTAAAGTGGACAACTTGCATCCTAAATATATCAAACCCAACATAATTTATAGCCCTGGACCCAAAGCTTCATCTCCCAACAGCTATGCTGACGATTGCTATAATGTCTTGCACTTATACCTAGACTTATGGCTCCAGAACAATGAATTATGAAAGAATATATAGGAAAATTCAAGTTGAATTTTTTTGAAATTGTAACATTAGTTTTTTAGATTTTTTTTTTACCCCCTTTACTTTTTAAGTCTCTTTAGTGAATGATGGAAGTATTTAAGTATTTAAAGGGGTTGTCTCGCGGCAAGTGGGTTATACACTTCTGTATGGCCATATTAATGCACTTTGTAATATACATCGTGCATTAAATATGAGCCATACAGAAGTTATTCACTTACCTGCTCCGTTGCTAGCGTCCCCATCTCCATAGATCCGTTTAATTCTGATGTCTTCTGGTGTTTTTAGACGCGCTTGCGCTGTGCGGTCTTCTCCCCTTCTGTTCGGTCCGGCACGAGCGGCGTTCTGGCTCCGCCCCCTTCAACGCGTCATCGTGTAGCTCCGCCCCGTCACATGTGCCGATTCCAGCCAATCAGGATGCTGGAATCGGCAATGGAACGCACAGAGCCCATGGTGCACCATGGGAGAAGACCCGCGGTGCACCATGGGAGAAAACAGCAGTGCATCCCTGGGAAAGGACCGGCGGCCATCTTAGGCAGAAGATTTTTTAAACTTCATATTTCGTCGGATCGGTGAGTAGCAAGCGGCTTAAAAACCGCTTTAAATTGCTATTTGATGCCAGGGGGGTGACAGGGGAATGGGGTAATGTAAAATTTTGATGTTTGCCGCGAGACAACCCCTTTAAATGCTTGAAACAAAGGAAACCATTTTGAAATGTTAACTAGAAAGTGGGTTTGGACCCAATGGCATTATTTAGTAATACTGTCTACATGTTAGACAGTATAAACCTAGACTAGACAGTCTTAACCCTTTCCAATCCAATTTGTATCCTGGTTTTCCTAGGGGCTTACTCTTTTTCTGCTGTTATACAACTGCGCTATATGCTGGCTAGAGCCAGTACTGCATGAGGTGACACGTTGAATAGGCTCTGACAGCAGCGAGGCTGGCAATATACAGTAAGAGAACCCCGACGGATGTCTTCCAACATCGGAACTGTACAGCCTTAAATTATAATGTCTTCAGAGGTCAGACAGTGGATTGGAAAGGGTTAAAGTACACTAGATTTATCACTGAATGATAAGTGTGTTGAATTTTTAGATTGACTTGTCTAAGTTTAGACCACCTAATAGTTTTCTTAGTTTATGTCGAAAATCGTGCCAAAATTTTGTTGCAATTTGGCACAATTTTTGGTGCAAATTAGGCCACAACCTTTTTTTTTGGACAAGTGTCTATCAACCTTTTTTTTTTTTTTAATTCTACTCCACTTAGAACTTTTTAAAAGTTTTTCAGTACATTATATGGTACATTAAAAAGCACCATTGAAAAATACAACTCGTCACGCAAAAAAACAAGCCCTCATATAGCGATGTCGAGGAATAAAAAAAGGAGTTACGATTTTTTTAAACGACAAAAAAACTTGGTCACTAATGGGTTAAATAACTTGAAAATGAGACGTGCTGCTATTATTCAGTTTTATCAGTGTAATCAGCAAGTTTTAATTTTACAGAAACATATCAATTATTTTTGTTTAGGATTAGGAACATTTAAAAAAAATCGTTGCAGTGTTATAATTGATGCAGACTACTGGTTACCGAACTGCATGACGAATGAAGACAGCATCATATTTCCCAATATATAGATCTAGCAGAGCTGAAGTTGTGTACTATTGATTGGACTGAATAGTGGCCATTTCTTTATTATGATAGGGGTGTTTATTTGTCATGTACCCTTTTTCTGCTCCATTTGCAGGCCTTTGACTGTACAGATGACAGTTGTATGTCATCTTAGCTGCCAAAGTACACTTAGACGGTTTAAAGTCTGACACCCTGTTTGATCTTCATGTCTATGACAACATATACAGTTGCAAGAAAAAATAAGTGTAAGGTGTTTGCATCAAGGCATAGTTCACGCTAACCAATATTTTTTTAGATTAACAGATTTGTCAATAACCAGGCTTTGTGTGCCTTTATATAAAGGGCAAGGTACCTGTGAAATCCATACTTCCACTCTCATCTCCTTTGGAGAGGTCAATAACACAGAAGTTCACTTACTTTTTCTCTGTATACTATGGATGTTCACTCATTGAGTTCAATAAAACACATGAAAGGTACAAGCATTTGTGTATAATTAGTTAGATTGTGTTTGTCTATAATTATAGCTTACTGTAGATATAATAATCAGACTACATTTTATTAGCAATCAATTTAGAAATCCAGGTAATTCCAAAGGGTTCATTTACGTTTCCTGCAACTGCACTATTGTTATTATTATAGATGTCTGTCACTATGTAGCTCTATTCTTCCTCACATTGTGGCTCTGCCCCTGTTACATGCCGGACAATAGTCACTAATATCATTACAACAGTAGACAAGTCACTGCCTTCCAGAAGATCAGTATACTTTTCTCCTGAAATACTCTGTTCTGCTGAGGGACTTTTTCTTCCAATATGAACTTGTTTTCCCCTTCTTACATCATCATGACAGCCATGCCCTAATTATCATCATCACATACAGTATTGGCAATAGTATTAGGCAGGTGCTGAAAAAATGTTGCTAATTAGAATTTTTTTCAAAAATAGAAGGCTTCTGATTGGCTCCCAGCTTTTTTCAGCAGAGCAACAACCCCAAATATTCAGCCAATATAAGAACTATCTTCAGTGTAAAGAAGAACAAGGAGTCCCGGAAGTAATGATACGGTGATGATATAGTGTACAAGTCACTGCCCCCAAAAGATAACCACACCCTCACATTAAATACTTTGTTCTGCTGGGAACGTAAATCTGTCCATTATATAAAACTCAGTTTGTGAAACTCTCCTCCTGAAATATTCTGTGCTGCTTTAAACTATATATATTGCAATCTAAAACTTCCAAATGACATTTATTCCTCATTTAGTTTTTTAGCGCTTGGTTTCTAAATGTAACATTTTCCTCAAATCACTTAATTCTCTATAATATTGGACTACAACAGCCAATTGAAGAAAGAATTGCTCACCAATTATTCTTTTACATGCCAAAATCTAAGGTAGAAGGTTAAATGATGGTGCCTGTTACATAAGTAGCAAAGGTCAACTTGACACTTAACATGTCAAATAAACTGTGGCATGGAACTTTTCCTTGCCTTTTCAATAAGGTTTCAATGGCTTTTCTTGTGTTAAAGAAGTTGTGTGGTTTAAAAAAAAAATTTTAAGGCTGGGCAGGTGAGAAATTAAAAAAAAAACAGCATACTCCCCTGTCCTCAGCCCACCAGGACCTAGCTAAGCCATACCCACTACCTCATCCTCTTCCCTGTTTGCAGACGACTGCCAAAAGTCAGGTGAGCGCTGGGGCCGATCAGAGGCAGCAAGAAACTCCTGACATCATGGCACCCAGGATGTGATTGCTGATGCCAGGAGTTCAGATGGTGATGCTGTGGCCTCTGATTGGCGGCTGTCCATTGATGTAGACAGGAACAGGGCAGCTGGGTCCCGGAAGCCAAAGACAAATGAGTATGCAGTTTGTTGTATTTTCTCAACTGCCCAGCCTTTTTTAAAAAAAAATTGTTCTAACCACACAACCCCTTTAAGATAAGGTAAGTTTTTACAGAAACTTATTAGTGTTGGGTTAAACTTTGCTACATCTGTGCATGCCTTTCCCCTCATCTCAGATTTAAGGGTTTCCTAGAACAATCAGTCATTTATAAATGTTAATCATTCACAGGGAAACAAATGAATTGTCTGTCAGGCCCGGATACAGGTCACAGGTAACTTCATTAACAGGACGCAGCGTTATCTAGCAAATGGCACAACATTTAATATTTTTGGACACAGCTATGTTTGTCAAGTCTCGTGCTCTCTGGGTGACGACCTGTAATAATTGCCTCATTAGCACTTGAAACGCCATTATGCTGCTATCATTTCATCTTTCCAATGCAGGCAAAGACATTACCATGGTAATATTGTTAAAATAACTAATGCTAGCGTTTTGGCCTAGCTGTAATTTTCGCAGGTCATGACAATATGATCCTGGCCGTATTTTTTTTTACTGTTTAGTCTATGGAAAAAGTGTAAATTGAAAACTGCATGAAAAGGGACTAAGGGACTAAAAGAGTGGCCGTGTTTCTAATTTACCTATTAAGGACGTGCCCCATTTTTTCCATTTTTGGTTTTTCCTCCTCACTTCCAAAAATTCTTAACTCTTACTATTCCATTGACGTAGCTGTCTTTTAATTTTTTTTACTATAAACTAGCTTGTTACCCATGACTTCGTCCGCGAGATTTGTAATTTTTCATTTAATCTGTGTTTTGCTGTACATTGAAACGTAAAACGTTGAAAAAGTGAAAGGAATGCAACTGCAACATGCTGTCAGCACAGTTCTGTACACTACGCTTTTGGTCTTGTCATATTTTGCTAGTCTGTTTGTGTCGTACAGCCCAGCTTTCATTTGTTAGGTAAAATGAGGTAAAATGAAAGCTGCACTGTGATTGGTTGCTATAAAAGCAGCGCTGTGACTGGTTGCTAGTTGTTATACTGTTGAGGTAAAATAGAAGCTCCGCTGTGATTGGTTGCTATGGGCAACACAGATTTCCATTAAAATCTCAATCCATGTTAATGTGTCTTTTGTTCAAGTTTTAATCCCAGGCATCGCCAGGTATCCCAGCTAGTTTAATAATCACATAGTGAAGCAACAATGTCTGCCCTCACGTGTCTGCCCATTTGTGTGGGCATAGCTTATGATGTGCATCCCCTTCCTCTCCAGCTTGCCACAAATCTGTCTTGTCACGCTCCCTAGAGAACTCTATAAATTTTCGGGATAAAACGGTAAAAAGGTAACAAACACACAGACAGACAGAGTTACTTTTGCATTTACAATATTAGTATGGATGCACAAAAGGTTTTTTCTTAACTTTTGCTATTCTTTATTTAAAAAAAAAATTTCACTTGTATTTACTTTCTTATTTCATTCTTATAGGAGACTTACTATCTTTTGATCGTTAAAACCATATACTGCAATACTGCAGTACTGCATTGTATGGTATTTCTGCTGGCATTCTGTTAAGACAGGCAATAGTCTCATCCTAATAGGCAGAAATACATGGCAGCTCAAAAAGCGGTTTCTATAAAAAAAACTCTAAGAGGCCCCTTGTGTGTAGTGACCTCTTGTTCTGCTTGTGTAAAGCTTGTTGACCACTGGATGCGTCGACAATACAATTGAAGAGAAATAGCCCAGTTAGGCCTCCTTCACACTCCAAAATTCCGCTACAAAATCATTGCTACAAAACGCATGCATGAGAGATGCTTTGTAGCCTGAAAGAACCCGTTGGAAACCATGAGCTTCACATACATGCGATTTGTAGTGATGCTTTTGTAGGCAGATTTTATAACCCGTGTGAAAGAGGCCTTAACAGAGTTTGAGAGGGAGCATATTATTAGAATACAAGAAGCTGGATGGTTGTATCTACAAATTGCTCGCCACATGAGCAATTCTGACCAGACTTTAGAAGGTGTTAGGACCAATGGGTTTACACAAGGTGACCGGGTTCAGGATGTCCTCGACCAGTAGAGAGAAGCAACACCAACTGTTTTGTTGTCCGATATCCAGAAAGAGATGGCACCATCATTGCAAGCCCCTGTGTCTGTCTGAACTATCTCTATGCATTTGGCTGAAAGACATTTGGTCTCATGGCACCCATTACGTGTACTGCCTTTGACACTCACCTACCATTGCCTCCATTTGCAGTGTGTCCGTGAGTGACAAAATTGGACTGCTACAAAGTGGAGTCATATTGTCTTCAGTGATGAATCCAGGTTTAGTTTGGACACAAATGGCTGTGTTCATGCCCAGAGTCATGGGAGTGAGCGCCTGAATACTGCCTCCAATGCTGGTGTGATGGTCTGGGGGCCATTGCATGCGACAGTTGGTCACCCCTAGTAATGGTACCAGGGACAATGGATGGTGGCTCAGAGTTATGTTTGGACATCCTGCAGCCACATGTGTTCCTCTCATGGAAGGGCTCCCAAGAGGCATTTTCCATTAGGATAATGATCGGCCACACACAGTAAGGATGTCATAGGGATGCCTCCAGAATATTGCCAAACTTCTGTGCCCTGCCTAGTTGCCATATTTATTACCAATAAAACATGTATGAGACCATCTGGGATGCCAAATTCATCAGCCTGCAAGTTTGCACCATCTAGAGGCTCAGATACATCAAATACACATATAAAGTTGCATTCAACTTCGACAACTGCTTCTATGTATTTGACTTTTTTTGACAATAGGAGTATATAGGTAGAGTCCCAAGTCTTGTTACCTCCATGTACATCGGCAGATTATTTTCTCTTTGGGACAGCAAATCTTCAACACAATCATTCCCCCTCACCCCCCACCCACACAACTGTCATTGATCAGCTGCTTGTCTTCCCATTAAAATGGAGAGATGTGCAGCCAAGCAGTGACCATTTTTATGCTCGCATAAACAAGCCGATCAGCGATCATTGGTACTTTTACACAGTCCAATTGTTGGATGAATGAGCATTAAGAGGAACACTCAGGTCTGAATCAGCCCAAGTACAGAGACTATTATCATTAAAGGAAACCTATCAACACTTTCAAGCTTACTAAACTGCCAACCGCAACAGACTACTAATTTCTAGGTGTTTCCAACAATTTCTTTGTTATGTTTGCAGTAGGAAGCATAGCTGCAAAAAATTTGGTGTGCCGCATACTAATCTGCTCCAGTGGGCAGGCAGGACCATCTCTTCTCATCAGAGTTTTTGCCATAAAGTTGCCCAACTCTACTGCTGTGACATGGATGATATAGGAGACATCATCCATGGAGTGCTATGAAATGTGACGCAAGCGCCAGAAGTTTGTGGACTGGCGCATGTTCAAATGGGTGCGATGAATTTGTCTACGAAAGTGACAAATGATCTGTGCATGTGCTGGACCAAAAACTTCCAGCAAATCCAATAGATTCCATATAGCAGAGATGGACAGGTTTATGGCAAAAAGTCTGTCCAGAAGACATGTTTTTGCCTACCCACCAGACCAGACTGCATACATTAACATGCAGCACAGGAACTTTTTAAGACAAGTTTTCTACAGGTAAGCATAACATAGTCATTGCTGGATACAACTGTGATTGAGTAGTCTGTTGCTGTAGGGGGATTGGTAGGCTTATAGGGCATTTCCTAATTCCATATTGACCAACAGCTCCTGCCTCCTGAAGTGGTGCCCCCCCCCCCCCCACACACACACACACACACACACACCCCACACACACAAAATGCAAAAACACAGGGCAAAATGCCACAAAAAAGCAATATTTGTCCTAGATACGCTATGTATGAAACAACCTTTGTAAGAACCTAATTGGACCTGTGACTTTAAGAGCACAACAATTCTGGGTAATGCTTTTGATCAACAAAAAAAGAACTAAAATTAGTAAAAAAAAAAAAAAAAAGAAGCTAATTGGGATGAAATAGAAAATGCTCCTTTTATAGTAAATGGTTTTATAATAATGCCAAGGTGTAATGTGTATAATAAATCATTCCCTGCACCTGTTCCACAATGCTTGGTTAATACCAAACTTCTTTTCAGCCTGCCTGTGGACACGGTCTCAAAAACAATAATGATAATAAAAAATAAAAGCCCCCTCATTGATGTGAAATGGCAGGGTTAGGCTTCTATTGTCAAAAAAGCTTTCCAATAAAACTACTTGAGTGTTTGAAGATGTCAAACTTTGATGGATCAAAGCCTCAATTATTCAGGTAGCCGAGTGCTGAGTATTGTGTATCTGCCATCGAAGCATTTAAAGGATCTGATGCAGAAGATGTCATGTTCTCTTTCAAAGTCTACCGATGATTGGAATTAAAAGAAGACCCTTTCATTTCACTGACTCTTTAGAACTTGGCAGAATACATATTGTTGATATACACAATGGCGCAATTAACATTTGGTTGCCTCTGAAACATCAAGTGTAGGACGTTTCAAAGTGAAAGCGTTCATTATTTCTTTTGCTTGCCCTGTCACTACGTGGACAAGCGGTTCTTAAAGGTGAATGGGGTCTTTTTTATGTCACAAAGCTTAATATAGGATCTGTAGACGCCATTTTACTGGTATTTCCATTGAAAGCAAGATGAGTCAACACGTGCACCGTGACATTTTGATGAATTATCTACCAGATAACATGGTATGCTGTTTATATTGTAATATGCAGTATTGCTTCCATCTTTGAACATTATTTCATGGTTTAGGTATGGAATTATTGTACATAAACAATCAAGTCCCTTTGTAAGTACTGCACACTACCTTATTTATTCTTCACTGATCCTGGGTGACATCCTGTGCTGTACTCCAGAGCTGCGCTCATTATTCTGCTAATAGAGTCACTATGTATATACATTACTTATCATGTACTGATCCTGAGTTACATCCTATATTATACTCCAGTAATAAACAAAATAGGTAGACTACAATACCCAGAGAGGTTATCAAAATTGTGGTTATTTAGTTTAGAAAAAAGACGGCTGAGGGGTGACCTAATAACTATGTATAAATATATAGGGGGACAATACAGAGATCTCTCCCATCATCTGTTTATACCCAGGACTGTGATGCAACAAGGGGGCGCCCTCTACTTCTAGAGGAAAGAAGGTTTCTCCACTGACACAGAAGAGGGTTCTTTATTGTTAGAGCAGTGAGACTATGGAACTCTCTGCAGGAGGACATTGTGATGCCAACATCACTAAAAGAGTACAATAGGAGCCTGGACACCTTTCTTCAGCGTAACAATATTGCATGTTATAGTCATTGATTACATCAGAAGAGTCGGTGATCCAGGGAGCTACAGTGGATATAAAAACTGTACACACCCCTGTTAAAATGCCATGTTTTTGTCATGTTAAAAAAATCCAACAAAGTTGAATAAATCCTATTTATTTTTAATCTGTACAATTCCATTGAAAAACAAACTGAAACCATTTTGGGTGGAAAAATAAAATAGACAAAACAAAACTAATGTGGTTGCATAAGTATTCGCACCCTCTTACATGTGGGATGAGGTTGTGTTCAGAATTAGCCAATCACATCTAAACTTACGATAAATAGTTGTCAGTACTCCGCTGCCATTATGAAAAGTCATTCTGATTTACCCCATATAGCTCTTCTCGTAGGTTTTTCCCGACATTTTCTTAGTTGCATTTTTCAGCAAACGTCATGGGCCGTAAAGAGCTTACAGCCTATCAATGGAATCTGATTCTTGAAAAGTATCAGTCAGGAGAAGGGGACCAACACATTTCCAGAGCATTACATATACTATGAAACAGAGAAGACGGTAATTAAGAATTGGATTCAATTTGACACAACAGTGACATTACCAAGAACTGGACGTCCCTCAAAAATTGATGAAAAGACTAGAAGAGGCCTACGGCAACTTTAAAGGAGCTGCAGGAATTTCTGGCAAGTACTGGTTGTGTAGTGTCTGTGACAACCATCTCCTGTATTCTTCATAAGTCTGGGCTGTAAGGTAGAATGGCAAGGCGCAAGCCTTTTCTAACAGAGAAGAACATCGAAGCCCGGTTATGTTTTGCCAAAACCTACATAAACTCTGAGAAAGTATATGGGAGAAGACATTATGGTTTAATGAGACCGAGGTTGAACTTTTTGGCCATGATTCCAAAAGGTATGTTTGGCACAAAGCCAACACTGCACATCACCAAAAGAACACCATACCCACAGTGAAGATAGTTTAGGCAGCATTATGCTTTGGGGCTGTTTTTCTGCTGCTGGAACTGGGGTTTTAGTCAAGGTAGAGGGAACAGTTGCAAATATCAGTCCAATTTCACACAAAACCTTCAGGCTTCTGCTAAAAAGCTGAAAATGAAGAGGAATTTCACCTTTCATCATGACAATGACTCAAAGTATACCTCCAAATCATATTGGAGTTGGAGAGGAAATTGTGCCCCCTAAAATGAGGAAAATTAGTGGTGGTAGGGGTGGTGGTGGTGGTAAAAGGCTGTACTAGATGGACATATGTCTTTTTTAAGCCCTGCACACTATGTCACTATATTCTATTTGCTGTAGATTTTATATATATATATATATATATATATATATATATATATATATATATATATATATATATATATATATATATATATATTCTTTATTTTTCAATTTTGGTAAAATGGGGGAGGGGTTACAACAAAAATAAAGGTAAATCAGTGCATAATCACATTACAAAGCAATCAATCCTGTAAACAACAAAGAAACAGTGACAGCTCTGTGGAAAATACCCTGGAAACATCAGAAAGGCAGAAAGATACAATGCATAAAGCACTTATGTATTGCGATCACATAATGTAATGCAAACAGTTTAATGGTTAGGGGGCACCAACTGTTTATGGTAGTTGGCCACATCCAATACATGGAGGTCCGGCAGTACTCAAACACAGCTTTTCCAAATGGGTTAGGTAGATATATGCACAGCTACCAGTCAATGAGATCATGGACCTCCAATCCCGGGTCAATCCATAACAGTAAGGCAGAGGCGGCAGCATCAAAGGTGTAGAATCAGAGTGACTACCCACTACAGTTTTTTCTCACTGTGAAATTCACAGCATTTTTTTTTTCCTGCAGGGGTCTATGGGACTTCTAATGTTAAAATCACGCAAAATCCCAATTTACCACAAAATCGCGATTTTGCACGATCGCGATTTTAACATTACAAGTCCCATAGACCCCTGCAGGAAAAAAAAAAACACTGCAAATTCACAGTGAAAAAAAACTGTAGTGGGTAGTCACCCTCAAGTTTAAAATCCTTTTATTGCTTCCATATAGTAAAAGGCAACGTTTCGACTACATGTCGTCGAAAAGTTGCCTTTTACTATATGGAAGCAATAAAAGGATTTTAAACTTATTCTACACCTTTAATGCTGCCGCCTCTGCCTTACTGTTATGGTAGTGGGCCAGGGACTCCGTGTAGAAAAGTAAACAAGAGATTTGTGAATTTCCCCAGTTCCCTTTCACGTTTGGCTTTGACCTTCTCAAAGGAGCATATTATGTTCACTTCCTTATACCACTCTAGTGTGGAGGGAATTGTGCGGTCTCTCCAGTATCTGCATGTGTGAGAAATGGAACAATAGATTTATATTTAACTAAGAGACCTGGGACACCCATGTTTAAGAGGACGATCTCAGGTGTGAGGGTGATATTAGTTTTGCACATAAGGCCGAGTGAAATTTGGATCTCCTCCCAGAATGGTTGTAGGAGCGGGCATGAAAACCAAATATGGATGAATGTGCCGACATTATCTGAGCATCTTCAGCATAGGGGGGAATAATCCAGATCTATGTTGTTGAGTAGGGCTGGAGCTTTATACCATCTGGAGATGATTTTGTAATTAAATTCTTGAAACCTAGTGGAGGAACAGGACGAATGTGAGTTGCGTAGGATATCTTTTACTTCATCTGTGGTGAAGCTGGTGTTTAGTTCAGACTCTCATCGGGAGATAAAAGAGGGTTGTTGCTCATTCTGTATCAGAGCCTTATAGATTTTGGAGATTGTGTTTTTTAACGGGTTGGGGATTTCAGAATGATTTGTAAAATTACAGATTCTGATCTGTATCGACAATATCTGGAGAATGGGTCAAAATTGTATCCCTAATGATGCGTAAATCTTCGTAATTATATATTGTATCTCCCAGT
The DNA here is from genome assembly GCF_035609145.1 of Eleutherodactylus coqui. NCBI lineage: Eukaryota > Metazoa > Chordata > Amphibia > Anura > Eleutherodactylidae > Eleutherodactylus > Eleutherodactylus coqui. The sequence goes on along the minus strand of NC_089841.1, from coordinate 63,355,586 downwards.
TGGTTTTAAGAACTGGAAATTCTGTGCTAGAGAATCATCTGTTATGAAGCGATGGGATTGCAATGAGGGTAAGCGGATATATTTTACAATTTTCTGCTTGAGTATTCTAAATTTGTTGGGAATTAACAAGAGGAATGGGGTAAAGCCACTAATCTGAGGTACTAGTTGGTGTTTTTGGTTGGATTTATGCCACAAGTTCAAGGTTAGATGGGTAAAATGGTTTTGACTCTCTTTTAATTTAGTTTCATTGTACGAGGTGGACCATGTTGAGAGTTTTTGATCGTTGGTTAGGGAAAGACGTTTCAGCTCCACCCAAAGTTTAGGATTTGTTTTGCGGGTCAAGTCTACCATGCGGTTTAGGTGCAAAGCAATCCCATACACTTCACAATCTGGGAGTCCTATGCCACCGCCTTTTTTGTTTTGATAAGAGTTGCGTGCTTAACCCTATGTCCTTTACCTTGCCAGATACATTTTGCTATGAGAATTTTCAATTTGGCAAAGAAGCTCTGTGGAACCTCTAGAGTTTGGAGCACATATAATATTTTTGGTAGGCAGACCATTTTGATTAGGTTCTTCTTGCTGAACCAGGAAATAGGTAAAGCGCTCTGGCGGGTGAGATTCTTTTCAACTTTTATTTGCTGTGGATTTTGACTCCCTCATTAAACTCAGTAGAAAAAAATCCATAGCAAAGTCATGACCAATTCATAGGACATAGATTAGATTTTTTGAATGTCATCCAATGTTTTGCTTCTGTAATACTGTATAATACATGCAAATCCATGGTATGACATATATACTACGTGTGAATATACACTTACAGCCTCAGAAAACCATTTTAACCAAATAATGTATTTTTGTAAAAATGATTCACCAAATGCCATAATATCAGTGTTTTACACAAAACAAAGACCATATCAATTGGCAATCATCATTGTCCTCATAGGTCATCCGAAGAGGTTGCATAGGTTTTCAAGCCCTTTCTACGAGATTTCAGGAAAGCTACTTTAGAGCTTTACAGTCATTAATGTGTTATGGATGTTCCAATCCTTGGTTCCATCTGGATCATTTTTCTCTGTTTCTCTTCCTTCTGTAGCCTGCAGGTTGTGATTAATCTTTGTAGTTAATGCATATCCAAATATGTGCTGCTTGTGTTTAGCTAGGCAGATCTCTGTCAGGGAACATGTGTATTTTTCTCTGTCATTGTTGGGAGAACAGCAGCAAAGAGAATTATAACCATGTTTAGGGAGAACAGATGCTAAACAATCTATAGACACGTAACTAGGAAGACGTATGGAAAATAAAGAGGGACAGAAAAACAGCCAAGTTCTATGAATTCTAAAGTGATGTTTTTATAGTTGAATCTACAAATTGTTGATGCCGATATTGCAAAATGCAATGCTGAATCACTCATTTGGCTGATTAAGAAATTTTATAGTTTAGTTTTGGAATTTAAAAAATTTCAATTTCAAATGACTAAAAAACAAAAGCTGGTTTTTTTTCTTCTCTTTTTTTTCGTTACAAACATTTTAATAACTAAACAAGTACATGTCTTTTTGTAATAGTTTGTCCCTCTTGGTAATATCCTGGATCTAATCTCCTAACAGTCACGTTAAAGTTGAAAAAAAAAGTCGAATTTATCATTGTAGGTTTTTTTTATCATTGTATGTGCATTCCCTAGAAGGAGTTGTCAAAATGGAATGCAACCTTCTTTGTGAGATTGTAATGTTGATATAAGTAAGTGGTTACAATATGAGAGTAAAAGGATACCTTATTGTGTAAAACTGAACACTTAAAGAGAGGTTCTAATACCGTTTTGGGTCACCTCTAGCTTGGATTCAAGATGTGATATGGGCAGGCATTGAGGCCCTAGTACCCTGTTGGGCCACTTCTAGCTTGGATGCAATATGTGATATGGGCAGGCATGGAGAGTCTAGTAGCCTGTTGTACCGCCTCTATCTTGGATGTAAGATGTGATATGGGCAGACATGGAGGCTAATATACCCTGTTAGGCCACCTCTAGCTTGGATACATGATGTGATATGAGTGGATTTGGAGGCTCTAATACTCTGTTGGGCTGTCTCTAGCTTGGATTCAAAATGTGATACAGGCAGGCATGGAGGCTCTAGTACCTTGTTGTACCGCCTCTAGCTTGGATACAAGATGTGATACGGGTGGACATGGAAGCTCTAATAATATGTTGGGCCACCTCTAGCTTGGAAGCAAAAGGTGATATGAGCAGGCATAGAGGCTCTACTACCCTGTTGTGCCATCTCTAGCTTGGATGCAAGATGTGATAGGGGAGGGTATGGAGGCATACAGATTCCGTATAGTATCCTCTGGCATATCAGCCCACATTTCCTGTAATTGAGTCTCTAGGTATTGCAACTTGTAGGCTGTCGAAGTTGGCATCTCAGATGGTCCCCATACATGTTCTGTTGGTGATAATTCTGGCAACAAGGCAGGTCACAGTAGTGTAGCAATGTTATGTAGGCATTCCAGTGACACCCTTGATGGAAAATGCCTCTTGGAAGCCCTGCTTTGAGAGGCAACGCATATGACTACAGGATGTCCTGAACACATTGTTGAGCTGTCATTGCCCCTCTTCCACCCCTATGGGTGACCAACTATCGTATGTGATTGTTGTCCAGACCATGACACCAGCAGTGGGGGCAGTGTGCTACTCCACAGCAAAGGTAAAATTAAGGGGCTCACCCCTAGGTCTCCAGACAAACACAGCTTCCATCATTCCCCAAACTAGCCTGGATTCATCAATAAAGAGAACCTGGTTCCACTCTGTAGCAGTTCAGTTTTGTCATTTACTGCACTACTGTAAATGTAGGCAACAAAGTGAGGGTATCAAAGGTAGTATACATAAGGGGGGCTGTGAAACCAAATGTCCTTCAGCCAAGCAACTTAAAGGCAACATGTTACTGGGTTCATGCTGCCTAAACCACAGATAGCATGAGACCGAGTCAGATATGTCTGAGCCCCAATGAAAGTGTTATTCTAAAATGCTATACTTTGAATATTGCCTGTTTGACTCGGGAACAGAGCTCTTAAAGGGGTTTTGTCATTAAAAAGCCCTTTCATTAAAATGTTCACTGCCTATGAAGGAATGCCAATCTATTGCTGAGACTGCACGCATGAGCAGTCTCGGCAATAGCTCGGCACTCCCTGCTAGGCTGTGAACGCTACGTCACTAATGACGTAGCGCACATTGCCAAGCTAGAAGAAGAATGCAAAGAATGGACGTTTTGTCACCGGAAAAAGAGGATCCGGCCAGCAAAAGATGAGGTGACCTAGGAGACTGCAGGAGAGAGGAGAAGATCGGCAAGGAGAAGATGTGGTTAGTATACTGCCTGGGGAGGAATAGGTAAGTATAGATTTTTTTTAATTTTTTTTTTTAATGACAGAACCCCTTTAAGTCAAAGTGGTGGGCCGTACCAGGCTCTTCCCACCCACGTCATGTTGAATGACTGGTCTCTCCCTGCTTGTGTATGAAGAAAGACCTATCAGTCAACATGATGCGGATGGAGAGAGTCTGCAATGGCCAACGTCTAAAGGATCATTTACACAGTTGGAGTAGAGGGGATAAAGAGAGACATTGGTAGAGTCAGTAGGGTTGTGAATGCAAAGCTATGTAGCCGACCTGCTCAAATGAGACATCAGGACATGACAGGTCCTTTTAAAATATTTTTTGTGAATAACAGGGCATGTACACTGCACATCATAGCCTCTCTCCCTCGTTTCCATCTCAGGAATATTTGTCTGGATCACTAAAAACAGCATCCAGATGGGGGTCTGGATAGAACCATAGGATTTCATTGGTCAAACCGAGAGCACTTTGGTTTCCTTTCTTGCATTTGTGCTGGGCAGAATAGTATATTCCGGCTATGCTTTTCTTTCCTGAACAAATGCTAGAAAGGAAACCAAAGTGGTCTAGTTAAATAGTGATTCTATTGAAATTATTATTTACCTAGATATTAATATCTCATAATAGCTTATCCCTACAGAAATTCAAAGATAACTTAATACCTCAGTTGACGGAGTTGATTTCCTTCCAATAATCCCCTAGTGAGCTCTTGTTCCCAATTGAAATTAAGAATAAGTCATCAATACATCTTTTGTAAAAAATAAAAAAAAATAAAAAAAAATACTTGCCCCATGTATTAAATTGGGTGGATATATATATTTTTTAAATACCCATGATTTTTGCATATAATACAGCAGTTTTGTACCCATAGTGTGGCAATGCTAATACACTGTTTTATCAACTTATTGTACACTATTACTACATTATGTATATATTTCTTTGCTCCAACATGTTACATATATAATATTAGCTTCAGAGTTTAGAATTTTCAACAGAATACTACGGCTTTGAATCTATTTCTAAAGATGTGTTTGTCCTATGTATTCAGCACGAACTGACAGTGTCTGACCTATCAGCCTGCGATCTTCCCCATGGCTGAGCTTGACATTGGATTTTTTTGTGCATAAACTCTTTTTATTAACATTTTTTAATGGTAATAAACAGGACAGTATAACAAGTGTTGTTCCAGATACAAAAAACAGGAAAGTTGCACCAAATAATGAATAAGGAGAGCTACATGCTTCTGAATAATACATAGATACAGTTAACAGGCAGAGAACATGGGTCTCTATGGAAGCAGTATGTCACTGCAACAGAAGAAGCAGGTAATTGAATCCTCATATCAAGGCAAGCAAACAATAGGCATAATGATAAGGGCCCCGTTGCAACTCACAATAAACAATGTTATTTACCATTTAACCAGTGGCTAAAAGAACAGAAGAGAAATAAAGAATGGATTTTGGAAAGGGGAGAAAGCAAAGAACAAAAATGTGAGGGTCAGGACTGGGAAGGGAAATCAGCACTGTTATATATGGGGTATTCGCATAATACTTTCAGTGACTTAAGAAATAAATTGGGTCAGCTCTGCAGTGGAACTGAAAGCAATCCAAGATGCCCACGTCCTATAAAACCTATTGTGTTGGTCATTGTCCTCTGTCACAAGTTTTTTTAACATAAAAAAATTAAGTTCAGATACCAAATCTGTGATGATTTCCAGTATCTGGTGATCGATAAAAAAATATTTCAGAAGGCCTTTCTTGGCTACTGAAATTGAGCCAGGTACAGCTGAGTATAGGGTAAGTTCAAGAGTGCCCATGACCGCCACTCCCGTGACTTGGTTGGAAAGCATGAAGACAGCCTGCTAGAGAGGATGTAATAAAGTGCAGCTCCACCAGATGTGAGAGGTAATATCGGCTGCCGACCCCACAGCTAACATAATGGAGATACCAAGGGGAACATCTAATTAAGAAGTGCAGAAACTTTGTACTACTGGAGCATGATCTTATAGTTCTTTTCTTGTGCAAAGCAAGTCAAAGGCAGTTTATGAGTTAGTGTGAATATTCTGGACCTTTCCGCTGCTGAGAAACTGATACCCAATGCTAGGACTGCACAAAGTAGATGAGAAGACTGATAGAAACATATTGGAGAATAGGATGAAGTTGAGAAAGGACCGCCGCGGGAGAGATGTCAGCACCAACAACTCCTTGAAAGGTGTTTAAGGGGAGGGTTTCTCAATTCCAGTCCTTATGGACCCCAACAGGTAATGTTTTCAGGATATCCCCAGTATTGCACAGGATATGTAATTATTGTCGGTGCCTTAGACATTGCCACAGGTGTTCTTACTATAAGATATCCTGAAAACATGACCTGTTCGGGGTCTCTGAGGACTGGAGTTGAGAAACACTGTTTCAAGGTAATGCAGGTTGGCCAAACCTTGGATGATAGCAGCTAAAGGGAAAATTGCGTGTACGCAAACCATGTAATCTGATGCTCTGGCAGGACTCACACATCTGAAGACTCAATCACTCTTGCAAGGATTCTAAACTGATGCAAGAAAAGCATGCTCATCTATTGTGTATTTAAGAAAAGTGGTTTTTCTAAATGCATGCATGAAATTATTTTGTCAAACATGGGTGTCAATGGACCCGGAGTAGTGTAAAGTCCTTTTTCATGAAAGTATTTCCCCGATACAGCTAAAACTCATTTTGTCAAACCTGGCAACTCAGAGAGCCCAGAAGGTAATCCCTGCCATGTCCAAGGGAGAGAACACAATGCCACTTGGACAAGGGACACCTCTAAGTGGACCTACTGCTTCACTGCGCCAAAGTGAAACCAGACCACTATTCTCAATAGAAGAGCAGTGGGGTGATATAGGCTAAAATTCAGAAGACCTATTATCCCCTGGTTAGGTCATTGGAGAATCTCTGCTCTAATCTTTAGTGATACAAGAAACAAATTTACAAATTGCTGTTGATAGTTGTTTAAAAAAGGATATTGGACATGAGATCGGGATGGTTCGAAATACATACAGAATATGGAGGAGAAGATCCATCTTTATGATGTTAATAGGCCTGAACCAAGATAAATGTCTTTGATTGTAGGTTTTCAAGATAAAATATTACGCAGGGCGCTTTAATTGGTAAAGAGATGCATAATAACACCTACACTCTTTAACAATCTGAGATATGTCATAAATATCTATATCATTGCACTCCTTTATTTTAGGAATATATGTCGCAGCAGCACTTTAGCGAGTACACACAGGGACGAGTGTCAGGCATTGTTTGCCCGACATTCATCTCGTGTAAATGGGCCTTTAGGGGGGATGAACCTTGCCAGGGATGTCCCATATTTATTAGTGTATCCATGTCCATGCATACCTCTTAAGCAGCAATGATTTGTGTTTCTCCCTATCTTTTCTCCAACTCCATCAGAATCACTGGGTTCAAGTGACATTTATGAAAGATTCCAAATCCAGGAGTTTCTGAGTACACACAGGGACAAGTGTCAGGCATTGCTTGCCGACATTCGTCTCGTGTAAATGGGCCTTTAGGGTGGATGAACCTTGCCAGGGATGTCCCACATTTATTAGTGTATCCATGTCCATGCATACCTCTTAAGCAGCAATGATTTGCGTTTCTCCCTATATTTTCTCCAACTCCGTCAGAATCACTGGGTTCAAGTGACATTTATGAAAGATTCCAAATCCTGGAGTTTCTGAGACAATTTAGTTATCTGAAAGGCAAGAGCCATGTTGAATGACAATCCCCCTCAAAATGCATTTGAGGGCTTCGTATTGCATTGGTAAAGATTTGGCATTATATTCGAATGTCTCTAAGAAGTCAGAAATATGTAGTAAGGCCATAACCCAAAGTAGGTCTTGAAAAAGATTGTCATTGAGTTTTAATTGCCACAAGTGGGGCACTGCATTAAGGAGGTACATTGGATCGTTTTTCGGGGATATTAAACTCCCAAACATTGAATGCCCAAGTTAGAAGCCAGTATTGAGACCTGTTCCGATGTGCATCTATTGAGTACCATATTCAAGTCATTACCCCCTTACCATTGGATTTTAACATATGGCCGGAGAAAGCAAAATACGTTGCCTAGTGTCTGCTATTTGTGTCTGTTTGATGTGCGCCAATGAAGATTCTCTGCTTTACCTCTGAAAACTACCTGGCAGTGCTAGTTATACAAAGCTGGCAGCTATCAGATCCATTACATGCCAGGACAAAGCTATCTAAGACACCGCTTGTTAAGGTGAACAGTACCACTTGGATATCTTTACTATTCTACTGATATACGCATGAGGCGCTTTATTTGTGTTTTCTTTTATGTCCTAGTACTGTCTTCACAGACAAGAAATAGGACATGCCAATGCATGCGTCACAGCAAGCTGGGTACAACTTTAGAACTTTGGAAGAGCGGGGTGACATCAAAGCGTCAGTCACAGCCCACGTAAACTGCTTGTTGACACATTGACACTGTCATTTTGGCACTGGCCACCAACAGGAGCATTTCTCTACATGCACATGGGTGGATTAGTTGACTGGGGACTGGGACAGACCAGCCAGCCAATTGGCCTCAGTTTGTGTACATTTAATCTGGCTCCTCCTAACAGAGGACGCCAGTTATTCACTTAGTCTGGCCTGATTCCTGTGTGACTCTTTTCTGACTCCTGCCTGATTCTGATATGATGTCTTACTGTCTGAAGGTGTTTCTGGTCCAGTTGACAGGTCCTGTTCCTGACCTGCACTGCAGTTAGGGTGCTTTTGCATAGGGCAACCTGCCAGGCTTAGATGCTTTTACACAGGTGCGATCATCGCTAGTGAATTGGTGCAGAGCGGGCCAGGAATCATTCTAGCCCACATACCTCCATTCACAGTAAACAGGTAGTCGTTCATAGATGAACAACTGCTTGTTTGCACAGGCTAATCCAGCTTTCAGTTTTTATGCATGTAGAAACTGAATGCCAAATAAATTTATCATTAATCATTGAGTCATGCATTCATTTAGACTGGATGATAATTGTTCTGATTTGCAAGAATCTGAACCATTTCTCGTCCCATGCAAAAGGACCCTCAGGGCTTATTCGCAGGCGCGTATATCAGCCGCTGTTTTAACGGCCAGCCTATATACGCTACCATCTGATGCATTGGATTTCAATGCATCAGATCACACAGGCGTATTCCCGCGGTATAAAAGTTCCTGAACGGCAAATATAGCACCGAACGCTTTTACGTCAGGCAGCAAAGATAGAAAGATAGTCCTGGGACTATCCTTGTACCTGGAATATGTCGGCTGCTGCATAGACTCCTATGGGAGCCTATGACAGTGGCCAAAGAAGGGAGGTGGGAGGGAGTTTAGCAGCACGACTGCTAAACTCCCTCCCCCTTCTCTCCTCCTCTCTCCTCCCCTCTGGCTGTTTGCAAAGGGAGAGGGCAGCACAGGGGCGGAACTAAGTTCCCTCCAATTGCTGGCTGCAAACAAGGGGTGGGGAGGGGCGGGTGCTTAGCTCCACCACCATCCCGCCCACTCCCATTGCAAACAGCCAGAGGGAAGGAGAGAGGAGGTGAGCCGGCGAGGGGGAGCGAAGCGGAAGCAACAGCATTGCGGCCTCGGGGTATATGAGCTGGGCCTGTGCTGTCTAAACGGGCACACAAACATTAGATTGTGCACCCGTATATGCATTTTTACAGTGGCTGCACGTAACAACACCGATGCTCATGGGGAAGAGCCCTTAGAGATAATTCTATTGATTACTAATTTATAAATTCTTGAATTTTTCAAAATTTTGTTCCCTGCACTAGTGGTTATATAGTTTAGTGTCAAATTATGTTTGCCACTATTTCCTGTGAACATCTAGGGAATATCCGGATCACCCCAGGTTCCTCATGCAAGGCTGCACACATCAGGGCATTTGCCCCACTTATTGTTAGGCCCAATGTCTATGGGTGCATTTGGTTTGCGGAATCTACGCAGGGCACCCACATGAAAGATCTACAATTCAAGCCATCCATATGGAAGCATAGGCATCCACCCCTGAATTAAAGCATGCAGATATGTTTTGCTGATTTTTGGGTCCGGAAAACAAATCGCAGCATGGTCCATTTTAGTGTGGATTATGTGCAGACGACTTTCATTGAAGTCAATGAAAGCCAAATGGGCTGTGGATTTCATGGGAAAGCATGCCCACACACATCCACAGTACAGATGACCTGAACAGGTATTGCAGTGTCCTCGTCTGCGGGCAGGATTGAATTCCACCACAGGCGGAATCCGACCCGCCTGTGGACATAAGGCTTTAGGGTCTTTCTATATCTGAGTGGTCATAGTAAGTTTACCTTTATTCCCCTCTTTGTGTTTCTTATATACCTTTTTGCACTGTCTGCATTCATAGAGGCATATATACATTCGTTCTATGCAGACATAACAGAATGTCAATGTGCTGTGTCAATGGGGTATTCATTTGCTGTCCGAAATGAGTTGTCCCTGAACCTCTTGGGTACAACTCACACTGACTGATACTAACTCTAATCTTAATATTTTAGATATTTGAGGAAGGAACAATTTGATGAGAAATGATGACAATATAAAATCTATAGGGAGAGATCAAGTGTCTCCTGAGCTCTCACAAGAGGAGAACGAAAAGGCAAACAGTCAGGACTGTAACCCATCCGGTAACGTATCTCTCTTGGAAATAACATTTTCCTTCTCATATTGAAATAACATGAATGTTTGGCGAGCTGAATTTGCTTCTTTTTAGGTGGGGGTGGGGGGGCTCTTGGAACATCCTTCAGCTGGGAACAGATATGCATGTGAATAAATAAAACCGGTATCCAGTGCGGCGGAATACATCAGCTCAATATACTCAGAGGATAATAAATAAGTAAAGAACACACATCTGCGCTCTAATAGCTCCTCGGCTTCACGTTTTTTGGAATGTCAATACTTTATTTGTAATTCAGAATGTTGTGCGGTTGCTAAGCATCCAACCAAACAAAAAGCAAATAAAAAATTACAATCATAAATTTTTTCAATAAACTATGCATAACGAGGTGCAATTTACCCAAAATCGACATGTAACCACTTACAAATCAAAATATTTTCTCCTGAAAATGCTACTAAACGTAAATTTACGAATAAAGAAGAATTTGTTGAAGCAGCTTCTGAAATCTACGCTTTTTTTTTCCCTTTGGTCGCCATAAGAATTTGAAACTGAAACTGTGATTCTCCAGAAATAACTGAACAAGGACCAGGTGGCATATAAATTACAACAAGTATTAGATGAAATGAGAATGGAACAGTGACAAAATGACTCTCCAAGGATATTCCAGGCAGATGGTCCAACACAGACAAATTATAAAATATCTAGCCAGGGACAGATAAAAAAGGCGGACCACCATTCTGCACAGAGACGAGGCGGCGAATCAAGGAAGCTGAATTACAGAATAATGGGATTAATAGTATTATCTGGGGGCACTAGCTTTAATAATTAAGGGCTTGAAGAGCTAAATCCCAGCAGGCTGCTGTCATAGGTCATTAATGAAATGATATCACGGTAGGTCAGGCGCCGTCAATATACAACGTACTGATAAATTATGGAGACGCAGAAATGTGGTGTAAAGTGATAAAGTGAGGGCATGGATGGGAACTGTGTGATACATTTTGCACAAAGATTTCAACCTTAAAATTGGGCACAAGCCCACTCCGCATACTGCTGCAATACCAGAGGATCTGTAATTTTAAAAAAAGTTAAAATTCTTTATTCTGGCATCCTATAGTCCAGCAAAAGTAGAACTGGGCTTGTGGCTACAGTTGTAAATATACTTCTAGGCCTGTCCAATAGTCCAGAATTTCTGATAATCAGACAGCAATCAGGTGGCTTTAATGATGTGAGAAGCACCTTAATTACTGAAGTTAGCAGTTGTACTAACATTTCTACTAGTCTACAAAGCTCTCCAAAGTGCTGCACCATCATCTGCACTCTCCATCTACCAACCCATTGCACGTTTGGCTCAACTAATTAACTACCACTCTTGTCCTCCCTTATGGGCGAGGACACGTCTCCTGTAGAGTTAAAGTTCTTCTGGGCAGGGACCTCTCTCCTGCAGAGTGTAATATCTTATGGACTGGGACCCTTCTCCTGTAGAGTGTAAGATCTTATAGACAGGACCTCTCTTCTATACAAATTAACCTCATATGGGCAGTGACTTCTCCCCTGTAGAGTGTAATTTTTCATGGGCATGGACCTCTCCTGTAGGTTACAAACTCATATGGGCAGGGATCTCTCTTCTGTAGAATGTAAGCTCTTATGGGCATAGACCTCTCCTGTAGATTACAAGGTCTTATGGACAGGGTTCTCTCTCCTGTAGAGTGTAATCTTTTATGGACAGAGTACTCTCTCCTGTAGAGTGTAACCTCTTATGGGCAGGACCTCTCTTCTATAGAGTTTAACCTCCTATATGCATAGACCTCTCTCCTGTAGATTGCAAGCTCTTATGGTCAGGGTTCTCTCGCCTGTAGAGTGTAACCAATTATGGACAGGGATCTCAAGCCTGTAGAATGTAACTGTTACGTGTGCTGCTGAGACATGATGTACTACTGTGCTTCTAGCAGCACAGCACTCTCAGGATTAATTGATTGAGCTGGCTGGGTGTGGTCCTTCCTGCTAGCCAATCCCCTGGGTCTGTGCTCACATATAAACCCAGCTCCTGGTCAGTCTCTGTGTGGCCCCTAGGGTGAGCAGTCATGAATCCTTGTCTGTTTAAGTTTGCTGTGTGACCTGCTATCTGTGTTTTGTTGCAGCTTGCTGTGGGATCTGTGTCTTGCTGGTTCATGTCCGTTTGTACGTTTATTTTGTGTCAGTTTAGTCTGCTGAGTTTGTTTGCTATGTCTGCGCTAGGTTGGCCCCTAGGGCCCTCTAGTAGATGTGTCTTGCTAGTGTAGGGACTGCAAAATATGAGGGGCCTTGCCGGGGCTTTTAGATTAAGTTCATTGGCCAATGTACAAACTAACACCTCGCATTTATATTCAGCTTATCATCTGCTATTAGTGTTTGCATTGTGATGCTGTATGCTGTGTATTCTGGCTCTGTGTGTCCTGTTGTTCACTCCCTGTCATGTGGCATGTGAATGCATCCTGTTCTGGTGTGTGGCTCCTAGGATCAGCTAGGGCCCAGATCCGAAGACCGCTGGACTGCCCTTATTGGGGCAATATCCCCACTCAGGTAGGGCCTTGTCATCCCTCCCGGTAGCACGGGGTCAGTTTGCTTGAAACCCGTGTGCGTACCTAGTCCGCTCTGGTCTCGATCGTGTGGGCCCCGTGCTTACTTTGCAAATACGATCGTAACAGTAACCTCTTATGAAAAGGGACCTATCTTCCAAAGAGTTTAACCTCTTATAGGAAGGGACCTCTCTCCTGTGGAGTGTAAACTCTTATGAACAGTGACCTCTCTCCTGTAGATTACCAGCTCTTATGGGCAGGGTCCTTTCTCCTTTACACATCTTATGGGAAGGTACCTCTCCTGTAAGGTTTAAGCTCTCATAGGCAAGGATCTCTCTTCTGTAGATTACAAGGTGTTATGGGCAGTGTACTCTCTTTTGTAGACTGTAACTGCTGATGAACAGAGACCATTCTACATGGATTTATGAAATCTTTTGTAGTTGTGTTTAGTCTGCCCATACAACACACCCTCAATGCTGTAAATGGCGCAAGAAATGCGATGAGTGACTTACACTGAACAGCCGCTTTATTAGAGACCCTGGTCCGTGTGCGCGCACACCTGTGAATGCAGCTGCTGTGCATGAGCTCCCTTTCATTATGATCTGTTGGGAGTTGGCTGTCTCCCTCTCTCTGCCCCTGGGCCGAGGCTTTTGTTTAAAGGTTGGGCAGAGACTGGCAATCACTGCCAGTTATTGGTTTCCCTCAGTGTGCTAGCTAGTCTACCTTGGTTGCTCTCCTGACTCTGTCATCTTGTCTGCTATACTTTGCTATTGTCCGCCAGGTTTTTCCATCTGCCTCAGTTCTGCTTAGTATTGTTCGTGTTGGTTATTTACATTTGCCTTTTCTGTCAGTATTCTACCCTTTCCATCTAGGTACGCCAGCGTCCCTTTTTCAGTCCCTAGTGTGAGTTTGGATCACCGCCCAGATGCCCGCATGTGGTTAGCCTGGAGTGGAGGCAAGCAGGCAGGGACAGGGGTTATGGATGAGATCTATGGCACCCGGGCTAGCGTATCAAGGGTGGTATAGAGTAACATAATAACTGGCCCTTAAAATTGGTACTCCCTAAGTTGTTGGTGCCTTGTCAGATTGGCTTTTGGAATTTCACTCGATCCGGTCAAACTTTTATTGATTCGGGGGCTGCCGCCAATTTGATTAGTTTAAGTTTTGTCAGACCTCTGATGACTGAATTCTCAGCGTTAAAGATTACCATACGCTTCACCAGTATTGATTCTACCTCTCTGTCTGCAGGGGTTGTACAATGGGGGACTCCCATGTTACAGTTCACTGTGGGTGTTCTCCATTCTGAGGATCTGTCGTTCTTGGTAATGGAAAGGATGTCTGTCGATGTAGTACTTGGTATGCCCTGGTTGGCACTGCACAATCCCTGATTTGATTGGTCAACTCGGGAATTGACACATTGGGGGTTAGTATTGATTTGATCCCCGACAGTCCCATCCCTAAGGGAGCCATTTTCAATTTGTCTGGGCATGAGCATGAAGCCCTTAAGTCCTATATTTCGGAGTCTCTGGGCAAACAACATATCAGGCCGTCCAGTTCTCCTGCCGGGACAGGTCTCTTCTTTGTAGAGAAGAAGGATGGGACATTGAGGCGTTGTGTGGATTATCGGGCTTTGAATAAAATTACAGTGAAGTAAAATTACAGTGCTACTTGCCCCTGATTCCTGATTTATTTAATCCGGTGGTAGGGGCTAACTGGTTTTCCAAATAGGACTTAAGGGGGGCTTACAATTTAATTTGCATACGAAAGGGAGGTGAGTGGAAGACCGCATTCAACACCTCGTTCAGACATTTTGAATGTCTAGTCATGCCCTTTGGACTTTGTAATGCCCCTGCTGTGTTTCAGGGATTTATGAACGTGGTCTTCCACGACTTCCTAGGGGTATTTTTGGTCTTATATCTCAATGACATTCTGGTGTACTCCCCAGACTGGGATTCACATGTGCGGCACCTGAGGCTGGTTCTGACCCGTTTGCGTGAGTACCAACTTTTTGTCAAGTTGGAGAAATGCATTTTTGGTACTAAACAAGTGTCTTTCCTTGGTTATGTAATTTCACCCACGGAGATTCAAATGAAGTCTCATAAAGTGGCAGCATTCTCCCAATGGGTCAGACCAGATAACCTGAAAGCTCTCCAGCGGTTTTTAGGTTTTGCAAATTTCTACCATAGATTCATTAAGAATTATTCTGTTATTGCTGAACCCCTGACCGATCTTACCAAGAAGGGTGCAGCCTTGGTAAGATGGTCGCCAGGGGCCCTAGAGGCTTTTAGTCGTCTCAATAGGGCATTTATTGCTGCCCCGGTACTAGTACAGCCTGACGCGCGGCAACCGTTCTTCATTGAGGTTGATGCGTCTGAGGTAGGGGCGGGGGCTGTATTGTCTCAGGAAGTCAGCAGGAGACCTGGGTATTGTCCATGTGTATTCTTCTAGCAGAAGTTAAAGGGGTTGTCTCGCGAAAGCAAGTGGGGTTCAGCACTTCTGTATGGCCATATTAATGCACTTTGTAATATACATCGTGCATTAAATATGAGCCATACAGAAGTTATTCACTTACCTTTCCTGCGCTGGCGTCCCCGTCTCCATGGCTTCGTCTAACTTCAGCGTCTAATCGCCTGATTAGATGCGCTTGCGCAGAAGGGTCTTCTGCCTTCGGGTCTGCCCGGCAGCAGCGGCGTTCTGGCTCCGCCCCCTTCTACGCATCATCGCGTAGCTCCGCCCCATCATGTGTGCCAATTCCAGCCTCCTGATTGGAGGGCATTGTGGATGAAGGTAGCGAGCTTAAATTAAATTCTTTATTTAACAGGTAGCCAGTGCAGTGACTGGCACAGGGCAGAGGCGTCCGAGTAGCGGCTAGACAGGAAGATGAGCCTGGCTGCTGCATTCAGAATGGATTGGAGGGGGTAGAGTCTGGAGCAGGAAAGGCCGATCAGCAACGAGTTGCAATAATCGAGCCGTGAGTGGATGAGGGCAATAATAAGCGTTTTTAGCGTGTCTACAGTGAGAAAAGAGCGGATTCTTGCAATGTTCTTGAGGTGCAGCTGACATGTTCAGGCAAGAGATTGGATATTGGGGGTAAATGATAGATCAGAGTCGATATATGACCCCAAGGCACCGGGCATGCTGTCTGGGAGTTATGGTGGCGCCACACAGATGGAGATGTCAGGATGAGGTCGGTTAGTGGAGGGTGGAAATACCAATAAGTCAGTTTTAGAGAGGTTTAGCTTTAGGTAGAAAGAGGACATAGTGTTAGAGACAGAAAGTCGGGGATGTTTTGGAGGAAAGGTGCAGAGATGTCACGGGAAGAGGTGTATAGCTGGGTGTCGTCAGCATACAGGTGGTATTGGAGGCTAAATCTCCTGATGGTTTGTCCAACAGGGGCTGTGTAGATAGAGAAAAGGAGGGGACTGAGGACCGAGCCCTGGGGGACCCCAACAGCAAGGGGAAGAGGAGGAAAGGTAGAGCCAGCAAAGGAGACGCTGAAAGAGCGGTCAGATAGGTGGGAGGAGAACCAGGAGAGAGCAGTGTCCTTTAGGTCATTGGAGCGAAGCATACTGAGAAGGAATTTGTGGTCAACAGTGTCAAATGCTGCAGAGAGGTCGAGGAGGATCAGTAGGGTGTAATCACCCCTCTATTTGGCTGTCAGTAGGTCATTGGATACCCTTGTAAGGGCAGTTTCTGTCAAGTGTTGGGGTCGGAAGCCAGACTGTAGGGAGTCGAGGAGAGAGTTCTCTGATAGATAGCTTAAAAGGCGGGAGTAAACTAGGCGTTCTGGTAGTTTAAAGATGAAGGGGAAATTAGAGATACCGTAGGTCAGCAGTTGGCAGCATCAGTCACGTCAAGAGTCGGCCACCTTAGCAGTGGGAATATGATGGCATGTTTGAAAGAAGAGGGAAATATGGCAGAGGTCAGAGAGAGGTTGAATATAGTGGTGAGATGGGAGATGACCACTGGGGAGAGGGATCAGAGGAGGTGTGAGGGGAGAGGGTCGCTAGCGCAGGTGGTGGGGCAAGCAGAGAAGCACAATTTGGAGACTTATTCCTCTGTCGTTGGTCTGAGTACAGGCAGTGAGCAGGAGCTAGATGCAGTGCTGACAAGACTAGGGTCAGGGCTAGTCTGGGATTGGGAGGTTATTTCCTGACGGATGTCATCAATTTACTTTTTGAAGTAGGCAGCCAGCTCTACAGCACCGAGATCTGTCACAGGGGGGTGCGGTTTAGGGCTGAGAAGGGAGTAAAAAGTATCAAAGAGTCGTTTAAGGTTGTGTGATAGTGAGGAGACAAGAGAGGTTAAATAGATTTGTTTGGCGTGGTGGAGGGCGAGGTTCTAGGTTCTGAGCATGAATTTGTAGTAGAGAAAGTCCGTGGACGTTTGCGACTTCCTCCACAGCCTTTCAGCACTTCTAGAGCACCGCCAGATGAAGCACGTTTGAGGCGTGAGCCAGGGTTGCCACGGTCTGCATTGGATGGCTTGGGTCATGGGGGGTGCTTGTTCATCCAGGACATGTTTGAGAGTGGTGTTGTAGTGAACGGCAGCCAGGTTGGGGCAGGAGAGGAGAGAGATAGAGGACAGAGAGGACTGTAGGGATTCAGCAAAGTCCTGGGTGTGAATGGCCTTAAGGTTCCTGTAGGTACGGTAGGTAAGTGGGTCGGGAGAGATGTTAGGGAGCGTGACACAGAAAGAGAGGAGGTTATGATCTGAGAGTGGGAGAGGGGAGTAAGTGAAGTTGGAAGCAGAGCAGAGACGGAGGAAGACCAGATCAAGAGTGCTTCCATCCCTGTAAGTGGGAGAGGCTGTGAGTTGTGAGAGACCAAAGGAGGAGGTGAGCGAAAGAAGCTGAGAGGCAGATGGGGAGTTGGGGTCATTAGTGGGATGTTAAAATCACCTAAGATGGGGGTTGGAATTTCACAGGATAGGAAGTGAGGAAGCCAGGCAGCAAAGTGGTCCAAAAACAGGTGAGGAGCACATGGGGGGCAGTAGATAACTGTTGCTCACATGGACAGTGGGCGGAAAAGCCATAGCGTATGTATCTCAAATTATGGAAAAGTGAGTGAGGGTACAGGGGGGATGACCTGGTAGGTACATTTCAGGGAGAGAAGAGCACCTACTCCTCCACCATGCCTGTCATCTGGTCTTGGGGTATGGGACAACTGCAGGCCATTATAAGACAGTACAGCAGGGGAGGCCGTGTCAGCTTCTGTATCCATGTTTCTGTTAGAGCTAGCAGATTTAAAGATTTAGTAGTAAAAAAGTTGTGGATGGTGGGGAGTTTATTATATGCTGACTGGCAGTTCCAGAGTGCACATTTAAAGGAGTCAAGGGAAGGTTCGCATGGCGAGCAGTTGGGCTTGGGGATTTTATTAGTGAGTCAGGTAGGGGGTGATAGCTAAGAGCAGTGGAGGGTGGGCCAGGATTGGGAGAGATATCCCCAGCTGCTAGTAATAGCAAGATAGCGAGGGTTAGCAGATGGTTAGGAGATTTATGGGGGCAACTGTTATGTTTGTTAGTGGCATTAGGGGGTTTGAGGCTAAGCAAGGAGGTAAAGAGTGCATGCGAGTTTTGCATAGGTGAGGACAGGAGAGAGGGGCTAATGTGAATAGAGTGCCCCAGAGGTTGACACTTGAAAGAAGAAACTGAGAGCAAGGATGAGAACAGAGGTGACAGCATTAGCAATAGCTTTGAAGTGTAAAGCATTTAGGCAGGGTTTGTGGCCTACCTGCCTACCTGTCACCCATTTATGAATGGGTGAGTGACTGCTGCCTCTCATCTGATTGGTCCCGCTGAGCCAATCAGAGGCAGCAGACACACACCCATTCATAAATTCATGAATGGGTGTGTGTGTGGAATCTGCCTCTGATTGGTCAGGCTGTGACCAATTAGAGGCAGCTCATTCAGCAGGCGGGGATTTTAAATCCCCGGCTGCTGAATACTACTCACAGCTGTTCAGAGCAGTTCAGGAGGACTGCCGCTGGCCACGCTGAACTCCGTCTGCCGGGACCAGGTGAGTATATATATATTTTTTTTTTTTACACGTTTCTGGATGAATTGCAGGGAAGGGCTTATATATTTAACCCCTTCCCGACAATTCATCCGGCGATCGCCGGCAGCCCATTGCTTTTAATGGAGCTGGCTGTATTGCCGGCTCCATTGAATTCAATGGGCTAACATCGTTCTGCCGGGACAAGGTGAGTATATATATATTTTTTTTTTTACACATTTCTGGATGAATTGCAGGGAAGGGCTTATATATTTAAGCCCTTCCCAACAATTCATCCCGCACTCGCCGGCAGGCCATTGCTTTCAATGGAGTCGGCTGTATTGCCGGCTCCATTGAATTCAATGGTCAGTGCTCGTTTAATCGAGACGAGTACCGCGTGGTGCTCGTCTCGAGTAACGAGCATCTCGAGCACCCTAATACTCGAACGAGCATCAAGCTCGGACGAGTATGCTCGCTCATCTCTAATAAGGAAAGCATCTCAACAAGGATGGGTGAAAGATGGTATTTGGGGGAGGTGGATGGCAGAAATGACTAAAAGTAGAGTTTCAATTAGCCAGTAAAACGTACCAATGCAAACAGATGAAATGCAAAACACACAATTCACAGCAAGCAAGCAGCAGAGATGATTTAGCCAGAGCAGAATAGCAGAGCCGGTTCTGCTTGGAGTGGGGTGGTGCAGAAATGAACATACACTAATATTATGGTAAAAGTTAAAGAAATCATTCGTCTACATGGGGTTCCTGAGAACATTGTATCTGATCGCGGTGTTCAGTTTGTTGCGCAATTTTGGCAAGCCTTCTGTAGAAACCTCGGAACGTCACTTTTCTTCTTGTTAGCATTCCATCCGCAAACTAATGGTCAGAATAAGCGGAAGAACCAGGATTTAGTGCAATATTTACGGTTGTTTGCTAGCGAAAAGGCTCATCAGTGGGCAGAATTCCTGCCGTTGACAGAGTTTACACTAAACAACTGTACTTGTTCTTCCACTGGGGTATCTCCATTCCTTTGCGTATATGGTCAGCATCCTTGCTTCCTTACAGCTATTTCTACTCCGTCTGCCTGTCATGCAGTTGATGTCGCCACAGATGCGCTGCAGGGGGTATGGAAAGAAGTACAGAAGAACCTGGAAGCAACGGGGGCTCGTATGCAGTTGCGTAGTGGGAGGAGTCTGTCAGTATCTGAACCTTGCAGAATGGGACAGAAGATATATTTGTCTTCTATAAATCTCAAATTGAAGGTTCCGTCTTTGAAACTGGCATACCCTGGATCCTCTGATACCTGTGGAAGGGCATTACAATGAATTGCTGGGGTTGTAAAGACCAAAGCAGGTTACATAAATTACTGGATGGGTCTCTAATAAAGTTACCATACAGTGTATCTAATGCTCCTGTGCCATGCAACGCATGTCCTGAAAATAGATTTCTGATTGTTTACTGTGATTTGTGATCCATGACCTGCAAAATTAGATTACCCAGATTCTGCTGTAAATTCATATTCAGTAATATGAAATATTTCCTTTTAGGTCACATTACTGATGAAAGCAGAAAATCCCAATTAAGAAAACTATGTAACTACTATATAATAATACAAGAACTTTTCAACAAACATTTTAGGTGAGTCTGCAGGTAAATCATGTTCCTGCACTTTATTTGAAGATTGGGCTGATCATAGCAATGTATGAACTTTGCTTCTCAGCTAATTATCTGCAATTTTCCTACAATTATCTTTTTTCTTCATCGCTGTAACATGTACATTCTAGGCTGCTTCAGTCAATGCTATGCAAATACTTTAATCATAGTACAATACGTGACCTCCTTCATGTCTGTATGTGCCATTCACTGGCTTTGATAGTACTAATAATGAAGAAGATTTTATGACACATGGGGAGAGGATCTTTGCTGGAAATGAATTAAAAATGATTACTGTCTTATTATAAATAATAATGTACTGTATCAGGACAACAAAGAATCATGGACTGAATTTGTATATTAGATAGCCGTGCCTTTAAATGAATGAGTGGTCAAATAGTTATGCAATGCACTGTGTGGAAGAAATCGGAGAAGTAAAAATGTTTAAAAGTGACAAGCAGAAACTTTTTTAGCAAGTACAGATCTTATGTAGGATCTGACTAGATGGGCTATCCTTTGCTCCCCATGTGCATCAATCAGAACCATGACCCTGTTGTCAGTCCAGCATTTGTCCTTCCTTCCTTCCTCCTCTTTTGGTAGGTACTGACCATTACATACCAGGAACACCCCACAAGACCTGCCATTTTGGAGATCCTCTGATCCAGTCATCTAAACATCACAATTTTGTTCTTCGTCCATGACATGGTGTCTGGAGACCAAGGCTTTTTGATAACCATGGGAAGTGCATGACCTTGGCACCTTCCCACCTGACTTGGCTCTAGGTGACTGTAGGCTATAGAGTGGACTTCCTACCCACCCCATAATTGACTTGGTATATCGGCTCTTGACCAAATCATACCAGCTCGAATTTCCAGACCACCATTGGATTGGTGTACAGTATGCACCGTATGTGGGACCCTAAAGAAAATCACAGTCTAGTTTATCATTGGCTTAGTGTATGAGTGGCCTAGACCTGGCAAATGTAGACCTTTTGTCCAGTCTGCCTTTGGCTTGTCAAGCATAGACCAAGTTTATATACATCATCAAGTACTCGTCCAAACCAGCAGGCATTATAGTCTATACAGAAATTTGCTCTTTAATTAAAATATATAATTAGCAAGTGAGAGATACATTAATAATAATCCTGAAGCCTCATTGTTAGAGGTTTCTCTAATCTGTCCTTTCTTGTTTCTGTCTGTTTTAGGTCTTTCCATCATTTGTTTCTTTAGCTTAATATCTGGGCCTAAGTTCACTATTGTACTCAGGGATAGTGTTTTACGCAGTGTCATCTATAAGGGAGAGCTTAGTGCTGCTTAGGGACAGTAGTTCTCTGAATGTTACTTTAATTTCATACCACTTTATCCAGTCTTCACTGCTAGTTTCAATATATTCATGCTCTTCATCCTCACCCTCATCATCCAGTTGCTATCATCCTCTGTCCCTGTTATGCAATAGTGAGTCCCTAGTAACATTTGTGTTGTACTGTGCTCATATGGGCTTCATATCTGTATTTCTTGCAATATCCACATTGTTATGCTATTCAGCTCTACTCTAAATCCTGGGGGTATCTGAATACGAGAAGACACTATTGCTGAACAGAAAAGGTGATTGCTAAAGAAGACGTTTTATCAGTTAGAGTCCAACTGCCATTGTTACATATAGGTCTGTCGATGATAGCCAAGTGCTGTTCTTGGCTTCTCTTTGACAGTCCAATAGTGTTGAATGAAGCAGTCCAATAGTGTTGAAGTGCGCATGCTTGACTTCGACTCCATACATACGATGAAAGAAGGGCCTCTATTCTTTTGATCATTGAGGTTTCAGTCCTGAAACATTTATCCCTCATCATGAGTATAGCGGACAAGTTTAAAAAATTTACAAAACCCCCTTAAGAGGTTAATAGGCCATGACCTTAGTTTTGGGAATCGAAAAAAGTTAAAAATATAAACTTCTGTCCATTGACAGTAGAGATGAGCGAACGTACTCGTCCGAGCTTGATACTCGTTCGAGTATTAGCGTGTTCGAGATGCTCGTTACTCGAGACGAGTACCACGCGATGTTCGAGTTACTTTCACTTTCATCTCTGAGACGTTAGCGCGCTTTTCTGGCCAATAGAAAGACAGGGAAGGCATTACAACTTCCCCCTGCGACGTTCAAGCCCTATACCACCCCCCTGCAGTGAGTGGCTGGCGAGATCAGGTGTCACCCGAGTATATAAATCGGCCCCTCCCGCGGCTCGCCACAGATGCATTCTGACAGAGATCAGGGACAGTGCTGCTGGTGCCGGAGCTGCTATAGGGAGAGCATTAGGAGTTATTTTAGGCTTCAAGAACCCCAACGGTCCTTCTTAGGGCCACATCTAACCGTGTGCAGTAGTGTGGAGGCTGCTTTTTGCAGTGTTGCACATTTTTTTTTTTTTGTATATCGGCCGTGCAGAGCATTGCGTCCTGCAGTAATTTTACATTGTCCAGGGCCAGTAGTGGTGAGGCAGGGACAGAAGACATATTTAGTGTATATGGGCAGTGGGCCTTTCCAAAAACATTTGGGGAAAAAAATCTATTTGGTCTGCCTGTGACCGCCTTTAGTGTACTGGGTCTCTGCTGGGGGTAGTTGTCCTAATTCATACGCAGCCAGCTAAGTGTTATAGCAGGCTTGTGCAAAATTCTTTCCTGCCTCTGTGTTGCCTCTTACATCACCGCTGTATTCCTGTCCACAAGTGTACTGGGTCTCTGCTGGGGGTACTTGTCCTAATTCATACGCAGCCAGCTAAGTGTTACAGCAGGCTTGCGCAAAATTCTTTCCTGCCTCTGTGTTGCCTCTTACATCACCGCTGTATTCCTGTCCACAAGTGTACTGGGTCTCTGCTGGGGGTAGTTGTCCTAATTCATACGCAGCCAGCTAAGTGTTACAGCAGGCTTGCGCAAAATTCTTTCCTGCCTCTGCTGTGCGTTCCGTAAGCGAAGTCAGCCTCCAACCACAGGCCAATAAGCGGCACATTTAATTACAGCGTTCTGTTTCTGCACTACTGGTAATACAGCATGCTGAGGGGTAGGGGTAGGCCTAGAGGACGTGGACGTGGGCGAGGACGCGGAGGCCCAAGTCAGGGTGTGGGCACAGGCCGAGCCAGTGCGGTGGCCAGGGGTAGAGGCAGGGCCAGACCGAATAATCCACCAACTGTTTCCCAAAGCGCCCCCTCGCGCCATGCCACCCTGCAGAGGCCAAGGTGCTCTAAGGTGTGGCATTTTTGCACAGAGACGCCTGACGACCGACGAACAATGGTGTGCAACCTTTGTCGCGCCAAGATCAGCTGGGGAGCCACCACCACCAGCATGCGCAGGCATATGATGGCCAAGCACCCCACAAGGTGGGATGAAGGCCGTTCACCGCCTCCGGTTTGCACCACTGCCTCTCCCCCTGTGCCCCAACCTGCCACTGAGATCCAACCCCCCTCTGAGGACACAGGCACGAGTGCCTACCGGCCTGCACCCACACCCTCACCTCCGCTGTCCTCGGCCCCATCCAGCAATGTCTCTCAGCGCAGCGTCCAGACGTCGCTAGCGCAACTGTTTGAGCGCAAGCGCAAGTACGCCGCCACGCACCCGCACGCTCAAGCGTTAAACGTGCACATAGCCAAATTGATCAGCCTGGAGATGCTGCCGTATAGGCTTGTGGAAACGGAGGCTTTCAAAAGCATGATGGCGGCGGCGGCCCCGCGCTACTCGGTTCCCAGTCGCCACTACTTTTCCCGATGTGCCGTCCCAGCCCTGCACGACCACGTCTCCCGCAACATTGTACGCGCCCTCACCAACGCGGTTACTGCCAAGGTCCACTTAACAACGGACACGTGGACAAGCACAGGCGGGCAGGGCCACTATATCTCCCTGACGGCACATTGGGTGAATTTAGTGGAGGCTGGGACAGAGTCAGAGCCTGGGACCGCTCACATCCTACCCACCCCCAGAATTGCGGGCCCCAGCTCGGTGCTGGTATCTGCGGCGGTGTATGCTTCCTCCACTAAACCCCCTCCTCCTCCTCCTCCAACACAACCTCTGTCTCGCAATCAAGTTGTCTCAGCAGCAGCAGCAGCACGTCGCCAGCAGTCGGTGTCGCGCAGCGTGGCAGCACAGCGGTGGGCAAGCGTCAGCAGGCCGTGCTGAAACTACTCAGCTTAGGAGAGAAGAGGCACACGGCCCACCAACTGCTGCAGGGTCTGACAGAGCAGACCGACCGCTGGCTTTCGCCGCTGAGCCTCCAACCGGGCATGGTCGTGTGTGACAATGGCCGTAAGCTGGTGGCGGCTCTGCAGCTCGGCAGCCTCACGCACGTGCCATGCCTGGCCCATGTCTTTAATTTGGTGGTTCAGCGCTTTCTGAAAAGCTACCCACACTTGTCATACCTGCTCGTAAAGGTGCGCCGGCACTGCGCACATTTCCGCAAGTCTAAGACGGACGCTGCCACCCTGCGCACCCTGCAACATCGGTTTAATCTGCCAGTGCACCGATTGCTGTGCGACGTGCCCACACGGTGGAACTCTACGTTCCACATGTTGGCCAGACTCTATGAGCAGTGTAGAGCTATAGTGGAATACCAACTCCAACATGGGCGGCGTAGTGGGAGTCAGCCTCCTCAATTCTTTACAGAAGAGTGGGCCTGGTTGGCAGACATCTGCCAGGTCCTTGGAAACTTTGAGGAGTCTACCCAGATGGTGAGCGGGGATGCTGCAATCATTAGCGTCACCATTCCTCTGCTATGCCTCTTGAGAAGTTCCCTGCAAAGCATAAAGGCAGACGCTTTGCGCTTGGAAACGGAGGCGGGGGAAGACAGTATGTCGCTGGATAGTCAGAGCACCCTCATGTCCATATCTCAGCGCGTTGAGGAGGAGGGGGAGGAGCATGAGGAGGAGGGGGAAGAGACAGCTTGGCCCACTGCTGACGGTACCCATGCTGCTTGCCTGTCATCCTTTCAGCGTGTATGGCCGGAGGAGGAGGAGGATCCTGAAAGTGATCTTCCTAGTGAGGACAGCCATGTGTTGCGTACAGGTACCCTGGCACACATGGCTGACTTCATGTTAGGATGCCTTTCTCGAGACCCTCGCGTTACACGCATTCTGGCCACTACGGATTACTGGGTGTACACACTGCTCGACCCACGCTATAAGGAGAACCTTTCCACTCTCATTCCCGAAGAGGAAAGGGGTTCGAGAGTGTTGCTATACCACAGGGCCCTGGTGGACAAACTGATGGTAACATTCCCAACCGACAGCGCTAGTGGCAGAAGGTGCAGTTCCGAGGGCCAGGTAGCAGGGGAGGTGCAGAGATCAGGCAGCATGTACAGCGCAGGCAGGGGAACATTCTCCAAGGCCTTTGCCAGCTTTATGGCTCCCCAGCAAGACTGTGTCACCGCTCCCCATTCAAGGCTGAGTTGGCGGGAGCACTGTAAAAGGATGGTGAGGGAGTACGTAGCCGATCGCAAGACCGTCCTCGGTGACGCCTCTGCCCCCTACAACTACTGGGTGTCGAAGCTGGACACGTGGCCTGAACTCGCGCTGTATGCCCTGGAGGTGCTTGCTTGTCCTGCGGCTAGCGTCTTGTCAGAGAGGGTGTTTAGTGCGGCGGGGGGAATCATCACGGATAAGCGTACCCGCCTGTCAACCGACAGTGCCGACAGGCTTACACTCATCAAGATGAACAAAGCCTGGATTTCACCAGACTTCTCTTCTCCACCAGCGGACAGCAGCGATACCTAAGCAATACGTAGGCTGCACCCGCGGATGGAAGCATTGTTCTCTATCACCATCAAAAACGGGGACATTTTTGCTTCATCAATCTGTGTATTCTATTCATCCTCCTCCTCCTGCTCCTCCTCCTGAAACCTCACGTAATCACGCCGAACTGGCAATTTTTCTTAGGCCCACAAGGCTCAGTCATTTAATTTTTGTAAACAATTTTTATACGTTTCAATGCTCATTAAAGCGTTAAAACTTTCACCTGAACCAATTTTTATTTTAACTGGGCTGCCTCCAGGCCTAGTTACCAATTAAGCCACATTAACCAAAGCGATTAATGGGTTTCACCTGCCCTCTTGGTTGGGCATGGGCAATTTTTCTGACGTACATTAGTACTGTTGGTACACCAATTTTTTTGGGCCCTCGCCTACAGTGTAATCCAATTAATTTTTTGCCCACCTGCATTAAAGTTGACGTTACATCAGCTGTGCTGGGCACTGCAATGGGATATATTTATGTACCGCCGGTGGGTTCCTGGCACCCACCCATGCTGTCGGTCCACACGGAGTTGTAACTGCATGTGTCCATTTCTAAAGAACCCCAGTCTGACTGGGGCATGCAGTGTGGGCCGAAGACCACCTGCATTAAACATGACATTACCTCAGCTGTGATGGGCACTGCAATGGGATATATTTATGTACCGCCGGTGGCTTCCTGGCACCCACCCATGCTGTGGGTCCACAGGGAGTTGTAACTGCATGTGTCTACTTCTAAAGAACCCCAGTCTGACTGGGGCATGCAGTGTGGGCCGAAGCCCACCTGCATTAAACATGACATTACCTCAGCTGTGATGGGCACTGCAATGGGATATATTTATGTACCGCCGGTGGCTTCCTGGCACCCACCCATGCTGTTGGTCCACATGGAGTTGTAACTCCATGTGTACACTTCTAAAGAACCCCAGTCTGACTGGGGCATGCAGTGTGGGCCGAAGACCACCTGCATTTAATCGGACGTTACCTCAGCTGTGATGGGCACTGCAATGGGATACATTTATGTACAGCCGGTGGGTTCCAGGGAGCCACCCATGCTGTGGGTGCACACGGAATTCCCATTGCGGAGTTGAACCTGCCTGTGACTATTTATTAAAAAAACGCGGTCTGACTGGGGCATGCAGACACCTTGACAGAATGAATAGTGTGTGGCACATAGGTTCCCCATTGCTATGCCCACGTGTGCAGCTCCTGATGGCGGTGGCACAGGATTATATTTCTCATTGCTTCTGTACAGCATTGTGGGCTATTGCCCCGCCCCTTTTAAAGAGGGTCTCTGCCTAGCCGTGCCAACCCTCTGCAGTGTGTGCCTGCGGTTCCTCTGGCAGACGCACTTATAAATAGACATGAGTGTGGCGTGGCATGAGTGCAGCTGAAGGCTGCGCAGGGACACTTTGGTGTGCGCTGTGGACACTGGGTCATGCGGGGGGGGGGGGGTTGGGCAGCATGTAACCCAGGAGAAGTGGCAGCGGAGTGTCATGCAGGCAGTGATTGTGCTTTGTTGGAGGTAGTGTGGTACATAGCTAAGGTATGTATTGCTAATGAGGGCTTTTCAGAAGTAAAAGTTGTTGGGAGGGGGGGCACTCTTGCCGCTATTGTGGCTTAATAGTGGGACCTGGGAGCTTGAGATGCAGCCCAACATGTAGCCCCTCGCCTGCCCTATCCGTTGCTGTGTCGTTCCCGTCACTTTCTTGAATTGCCCCGATTTTCACAAATGGAAACCTTAGCGAGCATCGGCGATATACAAAAATGCTCGGGTCGCCCATTGACTTCAATGGGGTTCGTTATTCGAAATGAACCCTCGAGCATCGCGATAATTTCGTCCCGAGTAACGAGCACCCGAGCATTTTGGTGCTCGCTCATCTCTAATTGACAGACAGTTTTAATGCTGAATTTTTGATATTTTATGATGGTTGTTGGATTTCTCTGTGTGAACTTGTGTCAAACAGACATTTCTTTGTAGAATTGCTCTCTAAAGCTAAAATATTTTCAAAACACAACAGCTCCATTTTTTTTATTTCTTATCCAAAAGTGTTTTGATGGATCTGGAAACCCTGTAAAG
Source organism: Eleutherodactylus coqui (assembly GCF_035609145.1). Taxonomy (NCBI): domain Eukaryota; kingdom Metazoa; phylum Chordata; class Amphibia; order Anura; family Eleutherodactylidae; genus Eleutherodactylus; species Eleutherodactylus coqui. Next base: position 63,327,510 of record NC_089841.1, on the reverse strand, counting down.
CACAGACATGACATTTTAAGATGTGACATTGAAAGACACTTAAATATACACAAAACAAGAAGATCTAACAATAAAAGCTCAATAGTAGGAACAAACCAATAAATATGCTTTTAGGCCTCATAACTTGTGAAGCTTCGGAACTTTCCCTTATCTGTAGACGAGTAATGTACGTTTTCCTCTTCATGGGGAACTTTTTATCTTTCCTCGGCCTGGAGACATATACAATTAATAAACAAGCGTCCTCACCTTTTTTGTATATTTTGATAGTGTGTAATAATCAATACGCTGCATCGTAATCACACAGATAAATCCTGCAGACAAGGTAATACATTAGGTAGATAAAGCATGACACGTTAAGTTATATAGAAATTGAACATATTTGTCTGCTCCGCCGAGGACAGAAAAATCACATCTAAAGTGAAATGACAAAATAAAGTTTTTACTAAGCTTTGCTGCTCCTCATATGGAGGAAATCGACTTATTTATCTGAGGAGTTTAGGAAGATGATGAGTAATTACACAATTAGTTTATACAAGGTATGATGTATAAAGCTCTCTCCCTCCATCACTCTTCTCTCCCACTATCTCTTTACTCTCTGCCATGGGAATAACTACAGACATTGCAGCTCATCTATGGCTGTGAGGCTTTGGGCCTATTCAGAAATGGCACTGCTAAGCAGAAGTAGAAATGGATAGAAATAGTCCTGTAAATAATAAAAGTACAGATAACACTACCTTACCATACGATGTAAACACATATTGGTTTCCTTTCTTACTATCCCTGTAAATAATGTACAGCAAGCACAGATAGTAGTGCCTCTTTGTTTCTCCTTGTAAATGATATAAATACAGATAGTACTACCTCCTTGTTTCTTCCTGTAAATGATATAGATAAAGATAGTACTGCCTCCTTGTTTCTCCCTGTAAATGATATAGATACAGACAATAGTGCTTCCTTGTTTCTCATTGTAAATGATATAGATACAGATAGCAGTACCTTTTTGTTTCTTCTTTTGCATGATGAAAGCACAGATAGTACTGCCTCCCTGTTTCTCCCTGTAAATTATATAGATTCTGATAGTGCTGCCTCCCTGTTTTTCCCCGTAAATGACATACATACAAATAGTACTGTATGTATTATATTCAGATAGTACTACCCTCCTGTTTCTTCATGTAATTGATATTGGCACAGATAGTACTGCTTACCTATTTATCCCTGTAAATGATGTAGGCACAGATAGTACTGCCTCCCTCTTTCTTCCCATAAAGGATATAGATAAAATAGTACTACCTTGTTGCCTCATCCTCTACAGGATGTAAGCATAGACAGTATTTCCTCTCTCTTTCGCACTGTAAATGATGCAGGCACAGATAGTACTGCCTTCCTTTCTTTCTTACTGTATAGGATGTATGTATGGATAATACTGCTTTATGTCTCCCAAACACTACTGCCTCCCTATCTCTCATTGTAAATTTTGTAGGTTCTGTACAGATAGTCCTACCTTCTGTCTGTAAACCATACTTGTATATATTTGTTCCCCCGTCTCTCTCTCTCTCTGTATTGTTATGCTGTAGTCAATTATTCAGCAACACTATAAGTAATGAAAAGACGCATTTTCTTAGAAAGCAAAAAAGAAAATAATATGGCTTTTGTGCTCAAAAAATGTAAAACGCTTATTTCTGAAAACAATGGACTTAGATATAAATAAAAACAGAAGATTGTATGGCTATATGTTATTAATGATTAGAAGAATGTTGAGGAGAAACTGCAACTTTAAATAATGGAACTCTTATCTATACATCGGAGGACTGAGAATGATGATAGCCGGATATTAAATCAATTACAGTAGGTAACATGTAACATCATCGTTCAACTGCCGCTGTATCGTTTGGTATAAGCTGGTGTAGTATGATTTTCCGAATAAAAAGCAGTGGTAGAAGGGTTTGACTAGGGGAACATTATGTTCCAATGAAGGATTAAAACTTCCCAATTATTGTTCAGTGTACAGGCATGATTGGAGTCAGGAAGGAATTTGTCCTTCAATGGGGAAAATTGGCTTCTACTTCATTTTTTTTTTACCTTTCTCTGGATCAACATTGGGGGGTAATAGGCTGAACTGGATGGACGTGTCTTTTTTTGGCCTTAAATACTATGTTACTATGTATCACAGGGGCGTAAAATGATTTTTTGTTCTTATATTTCTTTAAAAAGACTTCTATATACAATACTTTAACCCATTAAGGACCAGGCACGGTAAATATACGGCGCCTGGTCCGAGGCTTAAAACCCTGCCGATAGTAAAATTACGGCGGCGCTTTAAAAGCTGGGACTCAATACAAGGGACGAGAATGGATCTGACCCTGAACTGAGAAGGGCTAAGAGTTCCTTACCTGGAGGTACCCCTGGAGGTGGGGAGGTCCCGGCCGCCTCTCCTATCCCTAACTCCTAGTCCCCCCTACCTATCTGGTGAGGACAGGAAGCCAGAGGGAGTTGTACCAAGCCAAGCAGGTATGGAGTGAAGGTATGGAAAGGACAGGACATGGGCCTAGACAGAAGTAAGAGACACAGGGGAGAAATAGCAAACAAGCTGCAGGAACACAGAGAAAGCTGGAGTCACACAAGAGCAGAATAGCATCCAGAATAAACACACACAAGGGAATGGATGCAGACAGAATAGCTACAGCAGCTAACATGCAGTCATGAAAGGACGTACACAACAACACCAAAGCACCCTGGGAAAGGTCTGGGGAGTTTAAATAGGAGGATGATTGTAAATCACCTTCAGGTGGATGGAGAAGCCAGACACAGTAACCCTGCAGATGCTGGAACAAAGTTAAGCAGACTCAGGATGCAGGATGACGCCCATGTCTGCCAAACCTGACAGATTTGCATTATACTTATGAATAGCAGAGCTCTTTCTATATTTGATTTTTTATGCAGTCATGTGATTAAGTAAGGACTCCCATATATAAAGTTGTCTTCTTGTTAGCATTACAGTAGAACCTCAACTAACGTCATCAATCTGTCTGGAAGAAATGGACTTTAGTAGAAATCAATGTTAGTTGAGGTCATTATTTCTATAGGAATTAATGTAAATCCAATTAATTGGTTCTAGACGTTCCAAAAAAACACACCAAACCCCATTTAATAGAAAATAATTCTGGTCTTTAATACCAAAAACAATAACAATACTGAATGAATATAAAACACAACTGTAAAGAAGAAATTAACATTGCAGGGACATCATTATAGCAGTATGTATCACTGTGTTATCTGTGGTTTGACATAGGACTGCAGGGACATCATTATATCAGTACTAGAGATGAGCGAACACCAAAATGTTCGGGTGTTCGTTATTCGGAACGAACTTCCCGCGATGCTCGAGGGTTCGTTTCGAACAACGAACCCCATTGAAGTCAATGGGCGACCAGAGCATTTTTGTATTTCGCCGATGCTCGCTAAGGTTTTCATGTGTGAAAATCTGGGCAATTCAAGAAAGTGATGGGAATGACACAGTGACGGATAGGGCAGGCGAGGGGCTACATGGTGGGCTGCATCTCAAGTTCACAGGTCCCACTATTAAGCCACAATAGCGGCAAGAGTGCCCCCCCCCCCACTGTCAGCATAAAGATCGTCCTCCTCTGCCACAGCTGTAACAGCTGTAGCAGAGAAGAACGATGTTTGCCCATTGAATTCAATGGAGCGGCAATACAGCAGGTTCCACTGAATGCAATGGGCTGCCCGCGATCGCAGGATGAATGGTCGGAAAGGGGTTAAATATATAACCCCTTTCCTGCAATTCATCCAGAAATGTGTTACACTAAAAATATATACCGGCGTATAAGGCGACCGGGCGTATAAGACGACCCCCCAACTGTCACCTTATACGCCGGTAATACAGTGGAGCAAAGAATAAAAAGCATTACTTACGTTTTTAGATGATCTGCGGCGCTCCTGCAGGCTGTCACTCCCTCCTAATCCACGGCAGACAAGCTTTCTCTATGAAAGGCTTTAAATCCCTGCCTCCAGAAAGACACGTGCCTTCAGCCAATCACAGCCAATGACAATGATGTCATTGAATGGCTGTGATTGGCTGTGTTTCTGGAGGCGGGGATTTCAAGCCTTTCGTGGAGAAAGGAATACTTTGCCGTGGATTAGGAGGGAGCGACAGCCTGCAGGAGCGCCGCAGATCATCTAAAAACGTAAGTAATGCTTTTTATTCTTTGCTCCACTGTATTATCGGCGTATAAGGTGACAGTTGGGGGGTCGTCTTATACGCCCGGTCGCCTTATACGCCGGTATATATTTTTAGTGTAACACAATGGGCAAACATCGTTCTTCTCTGCTACAGCTGTTACAGCTGTGCCAGAGAAGAAGGATTTGTCTTCTATATGTTCTCAATGGGGTCAGCTCTGCTGCCGCTGGCCCCATTGAGCGCATATAGAATGCATCCATAGCGAACCGCGGGAGGGGCAGACTTTTATATCAGGCGGACACCTTATCTCCCCAGCCACTCACAGCAGGGGGGTGGTATAGGGCTTAAACGTTGCAGGGGGAAGTTGTAATGCCTTCCCTGTCTTTATGTTGGCCAAAAAAAAGCGCTAACGTCTCAGGGAAGAAAGTTAAAGTAACCCGGACACCGCATGGTGTTCGTTACGGATAACGAACATACCGAACACCCTAATATTCGCACGAATATCAAGCTCGGAAGAACACTTTCGCTCATCTCTAATCAGTACGTATCACTGTGTTATCTGTGGTTTGACCTAGGACTGCAGGGACATCATTATAGCAGTATGTATCACTGTGTAATCTGTGCTTTGACATAGGGCTGCAGTATTTATTTGCAAACGTTTCTTTACTGTACTGTACTCATTTGTACAGTACTTAGATTTTGCAGTACAGTGGGGATTCAGGAGGCAGGCAGCGTTCAGCTGGCACTCTGGGATTCAGTTGCTGTACTATGTCAGAAGGCAAGTAGACACAGCAACGTTCAGCCGCCACTGTGCACTGTGGAGAGGGGAGGAATACACGCGCGCTGATGCAGGAGAAGCCGGAAGTGACTGACATCAGCTGCGCGCCAGCTCACTGAGCGGCGCCCGGGGTCTTGGAGCTGTCTGCACCCTTATCTGAGGAATGCAACTTTATTTGAGGGACCGTCGCTGCCCTGACATATCGACTTTAGTTCAAAACAGCTTTACTTCAGAGCAATGTTACTGAAGGGTTTACTGTATTATTATTTTTCATCATATATATGTATCCTTTCTTACCTTCTCTCTTGACTGGATATGCTCAAATATGTGTGTCATGAGATAACCAGCTTTTCAAAAAAAACATGCTTTTGTGATACTTTGTCAAAAGATTTCTATCCTATATGAGTCTGTGTGGCTACCCAGTGGTTATGATGTGCATTTTGTATCCAAGGATTTAGTTAGCACGTTGCAATATTGTATTGAATTTGTTTCATGAGAAATTGCAGTCATTAACCTTTAGTTACTGGTCTACCTTGTGCCTGAATGGTAAAGTTCATTAGCTTTTCTTAGCTATTTTATTGGCATATTAAAAGATATATATATATATAATTTTTTTTTTTTTTTTGGGGGGGGGGGGGTTAAAAATAACACTTAGATAGTTTGAGGAAACTTGAAAGGCCACACTTGCTCTTTTGGGAGATGTATTAAAATGGCAAGACGGAACAAGCCTTAGCAGTGCCACGGAACAAGCCTCAGCAGTGCCCCCTATTAGACGGCAACATTCCAGCAAGTCGATGTCAGAACATTTAACAGGCCTTGTAACAATGACTGGGAATATAAGCCAAAATCAGAGTCTTCTCAATGCACAGACAGACAGTTTTGCAGTTTATGCCCTCATCAGTGTGCAGTAGGTTGCTGGCTGTTGTTGCTTGTAAAGTTCGACTTGGCAATAAAATTGGGATGATCTTTGAAAAATCAGATTGGATCATCTCAAACCAGATTTTTAGCAAAAATCGCTCTCTGCTTTAGGCTGCATTCAGACGAACGTATATCGGCTCGGTTTTCACGCCGAGCCGATATACGTTGTCCTCGTGTGCAGGGGGGGGAGGATGGAAGACCCAGGAGCAGGAACTGAGCTCCCGCCACCTCTCTGCCCCTCTGCACTATTTGCAATGGGGGGAGGCGGGCCAGGGGCGGGGCTAAGTTCCAAGAATTCCATCCTCCTCCCATCCCCCCCTGCACATGAGGACAACATACATCAGCGTGAAAACCAAGCTGATATATGTTCGTGGGAATGCACCATTAAGCAGAAAAGACAGATGTGTTGGCTCATAACTGCTGCATTGCAGTGCTGGAGTTCTAGGTTGGAATCTGATCTTGATGTGGGTGTGAACCTGGGTTCCCACCACGGCAAGGCTGCAGTGCTAACCACTGGGCCACCACCACTTACTGTCATGCTCAAGGAGGCCAAATTAGAGAAGCTGATTTTTACTCCTATAGAGTTTAATAAAAGTCAGAATTGTAAGTCCCGATTCACAATTATTTTTTTAAATCAATCCAGGCCCGATTATTTCAATAATCGCTCAGTACTATTGCTGGTTTGGCTTGGCTATAGATGTGGGTCGGGAAGGTTACAGTTTCTCCTTAGGGAGAGCCCCTAGAAGGTGTGAGGAAACTTAGAGAGCCATATATGCTCCTCTGTAAATGTATGCAAATGGGAAGATGAAACATTGCCTCTACAGCTCCACCTATAAGAAGGCAGCATTCCTGCAAGTCAATGTCAAAGCCAAAGTATTCTGGTATTTTTTTCCTTCTGGAGAAGAGTCTAACTTTGGCTTATTCCCAGTCATTCTTACAAGACTTGTTAAAAGGCCTGACACTGAGTTGCAGGAAAGCTACCTTCTAATAGGTGGTGCTGTAGAGGCATTGTTCCATCTTTCCATTTGCAAATAAACCTCCAGAAATTCCACCATTGTTTTTTGGGTATTGTTTTATTAGCGTTCATCATGTCATAAAAAACAAAAGACGGCAATGCTATTCTCTGGATCAGCACGATCATGGTAGTACCGTACCAGGTTCATATAGTTTTCTCATGTGTTACTACTGTATAAGGATGCATTTTTTTGCAGGACAACCTGCTGTTTTTGTTGGTACTATTTTGGGTTCAGATTACTTTTTGATCGCTTTTTATTCCACTTTTTGAGAGGTAAGGGTGCCTTTGTACTGGGTAGAAAATCGTGTGAGATTTGTGCATAGCAAGGTTCACAAATCACGCACAAATAGGATACCCATTCTTTGGAATGGGTTCAGTCACGTTAGCAATGTTTTCCTGCATAGCCCTGATTCGATGCTATGAAGAAAACACAGCGCAGCATGTCCTACCTTTCTGGAAGATAGCCCATTTTCTTCAATGGGGCCAACGGCAGCAGCGCTAGAACCATTTAAAGCAATGGTAGAACTCCGTGATCCTCTGCCATGGGTGTGACAGCTGCATCCCCTTCATCCGCGCATTGATGCAAGGCTATTTTCACAGGAAAACGCCCTGCATCCACAGGGATATCAAAGTACTGAAATTTTAGAACTTTGTCATTTTTTTACAGCAGCCACTGTGCAGCATAAATGGCCATTTGCCTTTATTCTGCGGGTCAATACAATTACAGTGATACCAAATTTATGTAGCTTTTTTATATTTTACCACTAGAGATGAGCGAGCACCAAAATGTTCGGGTGCTCGTTACTCGGGACGAAATTTTCGCGATGCTCGAGGGTTCGTTTTGAGTAACGAACCCCATTGAAGTCAATGGGCGACCCGAGCATTTTTGTATATCGCCGATGCTCGGTAAGGTTTCCATTTGTGAAAATCTGGGCAATTCAAGAAAGTGATGGGAACGACACAGCAACGGATAGGGCAGGCAAGGGGCTACATGTTGGGCTGCATCTCAAGTTCCCAGGTCCCACTATTAAGCCACAATAGCGGCAAGAGTGCCCCCCCCTCCCAACAATTCTTACTTCTAAAAAGCCCTCATTAGCAATGCATACCTTAGCTAAGCACCACACTACCTCCAACAAAGCACAATCACTGCCTGCATGACACTCCGCTGCCACTTCTCCTGGGTTACATGCTGCCCAACCCCCCCCCCCCCCCGCGCGCGCACGACCCAGTGTCCACAGCGCACACCAAAGTGTCCCTGCGCAGCCTTCAGCTGCCCTCATGCCACGCCACACTCATGTCTATTTATAAGTGCGTCTGCCAGAGGAACCGCAGGCACACACTGCAGAGGGTTGGCACGGCTAGGCAGAGACCCTCTTTAAAAGGGGCGGGGCAATAGCCCACAATGCTGTACAGAAGCAATGAGAAATATAATCCTGTGCCACCGCCATCAGGAGCTGCACACGTGGGCATAGCAATGGGGAACCTATGTGCCACACACTATTCATTCTGTCAAGGTATCTGCATGCCCCAGTCAGACCGCGGTTTTTTATAAATAGTCACAGGCAGGTACAACTCCGCAATGGGAATTCCGTGTGCACCCACAGCATGGGTGGCTCCCTGGAACCCACCGGCTGTACATAAATGTATCCCATTGCAGTGCCCTGGACAGCTGGCCCACACTGCATGCCCCAACCTGACCGGGGTTTTTAATTCATAGACACAGGCAGGTAAAACTCCCTATTGTGAAGTCCCTGTGGACTGACAGCATGGGTGCCTCCCTGGAACCCACCGACGGTACATAAATATATCCCATTGCAGTGCCCATCACAGCTGAGGTAATGTCATGTTTAATGCAGGTGGGCTTCGGCCCACACTGCATGCCCCAGTCAGACTGGGGTTCTTTAGAAGTGGACACATGCAGTTACAACTCCCTGTGGACCGACAGCATGGGTGGCTCCCTGGAACCCAACGGCGGTACATAAATATATCCCATTGCAGTGCCCAGCACAGCTGATGTAACGTCAGCTTTAATGCAGGTGGGCAAAAAATTAATTGGATTACACTGTAGGTGAGGGCCCCAAAAAATTGGTGTACCAACAGTACTAATGTACCTCAGAAAAATTGCCCATGCCCAACCAAGAGGGCAGGTGAAACCCATTAATCGTTTTGGTTAATGTGGCTTAATTTGTAACTAGGCCTGGAGGCAGCCCAGTTACAATAAACATTGGTTCAGGTGCAAGTTTCAACGCTTTAATGAGCATTGAAACGTATAAAAATTGTTTACAAAAATTATATGACTGAGCCTTGTGGGCCTAAGAAAAATTGCCCGTTCGGCGTGATTACGTCAGGTTTCAGGAGGAGGAGCAGGAGGAGGAGGATGAATATTATACACAGATTGATGAAGCTAAAAGGTCCACGTTTTTGATGGTGATAGAGAACAATGCTTCCATCCGCGGATGCAGCCTACGTATTGTTTAGGTATCGCTGCTGTCCGCTGGTGGAGAAGAGAAGTCTGGGGAAATCCAGGCTTTGTTCATCTTGATGAGTGTAAGCCTGTCGGCACTGTCGGTTGACAGGTGGGTACGCTTATCTGTGATGATTCCCCCAGCCGCACTAAACACCCTCGCTAGCCGCAGGACAGGCAAGCACCTCCAGGGCATACAGCGCGAGTTCAGGCCACGTGTCCAGCTTCGACACCCAGTAGTTGTAGGGGGCAGAGGTGTCATGGAGGACGGTCGTGCGATCGGCTACGTACTCCCTCACCATCCTTTTACAGTGCTCCCGCCGACTCAGCCTTGACTGGGGAGCGGTGACACAGTCTTGCTGGGGAGCCAGAAAGCTGTCAAAGGCCTTAGAGAGTGTTCTCCTGCCTGTGCTGTACATGCTGCCTGATCTCCGCACCTCCCCTGCTACCTGGCCCTCGGAACTGCGCCTTCGGCCACTAGCGCTGTCGGATGGGAATTTTACCATCAGTTTGTCCGCCAGGGTCCTGTGGTATAGCATCACTCTCGAACCCCTTTCCTCTTCGGGTATGAGAGTGGAAAGGTTCTCCTTATACCGTGGGTCGAGCAGTGTGTACACCCAGTAATCCGTAGTGGCCAGAATGTGTGTAACGCGAGGGTCACGAGAAAGGCATCCTAACATGAAGTCAGCCATGTGTGCCAGGGTACCTGTACGCAACACATGGCTGTCTTCACTAGGAAGATCACTTTCAGGATCCTCCTCCTCCTCCTCCTCCTCAGGCCATACACGCTGAAAGGATGACAGGCAATCAGCCGGTGTACCGTCAGCAGCGGCCCAAGCTGTCTCTTCCCCCTCCTCCTCATCCTCCTCCTCCTCCTTAACGCGCGGAGATATCTGCCAACCAGATATCTGCCACAGATGTCTGCCAACCAGGCCCACTCTTCTGTAAAGAATTGAGGAGGCTGACTCCCACTGCGCCGCCCATGTTGGAGTTGGTATTCCACTATAGCTCTACGCTGCTCATAGAGCCTGGCCAACATGTGGAGCGTAGCGTTCCACCTTGTGGGCACGTCGCACAGCAGTCGGTGCACTGGCAGATGAAACCGATGTTGCAGGGTGCGCAGGGTGGCAGCGTCCGTGTGGGACTTGCGGAAATGTGCGCAGAGCCGGCGCACCTTTCCGAGCAGGTCTGACAAGCGTGGGTAGCTTTTCAGAAAGCGCTGAACCACCAAATTAAAGACGTGGGCCAGGCATGGCACGTGCGTGAGGCTGCCAAGCTGCAGAGCCGCCACCAGGTTACGGCCGTTGTCACACACGACCATGCCCGGTTGGAGGCTCAGCGGCGCAAGCCAGCAGTCGGTCTGCTCTGTCAGACCCTGCAGCAGTTCGTGGGCCGTGTGCCTCTTATCTCCTAAGCTGAGTAGTTTCAGCACGGCCTGCTGACGCTTGCCCACCGCTGTGCTGCCGTGCCGCGCGACACCGACTGCTGGCGACGTGCTGCTGCTGACACATCTTGATTGCGAGACAGAGGTTGCGTAGGAGGAGGAGGGTGGTTTAGTGGAGGAAGCATACACCGCCGCAGATACCACCACCGGGCTGGGGCCCTCAATTCTGGGGGTGGGTAGAACGTGAGCGGTCCCAGGCTCTGATTCTGTCCCAGCCTCCACTAAATTCACCCAATGTGCCGTCAGGGAGATATAGTGGCCCTGCCCGCCTGTGCTTGTCCACGTGTCCGTTGTTAAGTGGACCTTGGCAGTAACTGCGTTGGTGAGGGCGCGTACAATGTTGCGGGAGACGTGGTCGTGCAGGACTGGGATGGCACATCGGGAAAAGTAATGGCGACTGGGAACTGAGTAGCGCGGGGCCGCCATCATACCTTTGAAAGCCTCCGTTTCCACAACCCTATACGGCAGCATCTCCAGGCTGATAAATTTGGCTATGTGCACGTTTAACGCTTGAGCGTGCGGGTGCGTGGCGGCGTACTTGCGCTTGCGCTCCAACAGTTGCGCTAGCGACGGCTGGACAGTGCGCTGAGAGACATTGGTGGATGGGGCCGAGGTCAGCGGAGTTGAGGGTGTGGGTGCAGGCCAGGAGACGGTAGTGCCTGTGTCCTCAGAGGGGGGTTGGATCTCAGTGGCAGGTTGGGGCACAGGGGGAGAGGCAGCGGTGCAAACCGAAGGCGGTGAACGGACTTCGTCCCACCTTGTGGGGTGCTTGGCCATCATATGTCTGCGCATGCTGGTGGTGGTGAGGCTGGTGGTGGTGGCTCCCTGGCTGATCTTGGCGCGACAAAGGTTGCACACCACTGTTCGTCGGTCGTCTGCACTCTCAGTGAAAAACTGCCAGACCTTTGAGCACCTTGGCCTCTGCAGGGTGGCATGGCGTGAGGGGGCGCTTTGGGAAACAGTTGGTGGATTATTCGGTCTGGCCCTGCCTCTACCCCTGGCCACCGCACTGCCTCTTCCAACCTGCCCTGCTGCTGCACTTGCCTCCCCCTCTGAAGACCTGTCCTCAGTAGGCGTAGCAAACCAGGTGGGGTCAGTCACCTCATCGTCCTGCTGCTCTTCCTCCGAATCCTCTGTGCGCTCCTCCCTCGGACTTACTCCAATTACTACTACCTGAGTGATAGAAAACTGTGTCTCATCGTCATCGTCCTCCTCACCCACTGAAAGCTCTTGAGACAGTTGCCAGAAGTCCCCAGCCTCATCCCCCGAACCCCGGGAACTTTCCAAAGGTTGGGCATCAGTCACGACAAACTCCTCAAGTGGGAGAGGATTCGGAACCATTGCTGCCCATTCTGGGCAGGGGCCCGAGAACAGTTCCTGGGAGTCTGACTGCTCCTCAGAATGTGTCATTGTAATGGAGTGAGGAGGCTGGGAGGAAGGAGGAGCAGCAGCCAGAGGATTCAGAGTTGCAGCAGTGGACGGCGCAGAATTCTGGGTGGTCGATAGATTGCTGGATGCACTTTCTGCCATCCACGACAGAACCTGCTCACACTGCTCATTTTCTAATAAAGGTCTCCCGCATGGACCCATTAATTGTGAGATGAATGTGGGGACGCCAGAAACGTGCCTCTCTCCTAATCCCGCAGCAGTCGGCTGCGATACACCTGGATCAGGAGCTCGGCCTGTGCCCACACCCTGACTTGGGCCTCCGCGTCCTCGCCCGCGTCCACGTCCTCTAGGCCTACCCCTACCCCTCAGCATGCTGTATTACCAGTAGTGTAGAAACAGAACGCTGTAATTAAATGTGCCGCTTATTGGCCTGTGGTTGGAGGCTGACTTCGCTTACGGAATGCACAGCAGAGGCAGGAAATAATTTTGCGCAAGCCTGCTGTAACACTTAGCTGGCTGCGTATGAATTAAGACAACTACCCCCAGCAGAGGCGCAGTACAGTCAGGACGGTCACAGGCAGGCCAAATAGATTTTTTTTCCCAAATTTTTTTGGAAAAGCCCACTGCGTATATAGACTGGATATGTCTTTCACTGTCCATGCCTCACCACCACTACTGGCCATGGACTATGTAAAATTACTGCAGACTGTTTCACTCTGGACAGGATGACAGCGGTGATGTAAGAGGCAACGCAGAGGCAGGAAAGAATTTTGTGCAAGCCTGCTGTAACACTTAGCTGGCTGCGTATGAATTAGGACAACTACCCCCAGCAGAGACGCAGTACAGTCAGGACTGTCACAGGCAGCCCAAATAGATTTTTTTTCCCAAATTTTTTGGGAAAAGCCCACTGCGTATATAGACTGGATATGTCTTTCACTGTTCCTGCCTCACCACCACTACTGGCCGTGGACAATGTAAAATTACTGCAGACTGTTTCACTCTGGACAGGATGACAGCGGTGATGTAAGAGGCAACGCAGAGGCAGGAAAGAATTTTGCGCAAGCCTGCTGTAACACTTAGCTGGCTGCGTATGAATTAGGACAACTACCCCCAGCAGAGACGCAGTACAGTCAGGACTGTCACAGGCAGCCCAAATAGATTTTTTTTCCCAAATTTTTTGGGAAAAGCCCACTGCGTATATAGACTGGATATGTCTTTCACTGTCCCTGCCTCACCACCACTACTGGCCGTGGACTATGTAAAATTACTGCAGGACGCAATGCTCTGGACACAATGCTCTGCACGGCCGATATACAAAAAAAAAAAAAATGTGCAACACTGCAAAAAGCAGCCTCAACAGTACTGCACACGGTCGGATTTGGCCCTAAGAAGGACCATTGGGGTTCTTGAAACCTAAAATCACTCCTAACGCTCTCCCTATAGCAGCTCCGGCATCAGCAGCACTTTCCCTGATCTCTGTCAGAATGCATCTGTGGCGAGCCGCGGGAGGGGCCGATTTATATACTCCGGTGACACCACTCACTGCAGGGGGGTGGTATAGGGCTTGAACGTCGCAGGGGGAAGTTGTAATGCCTTCCCTGTCTTTCTATTGGCCAGAAAAGTGCGCTAACGTCTCAGAGATGAAAGTGAAAGTAACTCGAACATCGCGTGGTGCTCGTCACGAGTAATGAGCATCTCGAACACGCTAATACTCTAACGAGCATCAAGCTCGGACGAGTACGTTCGCTCATCTCTATTTACCACTTTTACACAATAAAAACACTTATTTGAAGGAAAAAAGAATGAATTGACATTGTTGCTTACCAGGGATCATATTTTTCCACCCACAGAGCTTTGTGAAAGTTGTATATTTCATTGATGCCATTTTGGGATGCATGCAACTTTTTGGTCCCCTTTCATAGCATTTTTTGCAAGGCAGATGGACGAAAAGTAGCAGTTCTGACATTTTTTAAAATTATTTTTATGTTGTTCACTGTATGTAATAATAGCTGCATGTTATTATTGCTCAGGGCACTAAAAGAAAGCTGTTACCTAGTATGTGTTTTTTTTTAAATTTTTTTTATTTTAAAAAGTATTTATGGGGAAAAACATTTTCTTTAACTTTACACTGGATTATATTTTAACTAAACTTTATTGAACTTTTTTTACACTATTTTTCAGTCCCTCAAGGGAAATTTAAGATGTAGTTAATTGCTAGCATAGTGCACTGTATCACTTACTTAATGCAGTGAACTATGCATATGATGTTCGCCTATAAGACACTGTCAGGTAGGGTCTGATAGATGAGGGACAGGGCAGACATGGAGGCCTTCATCAGGTCTCTGGCTGCTATTAAAAGCCATTGACACCTTGAGATTGCATCACGATGTGCCAATGGGTGACAAGGGGAGCCTCCTCCCCCTGTCCTCCACTATTGCTATTGATCATGGCATGGAAGGTGTTAAACAGTTAGAAGCAGAGGTTTCTCTACCCCTGGTCTTTAGAGCAGGTATTCGGCTGTCATTAGACTCTTCCGGGTACAGGACACCCATGCCAGGTTAAACCTGCACTGTCCTAAAAAGGCATACAATATAAGCAGGCTTAAGGCCCCTTAGTGACTGCTGTAAAAAGGCGACACTAAGGGTTAACCAAATTAGAGCTGAGTTAAGGGCGGACACATCTGTATGCAGGCATATCATTTTTAATCTTCATTCAAACAATATATACACATAAATGTGATAATGTAACAAAACTGGCTGGATGATAAATGGCAGAACTTGTCCTCATCTTTAGCAATTGCCTTTCCTGGGTACAAACAAAGCCTTCAAGTATTTAGATACCTCCAGGACTTACATTATATACAAAGGTGTTCAGAACAGGTCAGTCCTAGTATCTAAATTGTGTCAACTGGAAGAATCTTCCGGTCTTTATCGGCCAATATTCCCACAGAACGATTAAATCACCTAGTGAAGTCTATGCAACAACAACTTGCTGCGGTTCAGAAGATCAAATAAGGTCCAAAGTGTTACTAGATGGGTTCTCTAATAAAGTGCTCTTTCAGTCTAAATCACTGCACGATTCCAATAATACAGAAAGACAACTATATAATAAAAGCAATGGTATAAACCAAGAAAAAGTTTTATAGTTTCATAAGATGCTTTTTTAAACTTGGGCAGCGTTCAAGCTAATATCCAATAAGCTCAACCACATGCCACTGTGCCATTCGGTCCCCTATTCACACGTCGACTGCAAATGGTATCATTTTGCTACTAATTTACTTGCTTAAGTTGGGCCATTAGTCATTCCCAATCTCCTCAATCTGCAGGTAATTTTCCACATTATTAGTTACCCACCTGTCTTATTAAACTGGACTTTGTGAAGCCCTACGAGTGTCAACAATTCCAGTCCTTTTCCATCGAGCACATGATAATTTGTACCTTAAAAAAGTCAACTTAATGGGGATATTATAGATGGCTCCAACCCTTAATAACTACAGCAGCTGGTTTCTTTTCTGAAATGTAGCTGATAAATTTAGTGTTTGTAAAGAGAAAGAAATAGACCTACACAAGAGAGCAAAAACTGTTTCTTTTTTTTTTTGTTTCGAGCCAGCGCCAGGTTAAATATAGACGGGCAGAAGGTAGGCTTCTGCTCTCCTCCGCTAATGGAACTCAACCTTGAGCCGGCGGGACCAATCTTTAGCACATTAAGCTGAAGAGCTGGTCTTTGCCTGTTTAAAACTTGGCTTGTCTTTATAGAAGATTGCCAAAAAATGTTGCATTATACGGAAAGTCTTGCATTTCTTCAGATGCTCTTTATTATTGATTATAGCTGATCTGAGACCTCTAAACTCATTTTCAATATAACCTCCTTGCTGCCATCTGCATGGCTAAAAAAGTTTTGCTTTGGACTGGGGAGACTGGGAATAGTGCTCCTAATTTGGTGAACTGTTATGTCAAAATAACCTGATTTCATAGAATCTTAAGGAGGAAGAAAATATAGGAAATAAAGGCTGATACTTTTTAAAGGGTATAGGCACTTAAAATAAAATAAATTAAGACGTTGTACCCTTGTTTTAAGTCTTGTGCTAATCTTCTATTCGGTCTTTTCTCTTATCTCAGGTCTACACAGATTCTCCACAGGCCATGAAGTATAGGATGGGCCACGAAAAAGTATCCTGCCTCTGACAATACAACAACAGGAAGAATGAACAAGTGGATTGCTTTTTTCAAAAGCTTTATTGATTTACCCACATGTTACAACAGATGCTGGAAATGGTCCCCGCTCACTTTTGTGCATCTGTGGGCACGTCGCAACATGCTGGATGATACTGCCTGCCGCTCTTCAATGGGAATGCTGCCAATAGTGTTCGTGATGTTTTCTTTGAGTTCATCCAGGGTATGCCAATCATTGGTGTTCACTTTCTGCTTTAAATTTCCCCACAGATGAAAATTACACGTTGACCATCCCAGGGATTGTGGTGGCCATAACCTCTTGCTCACAGTTTGCTCTTCAATAAACAGTCCTTGAATCTATGCCAGTGAGTTTCGAGAGATGTGGCCATCTTGTTGGAAAAACAGTACATTGTTTCTTCTAGTTGTTATTTGGTCGCAAAACTGTTCAAACATATCCATTTAAACTGCCATATTCCTAGTTCCTTCAAATACAATTAGACCCACAATTATTGTTCCCAAATGGGCATACCAAACACTAATTTTGTGTAGTGGTATTTCATGAGTCAAGTGGGGATTTTCATTAACCAGCACCTCATATTCTGTGAATTCACGTGACATGATTAATAAAATCCCATGTTATGTCTGTGAAGGCCATGGGAACAATGACCTACACAAATGCAACCTAAATGAGGGCTGGAGAGGAGAAAGGAGAGTTGGGACGTGCATGCACAACCAAACACCAACACCAAACAAGCATAAACCAGATGTACATGCAAACGCCCACAAGGACATCAGACCCAACACTCCACTGGACAGCCTCATACTTACCCATGTACTAAACAACCAGACAGATTTTCATTTTGGCCAAAACACGTAAGCTCAGAAGCCCACGTCAAGGGTCTTTGTTGTCTTGTGAGTCCCTACTCTAACAAGACAACTACCACAGAGGAAAGTGGGACCTACAAATGTGGCAATTGTCCAGATAGGGACGGTCTCACGCTGGAACCTAAGGGCCAACTATCTCACCTTAGAAGGTCATAAGCAGGAGCACCAGATAAGGGAAATACAAAATAAAACACACCGAACACCTACTAATACACTGAACAGGACTGCTTACACCTAATGTTGTCCACACCTTCAGACATGCACTGAACAGGAACTTTTTCACATCGAAAGTCTGCTCACCTCACAGAAGGAAACTCCACTCAGAACCTCACACATGTGTAGATACAAATGAGCTATTTCAAGAGACCACACACTGAGAAAGGGATAAGAGCATCAGACATTACCCATTTGACGGCAGCAGGGAACATGATGTCAGACATTACCCACCTGACAGCAGCAGGGAACATCACTCATTTGATAGAACAAAGGACATCACAGAGACACCCAAATTGATATAAGGAAGAGATTGCATGGATGCAAAATACTGATGAATAACCACTCACATGCCTACCACATATTGGGAGGAAGAGGCTGCTTAGTATTATACTTGTCATAGATAAGCTATATAAAGGATGTCGGACCAACCGATATGAGTAGTCCACCATGCAGGGTTACCGCCTATAAATGCAACCCTAGGAGCATAACTAGGGGCATGTGCCCCAGGTGAAGTCAAAACCGAGGGGAGCACCAGTTTAGCAAATTTAACCCCTGTACAGTTTACCTGGAGCAAAGCTGATTCTGCATGAAAAGGACATTACAGTTTTGGACAAACTAACCTCGTTCTAATTCAAATAGCTGAAGCTTTGGCTCTATCATTGGTACTAATATTGCTTTTCATTTCATTTTAAAGCCAAGATTCTTGGTTTTAAAATGATACTAAAAGTATGCCTATAATGTAGAATTCGAGCTGCAGCTGTTTGAAGTGGGGTTGGGAATATTGAATTTACAGCTGTAATGTCTGGTACAGAACAGGAGGTGGGGGGCTCCCCGCACCTGGAAGTGAAGACTGAAGTTTCTGGGGGAAGGAGGGCACCAAACCGATTATTTGAATCAGGTGACGGAAAGTGCAGCTACGCTTCTATGTAGCCCCTTGCGTTAAAGCCCAACAAGCTGCTCTGCACTTCACAAGCAAATTACACTTTATATGCCTTATCTATGTGCAAGTATAATACTAAGAAGTGTTCCCCCCAATATGTGCCAGATGTGGGAGCATTTTTCATTATTATAATGTACCTGTGCAGTACTCCTCTATGTAGCAGCTTTCCTGACTCCATGCTGTTGGGAAGTAGTGCAATAGCTACCCTTGTATTTCTGCATCAGTATAGCAGTAAGTATGGCTGCTAGCAGTGAAATATCCATAGCAGCAATATATTGGATCCAGGGGCAAACAAAGTAATTCATTCCCGTGGGCACTGAATGTCATAGGCCTCTTACCAGCAGTAAAAACCATGCTACACTTTATTTTTGGCAATAAAACTGCTTTTGATGAGCACTTGTATATTTTTCTGTATTACAGGTTCTACACTTGAAGGGAATGTATTCTCTATGTGATTTTAACTTGAATCGGTTTTCCACTTCTCAGAAGATTTTTTTTCCAGATTATTTTTTCTAAATGCTCCTAGTGTCACTAATTAGTCCACAAGTCTACCCATCTACCTATCAGTATAATTTCTTTCTATCCTCCATGTGGTTCCTAATTGCACTTTTTTTTTTTTAATGCTGCAATTCCCGGTGGATCACTTTCCAAATCCCGTATAGATCATTACCCATGTATCTAGCTCTTCACACATGCAGTAGCCAGAATTTACTGCATATGTGTGAAGAATACAGAAGGCAAACCGGACAGATCAATTTCTCAAGTAACCAGGCCAGGAAACAAGTGAAAAAGACACTTTCCAAACTGTAAGTACATTACAATGTGACTTGTATGGGCGACTTTAAGTCAATGGTCATTTAAATATTCTAATT